>NC_056739.1:1955576562-1956176562 GCF_019279795.1 Protopterus annectens
CTCTATTTTAACCTCACTTCCTCTTCTTTTTCCAAGTGTTTAATCTTTCCTTTGCAAAACCTACACCTAATTACTCCATCTCTTGGTTTTCTATACCTCAATTAAAATAAATGTAAAGGTTTGTTACTCTTCCTGTACAAGTTAGTCTTCAGACCACTACAATCAGTTTGCATCTTTCCTGTGTTCTTTTTACATCCACCAATACAATGTTTGATGTCATTCTTTTAAACCTTACACTATATTCAAACCAGTCGCTAATCATATATCAATATATATATATATATATATATATATATATATATATATATATATGTGTGTGTGTGTGTGTATATATATATATATATATATATATATATATATATATATATATATATATATAGACAGAGAGAGAGAGAGATATACATACACACACACACACACACATTATATGTATGCATACACACACGCGTGCACAGTTGGACAAGAACTCCCTTCTTTGGACTTCACATTTACCTAGAAACAACTGACTGTTCTATTACCCTCAGCTAATTCCTCACTTCTGGTCCAAATATAAGACTGTTGTTGGTCTTGTGACATAAATTCATTATTTTTACTTTATTGCCACTCTACCAGCTGTGTTGTTGGCTCTTTGTGGAGACTATGAAGACTCCAATGAGCTGCACTAGATCAGCACATGAAAAGAGTCACCAAAAAATGTAAGACACTGTAGTCTCCGTGATACCAGTATGGAAACATGTAAGCACCAAAGGTTGAAGAAATGTGATCCATACAGCATATGTACAACAACATATGGCAAAGCAGTCACAGGGTGACACAGAAAGCTAGGAACATGAAATAAACGTGCAGATTAGTGAAGCCCTGACTGTGATCCAGATGATTCAGTTTTAATTAGACACTTAGACTAGAGAAGTCAGTCAGGGAGGGTGGGCATAAGCAACCAAAATGTCTTATCTAGTGAACCAACCAGCTGTGGTGGCCCTCCCATCTAGTGATCTCTTTCGGTATGTTCTACGAATAGCTTTTTGGGGTGCTTTAGTGGATCAAACATGATTTTATCGAATAAGGCTTACAGATCTTAAGTCATTCACGTGTTCTAGTAGTTTACCCAGTTGCAGGTTTACTTATTTATCTATCTTTACCTGTTAGAGTAGAGAGCTGATCCAGAAGGAATTTTTCAGACTCAGCCCATAAGAATATACTCAAGAAACATACAGTAATGAAATGATGCAAAACTGAGACACTAGTCCTATCCTAAACACCTGTTAAAAAACACAGAAATGTATTGCATAGTCAGTAGAAATTATCTGAGAGCTATCAGGGAAGAAACAGATTACTTCAAAAGGGATAGCCAGTGAGCTGGACAAAACAAAAATGGAACTCAGAAACAAGGTAAAAATAACAGAGAAGGCCAAAATAATATGAATCACTGACAAGGGTTGAATAAGGTTAAAAGTATTTCACAAGAAATTGAATCTCACAAAATGCGGAATAACTGCACAGTGCTACATGGAAAATAAATGATGCATTTGAATAATATGCATATGTTTATAAAGGCTGCTATTAAGCAACTTTTTTTTTTTTTTTTGAGAACTCTAGAGTGCAAAAACTTATCACAACAACTTTGGCAACAGAAAGCAGAAAGGGTTTTAAACAAGCTTTAGCCCAAGACAAGAAAAATAGCCAGTGATCCAACAAAGGTATTAGAGAGAATTCAGGAGTTTATGAAAATCTGAATCAGTACAGGAATGGGGAAAGAAACACAAGGCACAAATGGAAACATCTATGGAAGACTTGATTTGGACAAACTTAGAGGAATACGAGGCTCAACAATTAACAGCAAAAACAGTAAAAGAAAGAGATCAGATGAGATGAAAGCAGAAATGTATAATCTAACAGGAACACTCAGGGACAGATGATATTCCTGTGGAATTTTAGAAATTTGGAGGAAAGAAAGTGATAAAGATCTAGAATAGGGTTAATAAGGAGGATATATGAAGGGTCGGAGGCAAGAATTAAGGTGAGGGGATTCCTCTCTGACAAACTGTGTTTGTACAGAGGAACCAGACATGATGTCCTCTTTTAACTCATAACATCCCAGAGATACCTCCAGGTGCATCTGAGTTAACTCCTCCTGACGCCTCTAGGCGTCAAGTATTGCTTGTTCATATTTGCATCAATAATTCCAAAACCATGCTATGTATAAGGTTTAAAAAAAATCTTAAAGCTTACACAATGGCAAACTTAAATGCATTAATATCTGACCTCTGTCTAGTGCAGGTAAATAGATTAACTGTTGTTTTTATGATATTATTTTTTTATAGATATCATTTTCACATTTTCTAAATATCTAAACAACCATGTAACATAGAACTCCTTAGCTTCATATGAAAGCATTCAGCTAGATGAAAAATGCTGCTGCAAGTATGTGTGTAACTTAAGTTTTTGTTGAGATATTGTAAGTTGTTTACAAAATATTACAAATGTAATAGTTACTGTGTTTACTGTAACTTATAAAATTCAGTTTAAGACTTAGAACCTAAAGAATACTACCACTATAAAAATAGGTTGTGCTGAAGAGTTTGCCATTTATACTTTTCATAACCCCTGTGGTTCTAGAGATATGAACATTTGTTTGAAATGTGAAGACATAATTTGATTCCGTCAAAAGGCTTAGGCTCTGACCATTGGAAGTTACAGTGCAAACTTCCTGAGCTCCATTGGAATAAATTAGTTAAATTCTGTTATTTACTTTACATATGAAGCCACTGGCAAAGAAAACAGGGCGCACTCAAATTCAAGGATATATAAATGGTATAGTCATCAGGGAAAGTTATCTTTATTTGCAGATATCTGTGCTTGTTAAACTCAGAAAATGACATTTTGGTGTTGTGGAATACTTTGAGACAGCCTCAAGTCTTTTCAGGATATAAAATAAATGAAGATGAAACAAAGGCTACAGTAGTAAACTACATATCCACATATGAACTTGTTGAAGACAAGAAAATATGAAATATTTGGATGTATGGATTAAAAAATATATATGTTATGACAGATAAGGATATGTAAAAAGTGACTAAATAAAAGATAATACAGAAACTGGGAAGCTAGAAGATCTTCATTATGAATGCTGATACTAAGATAACAAGCAATGAAAATATTTCTGGTCCTTTTAGTCTTGTATACTGGTCAGATATACTTTTACTAACCAGAAGAGAAATTCTGGGTGATAAATAAAGGGTTAATGGAATTTATTTGGGAGAGGAAGAGGACAACAGTTAAGTTGGATACGTTTTTCTCTCCAAAGAACAAGATGGTTTAGGGTTACCTGATTTGGAGTGGTATTTTAAAGATAAACAGATACAGTTCCTATACATAAACTCAAGCAGAACGTTATAAATAGAAGTGGAAAAAAATGATGATTAAGGTGGGTGTTGGAGAAACGGAGATTACGATTTTGGATACAAGTCCTTTAGGAGAATAACAATAATATATAGCATTAAATTATTATAACTAGTAATAGCAAAAAACATTTTACAAAACTAAGCCAGTACAGGAATCCACTGAAATGAGATTTTATCAATACAGATAAGCAAGTGGAGGTACAAAAACAGACAAGAAGGGCCTGGAATTTACAGTATTAAATTAGCAAAGGAACCAAGGTATTGGGGCAAACAACTCTGGAAGGAAAGTTAACAGTAGGTTGAGATTTAACAGAAGTTTGGACTGCATGTTAGATAAGACATTACCCATCAGGGACTGACAAACAAGAAAAGAATGGGGAATGCCAACTGAATGACAAACTTTGGTAGAGTTTTAAGTAGAGTCTAAAACTGAAGACGCTGTTAAAGAGAGGATAATGTGCAGGGCATATTAAGAATCAACCAGAGAAGATTAGAAAAGATTCAGAAAAGAGAATGGAAATGCACTGTACAAACGAACAATGGGAACTAATCTGCAAGGCTTCAAGGTATGCAGCAAGGTCCAGAATGCTTAGAATTTTTGCATGGAGGTGTTTGCATAGGTACTTTTATACCCCCTAGTAGAATTAAATGTGATAGGGAAAGACAGGGGTAATGAATGAGTATGCTTTTCTGGAAACATAATGAGTAAGCAGATTTTAAAAATTCCCTACAGAGCACTTTGAAATGTTGAACAAATGGTTGAAAATTATTCTCTTCAGCAGGAATACAAGATATGAATTGGCTAGACACAGTAAGACCTTAAGTTTACTGCTACTGACTGCTACAAAAGAATTACTACAAAACGGAAATTAAAATCGAAACCAACTGCAACCAAAGTATTGAATATCATAAAAGAGATAAAAATGGAGTTGTGATCTTTAGAAAAGGGAAGGAGCAAATTACACAGATATAAATGGAATTTTTGGGAACAAAACAAAAAATAGTACTCAGGAAAAGGGATGAAACTTAAGGGAAAGTAGAAACTGAACAATTTATATAAAGGTGGAGTGAATGAAGATTGTTAAAATATGTACTGCATGAAAATAAAATAAATCTTACTATGCTTTGTTTTCTTTTATATTACTACAAATGTATCCAAGTCACTGTTTAATATTATGTTTAATGTTTGTGTCTTTCGGCTTATCCTGGTTAGGGTTGCCACAGCGGAACTCCGGTCCGCTAATGATTAGTAGTGGATTTTCATGTGCCGGGTTACCAGCCCTGCCGCACAACCTTCTACGAAGGCACGCCCCATTCACGTATGCCTCCACACAGAAGACGCTCTAGCTGAGAATCGAACGGGACAACGTCTTGCTATGAGGCGACAATGCTACCGCAGCACCACCACTGCAGTTTAATAGTATGTTTAATAAAGATGTTAAAGATGTTGTAAAAGAGAAAAAGAACTGGAGGTGAGAGCTTTAGAAAATGTAGAGAGTAGATTTCATATAAATAAATGGGATTTATACGAGTAATATTTAGGTGGAGGGGGAATGATATTCAAGGGAAGGTATGAACTGAGCAACTTAAGTAAAGTTGGAGTAAATGAAAACAGTTAAGAAGAGAATGAGTACATGACAATAATAATGGAAACTGCTATTATGGTTTTTCATTCCTTTAATGTACTTAAACTCATGCTACCATTTAAAATGTGGTGATTTACTAAAGCTGCTTAAAATAAAAATAAAAGAAACATGCAATAATATAAAAATACAGAAGATTAACTATTGTAAAACAAAATGTGTAGACATATATAAACAAGAAAATATATGCAAATAAGGTGAGTTGCACAACAAATCTCCTGCTTTGACTACTCACTACATGATTTGAATAAAAACTGCCAATCCCCCTGACGACCAATGAAATGTCTATTAACTGCTTAAAGTTTACCTGTCTGAGTTTGTGACTTCACACTATCAAGATATGACCAAATTGCCAATCCCTTGACTGCCACAGAAGTAATTCAACAGTTTAACAGATGTTCATATTAACCAAATTCAACTGTAACTACTGGATTTTGTTGTCCTGAACACTGCTGCTACTGTCTGTTCGATCAGCTGGCTACTACTGCATTCCTAACTACTTTGTGTAAGGAAGAAACTCGGCTGTGCCCTGAGCAGAACCCCAAAAAAAAGAAGATTTGCAGGCTGTTATCAACCGGCAATCTTTTGTTTGTTACTTTAGGGGGACCTGCATAACTCTGACCACTATCTGGCTGGCCTTCACAGAGCTGCAGATCACACAATGGCAAGTCACAGTAAATTCTCCAGATACAATTAATTGAAAGAAAAAATATGATTTCAGTGGGTCTACATCATTTCCACGAAAACACAACTGCACAAACACCTACCCACTGAACCCAATACAGCAAATGGTCATTTCATCGTACCTACACATCAGTGAAACTTATCCCAGGGCAAGAAATTAGCTGTCCAACATGCCAAGCAACACACACTATAGTATATCAACCTACCAAAGTGGGGGGGGGCTGTGCCCCCCACACACCCCCAAACTTAAATATACCCACTCCAAGATCGCACTACAGTGGGTAAAGGGGCAATTTCCAGATGTTAGACAGCTAACTCTTTGCCTTGGGGAAAAATGTTCGCTGATGTGAACATTCGATAAACAGCTGTTTGCTGCACTGGGGTCAATTAATAGGCGTTCGAGTAGTTGTGTTTTTTGTGGAAGTGATAAAGACCACATTTCAGCTTTTGTGCCCTAATTTTCTCCTCCAACACAGTTCCAACAATCCCAACTTGGTGTGTACTAATGTTAAGATGGTGCTTCAGCACTGTTAAAGGGCTAAGTGGAGCACCTAGCTACAACTTTCCTTACCCTGCTAAGGCAATATCTGAACTGCTACTCCAAGTGGCACCTTGTACCCTCCTCTCCCATCTAACTAGGCAGTGCCAAGTAGGCCTTGTTGATATAAAAAGGGACTGGAGTACAGCTTTAATTTATCCACTTCTTAATATTTTCTACCACCACCCCCCCCCCCCTGCCAGGTATTAAAGCAGTTTACTACAGTTAACTTCCACTGTCAGCATCATGCACAAAAGACACCATCAACTCACCTTTGAGATGATAGGTCTCTATCTCTGTTGCCAGCCTAAATGCAGCAGTGCTCTAACTGCTTAATGTTCATTGATAGCCATTTACATTTACCTTTGCTACACCCACATAGGAAAGTTGGAAATACTTGAGACTAGTCTCTGATCTGAACATACAAAGAAAGACAAAGGCATAATATACCAGGATTTGCAAGCAAAAATACCAACAATGTGGAAGATACATACCCAGACACTTCCAAAAGTAGCAGAAGCAACAGGTCTAATGAAGTTTTACAACTGTACCTAAATATGCTACCAACACAATATAAACTATAGAAGGCAACTTTGGGCACATTGCAGGTGCTGAGAAGAACACTCTTAGCTAACAAAGACTGAAACAATACTAATTCCATGAACTCTTATTATACCCGGACTTAGGAATGGTATCCATTCCTGTCCTGGTATTAGAAACTCAAAACAGTTATTGAAATTAAACCCAGGAGAAATACCCTGGAGGTTATCACTGCCCATACCCATCTTGCACCTGCTTGCAACACACTTAAAAACATGGCTTAAATTGCTGAAGTACTTAAGTTTCCTAACAAGCTTCAAAGGACTCTGAGGTGAAAGCTTAAATTTCAAACTCCTCAACAAAATTTATTTATTTATTTTATTTTACATTTGTTAACCGGGCTAGTCTGGCTGGATACATGTCCATTTTCAGCAGAGGCCCGAGGAGAAAAGCTCCACTATCAGACTAATACACTATAATATATGAAGTCAAATAAAACTAAAAACTAATATAGTATAATACGGCAAAATACAAATGCAAATACATTTTTCATGTACAAATCTGACTAGATGACAATCAAAATTCAGTCAGGGGCTGAGGAGAAAAGCTTCAGTATCAAAAACAATTTAAAGTTAAAACAATATCCATAGTAGCTAGTCATGACAACAAATAGGTCTTGGCTGAAAGCATAAAAGAGGTTAATATATAGTGTTAAACAGGCAGGTTAGTAGTGTAAAAGATATTAAAAGGTTAGAGATAGGTAAAAGGCAGAAATGATGTAAAGAGAAAGGAAATAATAAAGTACAGTTACTGTTAGGTATAGGAATTCTGGACTTAGTGAGGCTAAGGAACAGGCAGTAGGTAAAGGAGAGGGAAAAACAAAGATAGTGAGAAATATAAAAGGTAGCAGGATTATAGGAGGTCAGCTAAAAGGCAAGAGACAGAAAAAACAGAGTGGTCAGAGGGGGAGTCAATACAGAACTAAGAACAGAAGAGTGAAGGTATAAAAAAAGGGACTATGGAAGTCAGTTTAAGTTAGAACAGAGGAGCAAAAGTACACAGGAGCAGACTGGGGAGAGTAATAAATTTGCTGAGGTCAGTCAGGATTAGAGCAGGGGCATAGCCAGTGAGTTATTAGGTGAGTTTTCATCTGTTTTTTGAAAAGATGGCATGAGCCTATCGAGGTCAGTTCTGTGGGGAGTTTATTCCAGTAAGAACCGACAGTGTTTGCAAATAAGGAATCACCTGACTTATTATGAGATTTCAAAGTAGTAACTAGTAGCTTGTTGGCTGATCTAAGTGTAGTGAGATTTTTATAAGGAGTGATGAGTTTATTTAGTGTGGGTGTGTTGGAGGGGTAATGTAGAATTTTAAAAGTGATGATTAGTTGCTGAAGTAGTATTAGGTTTGGAAGTTCAAGCCAGTTTAGTTTCTTTAAGTTAAGACAGTGATGAGTTTGGAATAGAGAGCCAGTGGCAAATCTGGCTATACTGTGGTAGCGGTATTTAATTTTGAAGATTAGCTTTAGATATATTGATAAAGGAAGGAGGCATACAATAAAGTAGAAATTAGGTGAGTTTGGGGAGCGAGCCACTCGGGAAGTGGCAGGAAGGAAGGGCTTAAGTCTGTAAAGGGCACCCATCTTTTTATTGACTGACTTGATAGTTAAGTCAATGTGATAGTCAAAATTTAGCTGATTGTCTATGGTTACTAGCAGTTTAGTGGAAAAGTCAGGTTGGATGAAAGTGCCATTGCACGATACTATGGAAAAAGTGATAGGGTGGATTTAGAGGTAGGGTGAACAGTAGAAGTTTGGTTTGGGGATTTAGGAGGAGACAGATATGTTGGAACCATTTTTCTGCTGCAGTGAAGACCTCCTGGGTAGCAGAGTGGAGTTGTGCTGGGGAAGAAGCAGAGCAGATGAGAGTGGAATCATCTGCATACTGTATACAAGTGGATGTTGGGAGGGAAGTGGGCAGGTTATTTATGAAAATAGAGAAAAGTAGGGGACCTAGGATGGATCCTTGTGGGACGCCGATAGTAACAGGGAGTTGAGAGGATAGGTGGCTGTCCCAGAGGGCTACTTGTTTTCTATTAGTCAGGTATGAGTCGAACCACTGTAATGCTTGTGAATCAAGTGAGAGGGATTGTAGGGTATCGAGGAGAAGTTTATGGTTGACCATATCGAACGCTTTTGAGAGGTCTAAGAATAGTGCAGAGGAGAACAGGTTATTGTTGCGGTTTTTATTGATAGAGTCAGTGAAGGAGAGAAGGGCAGTTGAAGTACTATGGTAGGGTCTAAAACCATGTTGTGAGTCTACAAGCAAGTTGTTATTTAAGAGATAATGTAGAAGTTGATGGTGAATGCAGCGTTCCATTATTTTGGATAGAGGTGATAGAAGGGAAATAGGCCGAAAATTGGAGAGTTCGTTGGAGTTTCCTCCTTTGTGGAGGGGAATAATATGGGAGATTTTCCAACAGGATGGGATTTTGGATTCAGTTATGGTTCTGTTTATTAAGATGGAAACTGGGTAGGCTATCTCGGATGCAGCTAGTTGCAGATATTCAGCTGGAAGCTTGTCTGCAGAAGGGGTGCAGGGTTTGAGTTTAGATAGAAGCTTATGTATATAGGTTGTTGAGACAGTACTAAACTTTAGCATGTGTGTGCTGTTTTGAGTGGGGGTAGTTTGGAGGGTTGGGGGAGTCATGGTACTTGCAAGTGAGGTGACTGTTTGAGAGAAAAAGTTGTTGAAAGTGTCGGCTATAATGTTAGGTTGGGTTTGTGCTAGGTTAGCTGGGGTAGGCGTTTGGTGTTGCCAGGATGGAGTAGTTTGTTTATTCCTGACCAAAATAGTTTTGGGTTTTGGTGTTGGTTTTGTTGGTATTGAAGGTGGTAGTTTTTCTTGTCCAGAATGGTAAGCTTCTTTGTTTTATTTCTCAGCTGTTTGAAGTTTTGATGGTCAATTGGGTTTTTTGTGGACCTCCATTTAGACCATAGTTTATTTCTAGCTCGCATAGTTTGTTTAGTTGTTTTAGAGAGCCATGGGGCTGCTTTGGATTCGACTCTGACTAATCGGGATGGGGCATGTTGGTTTAGAATTTGTAGGAAGGTATTGTTGAAATGGGTTACAGCCTCATCTATTGGGAGGTATTTTAGAGTAGACCAGTTGTATTCCTTGAGTTCATTTTGAAAGGATGCTAGGTTGAATTCTGTTTTGTTGTGTTTGGTACGGAAAGTAGTTGGTTTGGGATTGTTGAATTGTTGTTTAGTGATAAAGGTAAGGAGGTGGTCACTGATATTGTCAGGGAGTATTCCTGTTTTACAGGAGAGGGATTGTTGTTGGTTAGTACCCAGTCTAGGATGGTTTGTTTGTGGGTGGATTTATTTATTCTAGTAGGGGAGTTGATGGTTTGATGATAGTTAAAGAGATTAAGGTGAATGGAGGGTGGGGATTTGCAGGAGTTCCAGTCAATGTTGAAATCACCTAAGATTATGGTTTCTTGGGAAAGCTACAGGAGGCCCAGCTAAGGATATTTTCCAGGGTATTGATGTTCTTGCCTGGAGGGATGTAGGAACATATTATGTTAATAGCCTTGGATTTATTAACTTGGAGTTTGGTGCAAAGTATTTCAGCATTTCCTGGGAGGGGCAAGGAGTCAATTAAGGCTACCTGAAGTTGTGATTTGTATAGGGCCACTCCTCCCTTTTATTAAGACGATCTTGCCTTAAAGTGCTATAGCCTGGGGAGTAAATTCGTTGTCTTTGGTATTGGGTTTAAGCCAGGTTTCTGTGAGACAGAGGATATCAAAGGCATATAAATCAATTAAGGCATGGAGTTGTGTTAATTTGTTATTAATGCTGAATATTTAAGTGAGCAATAGAGAGTCAGTGGAGAAGGGTGTGCTAGTATAGTTAGCTGTATGGTTTGAAGGTGGGATTGAGGAGGGTATTGGGACCCGGGTTGGGGTGGATGTCCCATGTATCAATAAAAGTGTTTGTGTGGTTTGAAAGATATTTGTGTATTTTATGGGTATTATATAGAACCGTTTGGAGGTTGTGAATCTGTAATGGTGTACTTTATGGTAGAGAGGGGAAGGTAGGGGCAGGTTGAAAGTATATTAATATGGGTTTGGTCAGGTAGAGGAAGTGTAGTTGTAGTATGTTTGGCTAATACAGGAGTTTGGCTAAGCCTAAGATGTTCGTAGGAGGTAAGAGTGTAGTAGTAAAGCAGGATGTTAAGTAGAAGAAGAGGAATGATTGAGTTAAGGGTTAAAGGCATGTTTTTATAGAGTGAAAGGTTAGTAAGTGTAGGACTACACGGTGTAAAATAAGAAGTTATGTACCTACCATAACGTTCCATGTTAGTTGTCTTCTCTCGCCTTCTTTCTTGCTTGATGGGTTCGGAGCCGATCCTCGGCTCCGACTCGGCACTTGCTTTAGCTCGAGAACTCCTTTTACCAGCTCGAGGCAGCCCCATATCCCATGATGCAAGGCAGGAAGTACCCAGATCTCGTTTGTTGACAAAGGGCAATAACACCAAGCATAAAATACTTCCCAAAGGAAGAAGAAACTTACAGATGTAAAAAGGACCAGGTCTGAATGGTCTTTAGCATAATAGTTTCTTATACAAGGTCTGTCCAGTCCATTTGGAAGGAGGTAGGGTCAGAGAAAGAAGGCGAGAAGACAACTAACATGGAACGTTATGGTAGGTACATAACTTCTTAATGTTAAGTTGTCAATCTCGCCTTCATTCTTGCTTGATGGGACCGCGTCCCTAGCACCTCTATCCTGGGTGGCTCAATGGAACAAACTCTTGAGGACTGTAGAGCCAAAACTGGCTCTGTCCCTGGAGGCCAAGTCCAATTTGTAATGGGAAACAAAAGTGTGAGGAGTGGCCCAAGTGGCCGCTGCACAAATAGTGTCCAAAGGTAGTCTAGCTTGAAAAGCTGTAGAAGTAGCTAAACTCCTAGTTGAATGTGCTTTAGGTTTTGAGCACAGCTGTTTTCCCCTGATCGATAAATTTCAGTGATGACCGAAGAAAGCCATCTGGACAAAGTCACTTTAGAAACAGGTAGGCCTTTTTATTATCCGCATAGGAAACAAAAGTTGATCAGATTTTCTAAATTTTTTGTTCTGTCCAAATAATATCTGAGCTGACGGTGGACGCCAAGATAATGTAGCTTTGTTCAGCTCTATCTGAATAGTTAGGAAAAATACGAGATCAATGGATTGATTCAGATTGTTTTTGAAGCGACTTTAGGTAAAAAGGATGGATTAGTTCTCAAGGATACTCTGTCTTTATGAAAATCAAATAGGGGTCGAACTGAAAGAGCATGAAGTTCAGACACCCTCCTGGCAGATGTAATAGCCACTAGAATAACGTTTTCCAAGAAAGATATTTCAGGGAACAAGAAACAGCTGGCTCGGGAAGTATCAAGGATGTCAGCACTAAATTTAGATCCCACTGAGGAGGAGGATTCCTGATTGGAGGCTTTAGTAGGAAAATTCCTTTCAAGAAGGCCCTACAGAGCCTATGGGACATAATATTATGATCTGCTATCCCGACATGAAAATTAGAAATAGCAGCCAACTGAACTCTGACTGTTGAAGAAGAGGAGCCTGCATGAAAAATCTCTGCTAAGAAGTCCAGAACTGCCTGGACAGGGGCAGTAAAGGATCAATATTTTGGGCCTTAGCCCAATAAGAGAAACGCTCCATTTGCTTGTGTAAATCCTCCTGGTAGAGGATTTTAGTGAAGCTACTATGATATCTCTAACTGGGTTAGAGATCAAAGGAAGCCTGGCTAAGGAAGGAAGTGGAGCAACCATGCTGTGAGGTTGAAAGAAGGGATTGACCGGTGCAGCTGACCGGATTGGTGAATCAGTAGATCTGGCACTGGGTCCAGATGCCACGGCTGCACCAAAAGGTGACTATGGAGGAACGGGAACCAAACTTGTCGAGGCCAGTAAGGGGCAATGAGAATCAATTTGGCTCTCAAAACGGTAGCTTTCTGGATCACCTGAGGGATCAGAGGAAATGGAGGGAAGGCATAAAGAAGTCCCTGGGGCCAAACCTGGGTCAGAGCGTCTCTGGGGGGATGGCCTGATAGAGGGAAGAGGCTGAAGAAGTCTGGACATTTGCTGTTTTGGGGAGTAGCAAAAGGATCGCAACATGGACGACCCCATTCCAGAAAAATCTCTTCCGCTATGGATTGCTTGAGAGACCACTCGTGAGGCATGAGAATAGCTCTGCTCAATCTGTCCGCTATAATGTTGGTTTTCCCAGGGATATGCGTTGCTACCAGAAACCGATGAGAGGAGATCGCCCATTGCCATAGTCTGAGCGCTTCTCGACACAAGGGGTAGGACTTGGTTCCGCCCTGTTTGTTGATATACCAAACTACAGACATGTTGTCTGTGAGGACTGCAATTGTCCCTACGGGAAGAAAATCGTTGAGGGCTTGCAACGTTAAAAGCACTGCTCTCATCTCCAGGACATTTATGTGCAGATGGTACTCGAACGGTTGCCACGTCCCATGAACCATCCTGCCCTGATAATGAGGCCCCCACCCGCTCAGGAAGGCACCCGTGGTGACACTGGCTATCGGGGGGAGGTACAAAGCACCTGCCTTGGTGAACCTGAGACGATGTGATCCACCAAGCAAGATGTTCTTTGCATGTTTGTGTCACCAGAATCTGGTGACGCATTTGGGAGTTGCTGGTATGACCACTGTGTGAACAGCATCCACTGAAGGAGGCGCATGTAGAATCGAGCCAGGGGAAGAAGAGTAATGGCCGCAGCCATGAGACCTAATACCTTTAGAACCATTCTGGCCTGTACCTTCTTGCTGGCCAGAATGATCCTGACATGAGTCTGAATGTCTGAAACTCTTTGTTCTGTAAGGGTAGCTGACATCCGAACAGTGTTTAAGTTTGCGCCTATGAAGGTAATAGACTGGCAGGGCGATAAGGATGACTTTTCAAGTTGACTGAGATGCCCAAATGAGAACAAAGGTCTATTGTGTAATCCCTGGCTTGTATAAGCTGATGCCTGGTGGTGGCTGACAGGAGCCAGTCGTCGAGATACGGAAACACCTGGAATCCTTGACGTCTCAGGTGAGCCGTGACCACTGCCATGCATTTGGTGAACACTCTGGGGGCTGTAGTGAGACCAAAGGGCAGGGCTCTGAACTGGAAATGACTGGACCCCAGCCGAGCGGAGAAATCTCCTGGAGCGTCTGTGAATTTTGATGTGATAGTACGCATCCTGAAGATCTATTGAGCACATCCAGTTGTCCTTCTGTAAGAAGGGCAGAATTGACTGAAGAGTGACCATTCGAATCTTGTCTTCCTCACAGACTTGTTGAGTCTGCTGAGATCCAATATTGGTCTCCAGTCTCCCGTCTTTTGGGGACCAAAAGAACCTTGAGTAGATTCCGGGCTCTGAATGGTCTATTGTAACTGGCTGAATGGCTCTTTTGCAGTAGTTTTGCGATTTCTAACTCTGCAATGTCCCTTAGACCGGGTGGTACATCTGGAAGGAACTTGAGGGAAGGGACTTTCCTCGAAAGGAATTATGTAACCCTTGGATATGATCGACTGTACCCATCTGTCTTGAGTGAGGGAATGCCAGGCTTCTGGGTACAGTGATAATCTTCCGACTGCCTCCAAGGAGGGACAGCGGGCAACACCTCAGGGGTGCTGAAAGGGCTTCTCAGGAAGAGACTCCCTGTTGCCCTGGTTCTTGGACCCCTCTGCCTCTAGAGCGGCGTCTGTTGTTGTTACCCCTCTGCCTCTAGGGGTAAACTGACCACGTGAATCCGGCGTGACTCCTTGGGATTTACGACCATCTTCCCACCCTTCTGTCCTTTGGGATAAGGCCTAGAAGGGGTGGAAAAACGGACTCCAACAGCAGAAAGAGTCTTGCCGTCCTGCTCACACCTGGTCAAGGTCTCCTTCACCTGAGGGCCAAACAAAGCTGACCCATCAAAGGGAGAATTTGTGAAGGGCGCCTTAAAGGGATCCATAAAAATCACATAGCCGCATCCAGGCTTGGCGTCTAAGAGCCACACCTGTGCCTGCGGCTCTCCATCCGCAGCATAAGATATTAGCCGCATGGAGGAGTTAGCAATTGAATTGAGGGTTCCTAGCTGACAATCTTTTCTTGGGCCCCTGCAGCTGTAGGATCCTGAACTACTTCTCCCAGCTCCTTCAGGATATCTCTCTGGAGTCTGGTGAAGTGACAAAGATAATTCAGCGAGCATAGCAAAGGTCGCTGAGGAAAACATCCGCTTGCCGTACCTATCCATGGTCGTAGAGTCCTTATTAGGAGGATGGACGGCACGGAAGGATCTGCAAGTTCCTTTTGGTGGCCGCAGCCACCACCATGGCATCAGCAGGGACACCTTTGGTAAGGAATTGTTTGTCACTAGGGGCAGTGATAAATTTAGAAGGCCTCCTAGGGACTGGCTCTACAGAGTCAGGAGCTGTCCACGCCTTCGTGCAATAACCTGCATAAGGGGTCAGGCGGAGACACCCAGGAGGTGGAGGGCCGAGATCCAAACGCTTCTAGGTATACTGACTCATCCTCAGAGGGATTGTTGGTGGGCCAGTTTCCTCTGTTTCAGAAGTTCTAGGATGTCTGAGAAGGAGACATCCTCAGAGGGGATCTAGGGATCCCTCTGACTCAACAAAGTCAGTATCCAGTGACAGACTCAGGAGTCTACATGCTTCCTCTTACAAGTCCTCTTCCTAGGAGGATCTCCCGAAACATCAGGAGAATCCTCGGAAGAGGAAATTCCCAATGGGGAAACCTGAGGCGGAGGATCTCTGGGTCCTGTAGCAAGAGAAGTGGCAGAGATGTCAACAGGTACAATAGAGGGAGGAGCTACGGGAAGAGACTGCTGACTGATACCAGTGGCCAGTACACTCTTCATCACCTCGAATGCTCCCCTCCCAGGCAGGTCCGAGAGAACCCGCTCCAAGAGCTAGGAACTCCAGGGGCCACGAAGTCTCCGAGGCAGATGTCGGAGCCGAGCTCACCAAGGCCGAGGCTCCAAGGGAAGAGCGGGCTCGGACAAGGGTCCGATGCCACTCACCCCTCGGAGGAGACCATGGAAGCCCGACCACGAATCCCTCTAGGAAGAGGAGATAAGAGTAGGGGCTGAAGGGACAGAAGGAGGTATCCGTCCTCCAGCCGTAGCAGTAACTATGCCGAAGACTCCAACTCCAAACTCTGGGGTAGAGTCGAAGGAGGAACAGTAACGGGGTGTGGACCAACAGTCGTCTGCTGAGACGGACTGTGTAGCATTTGGGCCAGTACCTGTGACTTGAGCAATCTACTGACCACTCTCTCTAGGTCATGATCTGACAACCTGGATGACCTTGAAGATCGGCTCCGATGGCTCCGCTCGATAGAAGAGGCGAAATGTCGGCTCGAAGGAAGTAGACCTCGACCTCTGCCTGGAATGGGCCTTCGGAGCCCATACTACTGATCCTGTCGGCACGATTTCCGGGGCGGCAGAGCGTCTCGATGTATCGGCTCCAGCGGCGATACAGCTACCCCGAACTTCCGCCACATGGGTGTCAGAGCCGATCGGGCCGACACGCCCGTGCCATGTGGGTGTCGGGCCGACACCACAGTGGTCAGCAGATTCGGCACCGATAGCCATAGCTTTGTGGATCACGATCTCGACTGGCCGCAGGCTTAGAAACAGAAGCCTGGGCCTTGGCAGTTTTGGTTGATTTTTGTGGGTCACAGCGGAGAGCCCTCCGGCCCCTGAGAATCAACCTCCTGCAGGACTCTCTGGCTGAAGGGTGACAAATAGCACAGGAGTCCTGCAGGTGAAGAGGGCCCAAACAGTACAGGCAAGAAGTGTGACCGTCTGTCAGAGTCACACTTCTTAAAACCTGAAACCCTCTCCTTAGACATGGTGCCTAAACACAACAGACACACACACCAGTCAAATTAAATTAAACTAATACCAAGAGGTATTTAGTAAAAAACACCAACACACACACCCTAACAGGGGGGGGGAAGGGATAGGAAATTTGACTGACTAAAATTAAAAGAGACAGGGATTTCTGTCAGAAAAAGGTTAAATTTAAAATTAAACTATCAAAAATTAGTTTTAACTAAAAGAAGGGCTCAAATATCACAAATGTGACCAACTTACCACGAGCTGGTAGAAGACCTCCCAAGCGAGATCTGGGTACTTCCTGCCTTGCATCATGGGATATGGGGCTGCCTCGAGCTGGTAGGAGTTCTCGAGCTAAAGCAGGGATCGGCTCCGAACCCATCAAGCAAGAATGAAGGCGAGATTGACAACTTAACATTAATAGTTTAATTAATTGATCTGATTGTAGTGGATGTCTTTGTAAATACTTCAGTTGTTTTGTTGAATGTTATAATCATATCTATTTTTAATTACTTAATTATTAAAATTATTAAAAATAATACAATCTTCCCTGAACCTCCATCTTCCTTATCATATACCCTTATAAGAGTCATCATCATTCCAGCCCATCTCATCCCTTAAGTTATCATAGGCCAATCAAAACACAAGTAAATGCCACTCTCATATGCAACACCTTAGTGAATCACACAGATATTTCCTCTCACCAGAGCTCAGCAAAGATAGTATGACAGCAAACTCAATAGGTCTCAAGTTCTTTTAACTCAAATACTTCCATGGCATGGTGGAAGTTCACATAGGTGTGAATGACTTGAGAAGTACATCCCTAACAAATTATTTATTTATTTTATTTTATTTATTTTACATTTGTTGACCGGGCTAATCTAGCTGGATATATGTCCATTTTCAGTAGAGGCCCGGGAGATAAGCTCCAAACAGTTCAAATAAAGTTCACATCTACAGCAGTACATATTTAAAATGCAAATACATTCACCATAAAGAAAAAAAAATTTGGTGGTCACACATTTATAAAGTATAAAAAAATGCAGAATATTTTACTAGACTTAGTATAATTACTAATGAAGTTACAATTAAATGTTCAGAAAGAATAATAGCTAAAAGGTACAGTATAAATGTAGATAAAAGGAAGATAAAAAGAAGGTAAATGGAGTAGAACTTGAGTAATACATCTAGTAGTACATGTCACTTTTTTGAGAATACAGTAATAAGTAAGAGTATGGTGGAGAGGTAGAATAGTAGTTTATAAGATGAAATTGTTGTAGAGATAAGAAGGAAGGTTGAATCAAGTAACAAGAGCATGTTGGTCAGATAGGTTTAGTACAGGGGCACATCCAATGTGTTTTGAGGAAGAGCTTAAGTTTATTTTTGAACAGAATAATAGAGGGAAGTGTGGAAAGTCGGAGGGAAGTAGATTCCAGGTTTTTCCAACAGAATTAGAGAAGAGAGAGTCTCCAGCTCTACTGCTTGATTTATTGATATTTACAAGAAGTTTTTGTGAAGATCTTAGGGACTTCAGGTTATAGTAGGGGTGAATAAGGTTAGATAGGATGGGTATCTTGGCAGGTTGATAAAGTATTTTATGGGTGATGGCAAGTTGATTAAATTTCAGCTGCTGCTGTAATTCAAGCCACCCTAGATGCTTTAGATTAATACAGCGGTGTGTTCTGTAAGGGTTACCTGTAGCAAATCTGGCTATAATTACATTAAAGAAAGAACTAATTTAGATATTTTTAAGAACTTGGACACTTATTATGAAGATGCCGGTTCTGAGATATTAGCAGCTTAAAAGAGCATTATTACCCATGCCTAAAGTATTTTTATATACGTACCCTGGATTATATGAAGAAAGACATGATTCAGGTCTCACAATACACAAGCAAGGCTGGTGTAATACTAGTTTTGAAAAGCCTCCTTCCATCACCAAAAATAATGCTTCAGTATAAACAAAACATGACAGACTTCAACAATTTGCTGGCCTACTGGTGTCATTCAAGTAGGACCTCGTGCATCAGCCTAGAGTGCCAGGGCAGAATGTCCTACCTGTATCGTCAGAGATGACGGGCACCTTTCATCTTGGGGCTTTTGAATATTAGCCAGGATATTCCCTACCTACATACTGTCTTTTAAGGCAATGTAAGCAGCTTCAACTGATAACCTAGCCAGATCAAACCAGGACAGTATGAGTGATAATGCTATAACTCTAAATAAGAAATGGCCATCCTTACAAGCCTTTGTAATCCTAAAAAACGGATACCTGTGTCATAACAAACAGCATTTTAATGTAGTGACAACTCACCTTCCTTGCCAGTGTTCAATGCTAATCACATATTCAGAACCTCTACTGAGGATACCGCCATTAGACCTCAGCAACTCTTTCACCTCTACACTTATACAGCTAGATAATGACCACAAACACCACCTTCACATCCTAGTTATTTTAAGTGAGACCCCTTACATCTCCTGGCCAACTAAAGAACCCTCTGTATGTCACCTACAAATTGCATGGGATACCTACACAAACTGGTGTTCCATTACATCAAAGTAAACACTACTACGGGATTTCAATTATTCATCAGTTCATTACAGTATTTACACTTCTACAAATAGTCTCAACTATACAAACACATCAGACCAGATTGTTTGCTTTCCATCTAAGAATATCAATTACACTCACCCCAATTATTAGAAACATAGCTCCATTACATTCTGCTCCCACAACTGTTCACTTCTTAGCTAAAATCCAGCCTTAGACACTTATTAATCCCTATCACCTTCCAAGATTTTTCTAAGGCAAAGTTACTTCAACTACATGATGAACTGAAGAGTTTCAGGTATTCTCCTCTGCCTGAAAAAATCTTTCAGTAAACACTGCTGCATTCTTGGTGGGGGTTTTACTCGCTACTTCGCTTGCACTGAGCTGCCTGAAAAACCTTTCAGTAAACACTGCTGCATTCTTGGTGGGGGTTTTACTCTCTCCTTCGCTTGCACTGAGACATCTGTCCCAAACTGTTACAAATACTGTGCCATGTTTAGGAATAAGTGCATTTGGTGGAATCCTAGCATAATCGAGCTCTACAATAGAAGGGGAAAAAACTCCTCTCTTCTTAGTACAGTAAACTCTCAGTTAATCGGCACCCATGGGGATTGGTAGATGCCGGATAGCTGTAGTGTCTGGTTGCTTGAGAGTTACTATTAAAAACAGGCCTGACTAATACTGTACCCTATAGTATTTGTTTGGTGTGACTTGTCCTCGAGTTGGGGAGAGATGGAATTCTTTAAGTTAATCGGGCCGTCGGGAGCCCTTCTAACTTAAAAGGACTACTTTTTAAGGATACAACACTCTAAGGATAGGTTTAAATGACAATAACACAACAGGCCTAGCGAACGATGGCGGCCAAAAAAAACAAACACAAAAAACAGCCAAGTAGCAGATTGATAGCCCTGCTAGGCACTAACTGTAAAATGTTATGAAATAACTCTAAATTGTGGAAAAGGAAGAAATATAAATAAGAAAAATGTCACTTAATCAGGAGCCAGTGTGGATGTCACCCGATCTGCTTGAGTGGCAAGCGAGATCTGGGTAATCTTCCCTGAGCATCATGGGATAGGGTACAGCCTCAAGCCAGTGGAAGCTCTCGAGATTTTGAATCAGGCTGAGTTGGAACCAATGCTCATTTCCGAACCCAAACAGCATAGAATAAAGGCGAGATAGGACAACATAACATCTCCTCTTTTCTTAGTACAGTAAACTCTCAGTTAACTGACACCCATGGGGACTGGTAGATCCCAGATAACTGTAGTTTCTGGTTGCTTGAGAGTTACTATTAAAAATACTCCTAATACTGTTCCCTGTACTATTTGTTTGGTTTGACTTGTTTGCTGGTAGGGGAGAGAGAATGTATTCTTATCTCCCTTTTTAAAACTCTAAAACTCAAAAATATAAGGTATAGTTCTGCAGGGGGGAAACAAAAGTGCAACACATGAAAATTGTACTGTATTTCTTCGATTTGTTTTGCCGGTCACTTGAGTTCCTGTTAACTGAGAGTTTACTGTAACAATGAAAACTCTACACACCAAATTCAAACTCAAAATGTTAAACAGAGAGCTTAGAAACAAAATCAAATCTTTCAAAGCCATTCAAAATGGTCTCCCCCTTCAAAGTAATCAAGTCCTCCTTCAACTGCATCAAGAACCTTGGAACAAAAATCAGCATTGCTCAGAGTCAGTTCATAATAGCTACACCTACTCTGCCCTTGAAAACACAGCTGATCCATTAGAAGGTAAATTGAGTTCAAACTTCTCTCCTCAATCTCCACCTAACTACACACACTTGACTCATCACTGCCCCCACCCCCCATCACCATAAATAAGCTCTAAAGGCGCTCTCTCTTTTGAAGGTGCTTCTTTGCCAGTAATATCAACTGTCTTGTAACAATCTATGAACCCAAAAGAGGGAAAATACAGATGGATTAAAGTACCACTACATACTACTAAACTCGGTATCTCATTTCCGAAGTGTTCCCCCCATCTTTTGAATCTAGCATTATAGTTATATAGTTATACATTATACTCTTACTCAAGGTTACAAAGTCCCATAATTACTTCGGTGACACTCTCTTCTCCTTCAAAGTAGCCAAACAGTGGAACCTATTACCCCGGAATATCTTAAAAAACACAGATCGTCATAGCTTCAAAAAACTCCTAAAGGAATACCTTAACTCAACAATGGCTATGCTCCTGTAATACTCCTGGCTATTTTCTCATGCCTTCGATCAAATGTCTTCTATCCTGCTATATTGTCTTGTCTTACTTCTACCAAATGAAAATGCCACAATGGTTTTTAGTTACATAGCTAATGAGTTTCATCTTACCGTCTGTAATAATGCTTAAGAAATGTAATGATTTCTGTTTTACACTCACCTTTTTGTAAATTGTGATTGTTGGCAACTGTCAAACATTTTTGTATATTGTTTGTAAATCTTTTAAAAATTTTTGTAATCTTTTTGTACTATTGTTATGGAGCTCATCTCCCCGGGTCTCCGCTGAAAATTGGCTATTTGCCTAGTTGGACTCTACCCGGTTAACAAATGTAAAATAAATAAATAAATATAATATATCCCTTGTGCTATGGTAAATTGTAATTTTTGACTGTGTTTGTCATTACCCATCTTACAGCTCCGGTACTGTGAGCCATCTTTAAGCAGAAAAAAGTCTTGCACAGCTGTAGAGAGTACATGGGCAATCGAACCATTTGATAACGCCAAGTGTTATTTTTCACCTTTTCCTCAGCTGCTGCCCAAGGACCACCCGTAAAAGTACAGTTTTGTACCTACCATAAATGTAGATGTTCGAGGATCCACATTGCTGCAGTCCTAACCATTGGGTAGTCCGCTGTCCAGTCGGCCCGAATACCAAAGTATATGGCTGACGTCGGTCAGGGCGCATTAGACTGACGTCAGGACGTCAGGGTACTAATGCGCATGACCGACGTCATATCCTCAGTCTTTTCTTGCCCCAGATGTCAGAAGACCCTAAAAGACAAGGCCAAAACCAAAAACACCAAACACTCCTACACCAAAAATATGTACAATATATACAAAATTACAAGAGTATAACCTCAACCACACAACCACCCCTAAACACAGAGGGGAAGGAGGGAGGTAAATTGGACTGCAGCAATGTGGATCCTCGAACATCTACATTTATGGTAGGTACAAAACTGTACTATGTTCTTCATTCCACATTGCTGCAGTCCTAACCATTGGGTAGAATCCCACAGCAGAGGTAAGGAGGCTGGCAAATCATAAGGAAGCAGGAGCTGTCAACATGCCTTGCAAAATAGCTGTGGCAAAACCAGCCCTAGATTTAGAGTAGAGAGGAAGGTGGTAATGCTTAGAGAAAGTATGCACCGAACTCCAAGTAGCTGCCTCCAAAATATCCTTAGTTGCCACCCCCCTTAGAAATGCTGTTGAAGTGGCAGTAGCCCTAGTGGAATGAGGCCAAATCCCAGCTGGAATCTCCTTGCCATGATGGGAATAACAAAATGCAATGCAAAACCCAATCCACTTAGAAATAGTTTGTTTTGACACAGGCTTGCCCTGAGAACTCAAAGCAAAAGAAATAAACAACTGCTGAGACTGTCTAAAATCCTTAGTCCTGCTCAAATAATAACGCAACTGCCTGTGTACATCTAAAGTGTGCAAAATCTTTTCCCCCTTATTTTGAGGATCTGCATAGAAAGTAGGCAAATGAATAGTTTGGTTTAAAGCCACACTAGAAATCACCTTAGGCATAAAAGAAGGATTAGTACGTAATGATACCCTATCCTTATGGAAAATCAAAAAAGGCTCTACCGCCATAAGGGCCTGCAACTCAGAAACCCTTCTTGCAGAAGTAATGGCCAACAAAAAAGCAGTCTTCCATGACAAGTATTTCAAGTCAGCAGTAGCCGCAGGCTCAAAAGGTTGTAGAGTAAGTTTCTCCAACACAAAATTGAGATCCCAAGCAGGAGTAGGAGCCCTACGTGGGGGTCTTATATTCTTTGCCCCTCTAAGAAATTGCTTGAACAAAGGATGCAAAAACAATGGTGGGTCGCAATCATAGTGAGCTGAAATTGCTGCAGCATGAATCTTAATGGAAGAGAAAGACAAACCTTTGTCTAGTAACTCAGTAAGATATTGAAGAGCCACACTCAAATTAGGCTCAGAAATCTCCAAATTCTTTGCTGCACTCCAAAATAAAAATCTCTTCCATTTTTCTCGTACACTTTCCTTGTACTAGGTCTTCTGGCTTCCATAATCACATTCAAAACTTGTTGAGGAAGTTGAGACCTGCTGTGTTTCAAAACAGAATATGCCAGGCTGTTAGATGAAGAGAGTGAAGCTTGACATTGAGTAGATGACCGTCCCTCTGAGACAATAGGTGTGGAATCAAAGGTAAAGGCCATGGAGACTTCTTTACCAGACTCCTCAGTAATGGGTACCAATGTTGCCGAGGCCAATCTGGAGCTATTAAAATCATCCTTGGCTTGTCTTGTCTGACCTTCAGGAGTACCTTTGGGAGAAGAGGCAGAGGTGGAAAGGCATACACATGAAGATTTTTCCAACTGAAAGAAAGAGCATCCACTTTCCAAGCTGTGTGATGAAACCTTTTCGTGCAAAACTTTGGCAGCTGGTGGTTTAGTGGAGAAGCGAACAGATCTATGTCTGGAGTTCCCCATGACACTGTCAATTTCGAAATACATGAAGATCCAGTTTCCACTGTGGGGATCCATGATTTGCCTGCTTAACACATCTGCTAAGGAGTTCTGTGCTCCGGCAGAAACCTTGCCTGAAGAGTTAGTTGCAAGCTGAGCGCAGTCTCCCATAAAATCATTGCTTGCCTGCATAGAGGGTAAGAATGTGTTCCCCTTGTTTGTTGATGTACCACATGACAGTTGTGTTGTCTGTTAGAATCAACACCTGCCCTGGAAGAAGTAACTCCTTGAAAGCCATTAATGCAAACTGGACTGCTAACATCTCCTTCATGTTGATATGTAGATGCTGTAGTCTGGCAGGCCACTTGTCTTGTATCCACTTTCCATTCAGATGAGCTCCCCAAGCTATGTCTGAGGCATCTGTCGTTAGAATCTGACTCGCCTCTGGCCGGGTCACAGAGAGTCCCTTGTTTAGGTGACATTCCTGAGCCCACCACAAAAAATCCTTTTGAATGCAAGGTATTATTTGAATGACAGTGTCCAAATCCTGGCAGTGCTGTGTCCATACATTTTTGAGATACCATTGCAGCTTCCTCATATGCAGTTTGGCATTGGGAAGCACCAGAATACAAGATGCCATGAACCCTAAGGCTTGAAGGACTGTCCTTGCAGTCAGCCCGGACTGAAGAGATAGGTGATGGAAGTAAATGGAAAGATTCTTTTGTTTGTCCGGGGTTAAAAAGGCCATCTGGGCTGCTGTATTCAGTCTCACACCCAGAAAGCACATGTCTTGAGAGGGTACTAGACTGGACTTTATTTCGTTCACAGAATACCCTAGGCATCTTAGCACTGCTATCACATATTCCAAATGCTGTAAAAGGTCTTCCTTTTCTTGAGCCAGAATCAGGCAGTCGTCCAAGTAAGGATAGATTTGAATTCCTTTTAGCCTGAAGAAAGCTATCACTGGAGCCAGAACCTTTGTGAACACTCTGGGCGCAGTAGATAAGCCAAAGGGCAATGCAGAGAACTGATAATGGGAATTTCCAGCTCGAAAACGCAGATACTTCCTGCAACTTAGTCTGATAGGTACATGAAGGTAAGCCTCCTTGAGATCTAAAGTTACCATCCAGTGATCTTTGCCCAGCAGAGGTAAAAGCTGTTGTAGCGTCAACATCTTGAACTTGGGAATGTCCAGATAAGTGTTGAGGATAGATAAATCCAAAATTGGTCTCCACGTGTCCCCCTTCTTTGGTACTAGGAACAGGCGAGAATAAAATCCTAGGCCCCTTTCTGGCACAGGGACTGGCTGAATGGCCCCTATTTGGAGTAACAGAGAAATTTGCTTGTGAGCCTCTTTTCTTTGCAGAGGAGGAATGTCTGGCATGCCTTTGAAAGGAGGCAAGGTATGGAAATAAAACCTGTAACCGTGGTGAATGATATCCAAAACCCATCTGTCTTGGGTAATTAAATCCCAATTTTCTTTGAAAAGAGCCAGCCATCCTCCCAAAGGTGCTGCCAGACGAGAATGTACTGGCAGCTGAAAAGGCAGGTCATTGGGTCTGTTTACGAAAGGACTGACCCCTGCCCTCCCCAGAAGTCTGAGCAGGTGAACTCCCTGTTCTAGGCCTAAAAGAACCTTGAGCTCTGCCCCTACCACGTCTAGACCTACCCCTAGACTGGGAATCATAAGCAGGATATGTCCATCCCTTAGTAGGCCAATTTCTACTAAACTTCGGAGGCTGCACCTGCAAAAAATCTTTAACAGTTTGCATAGACTTAGCCTTGTCCTCCATTTTCTTTAAAAGTGCTTCCACAGGCGAACCAAACAACACGTCAGACTGTAAAGGAGCATCCAAAATCCTTGTCTTAACATGCTCAGCTAAATTCTGATCCCTCAACCAGGCGTGCCTACGAAGAACAGAACCAGTGGCAGCCACCCTCGAGGAGGCCTGCACAGCATCAAAACCACATTGCAATGAATGCTTACCCACCTGTTCAGACACATGAACTAAATCCTGCAACTCTTTACACTCAATACCTTCCGCCAGAGCATCCACCTTAGACTTCAATTGGGAAAGGAGATAATTTTGATATTTTAACATGTGAAACTGGCAATTCAACGCCCTCATGGCTAAAGTGGAAGAAGTATACACCTTCTTTCCCCATCTATCCAAAGCCCTTGCCTCTTTATCAGGAGGAACAGGATTTTTAACAACAGAAGCCTTAACACCTTTAGG
Source organism: Protopterus annectens (assembly GCF_019279795.1). Lineage (NCBI taxonomy): Eukaryota > Metazoa > Chordata > Ceratodontiformes > Protopteridae > Protopterus > Protopterus annectens. The sequence goes on from NC_056739.1 coordinate 1,955,602,736, forward strand.
CCCCTGAGAGACAGTTTCAGGGTCTGCCCTAGGACTCTTAAAAAGATACTTATGAGCTTCAGGCACCCTATAGTACCTATCCGGTTTAACTGGGGCCGGAGGCAAAGAATCAGGGTTCAGGGAAGCCTCAGCAAAAACATCTTCCACCACAGTCAGAACAGGAGGTATAGCTAAAGGCCTATGCTGGGGTAAAAACAAGAATTCCCTAAGCCTCTTCCTGGAATCAGAGAAATCCTGACCTTCCCATTTAAAATGCTCCCTCATGGAATGCAGAGTCTCTGAAAATGAGAAATCCTCCGGAGGAGAAGCTGAAGGAGTAGAGTCATCCACATCAGAATCAGAATAAGGAGGAAACTCCTGCAAGTCTTCAGCCGAAGACTCAGAAGCCTCCGAACACTGTTCAAAACTCTCAAACTCAGGCTCCACCCTAGGCCTCTTATCAGGAGGGGGCATAGAACCTCTAATCATAGTAATCAAATCTTCTGCCATTTTAAGCATATGTTTCTTAGGCAAAGATCCTGAAGAGCTAGGAGAAACCCCTACTGAAGTTAAACCTGGCCTGCCTCTCAAAGAAGCCTTGGAAACAGAAGGGGAGGCTCTAACCACCTTAGGAAGGGAAGGAAGAACAGCCACCTGAGAAGCCCCTTCAGCCTGGCCTACCTCCTGAGAGGACACATCCTGTAACAGTAAAGTCTCTCCCTGAGACTCCAAAGAAACTCCTGGCAAAACCTCTGGCTCCACTGAGCCTTCTAAAGAACCGACGTCCGGGACTGCCGGTTCTTCAACTCTAGGCTTTGCTGCTTTGTCCTTGCGCTTTTTGGATGAAGCGGGCGTCGGAGTATCCGACGGCATTTTATAATTACAACGCTTCCCAAAAACTAACCTGGCACAGTCTAACCTTCTCTTAATAGTGCGTTTGTTAAATCTAGCACAAGAGCGGCATCCAACAACGTCGTGCTCAGGCCCTAAACAAGGTATACACAAGGTATGGTAATCCCTATGAGGTATCTGTTTCCCACAAGAAATACAGTTATTCACTTTTTCTGACATCCGGTTAAATACTGAGGCAAGAAAAAACCAAAATATTCCCCAACTGGGTACTTAGCCAACTTTGATTCGGTCTGAAACTCCGACTTCAGAAAATTTCAGAACGCCAACCTGCACTCGCAAAACTGCTTCTGCATCGGACCATGCGGCAAAAAAGACTGAGGATATGACGTCGGTCATGCGCATTAGTACCCTGACGTCCTGACGTCAGTCTAATGCGCCTTGACCGACGTCAGCCATATACTTTGGTATTCGGGCCGACTGGACAGCGGACTACCCAATGGTTAGGACTGCAGCAATGTGGAATGAAGAACATCTGCCTTCCCCAGTCCTTTCATCCAAGCAATGCCCCCAACTATTACCTATGCATGAGATGTTTTCATTTCCTCTTTTTTGGGCAATAAAAATGGAATGCGGATTTGGAACTACTGTATTCAGTGTAGTTTCTGTACGAATCTAATGTTTTGTTGAGGGATTTGGAACATAACTGTTTTTTTTTTCTGGAGTAAAGCTTTTTTTCTTTTGCTACAGGTACATTTTGATATCGTTTTTAAGAAAGCTATAATGCGATGGGTTGTGGTTAGCTATTTCATCAACCACTGCATAATAACGTGCTTGTGTTTCCTTTTCTATTTTTCTGCCAAATAGTTTTATTTGCTAGTACCCCATGTCTTGCCGACAACATGTGTTTGCATGATAATACAGTTTTGTACCTACCATAAATGTAGATGTCCGAGAGGTATGCATCTGCAGTCCTAACATATGGGTTGTCCTGCCTCAGGCAGCCCTTCGGTCGGCCGGATTCCAAAGTCTGGGTCTGGCCTCGGCTGATGTCGCACTTCACCCGACGTCATAGCTGCTGTTAATTGGGTATAAAGGCATCAACCGACGCCATTTTCCTCAGTGTTTCTTGCCCCAGATGCCAGGTGCCCTCTAGGAAGGCTAAATTTGGATAAATGCAAATGATTCCAAACAATAGAGAGCAAACAAAAATAAACATGTATATACATATATACAAACAAATACACCATAATAGATTCCCCCAGCTAGCTACAAGATGGGCAAATACCCTAGGAGTACCACAGAGGGGAAGGTGGGTGGGTAATCCTGACTGCAGATGCATACCTCTCGGACATCTACATTTATGGTAGGTACAAAACTGTACTATGTCCTTCAAGGATGCATCTGCAGTCCTAACATATGGGTAGAATACCATAGCCAAACTGGGGGAGGAGGTACTAAGATGATTATGGTGTAGCTAAGATCCCTTGCAAAACAGCAGTTGCAAAACCTGCTTGGGATCTGGAGTATAAAGGTAGATTATAATGCTTGGCAAATGTATGCATGGAGCTCCAAGTAGCCGCTTCTAAAATGTCTTTGGTAGCCACTCCTCGTAGGAAAGCTGTAGTAGTGGCTGTAGCCCTTGTGGAGTGAGGTCTGATGTTTTCTGGAGTTGCCTTTCCATGAAAAGAGTAACAAAATCTAATGCAATTTCCTATCCATTTTGAGATTGTCTGTTTTGAAATTGCTTTTCCTTCCAATCCTGTTGCATATGCTACCAGAAGCTGGTCAGTTTTTCTATTGTTCTTGGTTCTGTCCAGATAGTAGCGCAATTGCCTGTGCACATCCAAGGTATGTAGTAGTCTTTCCCCCCTGTTCTGTGGGTTGGGGAAGAATGCTGGTAGGTGGATTGCTTGGTTCAATGATACCCTGGAGACCACCTTTGGCATAAAAGTAGGGTTAGTTCTCAAGGACACTCTATCCTGATGGAAGATAAGGAAGGGTTGTACTGCCATTAATGCCTGTAATTCAGAAACCCTTCTTGCTGAAGTGATTGCAAGCAGGAAAGCAGTTTTCCAAGATAAGAACTGTAATTCTGCTGTTGCTGCTGGTTCAAAAGGGGAAGTGTTAACTTTTCCAGCACAAAGTTAAGGTCCCATGTAGGCAAAGGTGGCTTCCTTGGAGGCTTTACATTTTTAATTCCTCTCAGAAACTGCCTGAGTAGAGGATGAGAGAAGACTGGAGGATCCATGTTGTATTCTGCTGAAATTGCTGATGCATGAATCTTAATGGAGGAGTGAGACAGGCCATTGTGGAAAAGTTCTGCTAAGTATTCCAGGATGTTAGCTATGTTTGCTAATGATACATTTTCTCCTTTTGCTGCACTCCAAATGAGGTATCTTTTCCATTTGGCTGAATAAGTCTTCCTTGTGGAGGGTCTGCGAGCCTCCAGGATAATGTCTTTAACCCTCAGAGATAAATCTGGGTTATTTTGATTTATGTGATATTCCAAGCAGCTAGCTGCAGTGTTTTCAAGTTTGGATGTAGGATCTTGTAGTTGTTCTGTGTTAGCAGTAAAGGAACTAGAGGTAGAGGCCATGCGTGTGACCGAGACATACTCTTCAGTAGCGGGTACCAATGCTGCCTCAGCCAGTCTGGAGCTATCAGGATGATCCTTGGGTGATCTTCAGTAGCACTTTGTGCATCAAAGGAAGAGGTGGGAATGCATATGCTGTCAGGTTTTCCCAACTGAAGGATAGGGAGTCCACCTTCCAAGCAAGTGGGTGGTATGTCCTTGTGCAGAATTTCCTCAATTGGTAGTTGTGTGGGGATGCGAACAGGTCTATTTCTGGTAGTCCCCATTTCTTTGTAATGGATTTGAAGATGTCTGGATGCAGCATCCATTCGTGGGCATCCGTGGTAGTTCTGCTTAAGGTGTCTGCTAGTATATTTTCTTTTCCTGGCACAAATATGGCCTGGAGCTGAATGTTGAGGTTCAGGGCCACATTCCACAGGTCCATTGCCATCCTGCAAAGAGGATATGAGTGTGTGCCTCCCTGACTGTTGATATACCACATGACTGTGGTGTTGTCCGTCCTTATCAGCAAATGACCCTGTTGAAGAAACGGTCTGAATGTCTGAAGTGCCTGTTTCACTGCCAGCATCTCTTTTTGATTTATGTGTAGGTTCAGCTGGTCTTGTGTCCATAGACCTTGTGTACACTTGTCCACCATGTGTGCCCCCCAGCCTAGGTCTGAGGCATCCGTGGTGATAGTCTGGCTTGGGCGAGGTTTGTGGAAAGGCAGTCCTCTGTTCAACTGACAGGCCTGAGCCCACCACAGGAATTCTTGTTTCAGGCATGGAATTATTGGAATCTGGGCTTCTAGACTGTGCTTGTGTTGAGACCATATATTCCTTAGGTACCATTGCAACTTCCTCATATCCAGCCTGGCATGTGGAATCAGTATTATGCAGGATGCCATGTAACCCAGGGCTTGCAGGACTTTCCTTGCTGTAAGCTGGTTCTGTGTTGTTAATGCCATGAAATAGAGTGGTAGTTGCTTTTGCTTTTCTGCTGTGAGAAATGCTGTCTGATTTGAAGTGTCCAGTTCTGCACCCAAGAATGTTATCCTTTGGGATGGCACCAGCCTTGACTTTTTCATGTTGACTGTGTATCCCAGGGCTTGCAGTAGTTGTATAACCTTTTCCAAATCTTTTGTTAATTTGGTCTTGTTGTCCGCTTGTATTAGGCAGTCGTCCAGGTATGGATAAATCTGAATTCCCTGAAGCCTGCAATGAGCAATTACTGATGCCAGGCATTTCATGAATACTCTGGGCGCAGTAGATAAGCCAAAGGGCAATGCTGAGAATTGATAATGCTCTGATCCTGCAAGAAATCTAAGGTATCTTCTGCAATCTGGTCGTATAGGGACGTGCAGGTATGCCTCCTTGAGATCTAGAGTCACCAGCCAAGACTCCTTGCCCAGCATGGGAAGAAGTTGCTGTAGGGTCAGCATTTTGAATTTTGGAACAATGAGATATGTATTCAAAGTGGACAGGTTGAGAATAGGCCTCCATTGGTTTTCTTTCCTTGGTACCAGGAAAAGCCTGGAGTAAAATCCTTGTCCTTGTTCCATAGGCGGTACCTTTTCTATAGCTCTCATCCTTAGTAAGTGGTTGATTTGTCCTAGAGCGTTTGTTTTTTGGTTGGGTGGTAGGTTTGGCATTCCTCTCTTTTTTGGTAGAGTGTGGAAGTGAAACCTGTAGCCTTGGTCTATTGTCTGTAAAATCCATTTGTCTCCTGTAATGTAATGCCAGTTTATGGAAAATAAGGCTAGCTTTCCGCCTAAGGGTGCTTGCAGTTGTTCCCTGGTAGGCGGTATCAGAGTCAAAGTCATTGTGTCTGTCCTGTGGAAGTGGTAGTAGCTGGATCTGTGGCAGTACTTCTCTGGTTGTTAGGTTGCCACTGACGTCCCCTGTAGGCACCTCTGGATTGACCTCTGCCTCTTGGGCGCCTATTTCTGCCTCTCTGTGCTCTGCAGGTGTCTGGAAAGGACCAATTCTTCGAAGGCCAATTTCTACTAAACCTCGGAGGCTGGACCTGTAAGAAATCCTTGACTGTTTGGACAGATTTTGCTTTTTCTTCCACCTTCTTTAGCACTTGCTGTGCAGGGGAGCCAAACAAACTTTGTTTCTCCATGGGAGCATCCAGGAGCTTTGACTTTACATGGTCTGGTAAGGATTGCTCTTTTAACCATGCATGCCTTCTGATCACTGTTCCAGTCATAGCTGATCTAAAGGAAGCCTCCAGTGCATCATAGCCACATTTTAAGGAATGATTACTGACCTGCTGAGTGTTATGTACCAAATCCTGAAGGGACTTACGGTCTATAGGTTCAGGAGAGGACAGTTTTTTATTTAGCTGGTCTAACAAAAATTCCTGATACTGAATCATGTGGAATTGACAGTTTAAGGCCCTAGCCAAAAGAGTAGCAGAAGTATAAACTTTTTTACCCCATCTCTCTAATGCTCTAGATTCTCTTTCAGAGGGGAGGGGGTTTTTGGCAGAGGCAGCTGCTACAGCTTTGGGGCCCTGTGAAATGGTTTCAGGATCTGCAATAGGAGCCTTATACAAGTGAAAGTGTGTGTCCGGGACCCTGTAATATCTGTCGGGCTTAGCAGGGGCCGGGGGAAGAGAGTCAGGGGCAGTACAGGCATCATTAAATGCATCATCCACAACTGTTAGTACTGGAGGAATGGCTAAAGGCCTATGCTGTGGTAAATGTAAAAAGGTCCTTAGCCTTTTCCTTGAATCTGAAAAATCCTGGCCCTGCCATTGAAATTGCTCTCTCATAGCATGTAAGGTTTCCCCAAAAGAAAATTCCTCAGGAGGAGAGGCAGAAGGAATGGAGTCTTCTGCATCAGAATCCTCATAAGGAGAATAAGGGCCTTCTGGAGGATTTGAATTTTCTGAATCATCCGAGGAATAGTCTGTAGAAACTGGTTCCGGGGGCTCTGCTTTAGGCCTCTTCTCTGGAGGGGGTTGAGAGGCCCTGTCTGGGTGAGGTTGGGATCCCCTGATTAAAGAAATGAGATCCTCAGCCAGGCTAAGCATTTGTGAACTAGAGGTAGGCCTGTGTGAGGGGGCTTTAGCAGGCAAGGCCTTAGAAGATTTAGCTGCTTTAGCCCTAGAAAAAGCCTTGATAGACATAGATGGAGGGGGCCTAGCAGCTCCACGTGCAGGAGTAGATATGTCTAAAGGAATAGTATCTGATAAATCCTGGGTGCCTGCTACAGCAGGAGAAATTTCAGTAACAGATTCAGCCATGCTGTGTGAGGCCTCGGCTGTTGGAGGCATGCTTTCGGCCAAAGGAAGAACCGAGGACTCGGTTTCAGCCAAAACCGAGACACTCGCGGTTGGCTTAACCGTGGTTTCGGCCGAAAACCGCGGCCCGCGAGTGTTGGTCCTTTTCCTTACGCTTTTTAGCTAATTGTGAAGTCGGAGTCTCTGACGGCATTTTGTAAGCAAAAGCGGGACCAAAAAACTCCTCTGCAAACTCCGACCGACGTCTAAGTGTCCGTCGGTTGAAGGAAGCACAGGGTAGACAAGCTGATACGTCGTGGTCTGGGCCTAAGCAAGGAAGGCAGTAAGAGTGGAAATCCTTATGAGGTATTTGTTTCCCACAAGTTAAACAATTATTTACTTTTTCTGACATCGGCTGAGGCAAGAAAGAGTCCCCAACGGGGTACTTAGCTTTTTAGAAGTCTTCGGTAGTAGAAATCTCTGGATCTGACCGACCGGCACTTGCGAACAGCTTCTGCTTCGGGCACCACGCGGCAAGAAAGACTGAGGAAAATGGCGTTGGCTGATGCCTTTATACCCAATTAACAGCAGCTATGACGTCGGGTGAAGTGCGACATCAGCCGAGGCCAGACCCAGACTTTGGAATCCAGCCGACCGAAGGGCTGCCTGAGGCAGGACAACCCATATGTTAGGACTGCAGATGCATCCTTGAAGGACATCATCCTGTTACTCTAAAACCTGCTCTAAAATTATGGCATCTGCAGTTAATTTGCAGTACTTTTGCTCCTAATTATTTTACGAGTTCTAAGTGTGCTATAAAAATGCAGCATGCAGTTTGGTTTTAGGCTGTTTTAGCATTTAGCACTGCCTTTCGATTTATTCAGCTGCAGTTGAGAAAGGGAACAGCATGCACATTGAAAAGAACAGCAGTTCAAGTTGCATCAGTTTTTCATTATTTAATTATATATTTTTAATTGCTGGTGCAGGGCAGAGAATTGCACTGATTCCATACTTGTCAGTGCACATCATATTACATACACTGAGTCACTGCATTCATGCTGAACTTGCGCTGTGCAGGACAGGTGCAAGAATTTCATTAATGTTTTCACTCTTTCCTCTCCCGCAGTTATTAAACACTTGTTCATATTTGGATTCTTTTGCCTTTGTACGACGATGGTTTATGTTTTGTAATGCAGCCTTCAAAACAGATCACCAAAATGAATGCTGCATAAACAAAAAACTTAGGGGAAGCGTAACTTATGCAGAGCCGTTTCAGAAATGCCCTATTTGGATCTCTGATACATGCCTTTACACACGAAGAGTAAAGACATGTACTTGAGAACAATACTGTTGTAAATGCAAATCGAAAACAGTTCTGTGTATTAGTGCTTGTCCATGCCTCTCAACTTCTTAGCACAAGAAATCAGGACAAAACCTAAAATAATTATCTGAAACTCAAATGCACATTTTTCCCTAAAACCTCGGACTTTTGAAGTGTACTTTTCATGAGGAGCAGTCCAAGAATATGGGGCAAAAATTCAGACATTTTACAAAACTCTGGACAGCTAATAGGTATGTCATACCTCACAACTGTACATATTTTCACAGAATGTCCAAATTTTTGCCATATATTCTTGGTCCATGTTTCATAAATTTGTGGTTTTCTGGCAAATTAGTGGCAAATCATTAATGACTGAAGTTATAAAATAATGACGTTTGAGTTTTGAACTTCATATTCACCAGAAAATTCATGCTAATGCAAAACTGGTTATTCTATCAACTTTTTAAGTTTGTAAGAGCGATATTTAAAAATTGTCCCTATTTTTGGGCCATCATCCATCCCACTTTTGCTTATGGCTTTATACAGATTTCTTGCTCTATGAGGTGGAGAGGTATGATATGTGCTTGTTGTAAGCACTACAATTTGGTAAACATTATATTGGGTGTACCGGAGTCATGCACTTTTACATGCCCAAACACATTAGATTTTCTGTTAATGACCAGATATTTGCCTCATGTTTTTAGAGGCTTCCACTCAAAATTGCTGCATGTTGGGTCGGGGTGTTAGTCGCACAGTAGAAAATATAGACAACAAAGGTTTACAGCAATCTAGCCTGCTTCGGTTGTTTTTCCACGGTGCGTGCTCGCACACAAGCCAGCATTTTTACCAAATTAGTAGCAGTTTATTAGTAGAACAAAGACAGCAACAGACATTTTCAAAAGGAAAACAGTCTGTCTGACAGCATACTGCAAATTTATTGCTTACATGGAGGATTGATGGGGGATAAAGGAAAAAAAGCTACTGAGGATAGAAGGCAGAAGAATCCAGATTTGACGTGCAACAATTCCTGTCAAAGGGCAAAAGAAATAAATGTGTAGTACAGAGATTCAAATGTGATTGGAAAGCTTTTAAGTGTTTTAAATGAAGCTGTTACATGCTTTCTCCCACTGAAGGTACCGAATAAAAGCTTAGATAAAGAAACTGTTTTTACATGGAACTATGATCTACAAGATGACAAATCTTACAGCAAAATGTAGTGGAGCATACCTCTCTGCTGTCTAGATTATCGCCTAATGTCCTGATTTTTGCCTTATTTTTTGCTATGTTCCTCATAAAATTTGTGGGGTTTTGGGAAATCAGTGAGAAATGAAGTAACTAAATGATATACATTTGAGTTTCAGTCATCAAATCCTTCAGAACCCCCCCCCCTCAAAAAAAATGCTAACACTCCATAGATTTAGTGCGCTTTTTCCATTTTTTTGTTTTCTCAATAAAAGGTTTCATCATTCACCGCAGTGAACGTCTTTTGTACTACTATTGAGGAGGACAGCCTTAATTGTTTGGGCAGCGGTTGCGTTTTGGGGGTGTGGATAAGTTGATCCAAGGCTTTGGAATTTATGAATTCTAGAAAATGTTGAGCAAAAGAGTTGGTACATGAGTAGTTTTCCCAGTTAATGGTGTGGTAGTTGAAACTGCCCATTATTAAGGTGTTGGGTTGTACCCTAATATTTTCCAGTATACCAAGAAATGAGGAGTGGGAATCCTGGGGCATGGTGGGGTATCTGTAGCAAGGTGCAATTTGTATTACGGTCTTTCCCAGAGTTAGTTGCATTTGGATAATCTCGGATGCATTATGCTGAGCAACTAGCCTGGAGGTGTGGATGTGCTTAATGAATATGGACACGCCTCCGCCTTTAGTGTTTCGGTCCAGGTTAGGTGGCCGAAAGGTGTGGTATGAATTATAACTTGGGAATGCAGGGGTGCTCTCTGGAGCCTTGAACCAGGTCTCTGTCACTGCACAGATGTCGATGTTCTCCATTTTAAGGAGTGCCTCAAGTGAATGCATTTTGAGGTTTAGACTTCTAGCACTGAGGAGCATTACCCTCAGATTTTGCTTGCTTGTACCTGTTACGGTGGTGAATTTGTCATTTGAACCTTGCCTAAAAAAGGCACTATAGGGGTGGCAAGAGCCTTAGCCAGTATCCAGAATCCCAAGGGCAACAGATGCAGGCCATCTCTGGCAAAGCATCATGGTCTGTCGATCATGTCAGCCCAGGCAGATAGATACTGGATCCCCTTAGAATGACACCAGAAACTTAGCCAACTGTTGAAGTCAATCATTTTGTCCTTGTACTGTGGTATCATTATGGGTGATGGCAGGATGCTACTCAGGGCTATGGTCATACCTGCCTGGGCTACAAGATCGTAGCGCTCCTCCATGTCTCTTTTCATGTAGTCCAAGGAGGTACGTCTCAGGTCATCACACCAACACAGAAAATGACAGAGTCATATTTGTACTTGCTGTGGAGTGACCTCAGTGCGTGCATTATGTGGCAAATCCTGGCACCCGACAGGCAGCTGACAGTAACTTTCTCCTTGTTTAGCCTGGTGAGAGGGAACATCAGTGTGCCTGACTATAGAGTCACCTATGACTAGAGTGTTGGGTACGTTGTTATGCCTTATGGGCTGTGGTTGAGTGGCACACTGAGTTTGTGGGCTGTGTGTCATTTGGGTTGTGTTGGGGGGGGGGGGTTGCTTTTTTTTGCTTGGGAGGTCTCTGTTGCTTGATCAGATTTTTATTGAGAGCCTCCGTGAATGTAGGTGTGTGTTTTGTTTTGGTGGTGTAGGTTTTGAAGGACTATGTGATTATTGTGGTGTGGTCCAAGTGTTTACCTTCTCCTCTTGACTCTCTGGTCCAGTTTTGGGTGAAGAGAGCTTTGCTTCCAGTTTGGCTATATAAGTGCATCTCTCACAGGTTGTAGTGTTGGGTGGTAGGAGGAGAAGGTTGTCTGTGTACATGAGGCAATTGCTGCATTGCCCCAAGATGCCCAGATTCATTAGGTAGACAGGAGAAAACACCGGGAGCTGACCCTTAGACATGCCTGGATAGCTGCTTATTTATTAAGTACTAAAAACTGTTTTCCTCTAGACAAGTGAGGAAAGTTGAGTGCTGTAGTAATTTGTAGCTTATTTAGTGCTTACAACAAGTTCTGAACAAGTGCTGAGCTCAAAGAAACAGATTTGAGTGCTAAAACTAAAAAATCTTTTTTACTATTTCTATTAGTCCCTTACCCTTGTAAAGACAATATTTTTATTTTACCATCACTATTTCTCCCTTTTTTTCTATTACGTTACTGTATTCCTAACTACCATTGTTGGTACTACTTTCCTTCTTTTCTGTTACACATTAGTGTATTCTTACATACCACTGTTGGTAGTACTCTTCTTTCTTCCTTCCTCTACAAAAAAAAAAAAATTTTTTTGTTTACCTTTTTTTTTTCTGGTATTGTTGAAATGTCTGAGAAGGCCCCTTCAGGGTTTACAAATGTATTAAGTGTGGCCACAAGCTACCGCTTTCAGATGCCCATAGTCTTTGCGTGTACTGTTTAGGTCCACAGCACTTTCAAGAAGATTTGTCATATACCACAATTTTAACCCCAGGGCATTAGTATTAGTGGACAGGAAGAACAAACTTATACTGAAAGGTTCGTTGCCTTCATCATTTGGAGAAGCTATTTTAGGGGTCAATTCCCCAGGCTCAAGTCCAAGAAGTTGAAATCTCCTTCTACCTCTACTTCTTTAACTCCATCTTCAGAGTTGTCCTGGAAAATGATTAAATTGGATTCGAGGAGGGCTCAAACCTCTTCCCCCTCAGATTCTAAGAAAAAGAGGTTTACGGATCCAATGTCCTGGAAGCTGGCCAGAAAATCTTTGGAGCCGACTGTCTCGGATCCTGCCCCTTTGCCCAGGACCTGTTATTCTCCCACCGTGGATCCAGTTCAGTCCAGGGTCCCATCTCCCTTCATGGAACGGTGCCATAATAAGCCCCATTCTGTGGCTTTGTCTCGCACATCCAGGAGTTTGACTGAAGAAGATGTGGTTCAGATGATGAGGAAGATTCTCCTGGAGCAGATCCAGATAGGTGTGTTATCGGTTCCTATGACTTCGGGTCAGGAAGCCCGTTCGTCGACTACTTGACTATACCAGACTCCTCCTCGGATTCCTTTGGTTGCTTTGGAGTCCCTGGATCTGAGTTCTCCTGGGTCCGTCAGACTTGGATCTGAGAATAGCCTTATCCTCAGATCCAAAGCTAACTCTGACAGCCGTGGCTCCAACATCTTTAGATCCAGAGGACTCTCAGATCTGAAGCTTCCTTGTTGGGTCTGAGACACTGGAATCGTCTGCAAAGGTTTTTGAGCCATCTCTGTGCCTCCGTGCCTTGGCACTGGATAGCTTAGTGCCAACTTCCTCTTCTGGGAGATTGCTTTCGGGAAGGGAGGAGATGGAGGTCTTATCTTTCCCCCAGATGATCGGCCTTCACGATTGTGAAGAGGGTGTTTTCTGCTTTGACGGGATTGATGGATCCAAACCAGTCAGATCTTCTGCCCAACACCCAGATGTCACTGCGCGTGGAGCCTTATCATTTGACTTCACAGGGATGGCCAGAAGACCTACAGTTTTATTTACTCTGGATCTCAAAATACATCTAAAGTGGTGGAGAAGTGTAAAAAGACCGAGCCTGCAAGACATTGTTCTGGATTAACTAACTGCATCAAAAAGCTATCAGCAGCCAATAACACCTTGTGCTTTAACCCTTCAAATCTGACGTCACTTTTATGGGTTCCATAAGTTAATAGGTATAAGCTAGACTTATGACAATAAGGATCTTTTTAAATGTACCCATGCTTTCCAAATATATCGGACAAGTTTTGGTACAGAAGGTTATTTTAAGGGGTATATCTAGACTTGGGCTTCACTGGTCAAGCATTTACAGGCTGCATCTGTCTATCAGAGACATGGGTGCCAGGTGAGGTGTAAATTTCTAATTCCCCATCCACTGCTCCAAGTTACTTGAAGCTGGTTAAGGAAGAACTCTCTTCTTTGTATAGATTGTTTCCGAGAAGGTGTAGTCTCTGAGACACATACCTCTCCCTTCAACATGACCCATTTATGTTGCACAAGAGGTTTATGTCCCTACATCAGGTAATTCTGTTATTTTGCAGATATGCAGCAGGGCCATCAGAGTGGGATGTGAGAAGGTCTTGTCAGCCAGGAATAGATCATCTCTCAAAAGTCTGTAGGAGAGAAAGTACAGGGATAGGACTTTGAGGCAATCCACGTACAACATGTTGTTCACACCATACTCTTTTTGTGAGGAACATCTCTGGATGTTCCAGTTACTGGTCAGGTACACACTGAAGGGGCATATTACTCTATGATTGGCCTGATTAGGGTGGAATAGTGAGGAGCTACGACATCCTTGGACCTAGATGCCACACCCTTGCTTATAAGTTGTACAGCATAGAATGACTTCCTTACTACCATAGGCACATAGTGGTCAAAGGTAAGGTTACTGCCTACATGTGTTCTCTAATCCTTGACAACTGGGTCTACTTTTTGTGATGTACTATCAGTGTGGTAGTTTCCAGGGGTAACCAACTTCCTGATAGACACAGTTATACATTTCTTGATACTGGCACCAGTTATTTGCCTATGTCAAGCCTTCCTGGAAGGTATTTGTGTCTTGAGGGATTCTATGACAGCACTTAGTTTACAATCATCTGCAAACTTGGTCACCCAGATGCCCTTGATGTTGGCCAAGACTTCAGAAAAGTAGATGCCAAAAAGGAGCAGACCCAGTACAGAGTCCTGAGGGACTCAGTGAGTGAGTGATCTCTTTCTGGAAGTAGAATCCCTTATCCTAACTTCCTGGGTCCTTCCTGTGAGGCCGGCTGTCTACCAAATAGATGACAGAGCAGGTTTTATCTAATTTCATGAATTTGTCTATAATGCCGGAGTGGTGTATTGTGTTGAATGCCTTGGCCTGGTGAAGGTTGGCAGTATGCACCTTTTTGCCCTCGTCCATTGCTGAGTGGGCATAAACTGCCTTTGATGAAACCAAACTAGAATAAATCTGGTGTCTGAATGCTTCCTATGTTATTGTATATCATTTTGATAATAATTCTTTCCATGGCTTTGCATAGAAGACTAGTTGGGCTTATGGATATGTAGTGACCAGGGACCAATGAAGGCCAGTCCTTGTACAGAGAATGACAGTTGCAGTCCTCCATTCACCAGGTATGAAGCCTGTTTGGAGGCTACAGTTAAATATTGATTCTAGTGGTCCTGACAGGTCATGTGTCATGCTCTTTTGGAGTCATGCTGGAATGTTATGGGGACCTATCTGTGTGTTTTGGCTTTGGAAAGGGCATCAAGGACCTGCTCCCTAGTGATAGTTGGGGAGTTATATTCAATGGTATTTCCTGTGGGGTGTCTGGGGGAGGGGGGAATACAACTGGTGCAAAATTTCTTGGCCAGTAGATTTGCTATGGTTTCAGACTCAGTGGAGGTGGTTCCATTTATAATTAGTCTGACGCATTGTTGTGTACTGCCTTTATGGTTACAGACACTGATGAAGAAAGTCTTGTAATTGTCCTTGTCTTAGGAGGCTATTCTTACCTCAAATTTGGCTTTGGTAGACTTCATTAGTCCTCTGAGTTGCTGGTTTAGATTGAGGAGAGAGTTTTTATATTGTTGGGTTTTGCACTTCATAATTTTTGCCATGATTTTCTTCATTTGGTTATACAACCTACTGATTTTGGGATTCCACCTGTGTGGCTTGTTTTTCAAGTTGGTCCTGTGCTTATTCCTGGCAGGTACAGCTGTCGCTATGCAACTACTAACTTGATTGTACAGGGTTTCCTATGAACAATTTTGCAAAAACAGCTATGTCCTCAGGGTTTAAGGAGGCTTGAAATTTTGCTAGGATGTTACAAAATTTGCCTTGGGACAGTTCCTAAAAGTTGCATTGTTAGCTGTGGTCTCAGGTTTTATTTTTTTACCTCCAAGTTTTGTGGATCAACCTTACAAGAGAGGACATTACAGTGGAGGTGGTGGTGGTGGTGGTGGGGGGTATGCAGTGTTCTCTCATATATGTAAGGACTATATCCAGGATGTTAGTTCACCTAGTTGGTAAAGACTAGCTAGTTCAGGGTGTTTATGTTTACAAAGACCAGGAATCTCCGGGCCTGCATGTTTGGGGTCACTGTAAGATTCCTGGTTTATAGTGGGGGAGTTCAAGTCACCCAAGAATATGGTATACAGTTGAATGGGTAGTGTCCCTGGTAGAAATAAATACATGTTATGGATTTCCTGGGTCATAAGGAGGGGCCTCTAGCTTGTTTATGTATGGTATGAGACTTTGCCTGTGGTAATGTGGACATGGAGAAGCTCAAGTCCATCATACTCTGCCTATTCTTGAGGTGCATTTGTTTTTGATGTAAATTGAGACATCTCCATCTTTTGTCCCTTCCAGTGAGATCGCTGGTCTAAATGTGTGGAAGGCATTATAGCTCTGCACTGCCAGGGTGCTGTTGCAGCTTTAAACCATGTCTCAGCAAATGCACAGATGTCTACATTTTCTAGGCTGAGGAGAGCTTGCAGGGAGTAGTTTCCTGTTTAGACCCCTGGCAATGAGCAGTAATACTTTTAGATTTTGTTGGCTTGGTTTTGCTATGTCAAAAGGTTTGTTAGGTTGGCATTGCTGAAAAAAAGGTACTATTGGGGAGAACACTGTTTTAGCCAATATTAAAAACCTAGAGGTGACAGGTCCAGACCATTTCTAGCAAATCACTGTGGTCTGTTCAGCATATCCTTCCATGCTGACAAATATTATACCCCCTATGAGTGACATCAAAACTTAAGTAAATTATTAAAGTCAGTCATCTTTTTGTTCTTATTGTGGCATCATCCTTGGAGAAGGTAGAATGCTGCTTAATGGTAGGCTCACAGCTGCTTGAGACTCAGTCTGAGAGTTCCATCATGCCTCTTCATAGTCCAGGGAGGCACATCTGGTTGTTTACACTTGATGGACTTTGACTGAATCATAAAGGTACCTGTGATTCAACAACCTGAGTGTATGGTTAGACCTGGTGGATCCTGGCCCCTGATACGACAGTTGACTGTGACTCTATCCTTTCTCAGCCTTGTGTGTCGCACATCTGTGTGTCTCACAATGGAGTCTCTCCTATGACCAAAATATTGGGTTGTGTGGTGTCTTGCCTTATGGGATTACAAGTTGAGACACTGTGAAATGTGGATATATGTATTATGCTGAGTGTTGTTTTGGTAGAGCGATTTTGGGGTTGCTGAGGATATTTATTGTAAGTGAAATGTCTGGGAGGCCTTTGGGGTTTAGGAAGGTTACACTTAAGAGCCACAGCCTATGTTGGTGTAACTGCTGGTCTATACAGTGTGTGGTGAGTATAACTGTGTGTATTACTTACAACCTGTTTAGTATTATAAGTGCTTAGACGTCAGAGCCTCGTCTCCACTAACATTGTGTTGTCTCTCACATAATATATCAACTTTAAGAATTAGTTGGTAGTCAGTAATCATAAGACAGATGCTACATTGCCTTAGGATGCCCAAATCTATTAAACTGGCTATACAGATAATAGGAAAGCATATATCCATGCTTACGGGTCCTTGTTACATCATCTACAAGTGGAATGGTACAAGAGGTGTTTACAGCATGCTGGCTTGGGTAATGTGAGTGTATAGACTACAATAAGGTTATCTACGACTAAAATCATGAGGCAGTGCTCCTTAACAAGTAAACTAGTTGCTCTTTGTACAACTAAGTACTGCGGGAATTTCAGGGGTAGCTTTTTAAAGAAAATTTCAGTTCCAAGCACCTGCTTCTATTAAGCCCATAAATCTAATACTCATGGAACCCTGAGTCTCTAAGAAGCTGCTAGATGCTGTAAAAACACAGCAGTTTGGGGAGACAACAGTGAATAGCCCTGATACATACCCTGGATAAAATAAATCGTTTGGAAGAGAGCTAGCACCTTTTTTTTTATTTTATACACATGCTAACCAGGTAAGTAAGCCCAAGGCACACAAGTGCCCCTTTTCAGGAGCTCTCTGGAAGTGTTCACTGGTCACGTGATTTGATCTGTCACAGAGTAGGCAAATGCAAATCGAATGAATCGAACCTTATGCCCTTAATTACAGGAAGCAGCTCATTAACAGCTCAGAACTTTAATCCTCTGCACTAACTGCCAAACATTTAATCACTAGCACCAATCTGAATTCTGTCTTTTTCATCTAAATACAAAGCCTTTAGAAGTACTATAATTTTTTTGGGAATCCAGAATAGACCAAAACCTGGAACAAGATACATCAATTCACTTTCATATATCTTTTCCAAGTCAAATGCCTTTTTTTTTAAATCATGATGTGGTGTCCAACTTTGGTGGTATCTTGCATTGATACATATGTATTATGGAGTTATCCAAAGCTCTGCTACCATGAATTGAAATCACATTGGGCTACATAGACTAATTTAAGCATCACGGCGGACGGGGAACAACAACGTCAGAATGAGTATGTAAAGGACATTCTGCCACTTCCTCCCTGGCATTCTCTTGCACTTCCTTAAAATCAGATTCTCCATTTCTGTCTTTTTGCAAACAGGTTGTTTCACACAAATTGGTTCTGAGACTGACTCAGTGGGAAGAGACCAGTCTTGCACAGGACAATATTCCATATCCAGAGACCTAACCCCTGTCTTTCCTCCTGTCCAGCAAAACATGCTTCATTGGGAGGGGGTTATATGAATAGTTCCTTTCATCCAGTGGGGAAGAAGTTTTAACTCTTGAATGTTTCTGAAGCCAAAAAAGACTAACTGCCTGGAGATCCATTTTGGACCTTTTGTCTTAAACCACTTGACACAGTTAAAGAGCCTCTCATAACACAATCTTTTCCCCCTTCTTCCACATTTGAGTTTGTTGGTATGGTTCACATTTTAAGAAAGCAGCAACTGATAGTCTGATGGAACTAGATGTTACAGATCTCAACTGTGATGTCTATTAATTCCATTAGGTTAAAGTGCAAAATGTCCTCCTCTAACAGGATGATGATATGGACTCACATGTCCATGTGGAAAATATGGCTGTTTTCTAGGCCAGTGGAAGAGAGACTGCACATATAGGGATGTACATTTGCTTGGAGCTACTTTCTGGAGTCCTATCCATGCTCAGACATAACTGGTGAATCAAGCATGACTTGAATATTAATGTGTATCTTTAGTTTAAAAATTGGTTTCCTCGCTGATACTTCTCATGCCTTTTCTGATGCTATTGCTTAGATTCCTGTGAATAAGCCAAGTTGTCTGAGAAAATCAAGAACTCCACGGCTCAGAAGCTGAAATTTCTAATACACTGTGCAGTCCATTTGACTCAGCACACAATATTCAAGGCAGTAGCAGCAGTAAACAATCCAAAGGATTGAAACAGAACTTCCAAATGCAATAGAATAAATAAAATAACAGTTTCACAGTTAAGTGCTTTCACCCAACAAAATGTCAGGCTTCCTCAGAACAAACTGATAATGTTCAAAGTCCTCTATAAACGTAACCAGCAAATTCAAAACATCCAATAAGAGATGCCTTCAATCAGCCCTCAGTACACTTTTAAAAGAACATGCCGACAATTTCCATATGCCAGTAAGAAAATACATGAAAACACATAGTGACTTAAAAATATATTTAATCCAGTTTTAAAATGTTTTACATGATCATTATACTATTTAATATCATTCCCACATGAATAAATTACTTTGCGACTGTGATTCTTATACTTTTGCTGATCTCAGTTTAAGGACACTACTAATACTAATATAGTCATTCAACTCCGGGGGCTTTCCAGCCTCTAGGCTTGATCTGCCAGAACAACTCTCTGAATTCAAGCCAGGCCTCCCAATTACAGCCCTCCCCGGCCTCAGATGCAACATGCTCAATGACCATAAACTTGAATTTATAGTTAGAGCATACTACAGAATGCTTAAAAAGTGCACTTTTTTCTTTTTCCTTCAAAATACCATATGAGCGCTCATAAATCCTCATCCTGAGATTCCTCTCTGTCTTTCCCACATAAAAACTGTTACACGTTTCACACACTACCAAATAGACCACCCCTAAGATGTTACATGTATAATGTCGCTAACAACCTATAGTTCCTTGCTGTTAACAACACATCATCTTTATCAATAATATACTTACACTGCTTACACATTCTGCATTTGTAAATACCAACTCTACTTTTTTTTACCTTTTTTACCTTGTCATGACTGATAATTCCCCTTTCTAACATTTCTTTTAAGTTCATGTCTCTCCTTCTAATGAACTGGGGTATATCGGTATAGAGTTCTTCATCTCTTCTTGTATTTTCAAAATTCCCCAATATCTCCTAATAATTCCCTCTATTTCTGTAGAGGTAGTGGAGCATGTATGAACAAAGGCAGTTTCATATTCTGCCTGAGTAGTATTGTGTTTCACCTCTAAACTACCACCTTTACCCAACAATGGACCATACTTAACATCCCTATCTCGAATCACTTCCTCAATTAAACCATTCACCAAGCTTAATGGATATTCCCTCTGTATAAACAATCTCTTAAATTCCAGTTCCTGATGAAATGTCAGGGATTCACTACACATTCTTGAAGCTCTAATTAACTGCCCCTTTACAATACCCTTCTTCTGAAAATTGGGGTGTCCACACCCATAGTGTAAGTATGAGTTGGAGAATGTGTGTTTCCTAAATATTCTCGACTGGAAATAATTGTTCCCTAAATCTTTATATAACGTTACATCCAAATAATGTAGTTCCTCCAGAGATACTGTATGTGTAAATCTCAAAAAGGTGGTTGTTGTATTAACATAAGTCAGAAAGGATAGCAACTCATCCAGTGTCCCCTGCAAAAGCAAGCAAATATCATCAAGAAATCTGCTGTAATAAGTTATATTCCTACCATTCTGTGTTTATAATATACTTCTTTTCCCAGAAATATAGTACCAAGTTAGCATATAGGGGGGTACAAGCCACCCCCATAGCCACACCACACCACATTCTTGCTTGCAATATTCACCATTGAAAAACGGAATTATTTGTAAGTATTGTTTCCATAAATTCAATAATTAAATTAATCACATTAGCATCCAAATACTTAGCTTCAGATAATACCTCTTGAAACCACTCCAATCCTATATTATGGGGAATGCTAGGAAATGATTCCATCACATCCACTGTCACCAAGTACACCGTAGCACTATATTTGTCCTCCATGATGCTCCTTAAAAATTCCCAGGAAACCCTAGTGATATGTTGGATCCCAGTAGCTTTTTCAAGTGATGATCCACAAACGCGGCCAAAGGTTCTGTTATAGAACCGGCCCCTGACACTATAGGCCTAAAAGCTAAATTTTCAATGCTTTTATGTGTTTTGAGTATTCCAAATATTATTGGAATACGTGGTTTCTCCACGTGCAAAAAATTATATAGGTTTTTATCCAATGCCCCCTATAGTAGGTGGTCTTATAAATACTGAATTTTTGTGTATACAATATTTCATTCTTGGATGCTATACTATATTTCTCCTCATCTTTCAAAATTTCAAACATCTTTGGAAGGGAGACTGCACATATAGGGATGTACATCTGCTTAGAGCTACTTTCTGGAGTCCTGTCCATGCTCAGATGCAAATGTTTTGTGAATCAAGCAGGACTTGAATACTAATGTGCATCTTTAGTTTAAAAACTAATTTCCTCGCTAATAATTCTCATGCCTCTTCTGATGCTATTGTTTAGATTCCTGTGAATAAGCTAAGTTGTTGTCTGACTTACAGTTCCAATGAATATGCATAACACTTCCTTCATCTTTTGTGGCTGAACATTCAGTTGAAGTTAGAATGAGTCGTCGTGATGTCTGCATAGTGAATACATCGCCTAACCATGATACCTGTTAGCTCGGCTAGCCCCTCCTTTTTCTGAGAGTCAGAGTCTTTGTTATTCATCTGGCTTCACAAGTTAGCCACTTGTAGATGCTAAGACACATGAAAGGTATGTTACCTGCATAACTGATCTGTCTAACATCAGAGAATGTCTTATGATGCAAACTGGACGCCATAATTGATACTCCAGTGGACACAAACATCCTTCAGAGAGGCCTCATAGAAACGGATAATTGGTGCCAGAGCCATGGCCTTAAGCTGAACGCCAAGAAATGTATAGTCATACCCTTTGGGAAAAACAAGGTACCGACAAATTACCACATAGGCGGTAATCCATTAAGTACGGAAGAGGTAATCAGGGACCTAGGGACCCAGGTTGACAGTAACCTCTCATTTGACACTCACATTGCCAAAGTGGTTAGGAAGACCTTCTATATTGCCCACCTTATCATGAAGGGTTTCACATCTAGATCAAGGGAGGTCATTGTGCCCCTGTACTCTTCTCTTATCAGGCCAATGATTGAGTACAATGCCCCATTTGGGATGTATCTCACCCGACACCTGCAGCAGTTGGAAAGACCCCAAAAGTTCCTCACCAAGAGGATAAAGGGTCTTAAACATATGTCATATGCTGCCCGACTGAAAAACTCCAGCTCTATTCAGTCACATACCGCCTACTCAGAGGTGATCTGTGCCTGATGTACAAGGCTATGTCCAACCCTGAATTAATGGACATGCTCCACCTCAGAAAATCCAAATCCATCAGAGCCATGAGAACAAGTGA
The DNA here is from genome assembly GCF_019279795.1 of Protopterus annectens. Taxonomy (NCBI): domain Eukaryota; kingdom Metazoa; phylum Chordata; order Ceratodontiformes; family Protopteridae; genus Protopterus; species Protopterus annectens. Next base: position 1,955,624,446 of record NC_056739.1, read on the forward strand.
CTTAAACCTCAACACAGAAATAAATAGAACGTGCTGGAGGGACAGATTCATAACCCAGAGGCTCCCTACACTCTGGAACAGAATCCCAGTCCATGTTAGGCAGAGCTCCTCACTGACTCTATTCAAGAGAAATCTCGACGAGTGAATGGGAGATCATAGGTTTACCCCGGGGGTCATCTCTGTGTCACTACTAGACAGAGGCATAGTAAACTAAACCCTAAAAGGGCGTAGTATTCTCATTCTAAGGGGTGGTGTAAGCCACATACACTCTGGCTAGGCTTATAAATGCCCTAGGGCAGATGGCCTAGTACGAACCTATGAACCTATGATGTTCTGTCTTTATGCAGTACTGTTGCCTAGGGCACTTTATACATTTGCTGGCTTGACTGCACTTTGAAGTTGCAGCTCAGCTGTTTAAAACCAAACTTGGCATTTTGCACCCTTTTTTGATGAGGCCATGGGCCTTCCCTGTAGTACATATGAGTTAGTGTGTGTGTATAATCCTACTGTGTTATGTTACTGTGCAAAATGGCATTGCACACCAGCACAAGTATGCTTATTCTCCAGTCATATAAGATACACCTTTCTCTCCATACTGCTATGAATAACCACAGACGTCATTTCTACCCTGTCTCACCCACCGTCTTTGTCATATCTGCTATGACCTCATCTGAACCTGCTGCTTTCCACGGCTTCATTTTCCTTAGTGCTCTTCTTACTTTTTATATGGTGGGCTTCTCTTCTCTCATTGTAGGCTGTTTCTGGGGCAGTAAAGCTTCTCTGGAGTTTACGTCTTTCAGAAGCTGCTGGAAATACTCTTTCCATCTGCCTATGCTGTCCAGTGGACTAGTGAGCAGGTTGATGCTGGCATCGCTTTATAAAGGGTGTCTGACTGTCTCTATTTTTCTGTGTCTGTCCTTGCCTTGCAATCTGATGTAGTTTCTTTGAGGCACCTAGAAATTCTTTTTCCAGAAGGTGTTACAGTGGCTCCAATGCTCTTTTTTTAACTATTGCAACTCCTTTCTTAGCTTCTTTGTTAGGCAAGCAGTAATACTTCCTACTCTGGATGGTGTTTTCTATCTCCCACTTTTTCCTTCTTTATTTAGCAGACTTCCTGGACTGATGCACTGCCCAATTTCCTTAAGTACATTAACATAACTGGCTTGGCCACATATCAGTTCATGATTCCTCACACGTGTTTTTGAGGTGCTGCAGTTCCTCTTCAGCTACAAACTATTTCCTCCTCTACTTGGTGTGCTGGAGCAGAGTACATCCATGAACTGTTGTAACTTCTCTACAGTCAGGTTCCAGGTCTGGAGTCTGATCTCTGTTGACCTTAGAGCCCTCTTTTAACACTGCTTGTATCTATGTGTGGCAACCCGGGGTTTATGCTGTTGGCCGAATGTTTCTCTGGGGGTGGCTTTGAAATCACCGATTATACCCTTGTACACTTTCCTTACTAGGAGAAGTCTACCAGAGTTGCATATTGACCCCTCTTGGATGTGAACTTGTGACGGCCTCTCTTTCTGAAACATGTCTTTGCTCCTATCATGCCATTGGGCAGACAAGAGTACTCGAATGGCCTGTCCCTTATTCCTGTAGCCCCACCCATGTAGAGCCCCATGTGGAGCCAGGCAGTCCTCTTCTCCTGTTTTGTCTGTCCCAGTATGTTCATAGGTGTGTACTAGGCTAATTAATGGCCCTGGAGCCTTTAAATCCGAAAGAATTTCTCTGAAACCGTGACACCTAATGTTAGTTCACAGTGCCTCTATCCAGTAGGGCAAATGGAGTGATTCCTGGTGTGAACTTTCTGTTACCCATCCTCTCGTCGAGATTTGGCTTGAAGAGGGCCAGCGAAGTCCTCTGCTTGACATGAATGGCAAGCTTATTCCAGAGTATGGGTAGTCTTTGGGAGACAAACCTGGCCCTCCACAGCATGTTCTACTGATTGTGATAGTGAGGTTGTGGTCTCTGGAGCGTGTGGCATGGGGGAAGGTGATTTTTTTAGGTGTAGCATTTCAAGTAGGGCTGGGTTGGACATGGCTTTGAAAGTCGAGCAGAGATCACCTCCGAGTAGCTGATAAAAGACTGAGAAGAGCGGAAGTTTCTTGAGTCTGTCCGTGTAGGACATGTATTTAAGGCCTAAGATCCTTTTTGTGAGGTACTTTTGTGGCCATTCCAGCTGTTGAAGGTGTCTGGTCAGGAAGATGCCAAATGGGGCATTATATTCAATGACTGGTCTGATGAGGGATGAGTAAAGAGGGATGATGACCTCCTCCTTTCTCGATGCGAACCCTTTGGTTTTAAGATGTGCCACGTAGAAGGACTTTCTGACCACAGTGACAACATGGTGGTCGAACATGAGGTGACCGTTGACCTACGTGCCCAGATCTCTTATGGCCCCCTTCAGTGTTTAGTGGACTCGAATCGACATGGTAATTCATGGGAGCTGAGATTTTCCCACAAGGGAATGATAAAAAGAAGTTATGTACTCACCATAACGTTCCATCTTTGTTGTCCATCTCAATGTTCATTCTTACAATGATGGGTTCGAAGCCGATCCTCAGCTCCGACTTGGCCAAATACACAGCTAAAAGACTCAAACCTGGCTTGTGGCCAATAGGCATCCCATAATGCAGTGGTGTAACTCCCCAGATCTTGTTTGCTGCTACTACTAAAGAAATTGTAATGAACCATATATATATATATATATATATATATATATATATATATATATATATATATATACATACCCACACACACACACACACACACACAAATATATGCTATCCCCAATGGAATAGGAGAAACAAAGAACTCCTGAAAGGAGTAAGACATCCACCAGGTCCACAAGGTGTCCTTGGAAGGGGGAAGGGTTCGTAAGAATGAAAGGCGAGATGGACAACAAACATGGAACATTATGGTGAGTACATACCTTCTTTATGTTATGTTGTCCTATCTCGCCTTCATTCTTACAATGATGGGACACTGTCCCTAGCACCTTTTCCCTGGGTGGCTCACGAGAGTACACCTTTATGCACAGTGGACCCAAAGGAGGCCCTGTACCTGGAGGCCAAATCCACTTTATAATGCGTGATAAATGTATGAGGAGTAGCCCAGGTAGCTGCAGCACAAATATTATCCACAGGAGATCTGGCTTAAAAGGCAGAAGACATAGCTAGTGCTCTAGTGGAATGAACCTTAACCTTAAATGGTAAATCTCTGTTGTTTGAGGTATAGATGAAGGTAATGCAGTTTGAGAGCCAATTGGAAAGGGTAGTTTTTAGAAACTGGCCTACCCTTTTTGCGTCTGAAAAGGATATGAACTGGTCAGATTTTTCTAAAATCTTTTGTCCTATGCAAATAAAATCTGAGTTGTCTGTGCACGTCCAGTTGATGTAATTTGTATTCTGCCTTGTTGCTGTGATTAGGGAAAACCACTGAAAGTTCTTCAGCTAATGTTAGCTGAAGAAGAGACTTTAGGTAAAAAGGACGGATTGGTTCGTAAGGATACCCTATCCTTATGAAATATCAGATATGGCGGTTTGATAGATAGGGCTTGCAACTCTGATACCCTTCTAGCAGATTTTATAGCAACCAGCAACATGGTCTTCCAGGAAAGGAACTTGAGGTCTGAAGATGAAGAAGGTTCAAAAGGTGGTAACATTAGATGAAACAACAGAACAAAATTTAAGTCCCAAGGAGGAAGGGGTTCCTTAAAGGAAGGTCTTAATAAGGAGGCATCTTTCAAGAAGGCTCTACACCACCTGTGTGACATTAAGTTCGAAGTAGTATCACCATTGTGGAAGTTTGAAATTACAGCAAGTTGTACTCTGATGGTTGCTGCAGCTGAACCCTGTTGGAAGAGTTCCGCCAAGAATTCCAAGATAGAGTGAATAGGTGCAGAAAAAGGGTCAATGTTTCTGTTTTGAGCCCAGAGAGAAAATCTTTTCCATTTGCTAGAATACAGTTTTCTGGTGGAAGCTTTATGAGAGGACATCAAGACATGTTTAACTGTTGGAGTGAAATTCTGAAGCCTGACTAAATTGGGAAGTGGAGCAGTCAAGCTGTCAAGTTGAGGGTGTGGAGAGAAAAATGAAGCACCCCTGACATACACGTCAGCAGGTCTGGAAAGTACAGTTGTGTATACCTACCATAAATGTAGATGTTCAAGTGTCTTCACTGTTGCAGTCATAACTGTAGGGTTCTCCCCTGCTGGCAGGCAGCCCTCGGTCAGCCAGAATCCCAAAGTCTGGGTCCGGCGTCGGCTGTTCAGCCATGCTCCCTGACGTCAGAGCGCCAGGAGTACAAAGCTGACAGCCAACGCATCTTCTCCAGTTTTTCTTGCCCCAGATGTCAGGAGTCCCAAAATGAAAAAGGTCCCAAAACCTTTGCAAATACACCTCAGAAGAATGGTGAAAAGTAAAAATAAGAGGGGACAGGAGGGAGGGGAAACCCAGACTGCAACAGTGAAGACACTGGAACATCTACATTTATGGTAGGTGTACACAACTGTACTATGTTCATCGTGTTTCACTGTTGCAGTCATGACTGTAGGGTAGAATCCCAAAGTCGAAAGAAAGGGAGGTGGTCATAAAGAAGAAGGGGCGGCTAAAAGGCCCTGCAAGACTGCAGAGGCAAAGCCTGCCCTAGACTTAGAGTAGTGAGGCAGATTGTAGTGCTTAGAAAAAGTATGCACTGAACTCCAAGTTGCAGCTTCCAAAATGTCTTTGGTAGGAACTCCCCTGAGGAAGGCCGCAGAAGTGGCAGCAGCTCTGGTGGAATGAGTCCGTATACTCCCTGGGATTTGCTTTCCATGGTGTGAATAACAAAATCTGATTCCATGAGCAATCCATTTAGAAATGTTCTGTTTTGAAATGGCTTTACCTTGGGAACTTGAAGCATAAGAAACAAACAATTGTTCTGATTTTCTGATGTCCTTGGTTCTGTCCAGGTAAAAACATAGTTGTCTGTGTACATCCAAGGAATGTAAGATCTTTCCCCTTTATTTTGAGGAGTGGGGAAAAAGGTTGGCAAGTGGATAGTTTGATTTAAAGCCACTTTGGAAACCACCTTAGGCATGAAGGTAGGATTAGTCCTCAAAGATACCCTGTCTTGATGAAAAATAATATAAGGTTCCACAGCCATAAGAGCTTGTAACTCTGAAACTCTCCTGGCAGAGGTTAGGGCTAACAAGATAGCTGTTTTCCAAGATAAAAACTTGATGTCAGAAGAGGCAGCAGGCTCAAAAGGAGGCAAGGTTAGTTTTTCCAAAACACAGTTGAGATCCCAAGCAGGAATGGGAGGAGATCTAGGAGGTCTTAAGTTCTTAGCTCCTCTGAGAAACTGTCTCATGAGCTGGTGGGAAAAAATGGGAGGGGGTCTGTATTACAATGAGCAGAAATAGTAGAGGCATGTATCTTAATGGAAGAGAAAGAGAGACCCTTATGTAAGAGATCTGTCAAGTAAAGTAAAATTAAGGTAATGTTAGGAAGAAGAGGATCAGAATCCTGAGCCTGCATCCAGGAACAAAATCTTTTCCATTTTCCTGCATAAGATTTTCTAGTGCTAGGACGTCTGGCTTCTAAAATGACATCCATAACCTGCTTGGGTAGGAAAGAAGAAATCAAAGGCCCTGGATTAACCAGGCCGCCAGGCTGAGAGTTCTGACATAAGAGTGTAGAACCTGACCCTGATGTTGGGACAGAAGGTTCGGAGACTGAGGTAAAACCCAAGGGGGCTCCAGACATAGGTTTTTTAGAGTAGGATACCAAAACTGCCGAGGCCAATTTGGAGCCAGCAAGATTATCATCTTGGGCTTGTCCTGTTTTATCTTCAATAAGACCCGTGGAAGAAGAGGAAGAGGTGGAAAGGCATATCCCGAGAGGTTCCTCCAATTGAATGACAGGGCATCCACTTTCCAAGCTTCTCTGTGGAAAGTCCTGGTGCAAAAATTCTGTAGTTGATGATTGAGATGGGATGCAAAGAGGTCTATGTGAGGACATCCCCAGACTGCTGTTATCATCCTGAATATTTTGGTGTTCAGCATCCACTCGTGTGGATCCGAAAGGTTTCTGCTCAGACTGTCTGCCAGGAAGTTTTGTTTCCCTGGTAAAAACTGAGCTTGAAGATCCAGATTGCAAGCTAGAGCTGTGTTCCATAGATCCATGGCTAGTCCGCAAAGGGGGTAGGAATGAGATCCCCCTTGCTTGTTTATGTACCACATAACTGTGGTGTTGTCTGTCCGTATTAGTAGTTGTCCTGGTTGTAAAAGATTCCTGAAGGCCAATAGAGCTTTCTGAACGGCTAACATTTCCTTTAAATTGATATGCAGGTGCTTCTGATCCTTTGTCCAAAGACCCTGCAGACAGTTGCCCTGAAAATGGGCTCCCCAAGCATAATCCGAGGCGTCCGTGGTTAGAATCTGAGTGGCAGGAGGCAGACGGAAGGGTTTCCCTTTGTTTAGAGCACATGCCCTGGACCATCAAAGAAATTCCTTTTGAAGGCAAGGAAGGACAGAGATCAGTATGTCTAAACTGTGGCAATGCTGAGACCATACACTTTTTAGGTACCACTGTATTTTCCTCATGTGTAGTCTTGCATATGGTACGAGAAGGATGCAGGAGGCCATGTAACCCAAAGCCTGCAGGAATTTCCTTGCAGATAGTTGAGTTAAAGTTGCCAAGGTTTTGAAAGTTGAAGCCAGCTGTAATTGTTTTTCGGATGTCAGAAATGCCATCTGGGTTGTGGTGTTTAGAAGAGCACCCAGAAAAGTTATCTGTTGTGATGGTATCAAATTGGACTTTTTTATGTTTACAGAGAATCCCAGGAACTTGAGGAGGTTCTGTACAAATTCTAGATGCTGGAGTAAGACATCCCTTGCTGTCTGCCTGAATTAGACAATCGTCCAGATAAGGGTAAATTTGAATTCCCTTGAGTCTGCAGTAAGCTACTACTGGAGCCAGGCATTTGGTGAAGACCCTGGGCGCAGTAGATAATCCAAAGGACAGCGCAGAGAATTGAAAGTCCCTCGATCCGGCTATGAACCTGAGGTATTTTCTGCGATCCTGCCTGATGGGAATGTGTAAATATGCCTCCTTTAAATCCAAAGTTACCATCCATGCATTTTTGGACAGCATTGGAAGTAGCTGCTGTAGAGTAAGCATCTTGAATTTTGGAATCTCTAGAAAGGTGTTCAAGACTGACAGATCCAGAAGGGGTCTCCATGAGTTTTGCTTCCTTGGGACTAGAAAGAGCCTTGAATAAAACCCTTTTCCCCTCTCTGAAAGAGGAACCAGTTCTATGGCATTCATAGCCAAAAGAACTTCCACCTGGTTTAAGGCCTCCGTCCATTGATGTTTTGGAAGGTCTGGCCACCCGCTTGGCCTTGGCAAGGCATGAAAATGGAATTTGTAACCTCTTAAAACCACATCCAAAACCCATTTGTCTTGGGTTATTTGAGCCCAATTTTGATAAAAAATGTAGCCCCACAGAGGGAGTCATTGAGTTTGTTTCCTTTGAGATTGTGACCTGTCCTCTCCTCCCCTAGGGGTGGAAGCAGTCCACTGTCTTGGTCTATAAGCAGCTTGTGATTGAGGCCTCCCTCTGGAACGTCTATATCTACCACTCTGAGGCCTGCCTGAAGTGGGAAAGGACCAATTTTTCGAAGGCCAATTCCTGCTAAATCTAGGAGGCTGTACTTGTAAGAAATCTTTAACTGTTTGCATTGATTTTGCCTTATCCTCCATCTTTTTAATCACCTCTTCAGCTTTCGATCCAAACAAAACATTAGGCTGAACAGGAGCATCCAATAATTTTGCCTTTACCTGTTCAGGTAAATTTTGTTCCTTTAGCCATGCATGCCTCCTAATGACTGTGCCAGAGGCAGCAGCCCTAGAAGAAGCCTCCAAGGCATCAAATCCACAGTGTAAACCATGCTTCCCAACCAGTTCAGTGGCATGCAATAAGTCATGTAATTCCTTATCCTCTGCACAGGCAGAAATGGAAGTAAGCTTTTGTTTTAAGAGCGACAATAGAAATTGCTGGTATTTAAACATATGAAACTGACAGTTTAAAGCCCTAATGGACAAAGTAGCAGAAGTGTACACCTTTTTGCCCCATCTTTCTAAGGATTGAGAATCCTTTTCAGTAGGAGTAGGATTTTTGGCAGAAGCGGCCTTAGCTCCCTTAGGACCCTGAGAAATGGTTTCAGGGTCAGTAGAAGGGTTCTTGTATAAAAACTGATGGGAATCAGGAACCCTGTAATATGTATCAGGTTTCACAGGAGCAGGAGGAAAAGAGTCAGGGGTTAAGTTAGCCTCATCAAGAAGGCATCATCCACAATATCCAAAACAGGAGGAATAGCCAGGGGTCTATGTTGGGGAAGAAGAAGAAATTCCCTCAGCCTTTTCTTGGATTCCGAATACTCCTGTCCTTCCCAGTGGAAATGTTCCCTATTTCATGCAAAGTTTCCCCAAAAGAGAAATCCTCAGGGGGAGAAGCTGAAGGAATGGATTCTTCAGCATCAGAATCTTCATAAGGAGGGAAAGAATATTCCTGATCAGAAGAAGAAACTGAGGAAACAGAAGCCTGATCAGAGGAATCATAAGAAATATCCTGCCTTGGCCTTTTGTCTGGAGGGGGATGAGAACCCCTAATCATAGTAAGTAAATCCTCCGCCATCTTGAGTAACTGTTTCTGTGACTTGGGAGCCGGTTCAGAAGAAGCCTGTGTAGAAGTCTTTGATTTTGAAGGAGTCTTTGCCTTTATTAGTAGCGGAGTAGGCCTGAAAACCCCTTCGGAAGCCGGTACCTGCACAGCGGCTCCGGACCCATCCGAAGGAGCATTGTCCAAAGGTCCTGCAACAGAAATATTTAAATGCCTGGTTGGCTCCTCATGAGAGTCCGTTTCGGCCGTCGGTTCTGAAATGGCCGATGACAGGGGCTGCAAAAGCGCCTCACTGACGACGGCCGAACCTGAAGCTGGCTCCGCTTGTGCACTCTCATCAGATTTGGACCTTGGAGGCCTGTCTTTATCCTTGCGACGTTTATGAACTCCGGTAGCTGGGACCGTATCCGACGACATTTTGTAGTTAAAGCGCCTACCGAAGTAATGAAAAGCAAAATCGTACCTTCGCTTAATTGTACGTTGATTGAATCTAGCACAAAACCGACAACTAGCTACGTTGTGGTCAGGGCCCAAGCAAGGAATACAGTAAGAATGAAAATCCTTATGAGGTATTTGCTTCCCACATGAAATACAATTATTAACTTTTTCTGACATCAGAGTGGAGCAAGAAAAAAGTTTCCCCAACGGGGTACTTAGCTTTGAGTGGAGAAGAAAGTCTTCGGACCGAAGTATATCAGTAAAATTCGTCAGGAGTCCGCCAACTGGCAAATGCGAACTGCTATCACCGCACGGCAAGAAAGACTGGAGAAGATGGCGTCGGCTGTCAGCTTTGTACTCCTGGCGCTCTGACGTCAGGGAGCATGGCTGAACAGCCGACGCAGGACCCAGACTTTGGGATTCTGGCCGACCGAGGGCTGCCTGCCAGCAGGGGAGAACCCTACAGTCATGACTGCAACAGTGAAACACGATGAACATCTGGGTCCAGAGTCCAAGGCTTCTCCTGAAGATGAGGCCAAAAGAAGGGGAACCAAACTTGACGAGGCCAGTAAGGAGCAATGAGCATCATCCTGCTTCCCAAGGACTGTGCTTTCTGAATGACTCTGGGTATGAGAGGAAACGGAGAAAAGGCATATAGAAATCCCGAGGGCCAATGGGGAGCAAGTGCATCTCAGTGGGTTTAGGGTAAAGTAGTTGCTGCGCTTGGCATTCATGGGAGTGGTGAAAAGATCGCAGCAAGGCAGACCCCATGTTCAGAAAATCCTTTCCTCTACGTTCTGATTGAGTGACCACTTGTGAGGCATTAGAATTGCCCTGCTCAGCTTTGTCTGCTATCACATTGGGCCGCTCCAGTATGTGCATTGCTACTAGAAAGCGCTGGGAAGAAACTCTCCATTGCCAAACTCTTAGGGCCTCACGACAAAGGGGGCAAAATCTGGTTCCCCCTACTTGTTTATGTACCAAACCACAGACATATTGTCTGACTGTATCGCAACTGTCCCTAAAGGGAGAGAGTCGTGAAGTGCTTGCAACGCAAGAAGCACTGCTCTCATCTTTAAGACATTTATATGCAAGTGAGCCTCGTGTTCTTGCCGTATACATTGGACTGTTCGTCCCAGATAATGCCCCCCCCCCTCTCTAGGAAGCGTCCGTGGTCACTGTAGCTAAAAGTTGTTGTGGAACAAAGGGTCTCCCTATAGTCACATGGTTGGAGTGTATCCACCATGTTAAGTCGTTTTTGCATGATTTAATTATCCTGATAAGGTAAGACATAGGAAGCTCTTGAAGTGACCATTGGTAGAACAAAAGCCATTTTAGGATCCTCATGTGCATTCTGGCAAGGGGAACCAGTGTTATTGTGGAAGCCATTGTCCCTAATAATTTTAGAACTATCTTTGCTTTCACCTTGGTCTTGGAAAGAAGATGAAGTATCTGTTGCCTGAGTACTGAAACTCTGTCTGTTGGAAGACATGCTATCAAGGAAGCGGTGTCTAGATCTGCGCCTATAAATGTAATATGTTGACAGGTCAACAGGCCAGATTTTTGAAAGTTGACTGTAATACCCAATTGAATGCAAATTTCCAAGGTCACATCCCTGGCTTGGAGTAGATGTTTGGTGGTGGCGGATAGGAGCCAGTTGTCTAGCTAGGGAAACACTCAGAATCCTAGATGCCTCAGGTGAGCCGTGACTACTACCATGCATCTGGTGAACACTCTGGGGGCTGTAGGGAGACCAAAGGGCAGAGCTGGGAACTGATAATGACTGGCTCCCAGCCAGAAGCGCATGTACCTTCTAGATGGTAGTAAGCATCTTGAAGGTCTATCGAGCACATCCAATCGTCTTTCCCTAAAAAGGGAAGTATAGACTGCAGAGTCATCATTCGGAACTTTGATTTCTTGACAGATTTGTTTAAATTGCTTAGGTCTAATATGGGTCTCCAGTCCCCTGTTCTTTTTGGCACCAAAAATAATCTTGAGTAAGTTCCGAATCCTATTTGGACTGCGGCGACTTCTTGGATGACTCTTTTGTGCAGCAACTTTTGAATTTCTACAGCTGCTTGCTCCCTTAGATTGGGTAGAACATCTGGGATTGTTCTGGTCTGTGGGGCATGGTAGGGGTTGAGAGGGTGGCCTAATGGTTAAGGTGTTTGCCTTGCAAACACAAGGTGCAGGGTTTGAGTCTCACAAGGGATAATTGGCTAGGCTTAAAATGGCTCGCAAGGGCAGTTAGCTTAGTACTAATCTATGAACCTATGAAAAGGGAATGGAATATCCTCTGGATATTATTCTTAGTACTCACTTGTCTCTTGTGATACTTTTCCATGCTTTTGGGTACATAGATAAACTTCCTCCGACTGCCTCCAGAGCAGAGCAGTCGGGCCTCCTTTCAGGAGCGTATGCGAAAAGAATCATGTTCGCCCTGGTTTTGCGGCCCCCCCCCTCTGCCTCTAGGATGGCGTCCACCATTGTTACCTCCCCCTCTGCCCCTAGGGAAGGATTCACCCCATGCATCCTGGAAAACTCCCTGGGATCTTCTGAACCATGTTTTCCCACTCTTCTAAGCTTTAAGATAAGGTCTTGAAGGTATGGAAAAACGTACTCCAACGGCAGAGAGAGTTTTTCCTTCCTGCTCGCATCAGGTGAGAGTGTCTTTTACTTTGGGTCCAAAGAGTGAGAACCGTCAAAAGGGGCATTAGTAAAGGTAGATTTAAAGGGCTCTGCAAAATTGCACAAGCATATCCAGGAGCGTCTCCCAAGGGAAACTCCAAAACCCACTGCCCTGCTCGCTCCATCAGCTGCGTAAAAGATCAGCCTCATGGAGGAGTTGACAATGGAATTTAAGGTGGACAGCTTGGAGGAGACCTTCTCATTCACCCCCGCAGCCAATGTACCTTGTAGAACATCTTCTAGTTCTTTCAGGAGATCTCTCTGTAGCCTTGTGAAATGAGTGAGGTAGTTCAGCGACACGCTTCCCGTACCTGTCCATCATTCCAGAGTCTTTGTTCGGAGGATGGACAGATGATGTCTCTGAAAGTTCCTTCTTGGTGGCTACTGCCACCACCATAGCATCTACAGGTACCCCCTTAGTGAGGAAATCCTTTCTGGAAGGAGCTGATAATTTGCTTGGCCTCTGTGGGACTGGCTCCAATGTGTCAGGTGACTCCAGCGCCTTCCGACTGACCAAGTCCATTAGCTCATCGAAAGGCGGAAACACACAGGAGGCTGAAGGTTGAGATCCAAAAGCCTTCAGGTACATTGACTCCTCATCAGAAGGGGTGGAAGCCTGCCAGCCACCTCTCTGCTTCAAGATCTCTAGAACATCTGCAAATAAGATATCATCAGAGGACGACTGTAGGGATCCTTTGGAATCCTCGAGGTCAGTGTCTGAAGTGACGGACTCATCTGGAGAGTTTACGTGCTTCCTCTTACAAGTTCTCTTCTGAGAGGCCTCCTCAAAAGGGTATTCTGGGGAGGCCTCGGAAGAGAGGGGTTCACCCAATGGGGGATCCTGAGACTCTGGTTCTCTGCTGTCCTGTGGAATGGGTGGTGCCGAGACAGTAGACAGTGCCTTAGGGGGAAGAGTGCTGGTATCCTTATGTGGAGCTGTAGGGGCAGACAGCACACTTATTATCAGCTCAAAGGCAGATCCCACCAGCTCCGAAGACTCCCTCAGCTCTGAGGAGACAAAGGAAGCCACTGGACCCAGCGAGATCAGACCTGAGGCCGATTTAGGAGCCGAGCTCACCCAGGCCGACACTCCAAGGGGTAGGCTCGGCATCAAAGAACAGGGCCGAGAATCCCCCCTCGGGGTCGACCGGGGAACCCGGCTCCCAGACTCTCCGGACAGCGCAGAGAGTGTCGGAGCAGAAGTTGGCTCCGTGATCACCAAAAGAGGTCTCGGAATCGACGGATCCACAGTAAGTGGCACCAAGCACTCCGGCTCAGAAGGTCCAGCTTGGCTCAGAGGAGGATCAACAGTGGGTACAATGGCTATAGTAGGCTCCAGGACCAGATGGGTCAGAGCTGAAAATAATTTGGTTAGTGCTAACGACTTCCAGAGTCTGCACACCACCCATTCCACGTCATCGTCAGATAAGCTCCTGGTGGACCTGGAGGATAGGGACGGAGAACGAGACCTGTGCAAAATGGGAGATCTCAGTGTAGGGGAGACCGGTGAAACCTCAATAGACCAGCTCCGAGAAGAGGTATATTGCGGCTCCGAAGACTTTGGAGCCAAAGAACCAGGCTTAATCAAAATAACCTCGGATGGTTCCGAGGACTGTGGAACCAAGGAGGTAGTAGCCTTAGATATTTTAGGTAACTTGACTGGAGGCTCCGAATGAGCTGATGCAGTAGGTGATTGCCTCTTTTGAGGTTTGTCCTTTTTTGAAGAAGAGTAAGAACTGTGGATAGCTTCCTCAAAAGTTGGCTTTAAGAGCCCCTTACGGATCATTTTGTTTCTCCTTTCTTGTAAAACCCTGGCACTGAAAGAATGACAGAATGTACAAGCCTCTTGCAAATGAATAGCTCCAAAGCAATAAATACATATGACATGACCGTCAGTAACAGACATCTTTTGGGAAAATTTCTAGCATTTCTTGAAGTCCGAAGGCTTATGTTCCCTCTCCTTTGGGTCTTTGGACATGACTATGACAAAAGGCCACAATCTAACCACAGAAAATTCTAAAACCTAAAACTACTGATATATACCAACTACAACAGGAAACACTGAGCAGACAGATAGACAAGGGAAAATAATAGGGTCTCTAACTAAAACGGCCCTAAATCCCACAAAAAACAACACACCAACTACAAGCCCTCTAACTAAAATGGGCGAAGAGGTCTCTAATTTAAACGAGCTACTATTAAGCTATACGAAAAAGACAACACCACTACAAGTGATAAGCAAGGCCTACAAAAATGACGGCCAAAGGCAGCACCAAATAAGAATAATAGCTAAAAAAATCTAGATATACTATTTTAAAGGCTAACTATGCAACAACAATGTTAGAAGAAACATCCACTGTAATATATAAAGAGAAAAAAGGTCTAATGAATGTAATAAGTAGAAAAAAATGAGAATTTAGCCATGGCCAAGAAGAGCGCATCCAACCTTGTAAAGTGGCAAACGAGATCTGGAGAGTTACACCACTGAATTATGGTATACCTACTTACCACAAGCCAAGTTTGAGTCTTTCAGCTGTATATTCGGCCGAGTCGAAGTCAAGGATCAGCTCCGAACCCATCACTGTAAGAATGAAGGCGAGGTAGGACAACATAACATCTTATTTTTTGGCGTTAAGCTTAAGGCTGTGCTTCTGGCACCAATTGTTGGTCTCAGAGGGGCCCCTTCTGTAGGATGTTTACATCACTTGGGGAGTTGATAATGACTCCTAGCTTGCAGTCATCAGCGAACTTGGTCAGCCAGAGCCCCTCTGTGTTGGTCTGGATTTCTGAGAAGTAGATGCCAAACAGGAGAGGGCCCAGGACTGAGTGTGACTGGTCGACAGTCTGACTTGGGAGTCCGCAACTTTCACTCTGTGGGTCCTGTCTGGGAGCCAATTTGCAACCCACCTAGTGATACAAAGAATGATGCCTAGTTTGGAGAGTTTATCAATGATACCAGAGTGGGGAATAGTATCAAAGGCCTTGGCCAGGTCGAGGTAGGCTGTATGCACCGCCTTACCTTCATCCACAGCCTTGGTGATTGCCTTGAAAAACTCAACCAGATTCAATAGGCAGGATCTCCCCTTGATGAAGCAAACTGTGTAGGGTCAAGAGTTTGGAGATTGCCTATATCTTTGTTGAGCAGATCCATGATGATGCGTTCAACAGTTTTGCATACCACAGTCGTCAGGCTAATGGGATGGTAGTTCCCAGGGTCTGTAGTTGCCCCCCCCCCCTTTGTGGAGAGGGATGACTGTAGCAGTGCGCCATTCATTAGGGATAAAGCCTGAGGTGAGGCTGTGACTGAACAGGGCACACAGGTGTGGTGCCAGTTCATTTTGTAGCTCATGTAGGACGGAAACAGGGATATTATCAAGTCCCATGGATGCTGTATTCTTGGCTTTGGACAATGCAGCTTTTACCTGTGCTGCAGAGATGGTGGGTACCAGGCTTTCTTCTGGTATTGTGATAGGGCTTTTGGGGGGTGGATGGTTGAAGTTGGCACTGAATCTGTCTGCCAGTATTTGGCTATATCTGTTGGCTCGGTATAGAAGGCACCATTGTGCAATAACTCGGAGCAAATCTGGGTATTGCCTTGGAGGTTCTTGATATAGCTATAGAAGGCTTTGTGGTTGTTTTTAGTGTCAGTCGCAATTCTGCTTTCACAGCTGGCTTTAGAGGATTTGACAAGGGATCTCAAATTTTTAAGTCTGATGAGACAGTTTTTCCATTCTTGTGACTTTATTTTTTTCTGCAACAGTTTCTTCCTTCTGTAGTAGACTTTAATGATGGCTGGGGCCCACTAGATTGGCTTAATTTTTTGGAGGAAAGTGTCTTGGTTCTATTTGGTATGGCGAGATCCATTGCATTTGTGTAAGTGCTCATACAGTGCATTGGTGAATGATTTGGCAGTCATGGAGTTCTTTTCCATGGGGTTAGGTGCCAAGACGTTATCCACCTCTGAATTTAGGAGCCCAAAGTGAGTTTTGGAGAAGATTTTAATGGTGGTCACCTTAGTGGGGGGTATGGCTGTGATGGAGATTTCTATGGTGATCAGTTTGTGATTGGATTTAACCAGGGAGAAGTTATAGGTGTGGAGCAACGGTCTCCAATGTTGGTGATAACCAGATCAAAGATGTTGCTTCCTTGCTTCCTCTAGTGGGGGGTCAGAATGAGCTGGTCCAGGGCATTGGAATTGATAAATTCCAAGAAGCACTGGGCTTGAGCATTGCTACTAGAACAGTTTTCCCAGTTGATGAAAAGGTAGTTGAAATCACCCAGTATGAGGGTATTGGGCTGGACCTTGACAGATTCCAGGGTGCTTAGGAAGTTGGAGTGAGAGTCGAGGGACATGGTTAGGGTTCTGTAGCAGGCTATGACTCGTATCGCTGTTTTACACAGTGTTAATTGTACCTGAAGTACCTCGGATGCATTATGCTGGGCTACCAGTCTGGAGGTGTGTGTATCTTTTATGAACATGGAAACACCACCACCTTTGGAGTTTCCGGACGTATTCTGGGGCCAAAAGGTATGGAATGAGTTGTAGCCAGTGAGTGCAGGGGTGCTTTCTGCCTCTTTAAACCATGTTCATTCAAGTCACCCATTATCAACACCAATTCATGCTGTCCTGCTGTCTATAGTAGGTTCTGCAACTGCTGTCTGAGGTTCTGCAACTGCTGTCTGAATGAACTCCTTTATCAGTATCACAACCTTGCTGTGGGTCATAGGCTGAGGGTAGGAATACTGCCCTTTCATTACACTGGAGTCTGACTGCCATGAGTCTTGTCACTAATTCAGCTGATGTTGCCCACTGCTTTCGGATGACTTTCTCTCACCAGCACTTCAACACCATTTTTGTCCTGACCTCCTCCTGAGTAGTAGACTCTGTATCCCAAGCAAAGCGGCTTGGCTGCACTGTACTTCCATCCTGTCTTCTGGATAGGTCAGATGTCCATCCTCCTCCTTATCATCATGTCATCTACTTCCAAACTGCATCCTGCGAGCAAACCAACATTGTGTACATAGCCAGCCTAAGCACAGGCCAACTAGGCAGCTACCTAGAGCGCCGCTCTAGTTGGGCTGCTTTTCCAGTAAACTGGATGTTGTAAACAGACCAGGATTGGGGCACCAGGTGGTGGTGGAGTGCACTGTGAAGCCCTTTTGGCTAGGGCACCACTTGACCTAAGGCCGACCCTGATTGTGTAGCAATTCTCAGTTCATGTTTGGCAGGTTCATTCGTTTATGTTCAGCTTTCACTCGACAGGTAATCAATGCTGGACAACTAGATGCCTCCTGGACAGTAGCTATTTGAACCCATGGTTGCTGACTCTCATGGCAGGCACACAGCCAATAAGGTTCACATACACATTTTGTATTGTGCACTTAAAGCTTAACATAAACTTCTATTTATTTATTTATTTTACATTTCTTGACCGGATTAGTCCGTTTGAGCTGATAGCCCTTTTTCAGAGGAGACCCGGGGAGAAAAGCTCCATAAATTTACATAGAAATCAAAACATTAGCATTTGTAAGCTCCATTACATAAAAAAATGAAAAACATTAGCATTTTTAAGTTAGAAGCAGTAGAGCATTAAGACTATGTACATAGTTATAGTAGACATTACACTTAGAATACGTGCAAGAAACAGTATGCAGATTTATCATACAGTATACGAGGTTAAAAATATGCATGCCAAACAGAGCTAACACTAAACAGAAATTAAACCAGTAAAAGGCAGAAAAGTAAGATTACAATCGGTGAGGGACAGTTTATGCAGGATGTTTTTGCTATTGGATGAAAAGTAAGAGGAGTAAGCAGTAGAATTCATATTTAACACGTTCTTATCTTTGTTCCCATCACAAAAAACAAAGCATGGTAATATCTAAAAGGAGGCAATTTCTTGAAAATATACACTGAACAGAGAAGAATTAGAAAATGGGAGACAAATAGTAGACACATAAGATATCTCTTAGACCCAACAGTACTCGTCCGATTCATAGGAAGTTACTAGGCTATTGGCCCTGAGGCCCTTATAAGCCTAGCCAAGAGTTTAGCCCATGCATAGACAAATCAGCACCTAATGCCCATGTCCAGCAGGGATATGGGTGGAATCCCAGGGAAGTATTTTCTATTTCCCATCCAGTTATCCAGGGGGGTAAGGAGGTACTCTGCTTGACGTGAATAGGGGGTCTATTCCATAGACAGGGGAGTCTCTGGGACACAAATCTGTCCCACCAGCAAATCCTACTGATGTCAGGCCAGGTTGAGGCCGCGTGTACAGGTTACTCGAGTGGAGCTTGACCTGCGGATATGCAGCAGTCCCATCAAGGGGGAGTCCGAGATCACCTTGTATGCCAGACACGAGATCACCTCTGAGCAGTCTGTATGAAACAGAGTAGAGGGATACGGCTTTTAGCCTGTGTATGGTAGATTTTTGAGGCCCCGGATTCTCCTGGGGAGGAACCTCTGTGATCTCTCCAGCTGCTGCATGTACTTTGTGAGGTACATGGCGAATGGGGCGTTGTCCTCAATAATGGGCCTTATAAGAGAAGAATACAGGGATGTTATGACCTCCTTGTTCCTGGATGAGATGCCCTTAATTCTGACATGGCCATGTCGAAAGCTTTCCATGTAATGGAAGCAACATGGTGGTCAAAAGTCAGGCTATCAATCTGGGTGCCCAAATCCCTCTTGACTGACTGCGTGCTTAGAACGTTATTAATGTGATAATTTGTGGGGACAACTCTCTCCCCAAAGGGGATGATGATGCATTTTTTTGTAATCAGCTTGAGGCCATGTTTCTGGCACCAGTCATTTGTTTGGGTGAAACCCTCTTGGAAGATGTCCATGTCACTAGGGGAATTGATGACAGCTCCCAACTCATCCGGTCATCTGCAAACTTGGTCAGCCATAGCCCACTGGTTTTGGCATGTACCTCAGAAGAGTATATCCCAAATAACAGAGGCCCCAAGACTGAACCCTGGGGTACGCCACTCGATACGGGTCTACTGCTTGAGGTGGCTTCCCCTATTTTGACTAGGTGGGTTCTATTAGTGAGCCAGTTGGCTACACATCTGATAACATATGGATTGATGCCTAGTTGAGAGATTGTCAGTAGAGATTAGACATCCTGCTGCAAGGTTGTTACACTGGAATTAATGGTCCAACAGTGGTATTGCAGAAGAAAGGGGTTCCCAGTGGTGCTTCATACATCATCAGATATGCATCACAGGTGATCAGAGTGCTTGAACACACAGCAGTGGCTTCACTTTATTTTGAAACATGTTCTGATAGGTCAGATATGTCTGCATATTCAGTTTCTGGAAGATGAGTTTCTCACCAAGTGTGCATATCCTTTGGATTACATATTGTTTTAAACTGTACCGGGAAAGCCAGGATGATACTGCTGTGCGATCTGCTGCAGGGAGCAGAGTATTCTGTTTACTGTGCTGTAGAATAATTCAGTTGTATATAAATGAAACAATATGTTAACAAGCGTCAGTATCACCAATTACTGTACTAACCCAGACTAAAAATCCCCTTCCGGTTATCTTATGTTCTCACACTAAATACCAATTTCTTTACTGCTACATTAAGTCCATCTCCTTCTTACACCTCTGTTAATCTGATCAGTTAAGCTATTTTGAGACTATAAATTCCATCCTTCTTACAAACTATTATAGGATATGACAATGTTAACCCAAGCTTGGACTTTTATGAATGTGTCACTGCCTTGTAAATAACTTTTTTTCATGATGTATATCCAACTTGGACGTTAGGAATGTGTCACTGTCTCCTAAATAATTTTTTTTCTATTATTGTTTTGTCCTTTAAAAAAAAAGTAAATAAAAGAAATGTTATCTCTCATGATTTGTAAGATGCTATGTATACAACTATATTGTCTGAAAAGTGTACTTTATCTGTAGTTGCAACTAACTGTTTGATGTGGTGCTTTTCTCCCCGGGCCGCTACTGAAAAGGGACATATATCCAGTTAGACTAGCCCGGTCAATAAATGTAAAATAAATAAATAAATAAAATAAAATAACTTATGCGTGCCTTTCATTTGGTGACGTGCCTTTTTTATGCGACATGCAAAAGCAGTCTGTATGGTAGGTACACATGTAAGGAAACAAGAAATTGGTAGTCAGATGTTACAGTGGATTAGAGAGTGCACAAGTATGGATGTAATTTTTTTTGAGCTACTATCTGATGTCCAGTCCATAGTTAGATGTAACAGTTTTTTGACCAAAGTACCATGTGAATATTAATGAGTGTCTTCAGTTTAAAAGCTGGTTCCCCCTGTGGTACTTCTCTAACCTCAACTGATGCTATTGTTAAGATTCCACGTGAAAATGATAAGCCATTGTCTATGACTTAGGGTTCCCATGCATATGCATCACAGCTCCATCTTCTGTTGCTGAACAGTGAATTAAAGTTACACTGAGGAGTGGTGATGTCCGCATGATGGAATCATCTCTCAGCATGATACCTGTTAGCTGAGCTTGACCCTTGCTCTACTGAAAGCCAGAGTCATTGTTATTCATCTGGCTTCACAAGTTATGCATCTGTAGATACTAATACAACTGAAGGTGTCTTATGTACATGATTTCTCTAGCTTCTAACTTTATAGAAGCTCGTATAATGTTTGCCTTTAAGCACTGTTCATGCCATGGGCAGTTTGTACATTAGCTGGCTTGTCTGTGCTTTGAAGTTACTGCACAGTTATCCAACACCCAAAGTTTGACCTTTGCCCACTTTTCTTTTTCTGAAGCCAAAGCCCATCCCTGTGGTACATATGAGTTGATGCGTACATATAATCTTAAGTGTTATCACATTTGCTTTGTTGATGTTCATGGCTAAATGGCCTTTCAAGCTTAATCCCTGCTATAAATATATTCATATAGTCATAAAGATGCAACAGTCACAGGTATATAAAAACAACTGTAGTATGAAACATTGTTGGGAGGTACTATTTACCTAGCTTCTTGAGGAAATAGATGAAACTACAGATATCAATAAATAGAAAACTTGTACTGGCAGCTTGCAATGGACAATATTGAGATTGAGGAAGAATAGCATGCACACTGTTCACAATTCAAAACAGCGAGCGTAGGCACTGCATAGGAGGAAGGAAATATTTTAAGTTGATTAAAAAAAAAAAAACATAACACTAATATGTGCAGACAATAGCATATAAGGAGACATCAGTAGTATGCATAAGGGATAACAAGGCAGAAGAGAAACTCTTGTTGTTGTGTCTTTCTGCTCATCCCAGTTAGGGGTCACCACAGCAGAACTCCGGTCCGCTAATGATTAGCAGTGGATTTTTACGTGCCGAGTTGCTAGCCCTGACGCACAACCTTCAATGAAGGCACGCCCATTCACGCATGCCTCCACACAGAAGACGATCTAGCTGAGAATCGAATGGGAGAACGTCTTGTTGTGAGGCAACAATGCTACCGGGGCACCACCACCGCAGTCTGCAGAAGAGAAACTCTATGTAAGGCAAATATGAATATTCTTTATGATTAGAGTATTATTTGCAGAGAGCCCTGTCAGTGGCCGAGATGAGTTGTAATCTGTATTTGTTACAGGCATGTTTAAAGAACACCTCAACACCTTTATTTCAAGGATTGCTAAAAGCATTCACTGTAAAAGTGCTATTCAGATGATAGGAGTAAGGAGAGAGATGAGGGAACACTTTTAATGATACACCAGGCAGACTGCAAGCAAATTTGTTTGACGTGTACTATCATGCAAAGCTGGCTGAATAGCTGAACCTTGCAGGGCAGGAAATGTGATACTCTTGCTAGCAGGGGGTTGGAATATGGGAGGGGTAACTTTAGAAGGAACTGAAGCAGATCAAAGTTACATTGCTAAAAAAGGCTGTTTTATCTCAGCAAAGACCTGGTAGCTCTGGAAGCTTTTTTCACAGAATGTGTAACACATCAGCAGCAAACACATTTGTAAGAGGCACTACAAGACAATGAATTATACTTTTAGTGATGGCTCAAAAAAATAACTGTTCTTCTCTGTTCTTCCATTCTAAGTGAATGGAACTGTAGTCCGGCTATGGGCAACTGCAATCTCAGACACAGTAGACTTGCAGTGTATTATGAGGAAGATTTTTTTTAGAAGAAAAATAACTCTCATCAGGACGTTAGTCTCCAGGAGGGCAGTCAGGGGTACAAACAGAATAAAATAGTAGTGACTACTTCTATCTGGTACATACATACATAGGTTCACAGGTTCATAGATAAGTACTAGCCTATTGGCCCTAGGGCCTATACAAGCCTAGCCAAACATGGCTTTGTGCGTTAGGCAGAGGTCACTCGGAATAGGCGATATGCGACGGAGTAATGCTGGAGTTTTTTGAGAAGGTCGGCGTATGGCATCTGTTTGAGGCCAGTGATCCTCCTAGTTGTATAAGTCTGTGGCCTTTCCAGCTGTTGCAGATGTCTTGCGAGGTAGATGCCAAATGTGGCACTGTACTCTATGATGGGTCTAATAAGGCATGAGTAGAGAGGAAAAATTACCTCTCTTTTTCTGGAGGAGAACCCCTTTGTGATGAGGTGTGCCACGTAAAAGGATTTCCTGACTATTGTGGCGACATGATTATCAAAGGAGAGACTACTATCCACCTTTGTCCCAAGGTCCCTTATCACACTTTCGGTGTTTAGTAGGCTACCGCCTATGTGGTAGTTCATGGGTATGGTATTTTTCCCAAAGCAGATGACAATGCACTTCTTGGCATTGAGCTTTAGGCCATGACTTTGACACAAAGCATCAGTCTCAGTGAAGCCTCTTTGTAGAATGTCCACATCCTTAGGTGAATCGATTATGTGTCCCAGTTTGCAGTCATCTGCGAATTTCATTAGCCAGAGACCAGCTGTATTTGCCTGGACTTCAGAAAGTAGATACCGAACAGGAGAGGACCCAGGACCAAACCCTGTGGTACTCCCACTTGTCACTGGTCTGAAGTCGGATTTGGTGTCGCCTACTTTCACTGTGTGGGTTCTGTCAGTGAGCCAGCTGGCCACCCATCTTGTGACATAGGGATTTATGCCTAGTCCAGTGAGTTTATCTAAAATACCAGAGTGGGGGATGGTGTCAAAAGCCTTGGCGAGGTCAAGATAGGCTGTGTGCACTACCTTACCCTTGTCTACGGCTCTAGTGACTGCTTCGAGGAAAACAATCAGGTTTAGAAGGTCTGATTCTTCCTTTTACAAACCCAAACTGAGTGGGGTACAGAGTTTGGAGGTTACCTATGTCTTTGTATATAAGCTCTACGATGATGCGTTCCATGGCCTTGCAGACCAGGCTCGTCAGGCTGATGGGGCGGTAGTTCCTGGGGTCTGTGGTGGCACCCCCTTTGTGCAGTGGGATAACTGTCGCTGTGTGCCACTCCTTAGGCACAAAGCCTGAAGTGAGGCTATGGTTGAACATGGTACTTAGGTGGGGTGACAGTTCGTTCTGTAGTTCGCGCAGAACGCAGCCTGGGATGTTGTCTGGTCCCATAGATGCTGTGTTCTTGGCTTTGGAGAGTGCGGTCTTTACCTCTGTGGCTGTGATTTCAGGGGGTTTGCAATCATCCGGTATGGGGATGGGCCCTTTGGAGGGGTGGGGGGGGGGTGAAGTTAGCACTGAACCTGTCTGCCAGGATGTTGGGAATATCAGTTGGTTCGGTAAATTTAGTGCCATTGTGCTGCAGTTCAGAGCAGATCTGAGTTTTGCCATTGAGAGTCTTGACATAGCTGTAGAAGGCTTTGTGGTTGTCTTTAGAATCCAAGGCGATTTTATTTTTGTAACTAGCTTTGGAAGACTTTATGGGGGGATCTCAGCTTCTTGCTGCGGCTGACCAAGTAGTTCCTGCAGTTATGGGATTTTACTCTTTTCTGCAACAGTTTCTTCCTTCTGTTGTACAGGATGTTTATGGCAGAGGACCACCAGATTGGGTTCCTTTTTCTGGAGGATAGTGTCTTGGTTCTGTTGGGGATGGCACGGTCCATGTACTTGTGTATGTGCTTATACAGTGCATCTGTATAAGATTCAGCAGTTGTCCCACTATTTTCCATCTGTGTGGGTGTAATGAAGTTTGCCACTTCTGACTTAAGAAACATGAAGTTGGCTTTGGAGAAGTTTTTTAAGGTGGTTTCCTTAATTGGGTGGGGGGGGGGGCGGGATATGGATGTCTAGGGTGATTAGCTTGTGGTCAGACCTGACCAGCAAGGAGTTGACCTCAGGCGTGCAGCATCTATTACCCATATTGGTAATGACCAGGTCCAGGATGTTGCTACCCCTGGCAGGGGTATGGACAAGCGTTGGAACTGATGAATTCCAGAAAACATTGGGCAAATGAGTTAGTACATGAGTAGTTTTCCCAGTTGATGGGGGGGGGGGGGGTAGTTGAAATCTCCCAAAATTAGGGTATTGGGCTGCATCTTAACATTATCCAGCATATTGTGAAACATGGAGGGACGTCCTCTGCCATGGCAGAGGATCTGTAACACGCTACAACCTGAAATGCAGTCTTGCCCAGTGTTGATTGTACTTGGACAATTTTGGCAGCATTATGTTGGGCAACTAGCTTGGAGGTGTGGATATCCTTTATGAATATGGACACGCCTCCTCCTTTACTATTTCGATCTGGGTTGGGTGGCCGAAATGTGTGGTAAGAATTGTAGCCTGGCAATGCAGGGGTGCTCTCTGGAGCCTTAAACCAGGTCTCTGTCACTGCACAGATGTTGATGTTCTCCATCTTAAGGACAGTCTCAAGTGTGTGCATTCTGATGTTTAGATTTCTAGCATTGAGTAGCATTACCCTTAGATTTCGTTTGTTTATGTCTACTATGGTGGTGCGTTTGATGTTTGAGCCTTGCCTAAAAAAGGCACTATAGGGGCAGCAAGAGCCTTAGCCAGTATCCGGAATGCCAGCGGTGACAAGTGCAGGCAATCTCTGGCAAAGCATTGTGGCCTGTCGATCATGTCATCCCAGGCAGACAGATACTGGATCCCCTTGGAATGACACCAGAATCTTAGTTAATTGTTGAAGTCAATCATTTTGCCCTTGCACTGTGGCATCATTCTGGGTGATGGCAGGATGTTACTCAAGGCTAGTGTCATACCTATCTGGGCCATATAGTCAGAGAGCTCCTCCATGTCTCTTTTCATGTAGTCCAGGGAGGTACGTTTCAGGTAATTAACTCCAACATGGAAAATGATGGAGTCATACTTGTACTTATGGAGTGACCTGAGTGCATGCACTATATGGCGGATCCTGGCATCCAACAGGCAGCTGACAGTGACTTTCTCCTGGCTCAGCCTGGTGAGGGGGACATCAGTGTGGCTGACTACAGAGTCACCAATGACCAGTGTGCTAGGTACGTTGTTTTGCCTTATGGGCTGAGGTTGAGTGGCACACTGATTTTGTGGGCTATGTGTCATTCGGGTAGTGTTGGGGGGGGTGGTTGCTTGAGTTTCAACTTTGAAGGTCTCTGCTGTTTGAGCAGAGTTTTATTGAGAAACTCCGCAAATGTAGGTGTGTGTTTTGTATTACTATGTGTGGGTTTGGGAGGTCCAGGTTTTGATGGACTATGTGTTGAGTGCGGTGTGGTGTTAACCTTCTCCTCTTGACTGTGTAGTCCAGTCTTGGATTGAGAGAGCATGACTTCCAGTTTGGCTATACAAGTGCATCTCTTACAGGTTGTAGTGTTGGACGGTAGGAGGAGAGGGTTGTCAGTGTACATGTGGCAATTGCTACATTGCCCCAAGATGCCCAGGTTCATCAGGTGGACAGGAGAAAACACCAGGAGCTGACCCCTTTGACATGCCTGGCTAGTGCTTATTAATTTAAGTACTGGGAGCTGATTTCCTCTTATGTAATTGCTAGAGTTCTGAGCAAGGACAGATCATCATAATCAGAATTATGAAATGATGAAATATTTAGAGGTTTGCAATGAGCTAAACAAAAAAAAGTTAAAAATATATATGTTTTAATTATTTTCCCGTATTTGTCCTTTAAGTATCAACTGTAAAACAGATAAACTAACCATATATGTACACTATGAAGAAAATTTTCAGTACAAGACATATGCTATTAATAATACTTCACCTGTCCAGGATGTGCCACAGAGTATAAAAAGGTAAAAGCAGCAAGAAATGTTTATGAGAAATATTACCCTGCACCTGCCTTAGGAGTTTGCAACAAATAATTTACATTTATTTTGAAAAAAACAAGGTGGGAATTACTAATCTTTCAGGTGGATAGGGAGTAATTGCCACAAGTTCTGAGCAAGGACGGATGATAATAAACAGAATTATGAAATATTTAGAGGGAGAGATCTAAGGTTTGTGGTTCTACTGTAAAGTGCCAGACCAAAATTCTGACAGAGAAAACTGGGGAGGGGAAAAGGAAGAAGGAAAATGTTCCAACCTGTGAGATCTGTTCTCTTGGTTGTCCAGTGTTGTCTTTTAGATTTGCTACTTCATCCTATAGTTTCATTATCTCTACGCAGAATGTTAGATGCTTTTTCCAATCTTCTTATGCATGCCTTAGTCTCTCCTTTTAGCTCTTCCTATGTCTTCTGTTGGCCTATGATGCTCCCTTGAAAATTTATATGCCTTCTGAGACTCTCTGCTAAAATGTTCAGTATCTTCCCCACATCCTTTATGATATTTTCACCATTTAGTTGTTTTGTTCATTACTTACTGGAATTTCATTTGTTACACATTAGGATTTAACTAAGAACTGCGGTGGTGGTGCTGCGGTAGCGTTGTCGCCTCATAGCAAGACGTTGTCCCGTTCGATTCTCAGTTAGAGCGTCTTCTGTGTGGAGGCATACGTGAATGGGCATTCCTTCGTTGAAGGTTGTGCGTCAGGGCCGGTAACCCGGTACGTAAAAATCCACTACCAATCATTAGCGGACTGGAGTTCCGCTGTGGCGAGCCCTAACCGGGATAAGCCGAAAAACGCATTACTATCCATTAGGATTTAACTGTGACTCAAGCCTTGGTGTTCAGAGTTTGAGTATCTGTAAAACTCCAGTATGGAACAAAGAAGATAATAAAATGTAAAATTTAAACCAATGGCACAGAGGTGTATGCTGGGGAGATGCCTGGGCCACAAGATGAGAAATTGTCAACAGGATAGCTATCTCTGGGCCTAAGTTCTGGGAAATGTCTGAACTATGGTAAATGGATTCAGAACCAAAAGTGAATTATTCAAAATCTTTGGAAAGAAGACCAGCAATACAAATACTGCTCCAGCAGGAACTACAGTTTTGAGGACAAACAATTGTCAGTAATGGGCTGATGTAGGATATGTTTATCAGATACGAGTCGGAGAGAATCCTACAAGGCCAGACTAAGATCCCACCCCATCCAAACGTGACTTATGCTCCAATTCTTGAACCAATCTTAGATAATTTTACTTAATTTTTAATTTTAAAACTGTTGCTGCACTAACTGATTTAATGGACAGTGCAATTTACATTTAATTACTTATTAGTCTTATGTGCGAATGACTAGGATTAGGCATTTTAACTAAAATAAAAACACATGAAATAAATATATATTCACCTGAAATGAAAATGTGAGGAGAGAAACAGTTACATTTGGCTAAGGTTTGATTCCAAAACTGAAAGCAGTCCTCCACAGAACCTCATCAGTATGCATTATGTGTACACAAAAATCAAGGTAAGCTATCTTAACTGCAGCCATATGCTCAGTGAAGAAGGAAAGGCTAACAATCCATTTCCTATGCTGCATGCCTATCTATTATGCCAGCTGTCCTTGGACAAATGATTCTAAACATTTCCTAGCACACTTCTGGTTCTGAGAGATGTCTGCTAAACTCTACATCAGAGTGACACTAGCTGACATGATAGGCTCCTAAATTATTGTGGCACAGATGTTCAGTAAATAGCCACAATGGAAATGAAGAGTGACTACATTTAGGATGTCATCCAATGGTAACATTTGGCAACTTATACCAGCTCTTTTTCTTTCAAAAGTGTGCATTAGCACTTTTCTAAGATAACAACTGAGAGATCACAACAGTGCAGGTGGAATGACAAGAGAGGGGACAGTTAGAGTCAATAATCCAATGTACAGGAATGCTGGTGTGGGCTAGAACAGCACCAAAACATTGCATGAAATACTGCAATGGGAACAAAGAGGAAGTCAAATGCAGTGGGCCTCCTGACATTTCAGCTTGCCAGCAGTTACACTGAACTCTCAACTTTGGCACTAGTTAGATCTGCTGTCAAAACAGATGTCAGGCTTTGGTGGTGGTATTAGAATTATGAAAGCCTTCTTTAATGGACAGAACCTAAAGTTAAAACCTTAACCACAGAAAATATTCTTTAGTGTGAAAACTTTATTACGGCCCTACCAACAAACCTGTACTGTACTAAACCAAACACACCACTGTATTATGCAAAACAATTGCTTGCTAAACGATTAGCTACAACTGAATGAAAAGACATGTTAAATGCATTTAACTCAGAAGAACTGACACAGAAGCACTAACAACTTACCTCTTCAACTTGGGATCGTTTCTTATGTGCCATCTTATAAAGTTTGTGCAACTTTTTGGCATCAAACTCTGTGAATTTAGAAACAAAAATCCAGAGATTTCTGCAGAGAAAGAGACAAAGTAAGACTTTACATCTAGGAAAGTACAGCTGTATATATAAATTTCCCATAACAGTAGATGTTCAAATGATCATTGCTGCAGTAGCTTACACTATATGACTTGTATACTGCCAAGAATAGAAGAGATGACCTGCTTCCAAAGCTTTCAGGGCACCTTCCACTTGACCATACAGTTAGTCAGCATGTGGTGACCTGACTATAACTCATGTTTGGGTGCCAAGCCCTTCACAACTTTCATGCCAACAGAGAGCATGAGGCTAAACTCCTGAGATGACAATGTTAGGAATATAATAAAAGTCCACATCCTGGCATTAAAAAAAAAAAATACAAAAGGACTGGAGCGGAGAGATGACAATTCTGTAAACATTGTAAATTACCACCATAAATGCATACACTGCCCTTATTAGATGTTTAAATAAATGGACTACTACTACTACTTAGTCTGGCACAAAGGATAGGTGGAAGGGAGGTTTAAAAAATAATCGGAAGATAACGACACAAAAAACAAACAAGTAAACTATGTTAACACATTTAAATAATGCGTAAACAGTTTAGTCTTTACAACTACCTGACCAGTGACCATCAGGCTGATGGGACAGTGCTTCAACATCTCATTTGAGGGAAAGCATCACAGGACTGCAGCACTACCCTCATGCTGCATTACACTGTCAGTACTGAGAAATGAATACAAGCGCCTGGTATGTGAATGCAACTTACAGATACTGACCTCCCACTGATAAAGGCAAGTGTGCTACCCTGTTGTGCCATGAGAATGATAAACCAACGCAAAATTATTGAACAAATAAAAAGGAATATATACTTGCTCAACTGAACTACAACAGCCGATGATAGGGAAAGAAAGTACAGTTGTGTACACTTACCATAAATGTAGATGTTGGAGTGTATTCACTGTTGCAGTCATCACATTGGGTCATCTGCCTGCAGGTAACCCTCAGTCGGCCCGAATACCAGAGTCTTGGGATTTCTGTATCAGATGAGGTCGCCTCTTCCATGACTTAGGTCGTCAGGAGTATAAAACATGCAGCCGACACCATTACATCAGTTTTTCTTGCCCCAGATGTCAGGAGCCACCAAAATTGGAAGCAATTACATGGTGTGAAACACCTCCAGTAAAAAGTAAATACCATTGCCATAAGATATGGCCAAAAAAAGAGGATAGGTAGAAAGTATAGAAAAGTCAGGGGGTTGGAGGGAGGGTAACCAGGACTGCAACAGTGAATACACTCGAAAATCTACATTAATCATAGAATACAACACCCCATTTGGGATGTACCTTACAAGACACCTGCAACAGCTGGAAAGACCACAAAAGTACCTCACCAAGAGGATTACTGGCCTCAAACAGATGCCCTATGCAGCCTGACTCAAGAAACTCCAGCTGTACTCGGTTGCATACCGCTTACTCAGAGGTGATCTCTGCCTGACATACAAGGCCATGTCCAACCCAGAATTGATGGACATGCTCCACCTAAAAAAAAAAAAATCCCGGAGAGCCACAAGCTCTAGAGATATAAACCTCACCACAATGATATATAGGACATGCTGGAGGGATAGATTCCTATCCCAGAGATTCCCCATGCTTTGGAACAGGATTCCAATATACATCAGGCAGAGCCCCTCACTAACACTCTTCAAGAGAAACCTTGATGGGTGGATGGGAAACCGAAAAGTTACCCCGGGGATGGCTCTGCTGGACTGTGGCGCAGGGAACTAAAGACTCTGCTGGACAGTGGCGCAGGGAACTAAAGGCTCTGCTGGACAGAGGCACAAGAAACTAATCTAAGGGGCTGGCGAAAGCCAACACATTCTGGGTAGGCTTATAAATGTCCTTGTGCAGATAGCCTAGTACTTACCCATGAACCTATTTATGGTAAGTGTACACAACTGTACTATGTTCTTCATGTTTCACTGTTGCAGTCATCACGCTTGGGTTGATTCCCAAAGCTGAGAAAGGGTGGAGGCAGTCAAGAAGTATTAGGGCTGGCTAGAAGGCCTTGTAAGACTGCTGTGGCAAATCCAGCTCTAGATTTAGAAAAGATAGCTAAGTGGTAATGCTTGGTGAAGATGTGTACAGAACTCCAGATTACAGCTTCCAGGATGTCCCTGGTAGAGACTCCCCTGAGAAATGCTGTAGAGGTTGAGGTAGCCCTAGTGGAATGAGTTTTGATCCCTTGTGGAGTAGGTTTTCCATATTGCTTGTAACAGAAACGGATGCAGTGTGCTATCCATTTGGACATGGTTTGCTTTGAAATGGCCTTGCCCTCTGCCCCTATAGCAAAGCTAACTAGCAGCTGGTAGATCTTCTGAAAGGTTTAGTCCTGTCAAGGTGGAACCTGAGCTGTATGTGCACGTCCAAGGAGTGCAGGATCCTTTCCCCATTATTCTGAGGATTAGGAAAAAAGGTTGGTAAAAGTATAGATTGGTTTAAAGCCACACTGGATACCACCTTGGGCATAAATGATGGGTTAGTCCTAAGGGAAACCATGTCCACATGGAAGATAATGAAGGGTTCCACAGCCATAAGGGCCTGTAACTCAGACACGCTTCTTGCTGAAGTGATGGCTAGAAGTAAGGCTGTCTTCCAAGAGAGGAATTTTAAATCTGCTGTAGCAGCAGACTCAAAAGGGGGAAGCATGAGCTTCTCCAGTACAAAGTTAAGGTCCCAGGCAGGAGTGGGAGCTCTCCTTGAGGGTCTTAAATTGTTAGCTCATCTCAGGAACTGTTTGATCAGAGGGTGAAAGAAGAGGGGTGGCTCAGTATTGTAACGAGCTGAGATGGCAGAGGCATGAATCTTAATTTTTGAGAAGGATAGGCCTTTGTGGAACAACTCTGCTCGATAATCTAGGATTTGAGGTAAGATGGGCACGGCTTTGTAAGGCATAGATTGAGAGGTTTTCCCATGTAAAGCATAGGGCATCCACTTTCCATGCTTGGCTGTGGGGAGTTCTGGTGCAAAATTTACTCAATTGATGGTTTTGGGGGGAAGCAAAGAGGTCCACCTCTGGTGTCCCCCTCCTGTGGATTAGAAGTTTGAATGAGTTGGGTTCCGGTTTCCACTTGTGTGGGTCCATAAGATTTCTGCTTAAGTCGTCTGCCAGTGAATTTTGTTTGCCTGGCAGGAATTGAGCTTGCAGGTGCCCTTAACTGCTCAAGGCTGTGCTCCACAGAGCCATGGCTAACCTGCAGAGTGGGTAGGAATGAGTTCCCACCTGCTTGTTTATGTACCACATAACTGTGGTGCTGTCTGTCTTTATCAAGAGTTGTCCTGGAAGGATAAGCTATTTGAATGTTGTCAGTGCATTCTGTACAGCTAATATTTCTTTTTGATTGATATGCAAGTGAATTTGTCCTGGGCTCCATTTGCCTTGAATGCAATTGCCTGCCATGTGAGCACCTCATGCATAGTCTGATGAGTCTATTGTCAGGGTTTGGGCGGCAGGGGTTTGAGTGAAAGGGAGTCCCTTTTTGTGGTTGCAAGCCTCTGCCCACCAAAGGAACTCTGTCCTTAGGCAAGGAATGATAGGAATCACTGTTTCCAGGTCCTGAGAATGTTGACACCAGAGACTTTTTAAGTACCACTGAAGTTTCCTCATATGCAGTCTTGCATATGGAATTAGGAGAATGCATGAGGCCATGAACCCTAGGGCTTGCAGTATTTTTCTCGCAGATAGCTGGGTTTGCGTGGCCAGTAGTTTGAAATAATTTGTCAAATAAACCTGCTTTTCTGGAGTGAGGAATGCCATCTGGGAAGTTGTGTTCAAACTTGCTCCGAGGAATACAATCTTTTAGCTGGGTACCAGCTGAGATTTATTTTCGTTGATGGTATACAACAGAGAAGTTAGGAGTCTCTTTACAAATGTCAGGTGCTGAAGTAGCAATTCCTGACTCTCCGCCTGAAATCAGGCAATCATCCAAATATGGGTAAATTTGAATATTTCTCTGCCTGCAGTATGCAATGACTGGGGCCAGACACTTGGTGAATACCCTGGGTGCAGTAGATAAGCCAAAGGGAAGTGCAGAGAACTAATAGTGCATAGAGCCTGCCCTGAAATGTAGATATTTCCTGCAAAACTTCAAAAGAAACCACAGCTCTGTCTCTTGTGAGTCAGGCAGAAATTAGACCTGATCAATTAGGGACTCATACATAAAGGAGGTCACTTAAGGTTAATCATTTGTGAGTTGAGGGGGTGGAGCTAGGAACTAAACCTTCTATTTAAGGGTAACATAAAATATTTCAGAGCTTTATTAGAAAGGCTCACCCAGACTCTGCTACACTTTGCTGTGAAGGAAAGGTTAGTTTGCTTTTTATTTGTTGTATTTTGCATTAGTTTATTGCCTTTTTATATTTTGAATACTGTGATTTGTTTTCTTTACCTTGTGTTTCACTTGTATTCTGCTTTTAACTAAATATTAAAACTTCAAAAGAGACCACAGCTCTGTCTCTTGTGAGTCAAGCAGAAATTAGAACTGATCAATTAAGGACTCGTACATAAGATAGAAAAAGTCACTTAAGATTAATCATTTGTGAACTGAGGGGGCGGAGCTAGGAACTAAACCTTCTATTTAAGGGGTAAAATAAAACATTTCAGTGCTTTATTAGAAAGGCTCACCCAGACTCTGCTACACTTTGCTGTGAAGGAAAGGTTAGTTTGCTTTTTATTTGTTGTATTTTGTATTAGTTTATTGCCTTTTTATACTTTGAATACTGTGATTTGTTTTCTTTACCTTGTGTCACTTGTATTCTACTTTTAACTGCATATTAAAACTTCAAAAGAGACCACAGCTCTGTCTCTTGTGAGTCAGGCAGAATTTTTTTCCTACCCTGTTACTATTCTTTTCTTAAATACCACTGTCTTTCTAGTTGCCTGCCTCTTATGTAAATTTGACCATATATCTCATTTCCTCTCCGCTTTCACTGGCTTGTGTGAGTAAGCCCAAAATTATCATTTTGTGAAATCACTCCCCTTCAACTATTTAAATTTATTGGCCATCTGACTGTATTCCATAGTACCAGAATACAAAAGTTATCACCTCCTTTCAATCTATTTTGCTGTTTTAAAAATAGTGACTCTCCGCTAAAACTAACTTTTTAGACAGGTGAAATAAGAAGTTATGTACTCACCATAACGTTCCATCTGAGTAGGTATCTTCATTTGTCTGCAACCTTTGGGATACGGATCCGATCTCGGATCCGAGCCGGCAACTTTTACCACAGCATAGATCCGAGCTCCTAGCTCCTCCCTTTACCCATAATCCCCTGCCAACCCTAACTGACCTCAGATCAAGTTTGCCCGATATAAGCATTGTTATTGTGCCCCGGAAGGGGCTTATCCAAGACAGATCCTATAGGTCAGGGGGAAGGAGGGGGGGATGGTTGCAGACAAATGAAGATACCTACTCAGATGGAACGTTACGGTGAGTACATAACTTCTTAATCTGAAGTAGGAACTTCATTTGTCAGCAACCTTTGGGACAGAGTCCCCAGCTACCTGAATCCTGGGTGGCCTTTATGGAAGAACATTCCGGAGCACTGCAGAGCCAAAGGATGCCCTACCTCTGGAGACAACATCCAGTTTGTAATGGCTGATAAAGGTATGAGATGAGGCCCAAGTGGCTGTGGAACAAATATCATCTAAGGGAACCCTAGATTTAAAAGCCGCCGAAGTAGCAACGGCCCCAGTAGAATGAGCTCGGACTCCCTGAGGTGCAGGCCTTCCCGAACTCTGATACGCCAAGAGGATACAACTAGCTATCCACCGTGACAGTGTAACTTTAGAAATTGACTTGCCTAAACTTGTTTTGGCAAAGGAGACAAACAACTGGTCAGATTGCCTATGACCAGCAGTTCGATGAATATAAAAACGTAACCGTCTGTGCACATCCAAGGAATGCAGTTTGTACTCTCCTTTGTTCTGGTAATGGGGAAAGAACACGGGAAGATTAATAGATTGATTAATATTAGCTTCCGAAGACACCTTAGGCAGAAAGGACGGATTAATCCTGAGGTAAACTCTATCTGGATGGAAGGATAAATACGGCGGTTTAACACATAGAGCCTGAAGTTCAGAGACCCTTTTAGCTGAAGTAATGGCCACTAAGAATGCCGTCTTCCAAGAGAGATATTTAAGATTAACCGTGGCCGCCGGCTTGAAAGGGGGGCTAGTCAAGGCTTGGAGAACCAAAGACAAATCCCATGGGGGTACTACCTCCCTGACCGGAGGTCTGAGAAGGAAAATACCCTTGAGGAAAGCTTTACAAAGCTTGGAAGTAATTAGAGGGCCCGATTCATGCCCTACATGATAATGCGAAATCGCTGCCAGTTGTACCTTGACTGTAGAGCAGCTAGCCCCTTGATGAAAAAGGGTAGTTAAGAAATCCAAAACCGACATGAGAGGCGCCATGAAAGGATCCAAGTTGATGGTGCTCCGCCCAGATGGAGAAACGTTTCCACTTGCTTCGGTAGACACTTCTGGTGGAAGGTTTATATGCTGCTACTAGGATGGCTTTGACTGGTTAGGAGATTCCGGGAGTCCTAAACAGGAGTGGAACTGGAGCAACCAAGCAGTCAGCTTGAGGTTGACCAGGTTGGAGGCCGGAAGACCCAGAGGGTGGGTAATGAGATCCGGGAGTGGATCCAGAATCCATGGTGGATGAATTAGGTGAGACCACAGGTACGGGAACCATGTTTGACGAGGCCAGAATGGGGCAATGAGGATCATTTTGCTCCCCAGCTGACTGGCTTTCTGTAACAGTTTCAACATCAGGGGCAAAGGAGGGTAAGGCTAAAGGAGACGGAGAGGCCAAGCATGTATTAGAGAGTCTCTCGGGGACTCCCCCTGAGGGGGGAATAGAGCGAAGTAACTGTTGCATTTGGTATTTGAAGGAGAGGCAAAAAGATCGCAACAGGGTTGCCCCCATTGGGCAAATATTTGTTTCGCTACTAGAGGATTGAGAGACCATTCGTACAGAGTCAGAATCGAATGACTGAGCCTGTCTGCTAGGATGTTGGACCATCCTGGAATGTGCATTGCAATAAGAAAGCGGTTGGTGGAAATCGCCCATTCCCACACTCTCATGGCCTCGCGACAAAGAGGATAAGACCTGGTTCCCCCCTGTTTGTTGATGTACCAGACAACTGACATGTTGTCCGTTTGTACTGCAATCGTCTCAATCGGGAGAAAGCTGTGAAGTGCCTGCAACGTCAAAAGCACCGCCCTCATCTCTAGGACATTGATATGCAAAGAGGTCTCTGTGTCGTTCCACGTGCCTTGGACCGTTCTGCCTGAATAGTGCCCCACCCCACCCCAGGCGAGAGGCATCCGTGGTCACTGTGGCGACGGGGGAAGGCATCGAAAATGGTTGTCCCGTGTGGAGAGTCGGGGACCGGAGCCACCACATGAGCGACCCTCTGCAAGCCCTGCTTAGGGGAATAGGATGGGACAGGGGGTTGCGAGACAGGGACCACTGTACTTGGAGGGTCCACTGCAGGACCCTCATATTTAGGCGGGCTAGGGGCAGTAGAGGAATAGCTGCCGCCATGGACCCTAGAGCCCTCAGGATCAATTCCGCAGGTGGAGCAGGAAGTATGAGAATGGCCTGGACATGCAACCTCAGGTTCTGAAGCCGATCGGGAGTCAGGAAGGCAAGCATTATCCTGGAATCCAATCTCGCCCCTATGAAATCTATTACATGTGTAGGGACTAGAGAGGATTTGGTCATGTTGATAGTCAACCCTAGACGTGGAGCAAGGTTGAGGAAATAATCCCTGCCTGAACAGAGCAGATGCCTTGTTGGGGCGATGAGGAGCCAATTGTCCAGGTACGGAAAGACCTGAATTCCCTGAAGCCTCAGGTGGGCCGCTATGACCGCCAAGACTTTGGTGAACACCCTGGGGGCTGAGGTGAGACCGAAGGGAAGGGCCCTGAACTGAAAGTGACTGGCTCCCAGCCGGAAGCGGAGGAACCTCCTGGAGCGTCTGTCCACTAGGATGTGGTAGTACGCATCCTTGAGGTCTATCGAGCACATCCAATTGTTCTCCCATAATAGGGGGAGAATAGATTGTAAGGTGACCATTCAAACCTTTTCTTTGGGTACTGCCAGGTTCAGGAGAGAGAGAGATCGAGAATGGATCTCAAGTCCCCCGTCTTTTTTGTCACCAGAAAGAACCGGGAGTAAAACCCCGATCCAGACTGATCTGGGGGGACGGGTTCAATGGCTCTTTTTTGCAAAAGCTGCTGAATTTCTGTAGCAGCTGCCTCCCTTTGATTGGGTGGTACGTCGGGGAGGCTTTTGGTTTTGGGGGTTACAATAAAAGGAATTTGGTAACCTCTGGATATGATGCGAAGCACCCAGCGATCTGCTGTTATGGACTCCCACATTGCTAGGTGCTTCGAAAGACGCCCCCACCGACTGCCTCCAGAGTGGAGCAGCCGGGCAACCCCTCAGAGGTTCTGCGTGGGCCTCTCAGAGAAGGGTTCTCTGGACCCAAAGTTTCTGGGACCCCCTCTGCCTCTTGGGCGGCGTCCTCCCTGTCCTCCTCTGCCATGAGAGGACTGGTTGTCCGGAGCAGACTGGGACTGATGCAATTTTCGGAACCACATCTTCTTCTGACCCTTTTGGTTCTTAGAAAAGGACCTCTGGGGAGCAGAAAAGCGGACTCAGACGGAAGACAACGTCTTCCCATCTTTCTCACTCTGGACTAAAGTGTCGCGAACGGTTTTGCCAAAAAGTGCAGAACAATCAAAGGGGGCATTCGCGAATGATGCCTTAAAGGGTTCCGAGAAGTCACAGTGTCGGAGCCAGGCCTGACGCCTGATTACCAGGCCGGCTCCGCCAGCTCTAGCGGCTCCTTCAGTGGCGTGTGACAACAGCCGCATAGAGGTGTTGGAAACTGAACGCAGAGTAGACATTCGGGAGGAGTACAGTTGCTTGTCTCCTTCCGACATGGACTCCGGGAGGGATGCAGCGTATTCTTTTATTAGATCCCGCTGCATCCGGATGACGTGTGCCATATAGTTCAGCGCTCTCATGGAGAAGGTTGCTGAACTAAAGACCCGCTTCCCCAGGCGGTCCATCGTTCGAGAGTCCTTACTCGGCGGATGGACCGCAGAGCTCTCCTGAGCCAGCTCTCTCTTGGTGGCCGCCGCCACCAACATGGCATCCACGGGGGGACCTCTGCTCCAGTGGGTTCTTTCAGCAGGGGGACTCAGGATCCTATCCGGGCGCTTGAGGACTGGCTCTACAGTGTCCGGCTCCTTCCAAGCCCTGGTGGAAATAAGGTCCACCAGGGGGTCGGGGGGAGGGGACACCCAAGAGGTAGATGGCTCTGCTTCGAACGCCTCTAGGAATACGGACTCATCGGAGGAAGCCTTGGGGTCAGACCACCCTCCCCTAATCCTGAGCATTTCCATGACTTCTCCAAAGGAGACATCCTCGGGGGGTGACCTTGGGGAGCCTTCCCCTTCATCTAAGTCAGTATCTTCGGTAAGGGACTCAGGGAAGTCCATGTGCCTCTTCTTACACTTGGCTTTGTGAGGGACCTCCTCAGGGGGCCTGTCCAAGGAGGACTCGTCAGCAATACCACGCTCCAAAGGAACACCCAGAGACACTGAAGCAGGTTGTCCCGAAGGCCGGGTGATGGGAGCCCGGACCAGCTGAGAGGGAGTGCAGGGAGGAGCCGAAGCCAAGACCGAAGGTCCGGATGCACTCAACAGTGCCCTCTCCACCACTGTGAAAGCCGAGGGGGAGCTACTTTCGGTAGGCTCCAAGAGTCGGCTCCCACTCGGATCCGAAGCGGGGACCGGATCCGGGGCCGAGACCCTCGGATCTGAAGGACCCGTGTGCTCCGACCGGGACTGAGCCGAAGTCACACAAAGTCCCTCGGATCCAAAGCTCAGCCCACGGCTCCAAGAGGTCGGATCCAACAAACTCGAGAGACCAGTCGGAGCCGAAGTAACTAGTACTGCCGGCTCCGACACACCCCTGAATCAGACGCGGCTCGGCTCTGAATGCTCCGAACCTGGGAAGCGGGATGGAGAAGGAGCAATTGGAGCAAAAAATGGGGTCGAGCTCCCCCCCAGAGGGGGGGGGGGACAAGAGCACTCCCATCTGCAGCTGGGCCTGGATGAACCTCCTCATCATCCGGTTCATGTCTGCATCTGCATCTGACATACTGAAGGTGGACCTCGACGAGGCCACCGAGGCAGACCTAGAGTGACGCCTCGATGACCTCGACGGGGACCGGGTCGCCTCCTCCCCAGGTCCCGGTGAAAAACAAGGGGACCGGAGCCGAGGAGGTGGTGATCCAGAAACCCTGGATGGAGAAGCCCGCTTGGCGGGCGGGGCCGAGGAAGAGTCCTCGGCCCGCCGCTTATGGAGCTTCTCCTTCCTTTTGGTTTTTCCGGCCTCCCTCTCCTCCGGAGCCAAAACAGGAGGTTGAGTCCCGACCGGAGGGAGGGAGGCAGGGGTGGCTACCACCGAGGGCTGGGTAGCGGCCACCGAAGAACTGGAGGCTGGAGCCGAGTCCGGGGGCAAAAGGCCCGCCAGGATTAGCTTTGACCTCCGGTCCTTAAGTGCCCTGGGGTTGAACGCTGCACAAATCGTGCATCCCGAAGAAAGGTGTTCAACCCCAAGGCACCTAACGCACCGGGTGTGGCCATCCACCGGTGAAAGCTTATGGCCACACTCGGTGCATTTTGAAAAGATGGCTTTAGGGGCCTCCGACATGTTGAAAAGATAAACACACTCACTAGGCCCCTACACACACCACAAACACACACTACGAACCATTGAGGGTAGGGAGGAAAAAATTTTACAAAAAGATATATAAGAGGGAACCTAAACAATCTTACACAATCACACAAGAGAAGGTACAAAAAAAAATCAAGTTTTTCTCTCACAAATTCCCTGAACTACCAGGAGTTCGAAATCCAGCTTGTAGGCTTGAAGCGCGGCAAACTAGATCTGAGGTCAGTTAGGGTTGGCAGGGGATTATGGGTAAAGGGAGGAGCTAGGAGCTCGGATCTATGCTGTGGTAAAAGTTGCCGACTCGGATCCGAGATCGGATCTGTATCCCAAAGGTTGCTGACAAATGAAGTTCCTACTTCAGATCTTAAGTTACCTACTTTCACATCTAACTTCTCTAGTGCACACTTCAGTGTTTAGGATAAGCCTTTTTTTTTTTTTTTCATCTTACCTTTAAACATCCCTGTGACTAGCACTTACTCTAATACCTGCTGGAAAGCACTAGGAAGCCTTAAACTGATACAAACACTCAACTCTCCTTATTAATATGGAAAAATTAATCATAGGCACTAAACAGCCTATAATTCCAAAGTACCTTGCTGAGGGAAGGGAAAACAGCTCATGTACTTTTCAAAAAAAAGCACCAAACCAGGCATGTCCAAGGGTCAGCTTCTGGTGATTTCTCCTGTCCATCTGGTGAATCTGGGCATACTGGGGCAATGCAGCAATTGCCTCATGTACACAGACAACCCCTCCTCCTACCACCCAACATTACAAACTGTGAGAGATGCACTTACATAGCCAAACTGGAAGCAAAGCTCTCTCCACCCAAGATTGTGCTAGACAGTCAAGAGGAGAAGGTTAACACCCACACTACACCTCAAGCAACACATAGCTCTTCTAAACTCACACCACCCACTGATAGCAACACTAAATCCACATATGCGGAGGCCCTTTAACTGTAACCTGCCCAAACAACAAGGACCTCCGAAGCTGAAACACAAACACCAATCACAACCCAAGGATCACATAGCTCACAACACCAGTGTTGCCATCCAGCAACAGCCCCTAAGGCAAGATAACATACCTAACACTTTAGTCATAGGTGACTCTATAGTCAGGCACACTGATGTCCCACTCACCAGGCTGAACAAGGAGAAAATTACAGTCAGCTGCCTGTCAGGTGCCAGGATCCGCCACATAACACATGCACTCAAGTCACTCCACAACAAGTACAAATATGACTCTGTCATTGTCCATGTTGGAATGAATGACTTGGGACGTACCTCCCTGGACTAAGTGGATTGAGACATGGAAGAGCTCTCTGCTCATGTGGCCTAGGCAGGCATGACCGTAGCCCTGAGTAGCATCCTGCCTTCGCCCACAATTATACCACAATATAAGGACAAAATGACTGAC
Source organism: Protopterus annectens (assembly GCF_019279795.1). Taxonomy (NCBI): domain Eukaryota; kingdom Metazoa; phylum Chordata; order Ceratodontiformes; family Protopteridae; genus Protopterus; species Protopterus annectens. Next base: position 1,955,665,078 of record NC_056739.1, read on the forward strand.
TTCAAAAATTGGCTAAGCTTCTGGTGTCATTCAAAGGGGATCCAGTATCTGTCTGCCTGGGACAACATAATCGACAGACCACCAAGCTTTGCCAGAGATGGTCTGCACCTGTCAGCCCTGGGATTCAGGTTACTGGCTAAGGCACTTGCCACCCCTATAGTGCCTTTTTTAGGCAAAGTTCAAAGGAAAAAAACACCACCATAACAGGTACATGCATGCAAAATCTGAAGGTAAAGCTACTCAATGCTAGAAGTCTAAGCTTCAAAATGCACGCTCTCGAGGCACTCCTAAAAATGGAGAACATCTATATCTGTGCAGTAACTGAGACCTGGTTCAAGGCTCCAGAGAGCACCCCTGCAATACCAGGCTACAACTCTTACCACACTTTTCAGCCACCAAACCAGGATCGAAACACTAAAGGTGGAGGAGTGTCCAAATTCACCAAGTATATTCACACCACCAGGCTAGTTGCCCAACACAATATGTCTGAAATTATCCAGGTGTAACTAACACTAGGGTAAGACTACAATCCAAACTGTAGCTTGAGAGGTCTCAGTGTGGTTCCACGTGCCTTGGACTGTCCTGCCCGCACAATGCCCTCCCCAGCCGAGGCGAGAGGCATCCGTGGTCACCGTGGTTAGGGGAGGGGACATAGAAAAGGGGCACCCCCTCTGGAGGTCCAGGGATTGTAGCCACCATAAGAGGGCCTTCCTGCAAACCCTGCTGAGGGGAATGGGGTAGTACAGGGGATATTGCAGAAAAGGCCACTGAACTTGGAGGGTCCACTGCAGGACCCTCATGTTGAAACGCGCCATCGGCAACAGGTTGATGGTGGCCACCATCGAACCCAAAGCCCTCAGGACCAATTCCGCCGGGGGTGCCTGGGGTAGAAGGATGGCCCGCACATGGAGTCTTAAGGTACGCACTCTGTCAGGAGTCAAGAGGGCTAGAAGCCTGTTTGTGTCCAATCTGGCTCCGATGAAATCTATGGTTTGAGTTGGTGTAAGGAAAGATTTCTCTATTGATTGTGATCCCCAGCTGGGTCGCCAGGTGAAGAAAGGAGTTCCTGGCTGCACAGAGTAGATGCCTTGTGGGGGCGGTCAGGAGTCAGTCGTCCAGGTATGGGAAAACCTCAATGCCCTGCAGTCGCAGGTGGGCCGCTATCACCGCTAGGACTTTGGTGAACACCCTGGGGGGGGCTGTGGTGAGACCAAAGGGAAGGACCCTGAATTGGTAATGGCTGGCTCCTAGCCGGAAGCGGAGAAACCTCCTGGATCATCTGTCCATCAAAATGTGGTAGTACGCATCCTTGAGGTCTATAGAGCACATCCAGTCATTCTCCCGCAGGAGGGGGAGAATGGATTGAAGCGTGACCATCCGGAACTTTTCCTTGGTTACTGACAGGTTCAAGAGGGATAGGTCGAGGATCGGTCTTAAGTCCCCCGTCTTTTTTGGCACCAAGAAGAACCTGGAGTAAAAGCCCGATCCGTACTGGTCTGGGGGGACGTGCTGGATGGCTCTTTTTTCTAGCAGCTGCTGGATTTCTGCAGCTGCGGCCTCCCTCTGCTCGGGTGGGACATCTGGGAGGTGTCTGGGATTGCGTGGGAAATGAGAGAATGGAATCTGGTAGCCCCTGGATAAGATGCGAAGCACCCAGCGGTCGGTCGTGATGGACTCCCAAGCTGCTAGGTGCCTCAAGAAGTGCCCCCCCCCGACTGCCTCCAGAGTGGAGCAGTCAGGTAACCCTTCAGGGCTGTTGTGTGGGCCGGTCAGAGAATGGTTCTCTGTACCCAAAGTTCTTCGGGCCCCCTCTGCCTCTAGGGCGGCATCCACCCTGTCCTCCTCTGCCGCGGAAGGACTGGGGGTCCGGAGTGAAACGGGACTGTTGCGACTTCCGGAACGACATCTTCTTCTGTCCCTTTTGGTTCTTGGAAAAGGACCTCTGGGGAGCAGAGAAACGGACTCCGACGGCAGACAACGTCTTCCCGTCCTTCTCGCTCTGGACCAAGGTATCGCGCATGGTTTTGCCAAAAAGGGCAGAACCATCAAAAGGGGCATTAGCGAAAGACGCCTTAAAGGGTTCCGCGAAATCACAATGGCGGAGCCAGGCCTGTCACCTGAGGATTACGCCTGCTCCGCTAGCTCTAGCGGCTCCTTCAGTGGCATGGGACAGCAGCCACATAGAGGTGTTCGAAACAGACCTACGAGTGGCCATTCGGGTCAAGTACAACTGTTTGTCCTCTGCCGACATGGACTCCGGGGGCAACGCAGCGTACACTTTGATCAGGTCTCACTGCAGTCATATGACATGTGCCATGTAGTTCAGTGACCTTACCAAAAAGGTAGCTGAACTAAAAACCCGCTTCCCCAAGAGGTCCATCAACCGAGACACCTTGTCCGGGGGATGGACCGAGGGACTCTCCTGGGCTAATTCCCTCTTAGTGGCCGCCACCACCAACATGGCATTTACAGGGGTTCCCTTGCTCCAATGTAGCCTATCGGAGGGGGGACTAAGGATCTTGTCTGGACATTTTGGGACTGGCTCCACAGTGTCCGGTTCCCTTCCACGCCCTGGTAGTGATCAGATCTACCAAGCGGTCGGCTGGAGGGGACACCCAAGAGGTAGACGGGCCTGCTTCAAACGCCTCCAGGAACACAGATTTGTCCAAGGTAGGCTTTGGGGCAGACCACCCCCCCCGATCCTGAACATCTCCATAATGTCTCCAAAGGAGACGTCCTCGGGGGGTGATCTTGGGGAGCCTTCCCCCTCCTCCAAATCTGTGTCCTCTGTTAAGGACTCAGGGGAGTCCAAGTGCCTCCTTTTGCACTTACGCTTGTGAGGAACCTCCTCGGGGGGGGGGTTGTCCAAGGAGGCCTCACCAGCCACGTCCTGTTCCAAGGGAACGACCTGGGACGTTTCAGCAGGCTGTCCCTGGGGCCGGGTGATGGAAGTCGGGCCCATCTGAGAAGGAGTGCAGGGTGGAGCTGAAGCCGAAGCAGGGGGCCTGGAATCCCTCGACAGCACACTCTCTACCACGTCGAAAGCCGAAGGAGAGCTGCTCTCTCTCGGATCCAAGAGCAGACCCTCCCTCAGATCCGACGGGCAGATCAGGACCAGAGCCGACGCGGTCAGATCCGACGGACCAGTGTGCTCCGACCTAGACGGAGCCGGAGGCACACTGATACCCTCGGATCTGAAGCTCAGTTCTCGGCTCCAAGAGCTCGGATCCGTAGAAAAGGGACCCGACAAACTTGAGGGGACTGTCGGCGCCGATACACCCCCAGCTCCTATGCTGCCCGGCTCCAAAGACTCCAAGCCCGGGAAGCGGGTCAGAGAAGGAGCGATCGGGGCGAAAAAGGAGGTTGAGCTCCCCCCAGAGGGGGGGGGGAGGCAAGAGCACTCCCATCTGCAGCTGGGCCTAGGGGAATCTTCTCATCATCCGGTCAAAGTCTGCATCAGTCAGGCTTCTAGTGGACCTGGATGAGGCCACCGAGGCGGGACAGGAGTGCCGTCTCGATGACCGCGAAGGAGGTCGGATCTCCTCTTCCTCCTCCGGCCCTGGTGAGAAGCAGGGAGACCGGAGCCGGGAAGGAGAAGACTCGGAGGTCCTGGAGGGAGAAGACCGCTTAGCCGGCGGGGCCGACGTGGAGGCCTCGGCCCGCTGCTTGTGGTGCTTCTCCCTCCGCTTCTCTTTCCTGGACTCCCTATCCTCCTGGCCTAAGGTGGGAGGTTGAGTCCCGGCCAGGGGAAGGGAGGCAGAGGTAGCGGCGGCAGGAGCCACCAGAGGACCGGAGGTCGGGGCCGAGTCCGGGGGCAGAAGTCCCGTCAGAATCAGCTTAGACCTCCGGTCCTTAAGTGCCCTGGGGTTGAACGCTGCACAGATGGAACAACCCGAAGACAGGTGTTCAACCCCAAGGCACAACACGTACCGAATGTGGCCATCGGCTGGGGATAGCTTATGGCCACACTCGGCACACTTAGAAAAAAATAGCTTTTGGGGCCTCTGACATAATGGAGGAAAGACACACATGCTAAGCCCCAACACAAGCACACTCTCTAACGCACAAAGAGAAAAAATAAGATATTCAAAAAGGGGTATCAGGGGCCTGATCACTCTAGAGAAAGAAAAGTAAAAAAAGGTTAAATATTTCTCACAGAAAACTGTTCAAAGGCCTGGAACTCTGGGATCGAGCTGCTGGATGAAACCGCGGCAAACTAGATCTGAGGTCAGGTAGGAGTGGCAGGGGATTATGGGTAGAGGTAGGAGCTTGGAGCTCGGATCTATGCTGTTGGAAACTGCCGGCTCGGATCCGATATGGATCCGAAGACCCATAGGTTGCTGACAAATGAAGTTAAATACTTCAGATTGTACAGTTATCCCCTTTGGGAAAAAAATTGTACCCGTGAATTACCACATAGGTGGCAGTACACTAAACATCAAAAGTGTGATAAGAGACTTAGGGACACAGGAGGACAGTGGTCTCACCTTCAATAACCACATCGCCACAACAGTCAGGAAATCCTTCTATGTGGCACAACTCATCACTAAGGGCTTTTTATCTAGAAAAAAAGGAGGTCATTGTCCCACTGTACTCATCCCTCATTAGACTCATTATAGAATACAACACCCCATTTGGTATGTACCTCTCAAGTCATCGGCAACAACTGGAAAGGCCGCAGAAACACCTCACTAAAAGAATCACAGGCCTAAAGCAGATGCCCTATGCTGACCACCTTAAAAAACTCCAGCTATACTCTGTGGCATATCGTCTATTCAGAGGCGATCTCTGCTTAGCATACAAGGCCATGTCAAACCCAGAGCTGTTGGACTTGCTACACTTAAAGAAATCCCAATCCCCCAGAGCCACATGCTCCAGGGATCTAAACCTTGTCATCACAATACAGAAAACATGCTGGAGGGATAGGTTCCTGACCCAGAGACTCCCCAGACTCTGCAACAGACTGCCCTTACATGTCAAGCAGAGCACCTCCTTGGCCCTCTTCAAAAGTAACATTAACGATTGGATGGGAGAAAGGAAATTCACCCCAGGGATCACGTCAGTCGCCCTGCTAGACAGGGGTCCAGGAAAGTAAATATTGTGGGAAGAAATAGCCAGGGAATTGTTATGTCTAAGCTTGTATAGGCCCCAAGGCCGATAGCCTAGTACCAACCTACGAACCTATAAGATGTGCAGATAAGCTTCTTTTAAGTCTAGGGTGACCAGCCAGGAGTCCTTGGCTAGGATAGTAAGCATTTTGATACCACCAGGAAGGTGTTGAGAATTGACAGATCCAGGATAGGGCACCAGGAACAGTCTGGAGTAGAAACCCTGTCCCCTTTCCTCTGAGGGAACAGTTTGAATAGCCCTGATACTGAGAAGGGAAAGTACTGGCTTTTGGGCCTCTGCCCACTAGTGAGGAGGAAGGCCTGGCAATCTGCTTGGGGTTGGCAGTGAGTGGAAATAGAATCTGTATCCCTGGGATTCAATGTTTAAGACCCACTGGTCCTGGGTAATACACTTCCAGTTTTTTGCATACACTTGGGCCTGACTGTGAAGGATGAAGGACAAGTCCTTGTGAACTTTTTCCATAAGGGGATGGCTTACTACTCCGTTTTTGAGGTGGGAGAACGCCATTGTTCAGAAATGTCCATACCCTGAGACTGTAGTCTTTGTGGTCTTTTGCCCCTGGGTTTGGACTGACAAGGTCTGGGAGGGACTGGAAAGGACCAGTTTTTTGAAGGCCAATGCCTACCGAATCTATGTGGCTGTACCTGTAAGAAATATAACAGTTTGCATAGATTTAGCTTTTTCCTCCATCTTTTTAAGAACTACTTCTGCTTTTGTGCCAAATAAACATTCTTGGTTTAATGGAGCATCTAGTAATTTTGCTTTCACATGGTCGGCAAGATTTGTTCCTTCAGCCAAGCATGACTTCTCAGAACAGATCCAGTGACAGCAGCCCTGCAAGATGCTTCTAAGGCATCAAAACCACACTGCAAAGTATGTTTACCAACTTGGTTTGCAGAATGCATTAACTCTTGTAAATCTTTTATTTTCTGCACAATCAGGAATCAACAACATTCTTTGTTTAATTAGTTCCATAATATGCTGCTGGTACCTCAACACGTGAAACTGCCAATTTAAAGCCCTGATGGCAAGAGTTGCAGAGGTATATACCTTCTTACACCATCTGTCTAAGGCCCTAGAATCCCTGTCTGGAGGGGTAGAGTTTTTGGCTGTAGTAGCCTTAATACCTTTAGGTCCCTGGGAAATGGTTTCTGGATCCGCAGTGGGATTTCTAAAGAGAAATTTGAGAGTACTCTGTAGTACCAGTCAGGCTTTCTAGGAGCTGGTGGTAAAGTATCAGGGGTAAGACTGGATTCCATGAAGACATCATCTGCAATATCCAAGACAGGGAGTATAGCTAGAGGCCTGTGCTGAGGCAAGTCTAAAAATTCCCGTAGTCTCTTTTTGGACTGTGGGTAGTCCTGGCATTCCCAACGGAAATGCTCTCTTAGGGTACGCAAGGTTTCACTGAAAAAAGAGTCCTCTGGGGGGGAGGCAGAGGGAATGGAATCCTCTGCATCTGAATCCTCATAGGTAGATATGGGTATGTCCTGGTAATCAGAGGGGTCAGAGTCATTGGACTCATGGTCTGTAGAATCAGAAGGAAAATCAATTCTTTGTCTTTCAGAGGGGGAAGGCTGGCTTCCCCTAATTAAAGTAATAAGGTCTTCAGCCATTCTAAGCATTTGTTTCTGTGGCATGGGAGCTTCAGAACGCGCTTTGGTCACCTGTTTCCTAGGCGTAGTGAAAACTCTGGGCCTGAGAAATTCGGTAGTTTTAGTCAGAAATGAAGTAGTCTGTTTAATACGAACATTGGAAGGTCTGAATACACCCTCAGAAGCCAGTGCCTGCACAGCGGCTGCGGACCCATCCAAGGTAGGGACATCCGCAGGTTCCGTAGTCGAAGAAGCATCTTGCAGCATACCGGATTCTGAATGGGTCTCAGTAGAGGCCTGCGAATCTGTAGAAGCCTCACTGAGTACCGGCGGACTGGCGACTAGCTTAACGGAAGCGTCGTCGGCAGTTTTGGACCTATGCAGTCTGTCTCTTTATCCTTACATTTTCTCGGAAGATCTGTAGCCGGATGGCTTATCAAAGCCATTTCAGAATATGAAGAATGACAGCGAAAGAGTTTAGAAACAAAGATAGCCGATGAATAGTTTTGGGTGTTGAACAAGGCACAAAAACCGACAGCGAGGAAAGCTGTGGTCTGGGCCGAAAGAGGTGACGCAGTAAAAATGAAAATCTCTGTGAGGTATTTGCTTTCCACAGGCATGACAATTAACTTTTTCTGACATCGGTTAGAGCAAGAAAGAAGGATCCCCAACGGGGTACTTAGCTTTGGAAGACTTCAGGCTTGAAACTCGAAAAATGAAAATTTCAGGTAGCGGCAGACCAGCACTTGCTAACTGCTTCTGCTTCGGGCTCCCACGTGGCAATAAAAGATGATGTAATAGCGTCAGATGCATGTTTTATACCCCTGACAAACTGACGTCATGGAAGAGGCGAAAGCATTCTCTGTAGAAATCCCAAGACTTTGGTATTTGGGCCGACTGAGGGCTACCTGCAGGCAGATAATCCAAGTGTGATGACTGCAACAGTGAAACACGAAGAACATCAGCTTGTATGTAGGGGTGATAGCAGGAACCCATAATGATTTAAGGGAAAACCTGCTTGATTTGAAGAGAGATGGATAGATATATTAAGATAAATGAAAGAAATAAATCAGAGAAAATAAATATGACCTGAAATGTAATAAGATTGGTAAAACAGATGAACACAGTAATAAAGGCTCTTTAGAGAAATTTGCGTTATAACAGAAATAAATACAATATTACCGTCCAGCTAAACCAATAACGAATAAAGTGCTACTAGAAAAATGCAGTGTAACAAAGGAAAGGAAGGAAACACGTAAAATGTTACCATGGAAACATTAAGAAAACTATAAAGCAATTAAGACAAGCATCATCACTGTTAGGGGAATACAGAAAAGGGAACAAATCATCCAAAATATTAGATTAACGTGGTAAAAGCAAAGCACAGTATCAAAACAGACTAAAATTTTTCATATACTATTGCCAATAATAAACTAAAAATATCAACACAGGCATAAAAGCTTAACAGGTATGCAGACAAATATAAAGGGAAAGTACATGAGCTACTCACTGATGACCCAAAATGAGTTGTGAAACAAAGCAAAAGGAACAGAAACAACCAAAAAAGTAGAAATAACACATTCTGGAGAAGTTTTTATGAAGATCCTGTTGAAAGTACAGTTGTGTACACTTACCATAAATGTAGATGTTCGAGTGTATTCACTGTTGCAGTCATCACATTTCGGTTATCTGCTTGGAGTAGCCCCTCAGTCGGCCTGATTAACAAAGTCTTGGCTCCTGCATTGGTTGATGTCCCTTCTTCCGTGATGTCAGGTCGTTAGGGGTATAAAACATGCAACCGACGCCATTACATCAGTTTTTCTTGCCCCAGATGTCAGGTGCCCCCCTAATGGGAAGCAATTAAATCTATAAATATACAAATAAATAAATATATAAATAAACAAAAAAGCAAATACACCAAAAAGCTTTTGAGAATAGTAAAGGAGGGTAGAGGTATAGCCAAAAGAAATAAGGGAGTGTAACCAGGACTGCAACAGTGAATACACTCGAACATCTACATTTATGGAAAGTGAACACAACTGTATTATGTTCTTCGTGTTTCACTGTTACAGTCATCACATTTGGGTAGATTCCCAAAGCTAAGGATGGGAGGAGGAATTTAGATAGCATTAGGACCAGCTAAAAGGCCCTGGAAGACTGCACTGAAAAAGCCAGCTCTGGATTTAGAGAAAACTGGCAGATGGTAATGCTTGGTGAAATTATGTACAGAACTCCAGGTAGCAGCTTCTAGGACGCCTCTGAGAAAAGCTGTAGAGGTAGACGCAGCTCTGGTTTAGTGGAGTCTGATCCCCTGTGGGGATAGGTTTTCCATGGTGCTTGTAGCAGAAATTAATGAAATGGCCTATCCATTTGGAAATGGTTTGCTTTGAAACAGCCTTCCCCTCTGCCCCTGCAGCAAATGCCACCAGCAGTTGTTCAGATTTCTTTTGAGGTTTAGTCCTGTCCAAGTAGAATCTAAGTTGCCTGTGCACATCTAAGAAGTGCAGTATCCGTTCCCCTTTGCTCTGTGGATTAGGAAAGAAGGTTGGCAAATGAATGGACTGATTAAGGGCCACACTGGATACCCCTTGGGCATGAAGGAAGGATTGGTCCTGAGGGACATCCTGTCCGCACGAAAGATGGTGAAAGGCTCCACTGCCATAAGGGCCTGTAATTCGGATACCCTTCTTGCTGAAGTGATTGCTAAAAGGAAAGCTGTTTTCCAGGAAAGGAATTTTAAGACTGCAGTAGCAGCTGGCTCAAAAGGAGGAAGAGTGAGTTTTTCCAATACAAAGTTAAGGTCCCAGGAAGGAGTTGGAGGTCTCCTGGGTGGTCGTAAATGTCTGGCCCCTCTGAGGAACTGCTTAAGTAGTGGATGACAGAAGAGGGGAGTTTCTGTGTTATAATGAGCTGAAATGGCTGAGGCGTGAATTTTGATGGAGGAGAAAGACAGGCCCTTGTGAAACATCTCAGTTAAGTATTGTAAAATCTGAGATAAATTGAGCACTGCTGTGCTCATCCCATGAGATTGGTTGCAGGCACAGAATCTTTTCCATTTTTCAGCATAAGATTTTCTAGTACTAGGCCTCCTTGCCTCTAAAATGATATCCACTGGTTTACTGAGGGATGGTAAAGGAGAGATTGGGTAATTAGCCAGACTGCTAGGTTCAGTGTTTGAATCTGAGGGTGCAGAATCTGGTTTTCCTGCTGACACAATAAGGTAGGAGTCTGAGGCAGGTGCCATGGGGCCAACAGTGACACAGTGCGCAAGGGGGGGGGTACCAGTGTTGGCGTCGCCAGTCTGGTGCAATCAAAATTGCCCTTGGTTTGGTCTTGTTTGATCTTTAGTAGTAATTTGGAGAGCAGAGGCAGAGGAGGGAAGGCATAAACTGATAGGTTTTTCCAGTTGAAGGACAGAGCATCCACTTTCCAAGCTTGTTTGTGGGAAGTCCTTGTGCAAAATTTGTCCAACTGATAGTTCTGGGGGGAGGCAAATGGGTCTATATCTGGGCGCCCCATTTGCTTGTCAACAAGCTGAAAATCCTTGGTTCCAGTTTCCATTCGTGAGGGTCCATGAAGTTTCTGCTTAATTTGTCTACCATTGTATTTAGTTTTCCTGGCAGGAATTGAGCTTGTAGATGCACTTGGTAGCTCAGGGCTGTGTTCCACAATGCGATGGCTAGTCTGCAGAGGGCGTAAGAATGTGTACCCCCCTGCTTGTTTATGTACCACATAACAGTGGTGTTGTCCGTCTTTACCATTAATTGTCCTGGAAGAATGTGGTCCTTGAAGGCTGTCAGAGCATTCTGTACAGCTAACATTTATTTTTGACTGATATGCAGGTGCATATCACTTGGGTTCCATTTGCCCTGAATGCACTTCCCTGCCAGGTAAGCCCCCCCCCCCCCCCCATGCATAGTCGGATGCATCTGTTGTTAAGGTTTGGTAGGCAGGGGGCAGTGTGAATGGTAGTCCTTTGTTTTGGTGACATGCCTCTTCCCACCAAAGGAACTCTAGGCATAAGCAAGGTATGACAGGAATCATTGCTTCTAGATCCTGAGAATGTTGGCAACATAGGCTTTTTAGATACCATTGTAGTTTCCTCATATGCAGTCTTGCATATGGAATTAAAAGAATGCAGGAGGCCATGAACCCCAAGGCATGCAGTATTTGCCTTGCAGATGGGGTTTTTGTGGCCACTTGTTTGAAGTAGATTGTCAAATGAATTTGTTTCACAGGCGTGAAGAAAGCCATCTGGCAAGTTGTATTCAAGCTTGCTCCCAGGAATGTAATTTGTTGACAGGGTACCAGGTGTGATTTCTTTTCGTTTATGGTGTACTCCAGACAAGTTAGCACCCTTTGTACAAAGGCCAGATGGTTCAAAAGTATGTCCTGGCTTTCTGCCTGAAATAGATAATCATCCAGGTATGGGTATATTTGAATATTTCTTTGCCTGTAAAATGCAATGACTGGAGCTAGGCACTTTGTGAATACCCTGGACGCAGTAGATAAGCCAAAGGGCAGTGCAGAGAACTGATAGTGCGTGTAGCCTGCTTTGAAGCGTAGGCATCTTTTGCAAGATTCTCTGATTGGGATGTGCAGGTATGCTTCCTTTAAATCTAGCGTTGCCAACCAGGCATCTTTGCCTAGCATAGGGAGCAACTGGTGAAGAGTCAGCATCTTGAATTTTGGAAACACCAAAAAGATGTTTAGAGTAGACAGGTCCAGGATAGGATGCCATGAATTGTCTTTTCCTCTTCTGGTACCAATTGAATAGCTCCCATGCTTGAGAAAGTACTTGCTTTTGGGCCTCTGCCACTGATTTGAGGGTAGATCAGGCCACCCGCTTGGTGTTGGTAATGTGTGGAAGTGAAATCTGTATCCCAGGGACACTATATTTAAAACCCATTTGTCCTGGGTAATGAGTTCCCAGTTCTTTGAATGAAGAGCAATCTTTCCCCCCAAAGGGGCAGTCAGTTGAGAAGTGCTTGGAAGTTTTGAAAAGAAGTCATTGAGACAGTTTACCATAGAGGGAGTTTTATTACTCCCAAATTTGGAAGTGGAGACCCCCCCCCCCACACACACACACACACTGCTTAGTCCTGTGCGTACCCTGGGACTAAAGCCTGGGAGCTCTACTGGATCTGGGTTTGGACTGAGAAGGTCTGGAAGAGGCAGGAAAGGACCAATTTTTGGAAGGCCAATGCCTACTAAACCTTGGAGGTTGTACTTGTAAAAAATCTTTAACAGTTTGCATAGATTTAGCTTTTTCCTCCATCTTTTTAAGAACAACTTCTGCCTTGTTGCCAAACAGGCAGTCCTGGTTTAAGGGAGCATCCAGTAATTTTGCTTTAACATGATCTGGCAAAGATTGCTCCTTAAGTCAAGCATGCCTTCTAAGTACAGACCCAGTTACAACAGCCCTGCAAGATGCCTCTAGTGAATCAAAATCACATTGCAAAGTATGTTTTCCAACTTGTTCAGCTGAATGTAGTAAATCCTGTAAATCCTTATTTTCAGCACAATCAGGAAACAACATCATTTTCTGTTTAAGTAATCCAATAATATGCTGCCGATACTTTAACATATGAAACTGGTAGTATAAGGCCCTAATGGCCAAAGTTGCAGAAGTGTATACCTTCTTACCCCATCAATCCAGTGCCCTGGAGTCTCTATCAGAAGGGGTAGGATTTTTGGCAGTAGTAGCTTTAATGCCCTTGGGTCCCTGTGAAATGGTCTCAGGATCCGCAGTAAGGTTTTTAAAAAGGAACTTGTGAGAGTCAGGGACCCTGTAATATCTATCAGGTTTTCTGTGAGCAGGAGGTAAAGAGTCAGGGGCCAAGCTAGATTCCGAAAAGGCATCATCAACAATGTCTAGTACAGGAGGTATGGCTAAAGGCCTGTGCTGGGGCAAGAGTAAGAAATCGCTAAGCCTCTTTTTAGAATAAGAGAAATCCCGACTTTCCCAATGAAAATGCTCCCTGAGAGTTTGCAAGGTTTCACCAAAAGAGAAATAATCTGGGGGGGGCAGAGGGAATACAGTCCTCAGCATCAGAATCCTCATAGGTAGATAATTGTAAATCCTGGTCATCAGAGAAAACAGAAAAATTCAGAATCCTGGTCAGACATATCATGAGCAAACTCATTCCTAGGTCTCAGAGGGGGAAGGCTGGATTCCCCTGATTAAAGTAATAATGTCTTCAGCCATTTTTATCGTTTGTTTTTAGGCATAGAGGCCTGACCATGCGGTCTGGGCATCAGTTTTCTAGGCATGGTTCGAGTTTTAGGCCTTGAAGAAGAAGATGGTGTCGGTTTAATACGCAAGTCAGTAGGACTGAATACACCCTCAGAAGCTGGTGCCTGCACAGCAGCTCCGGACCCATCCAAGGTAGAGACATCCGCAGGTTCCACAGTTGAAGCATCTCACGGCATACTGGACACCGAATGGGTCTCAGTAGAGGCCTACAAATCTGAAGTAGCAGGTATCAGGGGCTGCGAAAGTGCCTCAATGAGTACCGGCGAACTGGTGACTGGCTTAGGAGAAGCGTCGTCGGCAGCTTTGGACCTAGGCGGCCTGTGTCTGTCTTTACCTTTGCGTTTTTTCATAATGTCGGTAGTCAGATGGCTTACCGAAGACATATCAGGATAATTGAACCACACACCAAAATATATAGCAATGAAAATATACCGATGACGGATTGTTCATGGTTTAAATAAGGCACAAAACTGACAGCGAGATATGTCGTGGTCAGGGCCTAGGCAAGGAATACAGTATGAATGAAAATCTTTATGAGGTATTTGCTTTCCACAAGTAATGCAATTATTTAGTTTTACTGACATCAGTTTAGTGGAAGAAAAGGTTTCCCCAATGGGGTACTTAGCTTTTAGTTGAAGACTTTGGTTCTGAAACTCGAAAACGAAAATTTCAGGAGTCGGCCGACTGGCACTTGCAAACTGCTTCTGCTTTGGGCATTGCACGGCAATGAAAGACTTATGTATGGCGTCGGCTGCATGTTTTATACCCCTGATGACCTGACATCACGAAAAAGGGGCAGCAACCGACGCAGGACCCAAGACTTTGTTAATGAGGCCAACTGAGGGCTACTGCAAGCAGATAACCCAAATGTGATGACTGCAACAGTGAAACACGAAGAACATCATAAAGTTGCTGAATGGATAATAAATTACGAAAGAGGAAGGAGCTCTAATGTAGGTGATAAGAAATGCAATGAAGTAATGACGACAGAAATTAAGACAATTAAGAAAAGCTCCTTACTGTAAAACCCAAGAAGTGGCACAGCAGCTAACTTCTGGCTAAAAGCATTAACATCTTGACTTAGCCCAGCGAAAGAATTACTTGTGTGTGTATCCTGAACAGACACCAACCAGCTTTACAACGGAAAAATGATACCCCTCCTTAGGAGTGCAAGCCACCCTAAGAACTGTAGACCAATAACTTGCCATCTGATAACATCCAAACTATATACTAGAATTGATTCAGACGGAGTTTACCATCAATTTAAAAAAAAAAATTCTGAAATAGAACAAAAGGGTGGCAAAGAAAGTCATATGGAACAAAGAATAATTTGCTGCTAAATAAAACCATAATAGAGAATTACAAAAGGGGAATAATTTAAGTATGTCATGGACAGATTACAAAAAAAAAGCATCTGACAGCATCCCATATTCATGGATAAAGGACTGCTTACAGATGTATGAATATACACTGCAGTGAGCATGAAACAGTGACAAACCACTTTGCAGCTGAGTCACAACAAAGGTCAAATCGTCATCCCAGGGATAAAAATTCAAAGTGGGGTGTTCTAGGATGATTATTTTTCACCTTTTCACCACTGCTGTTTTGACTTGCCTTAACCCATTAAACTGTTTACTTAACAGACTGGGCTACGGTTACAATATCTACAGAAAACAACTTTGTTTAAGGATTTCTCATCTACTTTTTGGGGATGACGTAAAACTGTATAGTTCATTAGATAAGGAATTGAAAGCACAGCTAAAAATGGTTAAAACTTTCTCAGATATAAGAATAACCTCTGGCCTTGACAAATGTATAAAAGCAAGGCATATAGAAAAGTACAGTTTTGTACCTACCATAAATGTAGATGTTCGAAGATCCACATTGCTGCAGTCCTTACACTTGGGTAGTCCGCTGTCCTCGGTCGGCCTGAATATCAAAGTATAAGGCTGACGTCGGTCAAGGCGCATTTGACTGACATCAGGACGTCAGGGTACAAATGCGCATGACCGACGTCATATCCTCAGTCTTTTCTTGCCCCAGATGTCAGAAGACCCTAAAAATAAAGGTCAAAACCAAAAGACAGCAAACAAACAACCAACCATCCTAGCACTAAAAATATGTACAATATATACAATATACAATATACACCCTATTGACAACCCAACCCACACAACCGCCTCTAACTACAGAGGGGAAGGAGGGAGGGTAAATTGGACTGCAGCAATGTGGATCTTCGAACATCTACATTTATGGTAGGTACAAAACTGTACTATGTTCTTCATCTCACATTGCTGCAGTCCTTACACTTGGGTAGAATCCCAAAGCAGAGGTAAGGGAGGATGGCCAAATTATAAGGAAGCAGGAGCTTCCAAAATGCCCTGCAAAACAGCAGTGGCAAAACCAGCCCTGGATTTAGAGTAAAGTGGTAGGTGATAATGCCTGGAAAAAGTATGCACTGAACTCCAAGTAGCTGCCTCCAAAATATCCTTAGTTGCCACCCCCCTCAAAAAAGCTGTCGAAGTGGCAGTAGCCCTAGTGGAATGAGGCCTAATCCCAGCTGGAACTTTCTTGCCATGATGGGAATAACAGAAAGCAATGCAAAACCCAATCCACTTAGAAATAATTTGTTTTGACACAGGCTTGCCCTGAGAACTCAAAGCAAAAGAAACAAATAACTGCTGAGACTGCCTGAACCCTTTAGTTCTGTCCAAATAATATCGCAACTGCCTGTGTACATCTAAAGTGTGCAAAATCTTTTCCCCTTTATTTTGGGGATTTGCATAAAAGGTAGGCAAATGAATAGTTTGGTTTAAAGCCACACTAGAAACCACTTTAGGCATAAAGGAAGGATTAGTACGTAAAGATACCCTATCCTTATGGAAAATTAAGAAAGGCTCAACCGCCATAAGGGCCCGCAACTCAGAAACCCTTCTTGCAGAGGTAATAGCCAACAAAAAAGCAGTCTTCCATGATAAAAACTTTAATTCAGCAGTAGCTGCAGGCTCAAAAGGTTGTAGAGTGAGTTTCTCCAACACAAAATTGAGATCCCAAGCAGGAGTAGGAGCTCTTCGGGGGTCTTATATTCTTTGCCCCTCTAAGAAATTGCTTGAACAAAGATGAGAAAACAATGGTGGGTCACAATCATAGTGAGCGAAATTGCTGCAGCATGAACCTTAATAGAAGAGAAGGACAAACCTTTGTCCAGTAACTCAGTAAGATATTGAAGAGCCACACTTAAATTAGGCTCAGAAACATCAAAATCCTTTGCTGCACTCCAAAATAAAAATCTCTTCCATTTATCTGCGTACACTTTCCTTATACTAGGCCTTCTAGCTTCCAAAATAACATTCAAAACTTGCTGTGGAAGTGGAGGCCCACTATGGTTCAAAACAGAATATGCCAGGCTGTTAGGTGCAGAGAGTGAAGCTTGACATTGAGCAAATGACTGTCCTCCTGAGACAACAGGTGTGGAATCGAAGGCAAAGGCCATGGAGGCTTCCGTACCAGGCTTCTCAACAATGGGTACCAATGCTGTCGAGGCCAATCTGGAGCTATCAAAATCATCCTTGGCTTGTCTTGTCTGGCCTTTAGTAGTACCTTTGGGAGGAGAGGCAGAGGCGGAAAGGCATACACATGAAGATTGCTCCAATTGAAAGAAAGGGCATCCACTTTCCAAGCTGTGGGATGAAACCTTTTTGTGCAAAACTTTGGCAGCTGGTGGTTTAGTGGAGAAGCGAACAGATCTATGTCTGGAGTTCCCCATGACACTGTCAATTTCTGAAATACATGAGGATCCAATTTCCACTCGTGGGGATCCATAATTTGTCTGCTCAACACATCTGCTAAGGAGTTCTGTGCTCCTGGCAGAAACCTTGCCTGAAGATTTAGCTGTAAACTGAGAGCAGTCTCCCACAAAATCATTGCTTGCCTGCATAGAGGATAAGAATGTGTTCCCGCTTGCTTGTTGATGTACCACATGACAGTTGTGTTGTCTGTTAGAATCAACACCTGCCCTGGAAGAAGTAAATCCTTGAAAGCTATTAATGCAAACTGGACTGCTAACATCTCTTTCAAGTTGATATGTAGATGTTGTAGTCTGGCAGGCCACTTGTCTTGTATCCACTTTCCATTCAGATGAGCTCCCAAGCTTTGTCTGAGGCATCTGTCGTTAGAATCTGACTCGCCTCTGGCCGGGTCACAGAGAGTCCCTTGTTTAGGTGACATTCCTGAGCCCACCACAAAAATTCCTTTTGAATGCAAGGTATTATTTGAATGACAGTGTCCAAATCCTGGCAGTGCTGTGTCCATACATTTTTGAGATACCATTGTAGCTTCCTCATATGCAGTTTGGCATTGGGAAGCACCATAATACAAGATGCCATGAACCCCAAGGCTTGAAGGACTGTCCTTGCAGTCAGCCTGGACTGATGAGACAACTGATGAAAGTAAAGGGAAAGATTCTTTTGTTTGTCCGGGGTCAAAAAGGCCATCTGGGATGCTGTATTCAGTCTCACACCCAGAAAGCACATATCCTGAGAGGGTACTAGACTGGACTTTATTTCGTTCACAGAATACCCCAGGCATCTTAGCACTGCTATCACATAATCCAAATGATGAAGAAGCTCGTCCCTTCCTTGAGCCAGAATCAGGCAATCGTCCAAATAAGGATATATCTGTATTCCTTTTAATCTGAGGAAAGCTATCACTGGAGCCAGAACTTTCGTGAACACTCTGGGCGCAGTAGATAAGCCAAAGGGCAATGCAGAGAACTGATAATGAGAAGTCCCAGCTCGAAAACGCAGATACTTCCTGCAACTCAGTCTGATAGGAACATGAAGATAAGCCTCCTTGAGATCTAAAGTTACCATCCAATGATCTTTGCCCGGCAGAGGTAAAAGCTGCTGTAACGTCAACATTTTGAACTTGGGAATGTCCAGATAAGTGTTGAGGATAGATAAGTCCAAAATTGGTCTCCACGTGTTCCCTTTCTTTGGTACTAGGAACAGGCGAGAATAAAATCCTAGGCCCACTTCTGGCATAGGGACCGGCTGAATGGCCCCTATTTGGAGTAACAGAGAAATTTGCTTGTGAGCCTCTATTCTTTGTGGAGGAGGAATGTCTGGCATGCCTTTGAAAGGAGGCAAGGTATGGAAATAAAACCTGTAACCGTGGTGTATGATATCCAATACCCATCTGTCTTGGGTAATTAAACTCCAATTTTCTTTGAAAAGTGCCAACCTTCCTCCCAAAGGTGCTGCCAGGCAGAAGGCTCTGGCAGCTGAAAAGGTAGGTCATTGGGTCTGTTTACGAAAGGACTGACCCCTGCCCTCACCGAAGACTGTGCAGGAGAACTCCTGTTCTAGGCCTGAAAGAGCCCTGAGCTCTGCCCCTACCACGTCTAGATCTACCCCTAGACTGGGAATCATAAGAAGGATACGTCCACCCCTTAGTAGGCCAATTTCTACTAAACTTTGGAGGCTGAACCTGCAAAAAATCTTTAACAGTCTGCATAGACTTAGCCTTGTCTTCCATTTTCTTTAAAACTGTCTCAACAGGAGAACCAAACAACACATCAGATTGTAAAGGAGCATCTAAAATCCTTGTTTTAACATGGTCAGATAAATTCTGATCCCTCAGCCAGGCGTGCCTGCGAAGAACTGACCCAGTGGCAGCCACCCTAGACGAGGCCTGTACAGCATCAAAACCACATTGCAAAGAATGCTTACCCACCTGTTCAGAAACATGTACTAAATCCTGCAACTCTTTACAATCAATACCTTCCGCCAGAGCATCAACCTTAGACTTCAATTGTGAAAGGAGATAGTTTTGGTATTTCAACATGTGAAACTGGCAATTCAAAGCCCTCATGGCTAGAGTGGAAGAAGTATAAACTTTCTTTCCCCATCTATCCAAAGCCCTGGCCTCTTTGTCTGTAGGAACCGGATTCTTGACAACAGAAGCCTTAACACCTTTAGGCCCCTGACTAACAGTTTCTGGGTCTGCCCTAGGACTCTTAAAAGATACTTATGAGCTTCAGGCACCCTGTAATATCTATCCGGTTTAACAGGAGCAGGAGGCAAAGAATCAGGATTAAGAGAAGCCTCTGCAAAAACATCTTCCACCACATCCAAAACAGGAGGTATAGCCAAAGGCCTATGCTGGGGTAAAACAAAATTCCCTAAGCCTTTTCCTGGAATCAGAGAAGTCCTGACCTTCCCACTTAAAATGCTCCCTCATAGAATGAAGAGTTTCTGAAAAGAAAAATCCTCAGGAGGAGAAGCAGAAGGAGTAGAATCATCCACATCAGAATCAGAATAAGGAGAATACTCCTGCAAGTCTTCAGCAAGACTCTGAAACATCCGAAGCCTGCTCAAAACTCCCTGGCTCAGGCTCCACCCTAGGTCTCTTATCAGGAGGGGCAAAGAACCCTAATCAAAGTAATCAAATCTTCTGCCATTTTAAGCATATGCTTCTTGGGCACAGTTCCTGAAGAACTAGGGGTGACACCAACTGAAGCTAAACCTGGCCTGCCTCTGGGAGAAGCCTTGGAAACAGAAGGAGAGGGCCTAACCACCCTTGGAAGGGAGGGGAGTATAGTAACCTGAGAAGCCCCTTCAGCCTGACCTGCCTCCTGAGAGGCCACATCCTGCAATAACAAAGTCTCTCCCTGGGAACCCAAAGAAACCTCCGGTGGAACCACCGGCTCCACCGACACCTCTAAAGAACCGGCGTCCGGTACCGACGGTTCTTCTAGCCTAGACTTAACTGCTTTGTCCTTGTGCTTCTTCGAAGAAGCGGGCGTCGGAGCATCCAACGGCATTTTATAATTGCACCGCTTCCCAAAGACTAACCTGGCACAATCCAACCTTCTCTTTATAGTGCGTTTATTGAATCTAGCACAAGAGCGACACCCAACAACGTCGTGCTCAGGCCCTAAACAAGGAATACACAAAGTATGATAGTCTCTATGCGGTATCTGTTTCCCACAAGAAATGCAATTATTTACTTTTTCTGACATCCGGTAAACCACTGAGGCAAGAAAAAACTAAAATATTCCCCAACGGGGTACTTAGCCAACTTTGACTCGGTCTGAAACTCCGAAATCGAAAAATCTCAGAACGCCAACCGGCACTTGCAATGCTGCTTCTGCATCGGACCATGCGGCAAAAAAGACTGAGGATATGACGTCGGTCATGCGCATTTGTACCCTGACGTCCTGATGTCAGTCAAATGCGCCTTGACCGACGTCAGCCTTATACTTTGATATTCGGGCCGACCGAGGACAGCGGACTACCCAAGTGTAAGGACTGCAGCAATGTGAGATGAAGAACATCCTCCCCTTCCAAGAAATGCTTAATGGGTCTACTCTCCAAGCTAGACAGGACTAGGTCTTGAAGCAGAAGGTCTGTAGTTGTCTGTTCTGGGGGGAAGCAAACCAATATACTTAAGGTGTGCCCCACCGCTGGACAATGTCTAGAAAGACATTCCTGTCTAGCATCCATTCGTGATGTGGACAGATGCCCTGCTGAGAAGGTCTGCTTGTTTGTTGTCCTGTGAGGGGATGTAGGATACCTGCAGGGAAAACTGTATTGACAGGTCAGGTCCCATATTAGTAAGGTTAGTCTGCAAAGGTGGTACGTTTTTGTCCCTCCCTGCTTCTTGAGGTACCACATACCTGTGGTGTTGTCTGTTATTATTTGGAGAATACCTGCTTTCAGGAGTGGAAGGAAGGCTTTCAGTGCCAGAAGGACCAGCTGTCATTTCCCTCATGTTGATGTGTTTGTTCTTTAAGGAAGGGTGCCACTTTGCTTGGACCCTATAGGTTGCTATTGTGGCTCCCCATCCTAAGTCTGAAGCATCTGCATGCATGAACTGGTTTGGGAGAGGAAGCTGCAGCGGAAGGCTCAGATTCAGCTGGACTTGCCTAATCCACTATTTTACTTCTGACTTTAGGCAGGGCAGGAGACTGATTTTTTGCTCTAGAGGATGTTGGTGCTGAGACCAAACATTTTTTAGATACCACTGTAGTTTTCACATGTGCATTCTGGCTAGTGGTAGCCTGAGGACAGTGGCTGCCATTAGGCCCAGGGTCCTTAGGAATTGCCTTGCAGTTATTTGCTGGGTCTGCAGCAGGGCTTTGAAATGGGATGTTAGGGAGCTGACCTTTGTCCTGGGAAGAAAAGCTTTCATTATGTCCATTTTGATCCTGCAACCCAGAAATATTTCTTGTTCTGGGGTCAAGGAGGATTTCGGGAGGTTGAGGGTGAACCCCAGTCTTCATAGTAGACACATGGTGAACTCTAGATGGATTAACAGGATTTCCTTGCAGTCTGCTAGGATCAGGATGTCGTCTAGGTAGAGATAAATCTGAATCCTTTGTGTTCTGCAGTAGGCTGTGGCAGGTGCCAGGCCAGGCATTTTGTGAACACGCTGGGGGCAGTGGACAAACCACAGGGCAATGCAGTAAACTGGAAATGAGAGGAGGGTGCAGAAAAACGTAAAAAAATTTCTGTGGGAGGGTAGAATGGATATGTGCAGATAGGCTTTTTCGTCATCGGGCTATTTTTGTCTCTAAATTCTTTCACTCTTGTTCTTCGTATTCCGAAATAGCTTCAGTAAGCCATCAGACTACCGATCTTCTGAAAAAAAATGCAAAGATAAAGACAGACTGCATAGGTCCAAAACTGCCGACAATGCTTCCGTTAAGATAGTAGCCAGTGTGCCAGTACTCAGTGAGGCGCTTTCGCAGCCCCTGTTACCCGCTTATACAGATTCTCAGGCCTCTACTGAGACCCATTCGGAGTTCAGTATGCTGCGAGATGCTTCTCTGACTATGGAACCTGTGGATGTCTCTACCTTGGATGCGTCCACAGCAGCTGTGCAGGCACTGGCTTCTGAGGGTGCTTTCAGACCTTCCGATGTTCGTATCAAACAGACTACTTCGTTAATGACTAAATCTACCGTATTTCTCAGGCCCAGAGTTCGCACTATGCCTAGTAAATCGACGACCAAAGCACATTCTCAAGCTCCCATGCCACAGAAACAAATGCTTAGAATGGTTAAAGACCTTATTACTTTAATTAGAGGAAGCCAGCCTTCTCCCTCTAAAAGACAAAGAATGGATTTTCCTTCTGATTCTTCAGACCAAGAGTCTGATGACTCTGACCCCTCTGATTACCAGGACATACCCTTATCTACCTATGAAGACTCAGATGCAGAGGATTCAATTCCATCAGCACCCCCCCCCCCAAGAGGACCTTTCTTTTGGTGAAACCTTGCATATCCTAAGAGAGCATTTCTGCAAGGAATGCCAGGACTACCCTCAGTCCAAAAAGAGACTCAGAGAATTTTTAGACTTGCCTCAGCATACACCTCTAGCTATCCCCCCGTCCTGGATATTGTAGATGATGTCTTCAAGGAATCCAGCCTTACCCCTGATACTTTACCACCTGCTTCAAGAAAGCCTGACAGATACTACAGAGTACCTGACTCTCACAAATTTATCTCTAAAAATCCCACTCCGGATCCAGATACCATTTCCCAGGGACCTAAAGGTATTAAGGCTTCTACAGCCAAAATCCCTACCCCTTCAGACAGGGATTCTAGGGCTCTAGACAGATGGGGTAAAGAAGGTTTATACCTCTGCAACTCCTGCCATCAGGGCTTTAAATGGCTAGTTTCACATGTTGAAGTACAAGCAACATATTATTGATCTAATTAAACAAAAAATGTTGTTGGTTCCTGACTGTGCAGAAAATAAGGACTTACAAGACTTAATGCATTCTGCAAACCAAGTTGGTAAACATACTTTGCAGCGTGGTTTTGATGCCTTAGAAGCATCTTGCAGGGCTGCTGTCACTGGGTCTGTTCTGAGAAGGCATGCTTGGCTGAAGGAACAAATCTTGCCAGACCATGTCAAGGCAAAATTACTTGATGTTCCATTAAACCAAGAATGTTTGTTTGGCTCTAAAGCAGAAGTTGTTCTTAAAAAAAATGGAAGAAAAAGTTAAATCCCTGCAAACTGTTAAAAGATTTCTTACAGGTACAGCCACCTAGATTCAGTAAGCATTGACCTTCAAAGAACTGGTCCTTTCCAGTCCCTTCCAGACCTTCTCCACCCAAACAGAGAGACAACAGACCACAAAGACTACAGTCTCAGGGTATGTACAGATCTAAACAATGGAGTGCTCCCCCCTCAAAAACTGGGAGTGGTAAGCCACCCCCCTATGGAAAAAGTTAACAGTGACTTGTCCTTAATTCTTCCCAGCCATGCCCAAGTACTTGCACCCCAGGAGGAAAACGCGCCCTGCATGCAAAAAACTGGGAGTATATTACCCAGGACCGATGGGTCTTAAGCATTGTATCCCAGGGATACAGATTCTATTTCCACTCTCTGCCAACCCCAATTGGATTGCCAGTCCTTCCTCCAAACCAGTGGACAGAGGCCCAAAAGCAAGTACTTTCTCTTCTCAGTATCAGGGCTATTCAACCTATGCCAACAGAGCAAAGGGGACAGGGTTTCTACTCCAGACTGTTCCTGGTGCCCAGGAAAGAGAACTCTTGGCACCCTATTCTGGATCTGTCATCCCCAAACAACTTCCTGGTGATACCAAAATTCAAAATGCTTACACTCCAGCAGCTCCTTCCTATGCTAGCCAAGGACATCTGGCTAGTCACCCTAGACTTAAAAGAAGCTTATCTTCACATCCCCATAAGGGAATCTTGAGCAGAAATCTAATGGACCCACACGAGTGGAAACTGGAACCAAACTCATTCAAACTTCTAATACACAGGTGGGGGACACCAGAGATGGACTTCTTTGCGTCCCCGCAAAACCATCAACTAAACATATTTTGCACCAGAATTCCCCACAGACAAGCTTGGAAAGTGGATGCCCTATCCTTCACATGGGAAAACCTCTCTATCTATGCCTTTCCCCCTCTGCCCCTCCTTCCAAGTGTACTCCTCAAGGTCAAACAGGACAGGCCAAGGACAATCCTTGTTGCACCAGGCTGGCCACGCCAGCACTGGTACCCACTCCTACATAGTCTGACAGCAGTGCCACCCTGGCATCTGCGTCAGACCCCCTCTCTGCTGTCCCAGCAGGAGGGACAGATTTTGCATCCTCAGCTGCAAACCCTGAACCTGGCAGCCTGGCTTATTCCCTGAATACATCACCAGCAGCCCTCAGCAAACAGGTGCTGGATGTTATCCCAGTACTAGGAAATCCTACTCAGAAAAGTGGAATAGATACTGTTCTTCGAGCCAGTCTCAAGGGAAGGACACAGGCGTGCCCTCCTTGCTTCAAATCCTAGACTACCTAGCAGAGCTGCTCCACAAAGTCCTATCCTTTTCATCAATTAAGATGCATGCCTCTGTCATCTCAGCTCATTACAATACTGAGCCACCCTTCTCTCACGCTCTGATCAAACAGTTCCTGAGAGGAGCTAACAATTTAAGACCCCAAGGAGAGCTCCCACTCCTGCCTGGGACCTTAACTTTGTACCAGAGAAGCTCACGCTTCCCCCATTTGGGCCTACTGCTACAGCAGAGTTAAAATTCCTCTCTTTGAAAACAGCCTTACTGCTAGCCATCACTTCAGCAAGAAGAGTGTCTGAGTTACAGGCCCTTATGGCTGTGGAACCTTTCATTATCTTCCATGTGGACAGGGTTTCCCTCAGGACTAACCCATCTTTTATGCCCAAGGTGGTATCCAGTGTGGCTTTAAACCAGTCCATCCATTTGTCAACCTTTTTTCTTACTCCTCAGAATAAAGGGGAAAGGATCCTGCACTCCTTGGACGTGCACAGGCCACTCAGGTTCTACCTTGACAGGACTAAACCTTTCAGAAAATCTGACCAGCTGCTAGTCAGCTTTGTTACAGGGGCAGAGGGCAAGGCCATTTCGAAACAAACCATTTCTAAATGGATAGCACACTGCATCCACTTCTGCTACAAATACCATGGAAAACCTACCCCACAGCGGATCAAGCCTCATTCCACTAGGGATGCCTCAACCTCTACAGCTTTTCTCAGGGGAGTCCCTACCAGGGACATCCTGTAAGCTGCAACCTGGAGTTCTGTACACACCTTCATCAAGCACTACCACTTACCTATCTTTTCTAAATCCAGAGCTGGATTTGCCACAGCAGTCTTACAAGGCCTGCAAGCCGGCCCTACTACTTCTTGACTGGCTCCACCCTTCCTCAGCTTTGGGTATCTACCCAAGTGTGATGACTGCAACAGTGAAACCCGAAGAACATAGTACAGTTGTGTACACTTACCATAAAGGTTTGGGTGTATTTACTGTTGCAGTCCTGGTTACCCTCCCTTCCAGCCCAGCCTTTCTATACTTTCTGCCTATCCTCTTTTTTGCCCATAATCCTGTGGAAATGGTATTTACTTTTTACTTGAGGTGTTCCACTCCATTTGACTGGTTCCTATTTTGGGGGCTCCTGACATCTGGGGCAAGAAAAACTAATGTAATGGCATCATTTGCATGTTTTATACCCCTACAGGGGCAGAGGGCAAGGCCATTTCGAAACAAACCATTTCTAAATGGATAGCACACTGCATCCACTTCTGCTACAAATACCATGGAAAACCTACCCCACAGCGGATCAAGCCTCATTCCACTAGGGATGCCTCAACCTCTACAGCTTTTCTCAGGGGAGTCCCTACCAGGGACATCCTGTAAGCTGCAACCTGGAGTTCTGTACACACCTTCATCAAGCACTACCACTTACCTATCTTTTCTAAATCCAGAGCTGGATTTGCCACAGCAGTCTTACAAGACATGCAAGCCGGCCCTACTACTTCTTGACTGGCTCCACCCTTCCTCAGCTTTGGGTATCTACCCAAGTGTGATGACTGCAACAGTGAAACCCGAAGAACATAGTACAGTTGTGTACACTTACCATAAAGGTTTGGGTGTATTTACTGTTGCAGTCCTGGTTACCCTCCCTCCAGCCCAGCCTTTCTATACTTTCTGCCTATCCTCTTTTTTGCCCATAATCCTGTGGAAATGGTATTTACTTTTTACTGGAGGTGTTCCACTCCATTTGACTGCTTCCTATTTTGGGGGCTCCTGACATCTGGGGCAAGAAAAACTAATGTAATGGCATCATTTGCATGTTTTATACCCCTGACAACCTGTTCTTATGGATGAGGTGACAGCATCTGATGCAGAAATCCCAAGACTCTGGTATTCAGGTCGACTGAGGACTACCTCCAGGCAAATAACCCAAGTGTGACGACTGCAACAGTGAATACACGCGAACATCTACATTTATGGTAAGTGTACACAACTGTACTTTTCTGGTGAACCCCAGGCCAAGGAAATGAGAAATAGTGAAGACTACCATTTTCCTTTAGGGTGTCTGTCCAGATAAGGATAGATCAGTATTCCTTGGAGGCTGCAGAAGGCAATGACAGGAGCTAAGCATTTTGTGAATACCCTTGGTGCCACAGAGTCTCCAAAGGGGAAAGCCCAGAAATGAAAATGCGAGGAAGCAACAGAAAAGCGTAAAAAAGTATAGTGTACACTTACCATAAATGTAGATGTTCTAGAGTATTCACTGTTGCAGTCATCACATTTGGGTTATCCCTGCCAGGGTAGCCCTTAGTCGGCCTGAATACCAGAGGCTTAGTATGTCTGCGTCAATTGCTGTCACTTCAGGACTGATGGCAGGTCGTCAGTAGTATAACGTAAGGCAGCCGATGCCATTACATCAGTTTTTCTTGCCCCAACTGTCAGGAGAACCAAGTGGGAGCCAGTATGTGGTGGAAGTACCCCACCAGTAGAAAGTAAATACCAAAATGTTCCTTGTAAGGCGAGAGAAGGGGGGTGGAGGGAAACCAGGACTGCAACAGTGAATACACTTGAACATCTACATTTATGGTAAGTTTACACAACTATACTATGTTCTTTGTGTTTCACTGTTGCAGTCATCACATTTGGGTGGATTCCCAAAGCTGAGGAAAAGGGCGGAGACAGACAAGGCGACGAGGGGCTGGCTAGGATGACCTGCAAGACTGCAGAGGCAAAGCCTGCCCTGGATTTGGAGAAGATAGGCAGATGGTAATGCTTGGTAAAGGTGTGAACAGATGTCCATTGGTAAAGGTGTGAACAGATGTCCATGTTGCAGTCTCCAGGATGTCCCTGGTGGGGACTCCTCTGAAGAAAACTGCAGATGTGGAAGCTGCTCTGGTAGAGTGAGTCCTGACCCCCCTTATGGGAGGTTTCCCGTGTTGCTTGTAGCAGAAATGGATGCAGTGTGCTATCCATTTGGAAATGGTTTGTTTGGATATGGCTTTGCCCTCTGCTCCTGCAGCAAAGCTGACTAACAATTGATCAGTCTTTCTGAATGATTTAGTCCTGTCTAGATAGAATCTGAGCTGTCTGTGCACATCTAGAGAGTGCAGTATCCTTTCTCCCCTGTTTTGTGGGTTAGGGAAAAAGGTGGGCAAATGAATGGATTGGCTGAGATCCATACTGAACACCACTTTTGTCATGAAGGTTAAGTTATTCCTGCGGAACAGCCTGTCAGCATGGAAGATGACGAAGGGCTCTACAGCCATGAGTGCTTGTAGCTCGGATACTCTTCTGGCTGAAGTGATGGCTTGAAGCAAGGCTGTCTTCCAGGAGATGAACTTTAACTCTGCTGAAGCTGCTGGTTCAAAGGGGGGTAAGGGTGAGATTTTCCAACACAAAGTTTAGATCCCAAGCTGGGGTAGGTGCTCTTCTGGGGGGGCCTCAAGTTGCTAGCCCCTCTTAGGAACTGTTTGATGAGAGGGTGTGAGAAAAGTGGTTGCTCAGTATTGAAATGAGCAGAGATAGCAGAGGCATGAATTTTAATAGAGAAAAGGAGAGACCACTGTGTAGTAGAGGTCAGCTAGTTAATCCAGGATGAGAGGTAGGGAGGGCTGTGCCGTATCGGCTCCCTTAACCTGGATCCAGGTTCAGAAGCCTTTTCCAGTTGTCAGCATAAAACTTTCTAGTGCTAGGGCGTCTGGCCTCATATATAACATCTAGAATCGGTTTACTGAGATTGGCAGCTTGTTCAGTGGTCAGGGAATAAGCCAGGCTGCCAAACTGAGTGTCTGCAATTGGGGATGCATGAATTCTCCTTCCCTCTGGGTTAGGAGGGTTGGGATCTGATGGAGATGCCATGGTGGCAGAGGGGACAGGCTGCACAGCAGTGGGTACCAGTGCTGGTGAGGCCAGTCTGGAGCAATTAGAATTGTCCTCGGTTTTTCCTCCCTTATTTTGAGCAGTACCCTGGTAATGAGAGGTAGTGGGGGAAAAGCATAGACCGAGAGGTTGCTCCACTGGAAAGATAGGGCATCCACTTTCCTGGCCCTGCCGTGAGGCTCCCTGGTGCAGAACTTGCTGAGCTGATGGTTGGAGTGGGAAGCAAAGAGGTTGAACTTTCGGGGTGCCCCATTTGAGTTGTTAGGGTGAAGATTCTTTGGTCTAGCTGCCACTCGTCTGGGTCTAGAAGATTTCTGCTTAAGTTGCCTGCCAGAGAGTTTAGAGAGCCTGGCAGGAATTCTGCTATCAGGTGTAGCTGCATGGTTGAGGCTGTGTGCCAAAGGGTCATGGTGAGCCTGCATAGAGGGTAGGAGTGAGTCCCTCTCTGCTTGTTGATATACCACATCACAGTGGTGTTTGTCTGTTTTGATCAGTACAAATCCTGGGGCGAGAATGAGCCTGAAAGCTGTCAATGTGTGCTGAACAGCTAACATTTCTTTTTGGTTGATGTGCAGATGTATTTAATGTGGGCTCCATTGGCCCTGTATGCACCTGTCGTCCAGGTGTGCACCCCCAGGCATAGTCTGATGCATCTGTGGTGAGGGTCTGGGCGGCATGGGGCAGAGAGAAGGGAAGTCCCTTGTTGTGGTAGCATGCTGCTGCCCACCATAGAAAATCTTTCCATAGGCAAGGTATCATTGGTAAGAGTTTCCAGGTCTTGAGAGTGTTGACACCAAAGGCTTTTTAGGTACCACTGAAGTTTGCTCATATGCAGTCTGGCATATGGAATGAGGAGAATGCAAGATGCCATGAACCCCAGAGCTTGTAGGATTTTCCTTGCGGATAACTGGGGTCTGGTGGCTAGATGAGAAAAATAGACTGTCAGGTAAGTTTGCTTTTCTGGAGTAAGGAATGCCATCTGGGATGCTGTGTCCAGGCTTGCTCCCAGGAATATCATCTTTTGGGTGGGTACTAGTTTGGATTTCTTTTCGTTGATAGTGTACCCTAGGGAAGTCAGTAGGTCCTTTAGAAAGGCCAGGTGCTTAAGCAGCTTTTCCTGACTGTCGGCCTGAATTAGGCAGTCGTCTAAGTATGGGTAAATTTGAATATTTTTCTGCAAAAAGCAACGGCGGGAGCCAGACATTTTGTGAAAACTCTGGGAGCAGTAGATAAGCCAAAGGAAAGCGCAGAGAACTGAAAGTGCAGAGATTCTGCCCTGAAACGTAGATATTTCCTGCATGACTCCCTGATGGGGATGTGGAGATAGGCCTCTTTTATGTCTAGGGTGGCTAACCAAGCATTCTTGGAAAGCATAGATGGTAGTAGTTGGAGGGTGAGCACTGTGAATTTTGTAATCACCAGGAAGGTGTTTAGAATGGATAGATCGAGGATGGGGTGCCAGCTGCCCTCTTTTCTTTGTACCAGGAGGAGCCTGGAGTAGAAACTTTGGCCTATTTGTTCTGCAGGAATGTGCTCTATTGCCCTCATAGAGAGCAGGGAAAGGACTTGCTTTTTGGCCTCTGCCCACTGGTTTGGAGGAAGATCTGAGAACCCTTTTGGGGTTGGTAGAGTGGAAAGAAAATTTGTATCCCTGGGACACTATGTTGAGGACCCAGCGGTCATTGGTAATGGTGGCCCAGGTGCTTGCGTGGAAGCAGAGATTTCCTCATAGGGGCAAGTGCAGGTGGGCAGAGGGAGGGGGGTGGAAGTGGAGAGTCATTGTGAGTTCTTACCATGAGGGGGTGGCTTAGCACTCCCTGGTTTTGAAATGCAGGTGGGCAGAGGGAGGGGCTGGAAGTGGAGAGTCATTGTGAGTTCTTACCATGAGGGGGTGGCTTAGCACTCCCTGGTTTTGAAGTGCAGGTAGGCAGAGGGAGGGGGTGGAAGTGGAGAGTCATTGTGAGTTCTTACCATGAGGGGATGGCTTTGCACTCCCTGGTTTTGAAGTGCAGGAGCTCCATTACTTTGATATCTGCATTCCCTGTGGCTGTTGTCTGGGGGGGGGGGGGTGTCTGGGCTGAACTGACCTAGAGGGGACAGGAAAGGACCAGTGCTTGGAGGGGCAATGCCTACTGAACCTGGGTGGCTGGATCTGCAGGAAATCCTTAACTGTCTGCATAGATTTAGCTTTTTCTTCCATCTTTTTTAAGACCTCCTCTGCCTTGGTGAAGTCTTTGTGCAAGGGTGCATCCAATAATTTGGATTTGACATGGTCTGGCAAGGGCTGTTCTTAAGCCAAGCACACCTTCTAAGGACAGAACCAGTGACTGCTGCCCTGCAAGATGCTTCCAGGGCATCAAAACCACAATATAAGGTGTGCTTAATTACTTGACTTGCAGAATGCATTAACTCTTGTAACTTTATTTTCTGCACAAGCAGGAAAATATGACATTTTTTTCTTTGAGGAGTTCCATGGTGTGTTGCTGAAATTTTAGCATATGGAACTGACAATTTAGTACTCTAACAGCAAGAGTAGCAGAGGTGTATACTTTTTTACCCCATCTGTCTAATGCTCGGGAATCCCTATCTGAGGGGGTGGGATTCTTAGCAGTAGTTGCTTTAATTCCTTTAGGCCCTTGAGAAATAACTTCAGGGTCAGCAGTAAGATTTTTGAAAAGAAAGTTGTGCGAGTCAGGGACTCTATTATACCTGTCAGGTGTGCTGGGAGGAGGAGGGAGGGTGTCAGGAGTCAAACTGGATTCCATGAAAACATCATCCACAACATCCAGGACAGGAGGGATGGCCAAAGATCTGTGCTGTAGAAGATCTAAGAATTCCGAGTCTCTTTTTAGACTGAGGGTAGTCCTGACATTCGCATTGGAAATGCTCCCTTAAAGTATGCAGGGTTTCCCCAAAGGAAAAGTCCTTAGGTGGAGAAACTGAAGGAATGGATTCCTCTGCATCAGAATCCTCATAAGCAGAAAGGGGTTGCATGTCTTCATATTCAGACGCATCAGAGTCATCTGACTCCTGTTCAGATAAAACTACTGGGGACAGATCTCTTTTTCTTTTGGAAGGGGTAGCTTGGCTTCCCTTGATCAGCATTATAAGGTCTTCCGCCATTTTAAGCATTTGAGACTGAGGCAAGGAAGCAGGTGGCTGAGACTGGGTCATCGGTTTCTTGGGTGTGATTCGTAGCCTGGGCCTTAGAAACTCGGTAGTTTTCAAAAGAATGTTAGATGCGAAAGAAGTCTTCAGTCTCCGTCGAGAAACGGTTGTACGAAAAACTTCCTCAGAAGCCGGTGCCTGCTCAGCAGCTCCAGACTCATCCAAGGTAGAGACATCCGCAGGATCCTTAGTCGACGAAGAGTTTTTCAGCATACTAGACTCTGAAAGGGTCTTGGTAGCAGCCTGCGAATCCACAGAAGCAGGCATCAGGGGCTGCGAAAGCGCCTCAGTGAGGAGCGGAGAACTGACGACTAGCTTAACGGAAGCGTCGTCGGTAGGTTTGGACCTGTGCGATCTGTCTCTGTCTTTATCCTTATGTGTTTTCAGATCTGCTGTCAGATGGCTTACTGTAGCCATATCGGAATTCGAGGACTGAGAGTAAAAATATCTAGCTACAATACGTGCTCAACGACGTATACTTCTGGCATTGAACAAAGCACAAAAATGACAGCGAGGGACGTCATGGTCTAGGCCTAAGCAAGTGATGCAGTAAGAATAAAAGTCTCGGTGTGGTATTTGCTTTCCACAGGTGAGACAATTAACTTTTTCTGACATTGGTTAGAGCAAGAAAAAAGGATCCCAAATGAAGTACATAGCTTTAGAAGACTTCAGCTTCAGTTCAGAAAACAAAACTCAGGTAGCAGCCGACCAGCACTCTTGCGAACTGCTTCTGCTTTGGGCTTCTCGGCAAGAAAGACTGATGTAATGGCAACGGCTGCCTTACTTTGTACTACTGATGACCTGATGTTAGTACTGAAGTGACAGCAAATGACACAGAAGCACTAATAAGAAGTTATGTACCTACCATAACGTTCCATGTTAGTTGTCTTCTTCTCGCCTTCTTTCTTGCTGGTTGGGGCTCAGAGCCGATCCTCGGCTCCGACTCGGCCATCTTCTAAAGCTCGAGAGCTATTTACTGGCTTGAGGCCTCCCCATATCCCACAATGCCTGGCGCTAGATCCCCAGATCTCATTTGGTAGACCTAACTACAGACATAACATAAGGACACTTGTCCTAAAAAGTATAACACTCACCATAGAGCTGACAGGCAGAGAGAAAAAGCCGGAGAAGACTCAGCCAGCGAAATAACTCATAAAAGGCTCTTCTCGGTCTACTAGGATAGAGGGACGGAGGGTGGGACGCAAGAAAGAAGACAACTAACATGGAACATTATGGTAGGTACATAACGTCTTAATGTTAAGTTGTCTATCTCGCCTTCATTCTTACTGGCTGGGACAGCGTCCCTAGCACCTCAATCCTGAGTGGCTCATCTGAACAGACTCTTCAGAACAGTGGAACCAAAATCAGCTCTGCTCCTGGAAGCCACGTCCAGCTTGTAATGAGAAATGAAGGTATGAGGATTGGCCCATGTAGCTCTTGCACAAATAGCTTCCATTGGTAATCTTGCCTGAAAAGCTACAGAAGTAGCTAAAGCCCTAGTAGAGTGACCTTTTGGTTTAGCAGGAAGCTCTTTGTTCTTCAGCTGATAATTCAAAGTAATAATAGAAGTCAAGCACCTAGATAAAGTTACTTTTGAAACTGGTAGACCTTGTTTACCTTTAGCATAGGACAGGAACAGCTGGTCTGATTTTCTAATTTGCTTAGTTCTATGCAAGTAAAAACGTAATTGCCTATGAACATCCAACTGATGTAATCTGTATTCAGCTTTGTTGGAATAATTCGGAAAAAATACAGGGAGATCAATGGACTGATTCAAATTATTCCCAGAAGAAACCTTAGGAAGGAAGGAAGGAAGGATTAGTCCTGAGCAAAACTCTGTCATTGTGGAAAACTAGATAAGGAGGGCGAACACAAAGGGCCTGAAGTTTAGAAACTCTTCTAGCTGAAGTAATTGCAACCAGAAAAAGTGTTTTCCAAGAAAGAAACTTCAAAGAACAAGTAGCTGCGGGTTCAAAGGGGGGCAATATTAGGGAAGCTAAAATCAAATTCAGATCCCACGGAGGCGGGGGATCTCTCACTGGGAGCCTGAGTAAAGTAGTCCCTTTAAGAAAGGCTTTACAAAGTTTATGGGATATAATACTAGTTTCAGACAGGCCCGTATGAAAATTTGAAATTGCAGCTAACTGAACTCTAATGGTGGCAGAGGAAGATCCAGCAAGAAAAAGTTCCGCTAAAAAATCCAAAACGTGGTGGACAGGGGCTGAAAAGGGATCTATATTTCTAGCCTCTGCCCAGAAAGAGAAACGTTTCCACTTACTAGCATAAGTCTTTCTAGTGGTAGACTTATGCGATAAGATTATTTCACGCACCGATTGGGAAATGTTCGGAAGCCTGGCTAAGGTTGGAAGTGTGTAACCAAGCAGTGAGCTGGAGAGATTGAAGTGATTGGTGCAGCCCGCCCGATTGATGGATCAGTAGGTCTGGAACTGGGTCCAGAGTACAGGGCTGCTTCCAGGAGGTAATGATGCAGGAACAGAAACCAAATTTGTTGAGGTCAGTAAGGGGCAATGTGAATCATCTTGCATCCCAATGCGGTAGCTTTCTGTATTAGGTTGGGAATCAGGGGAAAAGGTGGGAAAGCATAAAGAAGTCCCTGAGGCCAATCGTGAACTAGACTGTCTCTGGGGGAATGTCCGGGAAGGGGGAGAAGAGAGAAGAAATTGTTGTACTTGCTGTTGAGGGGGGGGGTAAAAAGGTTGTAGCAAGGTTGACCCCATTAGCGGAAGATTTGATCCACCACTGTATGATTGAGAGACCACTCGTGAGGCATGAGAATCGCTCTGTTCAGCCTGTCCGCTGTAACGTTAGACTTCCCAGGGATGTGCGCCATCAGAAATCGTTGGGAAGAGATTGCCCACTACCAGAGTCTGAGTGCTTCTTGACATAGGGGGTAGGACCTGGTTCCGCCCTGCTTGTTGATGTACCACACTACTGACATATTGTCTGTTTGAACTGCAATGGTCTCGGTGGGAAGAGAGTTCTGAAGAGCTTGCAACGCCAAAAGCACGGCCCTCATCTCCAAGACACTGATATGCAGATGGTACTCGTGCGGCTGCCAGGTGCCTTGGACTGTACTGCCCTGAAAATGCCCCCCCACCTGATCAGGGAGGCATCCGTGGTCACCGTAGCCACTGGAGGAGGAAGAAAGTACAGTTGTGTACACTTACCATAAATGTAGATGTTCGAGTGTATTCACTGTTGCAGTCATCACTCTTGGGTAATCCTGCTGGCAGGTGCCCACATTCAGCCAGATTTCCAAAGTCTTAGTCCTGCGTCGGCTGTTGTCGCTTCTTCCCTGACGTCAGGTCGTCAGGGGTATATAAAAGATGCAGCCGATGCCATTTTCTTCAGTGTTTCTTGCCCCAGATGTCAGGTGCCCCCAAAAGGGTAGGCTGAAAAAACAGTCTATATTGCAATAAATCACACATCCACCAGGATAATTTACTTATGTGCATCAGCAAATACACCACAGAGGCTGAAAGTACTAGAATGACAGAATAGGAGGAGAGAGAGAGAGAGAGAGAAAGGGGGATGGAGGGTGGGTAACCTGGACTGCAACAGTGAATACACTTGAACATCTACATTTATGGTAAGTGTACACAACTCTACTATGTTCATCGTGTTTCACTGTTGCAATCATCACTCTTGGATAGAGTCCCAAAGCTGAGGTTAGGGAGGTAGGATCTAAGCTACCCCTGGGGAGGCTAAAAGACCCTGCAGAACAGCAGTGGCAAAGCCTGCCCTAGATTTTGAGTTTAGAGGCAGATGGTAGTGCTTTCTGAAAGTATGGACAGAAGTCCAAGTTACTGCCTCTAGAATATCCCTGGTGGGGACCCCCCCAAGGAAAGCTGCAGAGGTGGCTGCAGCTCGTGTAGAGTGAGTTCTGATGCCCACTGGGGCTGGCCTTCCAAGCTGTAGGTAGCAGAGGCGAATACAGTTACCCACCCATTTAGAAATTATCTGTTTGGAGACAGGCTTTCCCTGAGTACGTGTGGCAAAGGCCACCAGAAGTTGGTCAGTTTTTCTGAAGGTCTTGGTTCTGTCCAGATAGAATCTAAGCTGTCTGTGCACATCCAAAGAGTGCAGGATTCTTTCTCCTTTGTTCTGTGGATTTGGGAAAAAGGTTGGTAACTGAACAGATTGGTTGAGTGCCACACTGGAAACCAATTTTGGCAGAAAAGTTGGATTTTTCCTTAGTGAAACTCTGTCCTGATAAAAGATGATGAAAGGTTCCACAGCCATGAGAGCTTGTAGCTCGGATACTCGCCTTGCAGAAGTAATAACTAGAAGTAAGGCTGTTTTCCAGGATAGAAATTTTATATCAGCTGTGGCTGCAGGTTCAAAAGGAGGAAGTGTGAGCTTTTCCAGGACATAGTTAAGGTCCCATGATGGTACTGGTAGTCTCCTTGTGGGCCTCAAATTCTGTGCCCCTCTGAGGAATTGTTTAATGGATGAGAGAAGAGTGGTGGCTCCGTAGTGTAGTGAGCCGAAATTGCTGAAGCATGAATTTTGATTGATGAGAAAGAAAGGCCCTTGTTTAGCATGTCAGTCAGATATTGTAGTATCTGAGGAATATTAGGGGCCTTTGTATCAAATCCTTGCGATTGGTTCCAAGCACAAAATCTTTTCCATTTTCCCCTCATAGGATTTCCTAGTACTAGGCCTTCTAGCTTCCAGGATGACATCCATTACAGCTTTGCTGAGGGAAGCACTGTAAGTGTTTACCTTATCTGCCATGCTGCCAAGTTGAGGGCCTTGAGGTGGCTGTGCAGGATCTGTTTGCTTTGTTGAGATAGTAGATGAGGAGTCTGGGGTAGTATCCATGGTGGGTAAGTCGACAGGCTCCTCAGAGTTGGGTACCAGAACTGGCCTGGCTAGTCTGGGGCAATCAGGATCATCCTTAGCTTCTCCTGTCTGGCCTTCAGGAGCACCTTGGGCAACAGAGGTAGAGAGGGGGAAAGCATACACTGACAGGTTTTCCCATTTGAAGGAGAGAGCATCCACTTTCCATGCTTGCTTGTGGTAAGTCCTTGTGCAGAATATCTGTAACTGATAGTTGTGTGGGGAGGCGAAGAGGTCCATGTCTGGGCAAACCCCATGTGTGTGTTATCATTCTGAAGATTTCTGGATCCAGTTTCCATTCGTGGGGGTCCATAATTTGTCTGCTGAGGTTGTCCGCCAGAGTATTCTTTTTCCCTGGTAGGAACTGTGCCTGCAGATAAACCTTGAGATCCACAGCTGTATTCCACAGGTCCATAGCTAATTTGCAAAGGGGGTAGGAATGTGTGCCCCCTTGCTTGTTTATATACCACATGACCGTGATGTTGTCTGTCTTTATTATTAATTCTCCTGGATGCAACAGGTCCTTGAAAGCTGTTAGAGCGTTCTGAACAGCTAGTATTTCCTTTTGATTGATATGAAATTTCCTTTGATTCGGAGGCCATACACCCTGGGTACATATTCCGTCCATGTGTGCTCCCCAGGCGTACTCTGAAGCGTCTGTTGTAATTGTCTGCCTGTCTGGAGCTTGAGTAAATGGTTGTCCTTTGTTTTCTTGACAAGCTTGTGCCCACCATTGAAACTCCTGTTGCAGGCATGGAAGAAACTTTATGACTGCCTCCAGACTGTGCGCATGCTGATTCCACACACTTTTTAGGTACCATTGTAGCTTCCTCATATGCAACCTTGCATATGGAATTAACAGGATGCAGGATGCCATAAAGCCCAAGGCCTGCAGAACCTTCCTTGCAGATAACTTGTTTTTTGTCTTTAAGCTGTTGAAGTAAGCAGTCAGAAGTTGTTGTTTGTCTGGAGTGAGATAAACCATCTGGGCAGTTGTATTTAAGCTTGCACCCAGGAATATTATCCCTTGAGAAGGTACTAAGTTTGATTTTTCTTTGTTGACTGTGTACCCTAGGCTTGTTA
Organism: Protopterus annectens; assembly: GCF_019279795.1. Taxonomy (NCBI): domain Eukaryota; kingdom Metazoa; phylum Chordata; order Ceratodontiformes; family Protopteridae; genus Protopterus; species Protopterus annectens. The sequence continues at coordinate 1,955,702,368 of NC_056739.1, forward strand.
GAAGCCTTTCCACAAAAACCAGGTGTTGGAGTAGAGTATCCTTGTCCTCTACTTGTGTAAGGCAGTCATCTAGATAGGGGTAAATTTGAATTCCCCTCTGTCTGCAGAATGCAATTACTGGAGCCAGGCACTTTGTAAAGACTCTGGGCGCAGTAGATAAGTCAAAGGGCAGTGCAGAGAATTGGTAGTGCTTTGAGCCTGCTTTGAACCGGAGGAATCGCCTGCATGTTTGCCTTATGGGGACGTGCAGGTATGCTTCTTTCAAATCCAGAGTCACCAGACAGGCGTCCTTGTTCAACATGGGCAGTAGTTGCTGCATAGTTAGCATTTTGATTTTTGGAATTTCCAGGTAAGTATTCAGAGTAGATAAGTCCAGTATTGGCCTCCATGCCTTGTCTTTTCTGGGTACCAGGAAAAGTCTTGAATAGAAACCCTGCCCCACTTCTCTGTCTGGCATTGGTTGAATGGCCCTCATGTCCATGAGGGATGAAACTTGTCTTTGAGCCTCTGCCCACTGATTTGTTGGCATATCTGGCCATCCTTGTGCCTTTGGCAAAGTATGAAAATGAAATTTGTAGCCTTGAGTCACAATGTTTAGTACCCATCTGTCCTGGGTTATCAAATGCCGATTTTTGGCAAAAAGAGCTAGTTTTCCCCCCAGTAGGGCTGCCAAGAGAGAAGTGCTTGGTGCGGGCAGAGGAAAGTCATTGTGTTTGTTTTCTGAAGGATTGTGGCTTTTCTCCTCCTCCTCCTTTGGAGGTGGAAGCTCCCCATTGTTTAGATCTGTAGTAAGATTGAGGTTGCGATCTACCCCTAGGGCGTCTGGATCTGCCCCTCTGTGATCTGCCTGGCACTGGAAAGGACCAATTTTTTGTAGGCCAGTTCCTGCTGAACCTAGGTGGCTGTATCTGCATAAAATCTTTTACAGTTTGCATTGATTTAGCTTTATCCTCCATTTTCTTTAGTACCTCTTCTGCCTTGGGACCAAACAAACTCTCAGGTTGCAAGGGGGCATCCAACAACTTTGCTTTAACATGTTCAGGCAGATTTTGTTCCGTTAACCAAGAATGCCGCCTAATAACAGCACTAGTGACTGCAGCCCTGCAAGAGGCTTCCAATGAATCAAAACCACATTGCAATGTATGCTTGCTGACTTGTTCAGCAGTATGAAATAATTCCTGCATTTCCTTATTTACAGTGACCTCAGAAGCATTCATCATTTGTTTCAATAACCCATGAGGTATTGGTGAAATTTAATCATATGGAACTGACAATTTAATGCCCGTATGGCTAGAGGTGTAGAAGTGTACACTTTCTTTCCCCATCTATCAAAGGCTCTAGCATCCCTGTCAGAGGGTGTAGGGTTTTTGGCAGTAGAAGCCTTAACACCCTTAGGGCCCTGTGAAATAGTCTCAGGATCAGCTACAGGGTTTTTAAATAAGAATTTATTAGAGTCAGGGACCCTGTAATATCTGTCAGGCTTAACAGGGGCTGGAGGCAAGGAGTCTGGGGACATGCAAGACTCTGAAAAAACATCATCCACTATTTCCAACACAGGAGGGATGGCAAGAGGTCCGTGCTGAGGCAGTAACAGGAAATCTCTAAGTCTTTTTTTGGAGTCAGAGAAGTCTTGGCCCTCCCAGTGAAAATGTTCTCTCATGGAGTGAAGAGTTTCCCAAAAGGAATAATCCTCAGGAGGGGAAGCTGAAGGAATGGAATCCTCAGCATCTGAGTCCTCATAGGGGGGTAGGGAGTACCCTTGATCAGAAGATGAATTAGAAGAAAAAGAAGCATGATCAGAAGAATCATAATCTGGGTCTTGCCTAGGCCTCTTATCTGGAGGGGGCTGGGAACTCCTGATCAGAGTAATAAGGTCTTCAGCCATTTTGAGCATCTGTTTTTTTGGCATGGGGGCCTGTGCACGTGGTTCTTGGCTTGATCTTTTCTCTTTAGTAGGTGTCTTTGTCTTTGTTTTATATGAAGGTTTCACATAAAAATGTTTAGGTCTAAATACACCCTCAGAAGCCGGAGCCTGCTCAGCGGCTCCGGACCCAACTGAGGGAATGATTTCCGAGGTCCTGATGCCTAGAGCTGCCTGCTGCAAGGCCGACTCCACATAGGTTTCAACCGCGGCCTGTGGCTCTGAGGTTGCGGGCATCAGGGGCTGCGAAAGCGCCTCACTGAGGACCGGTACAATGGACTAGTTTAGGAGCTGAATCGTCATCCGGTTTGGGCCTCGGTTGCCTTTCCCGTTCTTTTTCTTTGCGTTTTTTATAAATAGCGGTAGTCGGATGGCCATCCGACGACATCTCTGGATAGTTAAAATCCTTACCAAAATAATGCTGTGCAAAACTGTATCTGCGTTTAATAGTACGTTTGTTAAATCTAGCACAAAACCGACAAATAGCAAAGTCGTGATCAGGGCCTAGGCAAGGAATATAGTAAGAGTGGAAGTCCTTATGAGGTATTTGCTTCCCACAAGAAATGCAATTATTCACTTTTTCTGACATCGGTCTGGAGCAAGAAAAGAAAAAAATGTTTCCCCAATGGGATACTTAGCTTTAAAGAAGACTTCGGTCTGAAACTCGTACACGTAAATCTCAGGAGTCGGCCGAACGGCACTTGCAAACTGCTTTTGCTTCGGGCATCGCGCGGCAAGAAAGACTGAAGAAAATGGCGTCAGCTGCATCTTTTATACCCCTGACGTCAGGGAAGAAGCGACGGCAGCCGACGCAGGACCAAGACTTTGGAAATCTGGCCGAATGTGGGCACCTGCCAGCAGGATTACCAAGAGTGATGATACTGCAACAGTGAAACACGATGAACATCAAATGGTTTGCCCTGGAGTACTGATGGGGAAACCATCTACCAAGCAAGTTGTTTTTTGCATGTCTGTGTGATCATTATCATGTGAGACACTGGAAGTTGCTGGAAGGACCATTGGGTGAAAAGCATCCACTGAAGAATCCTCATATGAAAACAAGCAAGGGGGACTAGTATTATTGCTGCTGCCATGAGATCCAACGTTTTTAGGATGAACCTAGCCTGAATTTTTTTGCATCCTAATAGGACCTCTGCACATGTCGGCGAATGTCTATAACTCTGTCCATTGGAAGTCTTGCTGACATGTCTTTTGTATTTAAGTATGCGCCTATAAAGGTAATAGATTGACAAGGCGGTAATGCAGACTTTTCGAAATTTATTGAGATACCTAACTTGGATTAAGTGTGAATGGTGTAGTCTTTGTCTCGCAGCAGGTGATGCCTGGTGGTAGCAGTAAGGAGCCAGTCATCTAGATATGGAAACAACTGGAATCCTTGCCGTCTCAGGTGAGCGGTAACTACTGCCATACATTTGGTAAACACCCTGGGGGCTGTGGTGAGACCAAAGGGCAGAGCTCTGAACTGATAATGACTGGCTCCCAGCCAGAAGCGGAGGAATCTTCTGGAGTGCCTATCCATTTTGATGTGGTAGTACGCATCCTGAAGATCTATGGAGCACATCCAATTGTCCTGACCCAGAAAGGGTAGAATGGACTGAAGCGTGACCATCCGGAACTTGGTTCTTTGAACAGACCTGTTTAGTCTGCTGAGATCCAGAATGGGTCTCTAGTCCCCTGTCTTCTTTGGTACCAAAAAGAACCTTGAGTAAATTCCGGATCCATGCTGGTCTGCTGAGACTGGCTGGATGGCTCTTTTTCTTAGCAGTTTTGATATTTCTTGAATTGCTTGATCCCTTAGACTGGGTAGAACATCTGGAAGGGATTTGTTGGACGTGTAGGGGGTGCAAAAGAAGGGAATTTTGTAACCTTCGGATATGATGGACAGTACCCATTTGTCTTGTGTTATATCTTGCCAGGCTTTTGGGTACAGCGATAGTCTTCCCCCGACTGCCTCCGAAGGTGGACAGCCGGGCACAGCACCTCAGGGATGCTGGAAGGGCTTGTCAGAGAACGATTCTCTGCTGCCCTGATTTTGCGGACCCCCTCTGCCCAGAGGGCGGCATCTATTGTTCCCTCCTCTGCCCCTGGAGGGGAACTCCCCACATGTGTCAGGCACTGCTCCCTGGGGTTTCCGGAACCACATCTTTCCACTCTTCTGACCTTTAGGATACGGTCTAGGAGTAGTAGAAAAATGGGCTCCCACAGCAGAGAGAGTCTTACCTTCCTGCTCACACCTGGTAAGGGTATTCTTCACCTATGGTCCAAAAAGAGCAGAACTATCAAAAGGGGTATTGGTGAAAGACGCCCTGTAGGGTTTTGCAAAGTTACATAATCGCATCCAAGCATGCCTCCTCAAGGCTACGCCTGTGCCTGCGGCCCTACTCACAACATCAGCTGCATAAGAAATGAGCCGCATGGAGGAGTTCACGATCGAATTAAGAGTCGCCAGCTGGGAGGCAACCTTATCCTGGGCCCCCGCAGCTGATGGATCTTGGAGGGTATTTCCTAACTCTTTGAGGAGATTTCTTTGAAGCCGGGTAAAGTGGCACAAGTAGTTCAGCGACCTCATGTAAAAAGTCGCTGAGGAAAACATCCGCTTCCCATATCTGTCCATCGTCCTAGACTCCTTATTAGGAGGCTGGACAGATGAAGTTACAGCCAACTCCTTCTTTGTGGCCCGCTGCTACCACCATGGCATCAACAGGAACACCCTTTGTCAGAAATTGCTTGTCCTGTGGTGCTGTAATAAACTTTGTGGGTCTTTGGGAGGTTGGTTCCACTGTGTCTGGGGCCGACCACGCCCTCCGAGCCACCACTGACATCAATGGATCGAAAGGCGGAGACACCCAGGAAGTGGAGGGTCAGGAACCAAACACATCCAGGAATACCGACTCATCCTTGGAAAGGTTAAGGGTAGTCTAGTTCCCCCTCTGCCTAAGCATCTCAAGGAAGTCTGAGAAGGAGACATCTTCAGAGGGGGATCTCGGGGACCCTTCCGTATCCTCTAAGTCGGTATCTAAAGTGACAGACTCAGGGGAGTCAACATGCTTCCTCTTGCATTTCCTCTTTCGAGGGGGCTCCTCTGAATGAACAGGGGAGGCCTCGGAAGAGGAAGATACACCCAATGGGGTGCTCTGGTGTGCTTGTTCCCCATGCTTGGGGTCTGGAGGAGGGGCCGAGGCAGGAGCAGGCACCATGGGGGGAGGAGCCGATGAGGTTGATCGTGAGGCTGACTCAGTGGCCAGCACACTCCTCATGACCTCGAAGGCGCCTCTACCCGATAGCGGAGAAGGCTCTGGCTCCAAATAGACTGGAATCCTTCCCGGTACCGAGAGAGATGGCTCCAAAGCCGATGTAGGAGCCGAACTCACCTGCGCCGAAGCTCTGAGAGGGAGAACGGGGTCAGACAAGGGGTCAATGCCACTCGCCCCCTCAGAGCCAACGAGGGAATCTCGGCACCCAGATCCCTCCAAGGATGGCACCATGGAAGTGATCGGAGCAGACGATGGAACCGATAGAGTAGGTATCGGAGCCGACAGTTCCACGATCCGAACCTCAAGGAGCTCTGGCTCCGAACTCAAGGGATGAGTCGAAGGAGGAACAACTGTAGCGATGGGTGGAGCCGAACCCTGATGAGGGGTGGCTGGATAACATTTTAGCCAGGGCCTGCGATTTTAAAAGCCTGCTCACCACTCTCTCCACGTCATGGTCCGATAGTCTAGAAGACCGAGAAGAGTGGGATCGGTGACTTCGCTCGGATTGTAATAAAGGAGACCCCGGAGCCGAGCGTATCGACTCTAGGGATGGAGACCTAGAGCGTTTTCGGCTCCCTAAAGGCTCCGATACTAGGGTCGGAGCCGACTGGGAGACGGGTACTTGGGTTCCAGCCGGAACTGAAGTCGAAGCAGACGCCACACACGAAGTCGGCTCCAAACTGGGAGCCGAAGGCTTTGATGGCTTGGAGGGCTTCACTGGCTGAGCCTTAGCCGGTGACCTTCAGGTTTTAGCAAACCCCTCAAGATTAATTTGTTCCCACGCTCCTGCAGGACATTTGGACTAAAGGCGTGACACACCGAACAAGAGTCCTGCAGGTGTAGGGTGCCCAAACAGTAGACACAAGAAGTGTGACCATCTGTCAGTGACATCTTCTGACAGCATGAGTCACACGTCTTGAATCCCGATATTTTCATATCTTTGGACATTTTGACAAAAACTGACACAGAAAAAGGCAACAACAACAATAAAATGGGTAGTAGTAACAACAGAAACACTCACACAAGTTACCACACCCGAACACACACACACACACACACACACACACACTATAGTTATGAAAAACTATGAAAATAGTACTACAGTACAATTATACTAATACAACTAGTATATAAAAAATACTAAAGAACAAGGAATAGCCTCTAACTAAAAACGGATACCTTGAAGAGAAGGGAGGAAGGGGAAGGGGAGGGGAAAACTCTCTAATCAAAAACAAGTTTTCTAAGAGGATTGGATAAGAGAACGATTAGGTAACTAAATTCCCAAAACTACTATAAACACTCTACAACTAACTAGAATCAAAAATTTTAGATAATCTTATCAATAAAAAACGAAGAACTTGACCTGAGTCAGCAAAAGCAACCTCGCAGCAGAAGCGGCAAACGAGATCTGGGGATCTAGCGCCAGGCAATGTGGGATATGGGGAGGCCTCGAGCCAGTAAACAGCTCTCGAGCTTTAGAAGATGGCCGAGTCGGAGCCGAGGACTGGCTCTGAGCCCCAACCAGCAAGAATGAAGGCGAGATAGACAACTTAACATGCCTCTGTTATTCAGGCCGACTGAGGGCTACCCTGGCAGGGATAACTCAAATGTGATGACTGCAACAGTGAATCACAAAGAACATCTTCCTGTATTGAGGATGAATGGGGATATGCAGGTATGCATCCTAGAACCTGAATCTATTGATCTAGCAGAAACCTCAGCTGCATCATAGCAGCATTTAATTGAATATCGAAGCACCTGGCGTGAGGCAGACAGTAAAGAGGCAAGCTGAGCCTTGGCTGGAGAATCAGGAGTGTCCGATACCAACTAAGAAGCTTGGGTAAGCAAGGACAGAATATATTTCGACATGCGGGTCTGGGTAGTTGAGGGCTCTGAAAGTGGATGTATACACTTTTTTTTTTTTTATCATCTATTCTCTCCATCATTTTGCTATCCTTGTCAGAAGGGAACATATTAGTACAGAGAATAAGTCTAGAACGTTTGTCTGCAGAAAGGGAAATAACTGCAGGATCTGCTGGAGAAAATTTAAAGGACCACTACGGGCAAATGATGAAGAAAACATATATTTTTGATCTTGCCATGATTTACTACAGCTCCCAAAGCTGCCTTCAGCAAAATAAATACTCATTCCTAATTTTATTTTTTTTTACTCTTGTCTGCCCTCATGGGGGCAGACATGGTGATTCCTTTGGAAAGCTAAATCTGTCCTATAATGCAGACTGTGAGGACAAATAGCCCTACCATTTGTTGTCAGACTAGACTTCCATTCACTTACAATGGAACTCCTGAAAAAAACTGCCAAGTTTGAGAGTCTGCAGCTCATGTGTCATTGACTGCTATGCGCTGAGTTTTACAAATGTTGTTCCTACTGATGTACTACACATTCACTGAAAGAAACTTGCAAAAGTGTCAACAAATTACTGAGATAAAAAAGACTTTTCACAAGGAGCAGTTTTGCAAGTTTCAGTTCCTGGCCAGGTTACTCCTCCCATCTCCCCTCCTTCAGTGGGCTACAGTCGCACATTTCCAGCTTTGCTAGATTCAACTATTTAGTCAGCTTGGCATGACAATAGAAATAAAAAAATAGCCTGGTGTGCCACTAAAACTGTTCCCTTGTATGTCTCTTTACCTCTGAATAGCAATTCCCAAGAATAAAAAAAAAAAAAAAAAAAAAAAGCAAACTCATCAGTCCAGAGTTTAGGCTAGTCTATCCATTTTTTAAAACGTGCACAGTAAAATATTCAACTTGTAATGCATTTTGGCTGCTGACATGGTTATCTTTACATAGTTATCCTCATAGTATAACCTGAACTTATGGTATTTAATGATAAATTTTACAACAATTCTCAGTTTCTTAACAATGACCTCCCAAGCCTCTGATGTGACCTAGTACTTTCTTACTATTGCTTTATGTAGTTTGTCTTAGTTGTATATTTGTAGTGTGTTTCTCATCCTCTCAGCAACAGACTCCTGGAGAAGCATAAACTTGTATAGAAAGAGTACCAGCAACTGTAGCAGTGATACCACACTCCAAAACAATGCACTCAAACATAGTACTGACAAACACAAGAGATATGTCTGAATCAAGCAGTGATGAAATTGCTAGGGACTTCACTGAGCAAAATTTTACTCTTAATTTCTCCATTTCATAATGCATAACATTCGCACCACACTTACAAAGGCACATCTCCACCTTCCACAAACACAGCAACCCACACCCACACAACTGCTACGGTTTCTCCCTTCAGTTATTGCAAGCCAAGAACAACACTATTTAATAAGGATACCTACCAGACAAGTCTGCATAGCACACTTGGTCTACCTGCATCATCGCAGCTTAGGCACCCCCCCCCCCAGCAACTGCAACATTGCCAGATAAAACCACTGCTGCAGTCTGGTTTCTCCCTACAGTTATTGCAAGCCAAGAATAACACTTTTTAATAAGGATACCTACCAGACAAGTCTGCATAGGTGGCTGGATATTTACAGTTCTTGTTATTAGCAGATGTGGTCCTTAACAGCTATGTTCTAAACATTGTGACTGGCGATTTACATTTCCTTTTACAGCGCATTTGTTACTTTTAATAATTATTTTTTAAACATTGTTTTGGCCGGCATGCACACCTGCAAGCCCCCCCAGGCAACTATAGCTTTGTCTATTGCCACTGGGTGTCATAACTTAACAATATACTTGCTGTATCTTGTCCCAAATAGGTCTGCCTCCACACTGAATACTTGTAAAGTAAGGCAAGTACCATTTACTTGGTGTATTTTGTCCCCCAGATAGATTTACCTTCCTTTGTATTACTTGCACACCAAGGCCTTAAAGTAGTGTTTCTGCAATAACTGCTTACACTCCTAATTTCCTGCTTCGACCTCTTCCTTGCTTACACTTACATTACAGCTCCAAGGCTTCCACTTCTTATACTGATTACTTTCCTTTGCAGTCTTCTGTGAGGGGGCGGGACAGATCTCTACTGGCTTTTTCTGGTTATACCTTCCCCCATTTTGTATCTCCCGCCTCTAACTTCCTCCTCCCCCATGCACATTAACTAGTCTATATTAGTGGGTCTCCTTGAGCGCCTTTGAAAGTTATCTTTTGGCCTGCTTGTGGTGAGGAAGCTTCCCCAGACCTTTTTCAGTGTGACTGCATCAGTATAAGTAAATTAAACTAGTACAATACTGCCAAACAGACACATTTGGTGTAAACAGAAATAAAGTGGAATGACACATTTGGTGTACAAAGAAAAGAAACAAGCAAGCCCATTGATATAATTGGAGTTAGTGTTAGCCCCGCTGCGCTCGGGCTCACTCTGCTCCCCTCCCTGCTTCCTATTCCCACCCGCCCACACTAGTGCTACATTTCAACTGAACTTAGCCACGCCCATCATGCTAACCAAGAATCACTGAATCTGCCCCACCCCTGTACCCATTTCCTTCTATTCCACTATTCCATATCCTGTAAATCACAGTCTTCCATCTAACTACCTTACAATCACAAACACCACCTCTCATCATCCACCACACCCACCCCATCCCAAGCAGATCTCTCACTCATGACCAAACTATGCCCAAACAACCCAAACCCACATACATAAACCTCTTACTATTGTTCCTAGGTGTACCCACACTCCCACTGCTAACTTCTATCACCAACCACCAAAAACAACTTAATTTTATCCATATACCAAGAAAAACTACTTCCACTGACATTATTACAACACACCCGTTTACTCAACTAGTCCCACATCACTACCAAACCTTCTTTATTCACCACTATGCACACAGATCACAGCCATCACACTACCAGTCTCAAACAAATATAAAGAACTTTAAGACCCTAAACAAACTACTCAAACTCTATTTTTACCTCAGAACCTAACTCATTAGCTGCGGTGATATACACCCAAACCCAGGCCCAGAAAATCTAGGAACCCCAACCCGAATGATACCCTACTCCATCGAGACAAATCCATGCTCATTTTAAATTTAAATGTTAAGTATACTAAACAAAGTCCATGACCTTCATGCACTACTCTCCTTTTATCAACCTGAGATAGTCATGCTAACAGAGACTTGACTTAAACCAGGCAACCACAACAATGAAATCACTCCACCAGGTTACAATATAATTCGTAGTGATAGAATAGGTAAAAAAAAAAAAGGGGGTGTCGCTGTAGTGTATAAATCTCACATCATCCTTGAGAAAGTAGGCATAACAACCCTAGACCTCATAAAGTTGAACACACTCTAACAAAACTAAAACTTAATGATAATAAACGCATCAACATCATAGGGTGCTACATCCCTCCAGGCAACAATATCCCCATTACAGAAAAACTCCTAGAATGGATATCTAACTCCCTCCCCCAGGAAAGCATAGTATTAGGAGACCTTAATACTGACTGGCAAAACTGTTCCATTCATAAGCCACTCTCCCATATTAACCTACATGGCCTAACCAAACTCATCACTTCCTCCCACAAGAACAGACAAGAGAACCAAACATCAATCCACTCTATATTGGATACTCATCCCACCCATCACTGATATCCCTAGCAGGGTGTCTACCAGACACCAAGTAGTTACCAAGCCACATTCTTACTCAGATCAAAATCACCACAACTGACCCAAATATCTACATGCCTAATTAGAAACAAAAAAACACTTTAACTGCTTCAACTTTATAAACGGCTTAAAATGTGCAACTGGGCCCCCCTCAAAAACTTACCTCTTGATGAAGCTGTAATATATTTCAATATTACCTTCTTAAACACCCTTAATCATCATGACCCCTCCAGAACAACAAGAATTAAAACTAAATATGCCCCCTGGTTAGCCCCAGACACAAAATCCCTCCTCAAAAAAAGAAACAAGGCCTGGACCAACTACCTAAACAGTAAACCCCAATTGAACAAACAAATATATGTTGAACTACATAACAAAGCCAAAAAACTCACCAAAACAGACAAAACATCTTGCTACCAAAAGTTACAGGATAAGCACAGGAACAACCCACAAAAATTCTGGGCAGCAATTAACTCTATTCTACAATCAGGTAAAACAACTACCCCAACCTCAAAAATAGATGATAACCAAGAAGACATCCCCACACAATTTAATAAATACTTTACGGAAACCATCCAGACCCTTACAAACAACCAACCCTATGACAACATCCCCATCCCTGCAAATCCACCCCACACCCCCAACTAACAATTGCCTCAAGTTCAGCTTCCACCAAGAACCAACCAAATCCATTGAAAACTACTCCACAAGCTCAAACCAACATCTCTAGCTGCAGGTAAATTACCCGCTGAATACCTCCACCTGGCTGCAGAAGCCATATCATATCCTGTCTCCATCCTAATTAACAGGTCCATCTCCGAGTGCATAGTACCCAAGCTATGGAAAAAATCACATATCATCCCTCTACATAAAGGGGGAACCTCCCTGGAACTAAGTAACTACCGCCCTATAGCCATACTACCCCTTTATCTAAAATTTTAGATAGGGTAATACACAAGCAACTAATGAAATATCTCCTAGAAAATAATCTAAAAGCAACACAACAACATGGCTTTAGACCCTTCCATAGCACTTCCACCGCACTAAGAGAATTCACCAACATTGTCAATACTCACAGAAACAATGGACTCCTTGTATCTGCCACTTTCCTTGACTTGTCCAAAGCATTCAATATGGTTAACCACAATAAACTCCTTCTTTCACTAGCACCTCTAAACCTTACCACCCCTGCTATCTCCTGGTTCAAAAACTACCTGGAGGGAAGGAAAAGTAAAGTTGTGTACACCTACCATAAATGTAGATGTTCGAGTGTCTTCACTGTTGCAGTCATAACTGTAGGGTGCTCCTGCCGGCAGGCAGCCCAAGGTCGGCCAGAATCCCAAAGTCCGGGTCCGGCGTCGGCTGTACAAGCCAGTACCCTGACGTCAGTACGCTCTGGTACATAGCCCTCAGCCGACGCCATCTTCTCCAGCCTTTCTTGCCCTAGATGTCAGATGTCCCAATAAATCAGAAATTAATCCAACAAGGAAACACAAATACACCACAAATAAGAAAAAGAGGGGATAGGAGGGAGGGAAACCCCGACTGCAACAGTGAAGACACTCGAACATCTACATTTATGGTAGGTGTACACAACTGTACTATGTTCTTCGTGTTTCACTGTTGCAGTCATAACTGTAGGGTGGAATCCCAAAGCAGTGAAAAAGGGGAGGAGGCTTAGACAGAAGAAGGGGCAGCAAGAAGACCCTGCAAAACAGCAGAGGCAAAGCCTGCCCTGGACTTAGAATACAGAGGGAGATTGTAGTGCTTGGAAAAAGTATGCACAGAACTCCAAGTGGCAGCTTCCAAGATATCCTTGGTAGGAACTCCTCTGAGAAAAGCTGTAGAAGTGGCAGCTGCTCTAGTAGAATGACTTCTCACAGTACCTGGAAACTGTTTCCCATGATAAGTGTAACAAAATCTGATTCCATAAGCAATCCATTTGGAAATAGTTTGTTTTGAAATAGCTTTTCCAAGAGAACTGGAGGCAAAAGAAACAAACAATTGATTAGATTTTCTGAACTCCTTAGTCTTGTCCAGGTAAAATCGTAACTGTCTGTGCACATCCAATGAATGCAAAATCCTTTCCCCTTTATTTTGAGGATTAGGAAAGAAAGTAGGAAGGTGAATTGTCTGATTTAAAGCCACTTTTGAAATCACCTTAGGCATGAAAGTAGGATTAGTCCTCAAGGATACTCTGTCCTGGTAGAAAATAAGGTATGGTTCCACAGCCATGAGAGCTTGCAACTCTGAGACCCTTCTGGCAGAAGTCAATGCTAACAAAAGAACTGTCTTCCAAGATAAAAACTTAATATCTGAAGATGCAGCAGGCTCAAAAGGAGGCAAAGTAAGTTTTTCTAAAACATAATTAAGATCCCAAGCAGGAACAGGAGGGGTCCTGGGAGGTCTTAAATTCTTGGCCCCTCTCAAGAATTGTCTCACCAAAGGATGAGAAAAAACAGGAGGATCAGAATTGAAATGAGCAGAAATAGCAGAAGCATGAATCTTAATGGAAGAGAAGGAAAGTCCTTTAGACAAAAGATCCGAAAGGTAAAGCAAAATAGAAGAGAGATCAGGCACCAGAGGGTCCGAGCCTCGGTCCTGCATCCAAATACAAAACCTCTTCCATTTAGAGGCATAGGATTTCCTAGTGCTAGGCCGTCTAGCTTCTAGAAGAACATCCAAAACTTGTTTGGGAAGACTAGAAGAAATCAAATTCCTTTGAAGAGCCAAGCTGCCAGGCAAAGGGTCTTGAGGTTGGGATGTAGCAACTGACCCTGATGCTGGGACAGAAGAGAAGGGTTCAGAGGGAGAATCCAAGGAGGCTCCAAGAACAGGTGCTTTAAAGTGGGATACCAAAACTGTCGAGGCCAATTTGGAGCAATCAGGATGAGGAACTTGGGCTTGTCCTGTTTTATCTTCAGTAATACCCGAGGTAGTAGAGGAAGAGGAGGGAAGGCATATCCCGAAAGGCTTCTCCAGCTGAAGGACAGGGCATCCACTTTCCAAGCTGTTTTGTGGAAGGACCTGGTGCAAAAGCGAGGCAGCTGATGATTGAGATGGGATGCAAACAGATCTATCTGGGGCATCCCCAAACTGCAGTAATCCTGTTGAATAAGTTGGAGTCTAGCATCCATTCGTGAGGATCTGAAATGTTTCTGCTCAGGCTGTCTGCTAAGAGATTCTGTTCTCCTGGAATGAATTGAGCCTGGAGATGTAGATTCAGATTTAGAGCTGTGTCCCATAAAGCCATAGCTAGTCTGCAAAGAGGGTACGAATGAGAACCCCCCTGCTTGTTGATGTACCACATGACCGTGGTGTTGTCTGTGCGAATTAGCAGAGGCCCTGGTTGCAAAAGGTTCTGGAAGGCCAGAAGAGCATTTTGAACTGCCAACATTTCCTTCAGATTGATGTGCCAGTGAAGATGGTCCTTTGTCCAGGTTCCCTGCTGGCAATTGTCTAGAAAGTGAGCTCCCCAAGCATAATCCGAGGCGTCCGTGGTCAGGATTTGAGTAGGTTGAGGTAGACAAAAAGGCTTTCCTTAGTTTAAAGCACATGCCCTGGACCACCAGAGGAGCTTCCTCTGGAGACAGGGGATCAGAGGAATCAGAATATCCAGATCGTGGTAATGCTGTGACCATACACTTTTCAGATACCATTGAAGCTTTCTCATATGAAGCCTTGCATTTGGAATCAACAGAATGCAGGAAGCCATGTAGCCCAGAGTCTGCAGGAATTTCCTTGCAGTGAGCTGAGATAGAGTTGCCAAGGTGTTGAAAATAGAAGCCAGCTGTGTTTGTTTTTCTGGGGTGAGGAAGGCCCTTTGTAAGGTTGTATTCAAGAGGGCTCCCAAGAATACCATTTGATGAGAAGGGATCAAATGTGACTTTTTTGTGTTCACTGAGAATCCCAGTAGGAGGAGAAGACGTTGAACAAAGTCCAGATGTTGAAGTAGAAGATCTTTGCTGTCTGCTTGAATAAGGCAGTCGTCCAAATAGGGGTAAATCTGGATCCCCTGAAGTCTGCAATAAGCCACTACTGGTGCCAGGCACTTGGTAAAGACTCTGGGCGCAGTAGATAAACCAAAGGGCAGTACAGAGAATTGAAAGTGCCTCGAACCTGCCTTGAACCTGAGGAATTTCCTGCGTTCCTGCCTGATGGGAATGTGTAAGTAGGCTTCCTTTAAGTCCAATGTCACCATCCAGGCACCCTGAAATAGCATTGGAATTAGTTGCTGCAGAGTAAGCATCTTGAATTTTGGAATTTCCAAAAAGGTGTTTAACACAGAAAGGTCCAGAATAGGTCTCCATGAGTTTTGTTTTCTTGGAACCAGAAACAGTCTTGAATAAAAACCTTTTCCCATCTCTGAGAGAGGAACAGGCTCTATGGCTCTCATGGCCAGAAGAGCATCCACTTGATTTAAGGCCTCTGACCATTGGTGTTTTGGCAGATCTGGCCAACCGTAAGCCCTTGGCAAAGTATGAAAGTGGAATTTGTAACCTTTTAAAATCACGTCCAATACCCATCTGTCCTTGGTTATATGAGTCCAATTTCTGTAAAAAAGAGACAGTTTTCCTCCGAGAGGGGCATCCAGGTGAAGGGGTCCTGCAGCCCAACCTAGAGAGTCATTGAGTTTGCTTTCTTTGAGATTGGGATCTGTCTTCTCCCCTTCTAGGTGAAGAAGCAGTCCATTGTCTAGATCTGTAAGAGGCTTGACCTTGGCCACGACCACTGGAGCGTCTATATCTTCCCCTTTGAGGCCTGTCAGACGTGGGAAAGGACCAATTTTTAGAGGGCCAATTCCTGGAAAATCTAGGAGGCTGAACTTGCAAGAAATCTTTTACAGTCTGCATAGATTTTGCCTTTTCTTCCATCTTTTTAATAACTTCCTCAGCCTTAGATCCAAAAAGAACATCATGCTGAACAGGAGCATCTAACAACTTAGCCTTAACCTGTTCAGGTAAACTTTGTTCACGGAGCCAGGCATGTCTCCTGATAACAGTACCAGAGGTTGCAGCCCTGCAAGAAGCATCCAAAGCATCAAAACCACAATGTAAACTATGTTTGTTCACTTGTTCAGTAGCTTGCAAAACATCCTGAAGTTCCTTATCCTCTGCACATGCAGGAAGGGAAGCAAGCTTTTGCTTTAAAACAGACAAAAGAAATTGCTGATACTTAAACATATGAAACTGGCAATTTAAAGCCCTTACAGACAGGGTAGCAGAAGTATATACCTTTTTTCCCCACCTGTCTAAAGCACGAGAATCCTTCTCAGAGGGAATAGGATTTTTAGAAGAAGCAACCTTAGCAGCCTTAGAGCCCTGAGAAATAGTTTCAGGATCCGCAGAAGGGTTCTTAAATAAAAATAAATGAGAGTCAAGAACCCTATAAAATCTATCAGGCTTAGAAGGAGCAGGAGGCATGGAATCAGAATTCAAATTAGCCTCAGAAAAAGCATCATCTACAATGTCCAAAACAGGAGGGACAGCTAAAGGCCTATGCTGAGGAAGAAGAAGAAATTCCCTAAGCCTCTTCTTGGAAGCAGAATACTCCTGACCTTCCCAATGAAAATGTTCCCTCATCTCATGCAAGGTTTCCCCAAAAGAGAAATCTTCAGGCGGCGAGGCCGAGGGTAAGGAGTCCTCAGCATCCGAATCATCTTAAGGAGGAAAAGAATAGTCCTGATCTGAGGAAGAAACAGAAGATACAGAAGCCTGGTCAGAGGAATCCAGAGGAACATCCTGTCGAGGCCTTTTCTCAGGAGGGGGGTTAGAACCCCTAATCATTGTAAGCAAATCTTCAGCCATCTTTAATAATTGCTTTTGTGTCCTGGGAGTAGATTCAGAAGCAGCTTGAGCAGGAACTTTGGACTTAACAGGAGTCTTTGTCTTTGCCTTTGCCTTTGAAATAGTGATGTGAGTAGGCCTGAAAACTCCCTCAGAAGCCGGTACCTGCACAGCGGTTCCGGACCCATCTGAGGGAGCGACGTCCGAAGGTCCTGCAGCAGTTAAAATAATAGGCCTTGATGGCTCCCCATGGGAGTCTGTATTGGCCATCGGTTCAGAAGTGGCGGATGACAGGGGCTGCAAAAGCGCCTCACTGACGACAGCCGAACCGGACGCTGGCTCCAGCTGCAACGAGTCCTGTTTGGACCTCGGAGGCCTGTCTTTGTCTTTGCGCTTCTTTTGAATTCCGGTAGTGTCCGACGACATTCTATAATTGAAGCGTCTGCCAAAATAATTTAGAGCCCAATCGTACCTGCGCTTGATAGTACGATAGTTGAACCTGGCACAGAACCGACAACAAGAAACGTTGTGGTCAGGGCCTAAGCAAGGTAGACAGTAAGAGTGGAAATCTTTATGAGGTATTTGTTTCCCACACGTTATACAATTATTAACTTTTTCTGACATCGGAGGAAAGAAAAAGATTCCCCAACGGGGTACTTAGCTTTGAGAAGAGAAGTAAGAACTTCGGACCGACAACAACAAAATACACTGTTCGGAAATCGCCAACCAACGACTTGCGAGCTGCTTTCCACCGCACGGCAAGAAAGACTGGAGAAGATGGCGTTGGCTGAGGGCTATGTACCAGAGCGTACTGACGTCAGGGTACTGGCTTGTACAGCCGACGCCGGACCCGGACTTTGGGATTCTGGCCGACCTTGGGCTGCCTGCCGGCAGGAGCACCCTACAGTTATGACTGCAACAGTGAAACACGAAGAACATCAAGCTGTTATGTGGAAAAAACAACTCTCCCCCTCCCTACCAGTCTCCCTAGGAGTACTCCAAGGCTCCATCTTAAAGTCAATTCCTCGTTGGTCAGATCCAACCATAAGCTAATCACCCTACAATCCACATCCCGCCCTCACTCCTCATTAAGGAAACCACAGTAAAAAATGTCTCCAATGCCAACTTCATGCTTCTTAAGACAGAAGTGGTGAACTTCATGACACCCATGGAGATGGACAATACAGTTATGACTGCTGAATCCTACACAAATGCACTCTACAGGCACTTACACAAGGTGTCTGGTAGACATCCTGCTAGGGATATCAGTGATGGGTGGGATACGAGTATCCAATCTAGAGTGGATTGTTTGGTTCTCTTGTCTGTTCTTGTGGGGAGAAGTGATTTGTTGGGTTAGGCCATATAGGTTAATATGGGAGAGTGGCTTACGACTGGAACAGTTTTGTCAGTCAGTATTAAGGTCTCCTAATACTATGCTTTCCTGGGGGAGGGAGTTAGATATCCATTCTAAGAGTTTTTCTGTAATGGGGATATTGTTGCCTGGAGGGATGTAGCACCCTATGATGTTGATGCGTTTATTATCATTAAGTTTTAGTTTTGTTATAGTTAGTTCAACTTTGAGGTCTAGGTTTGTTGTCTACTTTCTCAAGGATGATGTGAGATTTATACACTACAGCAACACCCCCCCCCTTTTTTTTTACTTATTCTATCACTACGAATTATATTGTAACCTGGTGGAGTGATTTCATTGTTGTGGTTGCCTGGTTTAAGCCAAGTCTCTGTTAGTATGACTATCTCAGGTTGATAAAAGGAGAGTAGTGCATAAAGGTCGTGGACTTTTAGTATACCTAACATTTAAATTTAAAATGAGGAGCGTGGAATTGTCTCGGTGGAGTAGGGTATCATTCAGGTTGAGTGTTGGGGCTCCTAGATTTTCAGGGCCTGGGTTTGGGTGTATATCAACGCAGCTAATGAGTTAGGTTCTGAGGTAAAAATAGAGATTGAGTAGTTTGTTTAGGGTCTTAAAGTTCTTTATAGTTGTTTGAGACTGGTAGTGTGATGGCTGTGATCTGTGTGCATAGTGGTGAATAAAGAAGGTTTGGTAGTGATGTGGGACTAGTTGAGTAAAAGGGTGTGTTGTAATAATGTCAGTGGAAGTAGTTTTTCTTGGTATATGGATAAAATTAAGTTGTTTTTGGTGGTTGGTGATAGAAGCTAGCAGTGGGAGTGTGGCTACACCTAGAAGCAATAGTAAGAGGTGTATGTATGTATGTGGGTTTGGGTAGTTTGGGCATGGTTTGGTTGGGTTTGGTCATGAGCGAGAGATCTGCTTGGGATGGGGTGGGTGTGGTGGATGATGAGAGGTGTTGTTTGTAATTGTAAGGTAGTTAGATGGAAGACTGTGCTTTACAGGATGTGGAATAGTGAAAGAGAAGGAAATGGGTACAGGGGTGGGGCAGATTCAGTGATTGGTGGTTAGCATGATGGGCGTGGCTAAGATCAGTTGAAATGTAGCACTAGTGTGGGCGGGTGAGAATAGGAAGCAGGGAGGGGAGCGGAGTGAGCCCGAGCACAGCGGGGCTAACACTAACTTCAATTATATCAATAGGCTTACTTGTTTCTTTTCTTTGTACACCAAATGTATCGTTCCACTTGTTTCTGTTTGCACCAAATGTGTCTGTTTGGCTGTATTGTACTAGTTAAATTTACTTATATTGATGCAGTCACACTGAAAAAGGTCTTGGGAAGCTTCCTCACCACAAGCAGGCCAAAAGATAACTTTCAAAAGGGCGCCGCTCAAGGAGACCCACTAATATAGACTAGTTAATGTGCATGGGGGAGGAGGGAGTTAGAGGATGGAGATACAAAATGGGGGAAGGTATAACCAGAAAAAGCCAGTAGAGATCTGGCCCGCCCCCTCACAGAAAACTGCAAAGAAAAGTAATCAGCATAAGAAGTGGAAGCCTTGGAGCTGTAATGTAAGTGTAAGCAAGGAAGAGGTTGAAGCAGGAAATTAGGAGTGTAAGCAGTTAGTTGCAGAAACACTACTTTAAGGCCTTGGTGTGCAAGTAATACAAAGGAAGGTAAATCTATCTGGGGACAAAATACACCAAGTAAATGGTACTTGCCTTACTACAAGTATTCAGTATGGAGGTAGATCTATTTGGAACAAGATACAGCAAGTATATTGTTAAGTTATGCCACCCAGTGGCAATAGACAAAGCTATAGTTGCCTGGAGGCGGCCTTGCAGGTATGCGTGCCGGCCAAAACAATGTTTAAAAAATAACTAGTAAAAGTAACAAATGTGCTGTAAAAGGAAATGTAAATAACCAGTCACAATGGTTAAAACATAACTGTTTAAGGACCACATCTGCTAATAACAAGAACTGTAAATATCCAATCACCTATGCAGAATTGTCTGGTAGGTATCCTTATTAAAAAGTGATGTTCTTCGTGGTTCACTATTAGTCATTACCGTAGGGTTCTTCCTGCTGGCAGCAGCCCTAGATCGGCCAGAGTCCCAAAGTCGGTCCAACGTCGGCTGAAGTCGCTCCTGCCCTGACATCAGTGCGCCAGGGGTATAAAGACCTCAGCCGATGTCATTTTCCCCAGTCTTTCTTGCCGTGCGGTGCCCGTTGCAAAGCAGTTTAAAAGTGCAGGTCGGCTGACTCTGTTTGTTTTTGGTGGCTTTTGAATTGAAGACTTCTTCTTTTGAGCTAAGTACCCCATTGGGGAAACCTTTTTCTTGCTCCAGTCCGATGTCAGAAAAAGTTAATAACTGTATTTCTTGTGGAAAGCAAATAACTCATAAGGATTTTCACTCTTACTGTATACCTTGCTTAGGTCCTGACCACGACGTAGCTAATTGTAGGTTTTGTGCTAAGTTTAATCAAAGCACTATTAGGCTTAGGTACGATTTTTGCCTTCCATTATTTTGGAAAAAGATTTAATTACAATATGTTGTCAGATTCTTATCCGGCTACTGCAGTGTATAAGAGGCGCAAGGATAAAGGCAGGCCTCTGAGGTCCTAAGTGGACGACTTTATTCAACCAGAGCCAGTTGCCGGTTCGGCTGTCGTCAGTGAGGTGCTTTCGCAGCCCCTGTCATCTGCCACTTTTGAACTGGTTGCCTGTACCGACTCCCGTGAGGAGTCGATGGGGCCTTCAGACTTTTCACAGGCATCGGCTTCTGAGGGAGTTTTTAGGCCTACACAGCTTCATGTACAAATGACTCCAGTTTTGCAGTCAAGGACAAAGGCAAAGACTAAGGCTCTGGCAAAAACAAAGCAGCATGCACAGGCACCTTCTGTTCGGGGCCCTAGACCTCAAAGACAGATGCTTAGAATGGCTGAAGACCTGTTAACTATGATCAGGGGTTCTCATCCCCCTCCTGACAAGAGACCTAGGCTAGAGCCAGATTATGATTCCTCAGATCAAGTTTCGAATTCTTCTGCTTCTTCTTCTGAGCAGGATTATTCCTTCCCTCCTTATGAGGATTCTGATGCTGAAGAATCCTTTCCTTTGGCCTGTCCTCCTGAGGATTATTCATTTAGGGAAACCTTGCATGACATGAGAGAGCATTTTCACTGGGAAGGGCAGGAATACTCTGAATCTAAGAAAAAGGCTTAGGGATTTTCTTCTGCTTCCACAGCATAGACCCCTGGCTATTCCCCCTGTATTGGGCATTGTGGATGATGTTTCTACAGAGGCATCTCTCTCTCCTGATTCTTTTCCTCCTGCTCCTGTCAAACCGGATAGGTATTATAGGGTTCCAGATTCCCACAAATATCTATTTAAGAATCCTTCAGCTGATCCAGAAACTATTTCTCAGGGCCCTAAGGGTGTTAGAGGCCTCTGCTAAGTATCCTATTCCCTCTGACTGAGAGTCCAGAGCCTTGGAAAGATGGGGCAAAAAAGTTTATACTTCTGCTACATTGTCTATTACAGCTTTGAATTGTCAATTTCATATGTTAAAATATCAGCAATACCTTTTGTCTGTGTTAAAGCAAAAGATGTTGGCTGTTTCTGTTGGTGCAGACAATAAGGAATTACAGGATTTATTGCATGCTACTGAGCAGGTGGGTACACATACCCTGCACTGTGGTTTTGATTCTTTGGAGGCTTCTTGCAGGGCTGCAGCAACTGGCGCAGTTATTAGAAGGCATGCTTGGTTAAATGAGCAAAGTTTGCCTAAGCAGGTTAAAGCAAAGCTTTTAGATGCCCCTTTGCAACACAATATTTTATTTGGGGCCAAAGCTGAGGAAGTACTGAAGAAAATGGAAGACAAAGCCAAATCTATGCAGACGGTTAAAGATTTTCTACAGGTACAACCCCCTAGATTTTGCAGGAATTGGCCGGCTAAACCTTGGTCATTTACAAGCTCGGACAGACCTCAGAGGGGCAGATACAGGCGTTCCAGAGGTAGGGGTCAGGCACAGCCCCCTTTCAGAAATAAGCAGTGGAGTGCCCCCTTTCCCATGGGAGGGGAAGATAGGTCACAACCTTACAGGAAACAGTCATTATGACTCTCCCTTACTAGCTCCAGGGGCATCCCTCCTGGATGCGCCTTTGGGAGGAAAAATCTCTCTTTTTTACCACAACTGGAGCCGCAAAACCCAAGACAAATGGGTTCTGGACATAGTTTCAAGGGGTTACAGGTTTCATTTCCATACCTTGCCAAGATCAAACGTATGGCCAGATCTGCCAAAGCATCAATGGGCAGAGGCACAACGGCAAGTTTGGTCCCTCATGGATATGAGGGCCATAGGTTTGGTACCAGATTCAGAAATGGGGCAAGGGTTTTATTCAAGACTTTTTCTGGTTCCCAGGAAGGAAAACGCATGGAGACCAATCCTGGACCTTTCCGTATTGAACACCTTCCTAGAAATTCCAAAATTCAAGATGCTCACTCTGCAGCAGCTGCTGCCTATGCTGAGCAAGAACGCTTGGATGGTGACTTTGGACTTGAAGGAGGCTTACCTGCATATTCCCATACGGCAAGAGTGCAGAAGGTACCTGAGATTCAAAGCGGGCTCGAGGCATTACCAGTTCTCTGTGCTGCCCTTTGGCTTATCTACTGCGCCCAGGGTCTTTACAAAGTGCCTGGCACCAGTAATGGCATTTTGCAGACAGAAGGGAATTCAAATATACCCTTATCTGGACGATTGTCTCATTCAAGCAGACAAGGAGGAGACTTTACTTCAGCATCTAACATTTGTGCAGCATCTTCTCTTGTGCCTAGGGTTCACGGTGAACCTAAAGAAATCAAACCTGGTGCCTATGCAGCAAATTACTTTCCTGGGTGCGCTTCTGAGCACTACAACCCAGATGGCTTATTTGACACCAGACAAAAAAGTGCAACTGGCTTCTTATTTCAAAAATCTGGCTTTAATGAGTCAGCTGTCTGCAAGAAAAGTTCTGCAGGCTCTGGGTTACATGGCATCCTGCACTCTGTTAATACCATATGCAAGGCTGCATATGTGGAAGATACAGTGGTACCTCAAGAGTGTATGGTCTCAGCATTGCCACAGTCTGGAAACAGTGATCGCAATTTTGCCTTGTCTCCGGCAGGAGTTTCTTTGTTGGGCCGAGGCCTGTCTCCAAAAAGTACAGTTTTGTACCTACCATAAATGTAGATGTCCGATAGGTATGCATCTGCAGTCATAACATATGGGTTGTCCTGCCTCAGGCAGCCCTTCGGTCAGCCGGATTCCAAAGTGTGGGTCTGGCCTCGGCTGATGTCGCACTTTCCCCGACGTCAGAGCTTCTGGGGTATAAAGGCATCAGCCGACACCATTTTCCTCAGTGTTTCTTGCCCCAGATGCCAGGTGCCCTCTAGGAAGGCTAAATTTGGATAAATGTTGAAAATTCCAAACAGTAGCAAACAAAATATATATACATACAAACAAATACACCATAATAGATTCCCCCAACTAGCTGAAAGAGGGGTAAGCACCCTAGGAATACCACAGAGGGGAAGGAGGGTGGGTAATCCTGACTGCAGATGCATACCTATCGGACATCTACATTTATGGTAGGTACAAAACTGTACTATGTCCTTCAAGGATGCATTTGCAGTCATAACATATGGGTAGAATACCATAGCCAAACTGGGGGAGGAGGTACTAAGATAATGATGGTGTAGTTAAGATCCCCTGTAAAACTGCAGTTGCAAAACCTGCTCGGGATCTGGAGTATAAAGGTAGATTGTAATGCTTGGCAAATGTATGCATGGAGCTCCAAGTAGCAGCTTCTAAAATGTCCTTGGTAGCCACCCTCGTCTGAAAGCTGTAGTGGTGGCTGTGGCTCTTGTGGAGTGAGGCCTGATATTTTCAGGAGTTGTCTTTCCATGAAAAGAGTAGCAGAATCGAATGCAATTTCCTATCCATTTTGAAATTGTCTGTTTGGAAATTGCTTTTCCTTGCACTCCAGTTGCATATGCTACAAAAAGTTGGTCAGTTTTTCTGCTGGTTTTAGTTCTGTCCAGATAGTAGCGTAGTTGTCTGTGTACATCCAAGGTGTGCAATAGTTTTTCCACCCTGTTCTGTGGGTTAGGGAAGAACGTAGGCAAATGAATAGCTTGGTTCAAGGATACCCTGGATACCACCTTTGGCATGAAAGTGGGATTGGTTCTCAGAGACACTCTATCCTGGTGAAAAATAAGGAAAGGCTGCACTGCCATTAGTGCCTGTAACTCGGATACTCTTCTTGCTGAAGTGATTGCTAGAAGGAAAGCAGTTTTCCAAGATAAGAACTGTAAGTCTGCTGATGCTGCTGGTTCAAAAGGGGGTAGTGTTAATTTTTCCAGCACAAAATTGAGATCCCATGTAGGCAGAGGGGGTTTCCTTGGAGGTTTTACATTTTTGATCTCTCTTAAAAATTGTCTGAGGAGAGGGTGAGAGAAGATAGGAGGATCCATGTTGTACTCTGCTGAAATTGCTGAAGCATGAATCTTAATGGAAGAATAGGACAGGCCATTGTGGAACAGTTCTGCTAAGTATTCTAGGATGTGTGCTAGGTTTGCCAATGTGACATTTGTACCCTTTGATGCACTCCAAATGAGGAATCTCTTCCATTTGGCTGAGTATGTTTTTCTTGTGGAGGGTCTGCGAGCCTCCAGGATAATGTCCTTGACCCTCTGAGATAAAACAGTTTGGTTTTGTTTTAAGCAATATTCCAGGCAGTTAGCTGCAGTGTTTTCAAGTTTGGATGCAGGGTCTTGTAGTTGTTCTGCGTTAGAAGTAAAGCCATAGGGGTAGAGGCCATGAGTTCGTCCGAGACATGCTTCTCAGTAGCGGATACCAATGCTGCCTTGGCCAGTCTGGAGCTATCAGAATCACCTTTGGCTGTTCCTCCCTGATCTTCAGTAGAACTTTGTACATCAATGGGAGAGGTGGAAAAGCATACACTGTTAGGGCCTTCCAGCTGAAAGAGAGGGAGTCCACCCTCCAGGCTTGTGGGTGGTATACTCTTGAGCAGAATTTCTTCAGTTGGTGGTTGAGTGGGGAAGCGAACAGGTCTATCTTTGGCATTCCCCATTTGTTTGTTATGATTTTGAAGATGTCTGGATGCAGTATCCATTCGTGAGCATCCGTGGTAGTTCTGCTTAAGCTGTCTGCTAGTGAATTCTCTTTTCCTGGTACGAATTTGGCCTGCAGTTGGATGTTGAGATTCAGGCCTAGGTTCCACAGATCTATTGCCATCCAGCATAGAGGGTAGGAATGCGTGCCTCCCTGTTTGTTTATGTACCACATGACTGTGGTATTGTCTGTCCTTATCAGCAGATGTCCTTGCTGGAGGAATGATTTGAAGGCCTCGATTGCATGCTTCACTGCCAGCATCTCCTTTAGGTTTATGTGCAAATTCAGCTGGTCTTGAGACCATAGGCCTTGGATACACTTGTCTTCCATGTGTGCTCCCCATCCTAGGTCTGAGGCGTCCGTGGTGATGGTCTGCCTTGGTTGTGGTTTGTTGAAAGGCAACCCTCTGTTGGTCTGGCAGGCATGAGCCCACCACAGGAATTCCTTTTTCAGGCATGGAATGATTGGTATCATGGTTTCTAGACTGTGCCTGTGTTGAGACCATACATTCCTTAGGTACCATTGTAATTTCCTCATATGCAGCCTGGCATGCGGGATCAAGATTATGCAGGATGCCATGTAACCCAGGGCCTGCAGGACTTTCCTTGCAGTAAGCTGAGTTTGTCTTGTCAAAGCCATGAAGTAAACTGGGAGTTGCTTTTGTTTTTCTTCTGTGAGAAAAGCCATCTGAGTTATTGTGTCCAGATCCGCACCCAAAAATGTTATCCTTTGGGATGGCACTAGTCTTGACTTCTGGATGTTGACTGTGTATCCCAAGGCCTGTAACAGGTGTATGACATAGGCCAAATCCTTTATTAGTTTTGTCTTGCTGTCCGCTTGTATTAGGCAGTCGTCCAGGTATGGGTAGATTTGAATTCCCTGAAGCCTGCAATGTGCAATTATTGATGCCAGGCATTTCGTGAATACTCTGGGCGCAGTAGATAAGCCAAAGGGCAATGCTGAGAATTGATAATGCTCTGATCCTGCAAGAAATCTGAGGTGTCTTCTGCAATCTGGTCGTATAGGGACGTGCAGGTATGCCTCCTTGAGATCTAGAGTCACCAGCCAAGACTTCTTGCCCAACATGGGAAGAAGTTGCTGTAGGGTCAGCATCTTGAATTTTGGCACAATGAGATATGTGTTTAGCGCGGACAAGTCGAGAATAGGCCTCCATTGGGTTTCTTTTCTTGGTACAAGGAATAGTCTGGAGTAAAATCCTTGGCCTTGTTCCATAGATGGTACCCTTTCTATTGCTTTCATCTGAAGTAAATTGTTGATTTGTCTTAGAGCCTCTGGCTTCTGGTTTGGTGGAAGGTTTGGCATTCCGCTCTTTTTTGGTAAAGTGTGGAAGTGAAACCTGTATCCTTTGTCTATTGTTTGCAATGTCCATTTGTCTTTTGTAATGCAATTCCAATTTTTCGAGAATAAAGCCAACTTTTTGCCCAAGGGTGCTTCCAGTTGTTCCCTGGTAGGCGGAATCAGAGCCGAGTCATTGTGTCTGTCCTGTGGAAGTGGTTGTAGTGGCAGCTGTGGCAGTATTCCTCTGGTTGGCAGGTTGCCACTGACGACCCCTGTAGGCACCCTTTGATTGACCTCTGCCTCTTGGGCATCTATTCCTGCCCCTCTGTGCTCTGGAGGTGTCTGGAAAGGACCAATTCTTTGAAGGCCAGTTTCTGCTGAACCTCGGAGGTTGGACCTGCAGAAAACCCTTTACTGTTTGCACAGATTTTGCTTTTTCTTCCACTTTCTTTAGAATCTCCTGTGCAGGGGAGCCAAATAAACTTTGTTTCTCCATTGGAGCATCTAGGAGTTTAGCCTTGACATGGTCTGGCAAGGATTGCTCTTTTAGCCAGGCATGCCTTCGAATTACTGCTCCAGTCATAGCTGATCTAAATGAAGCCTCCAGTGCATCATAGCCACATTTTAAGAAATGATTACTGACCTGCTGAGAGTTGTGTACCAAATCCTGAAGGGACTTACGGTCTAAAGGTTCAGGAGAAGAAAGCTTTTTATTCAGCTGATCTAACAAATATTCCTGGTACTGTATCATATGGAATTGACAGTTTAATGCCCTGGCAGAAAGAGTAGCAGATGTATAAACCTTTTTTCCCCATCCCTCTAATGCTCTTGACTCTCTTTCAGAGGGTAGGGGGTTTTTGGCAGTGGCAGCTGCAACACATTTTGGGCCGTGAGAAATAGTTTCTGGGTCTGCAGCATGGGCTTTATACAAGTGGAAGTGAGAATCCGGGACCCTGTAATATCTGTCAGGTTTGGCAGGGGCCGGGGGAAGAGAATCAGGGGCAGAACTGACATCATTATATGCATCAACTACAGTTAGCACAGGAGGTATGGCTAAAGGCCTATGCTGTGGCAAGTGTAAAAAGGTCCTTAGTCTTTTTCTAGAATCAGAGAAATCCTGACCCTGCCATTGAAAGTGTTCCCTCATTGAGTGCAAAGTCTCCCCAAAGGAAAATTCTTCTGGAGGGGAGGCAGAAGGAATAGAGTCTTCTGCATCTGAATCCTCATAAGGTGAGTATGGCCCTTCCTGATGGTCTGATAAATCAGATCCATCCGAGGAGTAATCAGAGGAGAGAGGTTCAGGGGGTTCAGTCCTAGGCCTTTTGTCAGGAGGAGGTTGAGAGGCCCTGTCTGGGTGAGGTTGGGAACCCCTAATCAGAGATATAAGGTCCTCAGCAAGGCTGAGAATCTGAGAACTTGAGGAAGGTCTCTGAGAGGTAGATTTTGCAGGTAAAGCTTTTGAAATTTTAGCTGCTTTAGCCCTGGAGAAGGCCTTAATCGACATAGAAGCAGGGGGGCCTGGCTGCCCCACGTGCAGGTGTAGAAATGTCCAATGGAATGGTGTCGGACAATTCTTGTGTGCTTGCTTCTTCGGTAGGGATTTCTGTAGCCGACTCAGCCGGGGCCTCTCTGGCCTCAGTTGTCGGAGGTATGATTTCGGCAGAAGTAAGAACCGAGGACTCTGTTTCAGCCGAAACCGAGACACTCGCGGTAGGCCTAACCGTGGTTTCAGTCAAAACCGCGGGCCGCGAGTGTCGGCCCTTTTCCTTGCGTTTTTTGGCTAAATGTGTAGTCGGAGTCTCCGACGGCATTTTATATGCAAAAGCGGATCCAAAAAACTCTTCTGCAAACTCTGACCGACATCTAAGAGTCCGTCGGTTGAAGGAGGCACAGGCTAAACAAGCTGATACGTCGTGGTCTGGGCCTAAGCAAGGAAGGCAGTAAGAATGGAAATCCTTATGAGGTATTTGTTTCACACAAGTTAAATAATTATTTACTTTGTCTGACATCGGCTGAGGCAAGAAAGAGTCCCCAACGGGGTACTTAGCTTTTTTAGAAGTCTTCGGTAGCTGAAATCTCTGGATTTGACCGACCGGCACTTGCGAACAGCTTCTGCTTCGGGCACCGCGCGGCAAGAAAGACTGAGGAAAATGGCGTCGGCTGATGCCTTTATACCCCAGAAGCTCTGACGTTGGAGAAAGTGCGACATCAGCCAAGGCCAGACCCAGACTTTGGCATCCGGCCGACCGAAGGGCTGCCTGAGGCAGGACAACCCATATGTTATGACTGCAGATGCATCCTTGAAGGACATCAAGGGGAGGCCTTTCTGTCCCATTCCAGCCAATCAAGTCATAACGACGGATGCTTTGGATCATGCATGGGAAGCCCACATGCAAGGGAAATGTCTTCAGAGTGCCTGCACAGAGGGCCAAATGCATCTGCACATAAATTTGAAGGAGATGCTAGCTGTACAGAATGCCCTGACAGCCTTCAAAGATCTTATTCTACTGGGGCAATTACTGATAAAGACGGACAACACTTCGGTGATGTGGTACATAAACAAGCAGGGAGGCTCTCATTCTTAGCAGCAACAACAACAGCACGCAGAAAATGGATAAAACAACACAGCAGGATTCACCAAACACGATTTATTCTGGTAGTAAATTTCTTTCACTCTGACGTCTCGGCCTTCGCCTTCCAGGAGTATACAACAAGTAAAACAAACTGATCTTATATACAAGTTAAATCCATTAGTTAAGGCAATCAAACAATCATCTTATTAAAAAATCAATTACCTAAGCAGCATTTTCCAATTAAAATCCTCATTAAGACCATTTGGATATAGAGTTTTAAACTTCAATATGTAAACAGTTTCTTTATACAGTAACAGCTGTTTGATTTTTAACAAATCAGTATCATTATCAGATATTTGTTCTAAAATTGATGCTTTTAACAACCTTTCATCACTATTATGCATTTCAAAAAAATGTCGAGCAACAGGACTTTCAGTTTTAACATTAATTATGTCCCTAACATGTTCTAGTAGTCTCACTTTAAAGGCTCTCTTTGTTTCCCCGATATAAAATTTATGACAGGGACATTTTAGGGCATAAATAACTCTCTCTGTCTTACAACTAAAACAATTATTTACTCGAAAAGGAATATCATTTATATATTCAAAATTAAAAGTAACAAAACTACATGCCTTGCATTTACCACACAGGTAGGTCCCTTTATGTCTAACTTGTTCTGTCATTGTTTCTGTAGGAAAACTAAACCTACTTCGTACCAAAACGTCTTTAATATTCCTTCCCCTTCTGTATGAAAATTTTAAATTTACATTTAACCATGATCTAACATTATCCAAGGTACTGAAATATTTCCAAAACATAGATACAATTTTAACTAATTCTGATGAATAACATCCATAAGTGGTAACAAAATACATAGCCTCAGGATGCATTTGTTCATTTTGACTAAAGAAAAAATCAGGTCTTTTCTTCTGTGATATACTTTTTTTGTTATAATTGTAAGAATGATCCCATAGTTTGTTAAGACTTTCATCCAAACAGAATACATTATACCCTCTTAACAAAAAGGAGTTGTACACAAAATCTAATTCTTTTTTGAGTAACGTTTTTTCATTACATAATCTAAAACTCCTTAACATTTCTCCATAGGGTAAAGAATGTTTAATGTGTGGGACATGTCCACTAGTACCATGTACATATAACGTAGGGCCTTCAAATTTCATATTTACTGAAGTTACTAATTTATAACCACTAGAAATGTCAAGGATCACATCTAAAAAAGGAATTTGTGAGCCCATAATTAAACCATCAAAGTCCAAAGAAAATCTATTGGACTTCAAATCTGAAATAAATTGTATGGCCAAAGACTGCCCCCCTTCCACTAAAAAAATAAATCATCTACATAT
Source organism: Protopterus annectens (assembly GCF_019279795.1). NCBI lineage: Eukaryota > Metazoa > Chordata > Ceratodontiformes > Protopteridae > Protopterus > Protopterus annectens. The sequence goes on from NC_056739.1 coordinate 1,955,732,716, forward strand.
CTGTAGTATTTAATAACATGTTGTTGAAAAAACTTATGTTTATAAATATATTCCATCTCAAAAAATCCCATTGCCAAATTTGCATACATGGGGGCAAAAGAAGCCCCCATGGCTGTTCCTCTTTTCTGATGGTAAATAGAATGATTAAATTCAAAAAAATTATTGGTTAAGGAAAAATACAATAACTCTATAATGAATTCTGAAACAGGAGACTGGCCCAAAAACCATCTCAATGCCTCCAAACCAAATTCATGGCTTATGTTTGTATAAAGACTTTTGACGTCTACTGTCAGCCAATACATACTTTTATTCCATTATAGGCTCTCATTCTTACCCCCTGTGCAGTTTGGCCATGGCTCTGTGGAACACAGCACTAGCCAACAAGGTGGACTTACTAGCTCAATTCCTGCCAGGAAAGGACAACTCTCTGGCGGACAGTCTAAGCAGAACTCTTTTGGATCCACACAAATGGATGTTGGATGTTCGGATATTCAGGATGATAATGGAGGCGTGGGGTTGCCCGGACATGGATCTTTTTTCATCTCCCCAAAACCATCAACTTCAAACGTTCTGCACGAGGACCTACCACAAGCTAGCATGGAAAGTGGATGCTCTTTCATTCAGTTGGAAGCACCTCTCAGTATATGCTTTTCCTCCTTTGCCTCTTCTTCCTCGGGTACTTCTGAAAATCAAACAGGACAGACCACGAATGATTTTACTGGCTCCCAACTGGCCTCGGCAATTCTGGTATTCCTCCCTGATGAACCTGGCTCAGGGTCCACCCTGGATTTAGCCACAACTTCCACATCTACTGTCTCAACGAGACGGCCAGATCCTGCACAGCCATGTCAAAACTCTGAATCTAGCAGCCTGGCGGATCCAGGGTCTTTAAACAGTTCTACCTTTACCAAACAGGTACTGGACGTAATTCTTGAAGCTAGACGGCCCAGCTCCAGGAAATCTTATGCAGGTAAATGGAAAAGATTTTGCTCCTGGACTCAGGCCCAGGGTTTTGATTCTGTAGTTCCAAACATTCCTCTGATTTTACAATACCTAACAGAGATATTACATAAGGGCCTATCTTTTTCATCTATCAAAATTCATGCTTCTGCTATTTCTGCACATTACAATACGGATCCCCCAATCTTTTCTCATCCATTACTTAAGCAATATATGAGAGGGGCAAAGAATATAAGGCCTCCTTTAAGAGCACCAGTTACCACTTGGGATCTCAACTTTGTTTTGGAAAAGTTAACTTTATCTCCTTTTGAACCTGCAGCTTCCAGAGATTTAAAGTTTTTATCATGGAAAACTGCTTTTCTTTTAGCCATTACCTCTGCCAGAAGATTTTCGGAATTGCAAGCTCTCATGGCTGTAGAACCCTTTATTATTTTTCATCAGGACAGGGTGTCCCTGAGGACTAATCCCACCTTTATGCCTAAGGTGGTTTCGAAAGTAGCCTTGAATCAGACTATTCATCTGCCTACCTTTTATCCTAATCCTCAAAGTGAAGAGGAAAGTATTTTGCATTCTTTAGATATACACAGGCAGCTTCGTTTTTACCTGGACAGGACCAAGACTTTCAGGAAATTGGACCAATTGTTTGTGGATTATGCTTCTACCTCACAGGGGAGAGCAATCACTAAGCAGACTATTTCTAAGTGGACTGCCCACTGCATCAAGTTCTGTTACTCTCATCATGGTAAGCCTGTTCCTGTTAATGTCAGAACACATTCTACCAGAGCTACTGCCACTTCGGCAGTTTTTCTCAGTGGAGTTCCTACCAAGGAGATCTTAGAAGCTGCAACTTGGAGTTCTGTGCATACTTTTTCTAAGCACTACAATCTCCCTCTCTATTCTAAATCTAGGGCAGGTTTTGCCTCTGCAGTCCTGCAGGGTTTTGTGGCTGCCCCTTCTGTTCCTTCTCCATCCACCCTTTCTTAGCTTTGGGATTCAACCCTACAGTAATGACTAACAGTGAACCACAAAGAACATAGTACAGTTGTGTACTCTTACCATAAATGTAGATGTTCGAGTATGTTTACTGTTACAGTCTAGGTTACCCTCCCTCCTGTCCCCTCTTTTGTTGTTCTTTCAGTGCTGTCTGTGTCTCCTTGACATTTCTTTTTAATCTGAGGTATTTTTTCTGGTGATATTTGGGAATGTTCTGGTTTATGTTTGCTTATTCTTTTTGATTAAGCTTTTGGCCTTAATTTTTGGGCACCTGACATCTGGGGCAAGAAAAACTGGGGAAAATGGCATTGGCTGAGGTCTTTATACCCCTAACGCACTGACGTTAGGGCAGGAGCGACTTCAGCCGACATTGGACCCGACTTTGGGACTCTGGCCGATCTAGGGCTGCTGCCAGCAGGAAGAACCCTACAGTAATGACTGTAACAGTGAACATACTTGAACATCTACATTTATGGTAAGAGTACACAAATGTACTTTATTCTTGCCTTGCAATAACGGTAGGGAGAAACCGGACCGTAGCAGTGGTTTTTATCTGGCAATGTTGCAGTTGCTGGGGGGGCCGAGCTGCGATGATGCAGGTAGACCAAGTGTGCTATGCAGACTTGTCTGGTAGGTATCCTTATTAAAAAGGGTTGTTCTTGGCTTGCAATAACTGAAGGGAGAAACCGTAGCAGTTGTGTGGGTGTGGGTTGCTGTGTTTGTGGAAGGTGGAGATGTGCCTTTGTAAGTGTGGTGCGCATGTTATGCATTATGAAATGGAGAAATTAAGAGTAAAATTTTGCTCAGTGAAGTCCCTAGAAATTTCATCACTGCTTGATTCAGACATATACATTCCCTTGTGTTTGTCAGTACTATTTTTGAGTGCATTGTTTTGGAGTGTGGTATCACTGCTACAGCTGCTGGTACTCTTTCTATACAAGTATATGCTTCTCCAGGAGTCTGTTGCTGAGAGGATGAGAAACACACTACAAATATACAACTAAGACAAACTACATAAAGCAATAGTAAGAAAGTACTAGGTCACATCAGAGGCTTGGGAGGTCATTGTTAAGAAACTGAGAATTGTTGTAAAATTTATCATTAAATACCATAAGTTCAGGTTATACTATAAGAGAATAACTATGTAAAGATAACCATGTCAGCAGCCAAAATGCATTACAAGTTGAATATTTTACTGTGCACGTTTTAAAAAATGGATAGACCAGCCTAAACTCTGGACTGATGAGTTTGCTTTTTTTTTTTTATTCTATCAGTAACAGTCAGGTTCTGTATATTTTTTACACTTTATTTTTCCTAATTTATTTACATACATCATATTAATTAAATGTACACATATATCTACTATATAAGTTGCTTATATTTTACAGCTTGTCGGTTTTTATATGTTTTTATACATTTTTATAGGTTAAATGTTTATTAAATGTACACATTTATTTTATCTGTTACTTAAATTATAAACTTGATGGTGCGTATGCCTTTATTTTGTGGGAACACAAAACAGTTATTTAGACTTAAACCATTGTATTTTATGTTTTTTATATACATACACATTTTTATATGTAATATGTGCATTTTATTGAATTGTTCAATATGTATGTACTGTAATATATCAAGGAAGTCTTTTACTTGTTGGCAATCTTTTATGAATGGTTTCTTTAGCGCAGCTGCTATATATAGATACATATTTTTTGAAAATATTCGTTATAAGTAGATATATTTCACACACTAAACACGAATATTCATTCAATATATGTGGGTGTTAGAACAGTTTCCACCATCGGTTTGATTTGTTGAATACACTGTGTCACGCTTATATGATGGCTTTGTACACAATGTTAATGCCTGCATCTTTTGTTTTAACTACTAATTTAAATCTCTAATTGTTACCTTGATTTTAATTGTACTAATTATGTGTGGTCCTATCAAATGTAGGACAGGGTTATTTAAACAGCAGTTGAGAACAGTTATTTGTCTGAAGAAGTCCCACTACACAGTGGAACGAAAAGCGCTTTACAAGTACTGTGTTTTGGTAAATACATTTCCTTTGCTTCAAGAACAGCATTTACATTTGCTGCATTTGAGTGTTGGAGTATCCTGGTACAATTTTCAGCATTCTTTGTACTTTTCCTGGTTTGTTTTTCGTCTGAGGAGTTTTGGTTTTACTATGGCTGATATACTTGCACCTTCTCTGACCACTTTACTGAAAGATGTCCAAGATCCAAATATGAACTTACTTCTTCTGAGTCCTTGACTAAACAAGTGGACTCTCTTTCTAAAAGGACTGACAGCCTAGCGGATAACGCTTCTGCCTCTAGTGTACGTTCAACTTCCAACAACTCTCACTAGACTGCTGTTTTAACCAACTTACCTGTGGTCAAAAATGGTAGGCTTGATCCACCAGTAATTTCATTAACAGCAAGTAGTCCTCCTAATGACACCGCTTTACTGTCTGAAAGTACCCACAATGACAACACTAATGACTTGAATAGATCGAATGGGCTTATTGGGGCTCCTAAACTACTGCAATGGTTAGTGGAGCCACTTTCCACGCAGACACTATCTAGCAGTAGACACCAGGAGCAACTGGCTCCGGGTACCGGGGACATTTTGTTGCAACTGAAACAACTTGATTGCAACTGAAACAACTTGATCAGAAATTAGTGAAATTCTGGAAGATCCAACTGGAAATTGCATATTTTAAGGAGTGCCAGCGGAAGGGATCGTGTCTAAGGACCTAAGGTATTGGCAGTATCCAACGGACTTAATAGAGGGATCACTGTTTCATCAGGACTTAGTCAAACTGTTTAACAAACATGGCTTGGAGCTATTAGACCTTGTGTGTGTGCATTACCAAAAATCGGCAGACATTTTAGTATCTGAAGCCACTGTTTTGGATGAAGATATACAGAAGAACAGTGACTTTCTATGATATACATACGACTATAGCCGTATTTTTCATAGTATTGACCAGTATTGTCAATAAAATCAAGGAAACTAAACTTAAAAGTTAAACCGGGACCAGCAGGCATATAGCAATGGTAGAGCTTACCCGAACCCTCCCCCCTCACAAACAGGTTCACGGATTGGGTCAGGAGAGACCAACAGAGAAAGCCGAAATGACCAAACCCACGACGACATAGAAGACGTCGGATTAACCCAACAAGGTAGTCTTCAAACTGAAAGGAATGACACCAAGCAGAGATATAACCAAGAAAACAGTAACAATTTTACAAATGTCAACAATTTTAACTCTAACGAAGGGCAACAAGAAAATTTTCATACTGAAGCCTCCCATTACAACTTGAGGCAGCACATGAACCGCCCATACAACCCCAACAACAGGAACAATGTTCGAGGGAAGAGGGGGAGGTAACTACTGTAATTTCCAATGAAGGTTTGTGTTTAAATAATGACTCTTGTACTATTTTGTTCAATGCTAACAATTACTTTAAAATCTTTAACTTTACTAATGTTGAGATAGACCCTATGGCTACTGAAATTTTCTCTAAAGGTTGGACTTTTGTACCAAGCAGTAAAGCTGATTTAGCCCACACATTAATTTATTTGAAACTCTTTGTTAGGAGAATGAATTTAAAATTGTTTTTTTTTTTTTGGGGGGGGGCAACTGTTATGTAGCAAGTACTTTTATTCCGCCAATGCATTCTACACTGGCATTGTTTGACAACATTTGTGAAATGGACTTGCGTAATGTTTTGCCATCAAAAATTTCTTGCAAGAATACTAAGTTTATTGTAAGTACGCACGAGAAACAAGCCATCACTAGATTGAAGGAAACAGGAGTAAGGATTATGAAACCTGACAAGGGAGGGGGCTTAGTTGTTATGACAGAAGAACAATACACTACTAAAATGTTTAAAATACTTGATAGTAATGTGTACCAGGAGTCTTCAAAAAATGAATTAAACCAGGCTTACTCAAGAATCCGTTCACTATTCAATGACTTTTTCATTGAAGGTAGAATTGACTTGCAAACATTTAAGTATCTCATTATGATTAAACCTAGAACTCCTATTTTATTTGGCATTCCAAAAATTCATAAATCACTTTCTGACCCTCCCATGAGACCATTAGTTGATGGAAAGAATAGTATCACTTACCCTTGCGCCAAGGTAGTAGACAACATACTACAAAAATATGTGAAACAGGAAGTGGACATTTGTAAGGATTCTTGGTCATTCCTTGAGAAAATTATATCCTTACAATTGATGAAAATCTTCACTTTTTAACTGGAGTCAGGGACTTGTACTCATGTATACCCCATGAGCTTGGTATAGAATGGGTTTGCCTCCTTTTGCAAAAAAAAGGGGAGCTTGCCAAGCTGAACCATCACTTGTATCAGAGTTATTAGACATTGTCTTGTCTTATAACTATTTGACCTTTAATAATAAGATCTACCTCCAAAAAGTAGGAGTCGCCATGGGATCCCCATGTGGAGGTAGTTTCGCAAATTTAGTGATGGCTTACTGGGAGCAGGAAATAGTGCGGAAAAATGAACAACCAGATTAAACTTTACACACGTTCCCTTGATGATATTTTTATTTTAACCCAAGGAGACGAAAAAGAAGCGAAGCAGATTGTAACCTATTTTAATACTAGTTCTGAATTCTTGGAATTCACGTATACATTTAGTAAAGACAGGATTGCCTATTTAGATGTAGAATTATGGAAAGATTTTCAGAACAAAGCCTACTGTGCTAAGATCGACAGAAAGGATACTTATTCCAACAGTTTCTTATATTATGAAAGTAACCACCCTTGGTACCAAAAGAGATCTGTAGTAAAAGGGCAGTTGGTCCGGGCCGCTCGGATGGTATCAAGGGAACTTGATTTCTTAAAAGAATGTGAAACATTACAAAATATGTTTACACACCGAGGTTATCCAGAACAACCTGATTATTAACCTCATTGAGGAAGTCAAAGAAAGAAGGTTAGGTTTTTTCCAACCAATCTTGGGTAAAGGCCTACACATCATAATTCAGACTCAACACAGTGAAAATAACCAATTGAATTTGTATTTTATAACACCCTTTAGTACTGACAGTGAATTTATTTCATCTATTATTCACAAAAATTAGCCATTGATTTTAAATGACTGAGTTAAGAAACAAATTGCCTAACACCCCTAAAATAGGGTGGAAAAGGAGTAGGAACTTGAAGCAAATCATGGAGAGTAACAAGACAAAGTTGCCAAGAAGAAAGGGTATGTTTCAATGTAACGTGTAACTTCTGTTCTAATATGGCCACTGGTGAGACCTTCAACATTAGAAATCATACATTTAAGGTAAAAATAGGTTCAACTGCCAGTCCAAAGGTGTTGTTTATGTTGTACAATGCCAGCAATGTTTGGCGTTTTACTTTGGCAAGACAGAGGGTTATGTGAGAGGGTGTATGAACATCTTTATTACATAAAGAAAGGCAAATTAGAAAACGCATTTGCCAAATATGTTAGTGATTTTCCCCACCACACATTCTTATTTAATGCGGTTGACTGTGTTCAAAACGATAGTCGGTGGGGGGGGGGGTCCTGACTCTGTACAATTGGAAATATTAGAATTGTATTGGCAACTTCATACCCCATTTAAAAATTGAAGAGTTTAACCAAGTAACAGTCAGGTTCCGTACATATTTACATTTTATTTTTCCTAATTTATTTACATACATCATATTAATTAAATGTACACATATACATACTATACTAGTTGCTTATATTTTACAGCTTGTAGGTTTTTATACATTTTTATAGGTTACATGTTTATTAAATGTACACATTTATTTTATGTGTTACTTAAATTATAAACTTGATGGTGCATATGCCTTTATTTTGTGGGAACACGAACCAGTTATTTAGACTTACACCATCGTATTTTGTTTTTTATATGTAATATGTGCATTTTATTGAAATGTTCAATATGTATGTACTGTAATATATCAAGGAAGTCTTTTACTTGTTGGAAACCTTTTATGAATGGTTTCTTTAGCGCATATATATATATATATATATATATTTATATTTATATATATATATATATATATATATATATATATATATATATAAGTAGATATATTTCACACAGTAAACACTAATATTCATTTAATATATGTGGGTGTTAGAACAGCTTCCACCATCTGTTCGATTTGTTGAATACACTGTGTCATGCTTATATGATGGCTTTGTACACAGTGTTAATGCCTGCATCTTTTGTTTTAACTACTAATTTAAATCTCTAATCGTTACCTTGATTTTAATTGTACTAATTATGTGTGGTCCTATCAAATGTAGGACAGGGTTATTTAAACAGCAGTTGAGAACATTTCTTTGTCTGAAAAGTACCACTACACAGTGGGACGAAAAGCGCTTTACAAGTACTGTGTTTTGTTAAATAAATTTCCTTTACTTCAAGAACAGCGTTTACATTTGCTGCATTTGTGTGTTGGAGTATCCTGGTGCAATTTTCAGCATTTTTTCTGAAAAACTAAGTAGGGATGGTGTATGGACAGAGCTTGAAGTTCCAAAACCCTCCTAGCTGAAGTAATTGCTAACAGAAAGGCTGTTTTCCAGGTTAGAAATTTTAGGTGGCAGGAGGAAGCTGGTTCATACTGTGGAAGAATCAGAGTAGACAGTACCAAACTGAGGTCCCAAGGAGTTGGTGGCTCCCTTATTGGAGGCCTTAGTAAGAATGTGCCTCTCAGGAAAGTTTTGCATAATCTGTGAGACATTATTTTTGATCCCATGTCTCCTATGTGGTAGTTACAGATGGTGGTTAATTGTACTTGTATGGTAGCTGTTGCTGCATCTTCACTGAAAATTTCTGCTACGAAATCTAAAATTTTACTTGCGGGGGCTGTGAAGGGGTCTATGTGATTCTTAGAAGCCCAACAAGAAAATCTTTTTCATTTACTACCATAAAGTATTCTAGTTGTTGTCTTATGAGTTGAAATTATAATGTGTCTCACTCCAGGGCATATGTCTGAAAGCCTGGCTAAGACTGAAAGTGAAGCAGCCAAGCTGTCAGTTTGAGGGTTTGGATAGAGGGTTGTAACGTTCCTGACTGAATCAGAAAATCTGGTACCAGGTCCAGAATCCATGGCTCTTCTCGGAGATGGAGCCATAGGAAAGGAAACCACATCTGATGAAGCCAGTATGGAGCGATGAGTATTAACCTGCAACTCAATGATTTGGCTTTCTGTAGAACTTTGGGGATTAGAGGAAATGGGGAAAAGGCATAAAGGAGTCCCAAGGGCCAATCGTGAATGAGTGCATCCCTTGGTAACTCCCCCGGTGGGGGGATTAGGGCAAGGTAGTTGCTGCATTTTGTGTTCCTGGTGGTGGCAAACAGGATGCACTAAGGCTGGCCCCACTTGCGAAAAATCTGGTTCGCAATTTCCTGTTTTAGGGACCACTCGTGAGGCATTAGAATTGCTCTGCTCAATTTGTCCACTATCATATTGGATTTCCACGGAATATGTGTTGCAATCAGAAAACGTTAAGAGACTGCCCACTGCCATACACTCTGAGTCTCTCGACACTGGGGGTAGCATCTGGTTCCGCCTTGTCTGTTGATATACCACACCACCGACAGATTGTCTGTCTGTATTGCAATCATACCTGGTGGAAGAGAGTTCTGGAATGCCTGCAATGCCAGAAGCACCGCTTTCATCTCTGGGACATCGATGTGCAAGTGGTACTTGTGTTCCTGCCAAGTTCCTTGGACAGTCTTTCCCAGACAATGCCCCCCACCCTATCTGGGAAGCGTCCACGGTCACTGTGGCTACTGGTTGAGGGAGAGTGAACGGCCTGCCTAGAGTTACCTGTGTGGAGTGAAGCCACCAACGTAGATCATTCTTGCAGGAGTCTGTAATGAAGATATTGGGGGGCATGGGTAATTCCTGTATGGACTACTGAGCGAAGAGAAGCCACTGTAGGACTCATGTGTAGACATGCCACAGGTACTGATGTTATAGCAGCTGCCATAGTGCCCAAGAACTTTAGAACCAACCTTGCCTGTACTTTCCTTTTTGAGAGCAAGATGGACACTTGATGGTACAGTGTCTGTACCCTATCGTGAGGCAGTTTTGTTACCATGTCTTGTGTGTTTAAGTCTGTTCATATGAACGTAATGTGATGTGATGGCAACAAGGCAGATTTTTTGAAATTTTTGGTAATGCCCAGTTCTGAGCAAAGATGAACGGTGGTGTCTCTTGCCTTGGTTAGTAGATACTCGGTGGTGGCGGTCAGAAGCCAGTCGCCTAAGTGTGGAAACATCCGGAATCCTAGATGCCTACGGTGAGCTGTGACTACTGCCAGGCATTTGGTAAACACTCTCGGGGCTGTAGTGAGACCAAAGGGCAGTGCTCGGAATTGGTAAGGACAGTCTCCCAGCCGAAAGCTTAGAAGTCTCCTGGATCGCCTGTCCATTTTTATATGGTAGCACGCATACAGAAGATCGATTGAATGCCTCCAATTGTCTTTTCCCAGAAAGGGGAGTATCGACTGCAGTGTCACCATCTGGAACTTTGACTTTTTTTATAGATTTGTTCACCCTGCTGAGATCCAAGATGGGTCTCCAGTCCCCTGTTTTCTTTGGAACTAAAAAGAACCCTCAGTAAGTTCCTGATCCGGTTTGGTCTGCGGGGACTTCTTGGACGACTCTCTTTCTTAGCAACCTTTGTATACCTAGGGTTGCTTGATCCCTTTGACAGGGTGGAATCTCCGAGACTGATCTTGTTTTTGGGGGTCGGGTGGAGAAGGGTATGTTGTAACCCCTGGATATTGACTGTACCCCATTTGTCTTGAGTGATGTTTAACCAGGCTTTTGGGTACACTGATAGTCTGCCCCCAACTGCCTCCAAAGGTGTACAGGCGGGCCTACTTTCAGGAGTGAAGTAAGGGTCTGCCAGAGAACACATCTCTGTTGCCCTGATTCTGCGGACCCCCTCCGTTGCGAGGTCAGTATCTTCCGTTATTTCCCCCTCTGCCTCTGGGTGAAGATTCACCATGTGCGTCTGGCAAAGGTCTTTGAGATTTACAGAACCATATTTTCCTGTCCTTCTGGCCTTTGGAATAAGGCCTGGTAGAGAGGAAATAATGTACTCCTCTGGCAGACAGAGTTTTGCCTTCTTGTTCAAACCTGGTCAGAGTCTCTCTAACTTTTGGCTCGAACAAGGACGAACAGTCAAAAGGAGCGTTAGTGAAGGAAGACTTGAAGGGCTCAGCTAACTCGCAAAGGTACATCCAGGAATGCCTCCTCAGAGCAATTCCTGTACTAGCTGCCCTACTCGCATCATCAGCTGCAAAAGAAATGAGCCGCATAGAGAAGTTGGACTACTGAATTAAAGATATCAAGCTGGGCAGTCACCTTGTCTGGAACCCCTCCAGCTGTGGAATCCTGGAGGGGATTCACCTAGCTCCTTTAGGAGATCCCTCTGAAGTCTGGTAAAATGGGTCATATAGTTCAGCGATCTGACTGTAAAAGCTGCTGATGAGAATGTACGCTTCCCATACCTGTTCATCGTTTGAGACTCCTTATTGAGTGGATGGACAGATGAAGTCTCAGCTAACTCCTTTTTGGTGGCTGCCGCCACCACCATAGCATCTACTGGGACATCTTTGTTTAAAAAGTCTTTGTCCGACAGTGTTGTTATAAGTTTGTTGGGCTTCCTCAGACCAGGTTCCACTGATTCTGGAGAACCCTATGCCTTTCGACTAATAACGTTGAGGAGCTGGTCGAAGGGTAGAGACACCCAAGAGGTGGAGGGTCAAAAACGAAATGCCTCCAGGTATATGGACTCATCCTCAGAAGGGGTGAGGGTCTTCCAGCCACCTCTCTGCTTCAGGATCTCTATGATGTTTGAGAAGGTGACATCCTCAGAGGGTGACCGTGGGGACCCTTCTGAATCATCCACGTCCATATCTGAAGTACAGACTCCTCACGGGAGACTATATGTTCCCTCTTACATGTTCTCTTCTGAGGGACCTCCCCGGAGGGGTCCTCTGGGGAGGTTTCAGAAGAGAGGGACTCATCCAATGGGGCATCCTGGGGCATTGGTTCTCTACGCAGAGGGATGGTAGAGAGGCAGACACAGTCACCTTTAGGGGAAGTGTGCTTGGATCAGAGAGTGGAGCAGTCAGAGGTGACAGCACATTCCTCATCACCCTGAAGGCACCATGACCCGGGTCCGAGGAATCCTCCGGCTCTGAAGAGCCAAGAAACTTTTCTCACACCAAGGAGGAGGGCTCCAAGGCTGATGTAGGTGCCGAACTCACCCGAGCCGATGCCCTGAGAGGTAGATTCGGATCTGACATGGGTCCGATCCAATTTCCCTCTCCAGACCCGACGGGGGAGCGGCTCCCAGACCCTTTGACAGAAGATGGTACCGAAGAAGTTGAAGCAGAAGTCGGGACCGAAAACCCTGGGGTGAGTCTCAGACCCAACGGTTCCACCACAAAAATATCCAAGCACTCCAGCTCTGAAACCACTTGGGTCGGAGGAGGAATAAAAGAAGGGGCAGTAGCAGAAGTCTGTTCCAATTCCTTTTGGGCTGGACTCGAAATGATTGTGGCCAGAGCTGGAGTCCAAAGCAACCTCTTGATCAGCCGCTCCACATAGTCATTTGAAAGACTCCTGGAGGATCAAGCGGATGGGGTTGAGGATTTTACACTACCAGCCACCAACTGTAAAATAGGTGACTGAGGAGACCCAAGGTTGGGGACCAGCTCCGTATATGGCTCCTAGTCAGTTCTGACAAAACTGGTGGAAACGAAGTAGTAGTCTTTTCAGGCCCGAAAGTCTTCAGGTCCAAGGTCATATCCTTAGATAGCTTTTTAGCTGGCACAGAAACAGAAGCCAAAGAAGCAGCTCTTTTTGTTGACTTGTCAGACTTTGGGGATTGAGATGATTTAGAAGAGGTCTGGTTTCCTTCTAGTGCCTCAGCAAATGGAAACAATCCCTTAATCATAAGTTTATTTCTATGTTCCTGCATTCCTGCAGTACCCTAGAACTGAATCTATGACAAACGGAACAGGAGTCTTGAAGATGTACTGCACCCTAAGCAGTAGACAGAACTAGTGTGCTCGTCAGTTAAGGACACTTTCTGAGAACAGGAATCACACGTTTTGAAGCTTGATTGCGTCACTTCTTTTCCTTCCTTGGACATAGTGAAAAAACAACAGCAACAACAATAAATACTGCCCAGGAAACTAGGTTAATGATAGTGATGATAAGGCTAGCAAAAAATTGTCAAGCTATTAAACACACCACACTATAAAAAAAGTAATTATATAACTGCTACTCTTTTTTTTTTTTAAACAATCACGCAGGGGCGAGATCTCTAACTAAAACGACAAAACCTCCAAGGAAGGGATGGAATTAGAATGAAAAAGGTTGCCCTCTAATTTAAACTGGCTTAAAGACAGAAAGAAAGACGAATCCTCTAACTTAAACGAGTTCGTTAAGGGTGAAATAAAGTTTTAAAGAACAGGATATGGAGTTGTAGGCCTAATGAAAGCGACGGCCAAACACAACAAGCAATAAACTTAGGTATTCACCACAAGCGGAGCCCTAAAACTACTGTCAATCAGCAAAAAACTATATATATATATATATATATATATATATATATATATATATATATACATATACATACACACACACACACACACACACACACTCAAATTACTTACAAATAACCAAATAACATCCAAAAAGTATTTCACTTAGCCTGAGCCTAGTGAGAAGCACCCGATCTAGTTTAGCGGCAAACGAGATCTGGGTCATCTTCCCTAAGCATGATGGGATAAAGTATAGCCTCGAGCCAGTGGAAGCGCTCAAACTTTAGTAATAGGCCGAGTCAGAACCGATGCTCAGTTCCGAACCCAACCAGCAAGAATAAAGGTGAGACAGGACAACATAACATTTAATGATCCATCTGATGAATAAGATTTTTCTTCTCCAAGAGCCTCCTGTTCCTCTACAGATCTCCTAGGAGTGGTGGAAGGAACAGCAAAGGAAGGTTGAACAATGGATGGATTTACAGCAAGGAATGCATTAACGATGCCCTGCGAGAAGGCCTGCCAATCTGGGGAAGGATCCTGGGGAAAGGAAACATATTTTTATTTTAATTTCTTCTTACCAGGAAGAACCCCCCCCCCCCCTTAGCTGTAAGGAAATATCTGATGCAAGCCTACAGATAACTTGAGACCGAGCAGCTGGAGGAGCACTGTAAGGGGCATCCAAAGTAGTGGGCCATGGTTCCTCCATAATGCCCCAAACGGATCCCTGCGATGCTTCTGAAGAAGTGCTAGTGGCACCCTCCCCAACTGCTTCCAAAATGGTACCCACTGCAGGTTGGGTACCAGAGATCGAACGGGCCTTCCGGCCTACACTGGCCTCAAGATAAATGTCTGGATCCAGAGGTTCAGTCGAAGATTCGGGCCTGATCTTTTTGGCCTTCTTCTTCGGTGGCTCACCCAATGGATCTGCAGTGCCCTCCATTCCAAAAGCTAGACTTTTAAGCAGTTGATTCCTGAGGTAAATATTAAGATAACTACCACGCATTTTGGGGATGAATGCCTGGCAAATCGCGCAAGACTTGTAATCATGCTTGGACCCTAGGCAAAACAAACACTAATCATGGCTACCTTTGTGTGAAATCTGACGTCCACAAAGGCACTTGCCTTTCCTAGATGACATTAACCTCCGCAAACATGCAGCAGCAAAAAAGTAACAAAGATTTTCTCCAATGGGGCACTTATCTGAAAATAGCAAACACTAAGAGAACAGACGAATGGTAGAAGCTGGTGTTCAGACTAGTGGCAGAGAATTTCTTAGAAATGGTACATGTCAATGCCAACTTTATAGCCTATGCTGGCTGTCTTGCTATGTGCAACATGGCACATACCAATCAGTAGCAAAAGTCTTTTGTATACTGGCTGGAAGTTTGGGTCAGCTAGGTGGGGAATCCCTCAGGTTATGAATACTGCAACATAGGAATAGGAGGACATCAGGAAGTACAGGAGAAGGGGATGGGGTGCATATTTTCAAAAGGCTGTAGTTTCTTTTCTGCACCTCTGAGATTTGCCTAGACTCCCACTTAAAATGCTTCATCATATTTAAGAATGTCTCTCCAAAAGAAGCTTCTTCTACTGGAGAATCAGGTGAAATGGAGTCCTCATCTTCCAAAGGGATTTGGCCAAGAGAGTGCAACTGAAAGGAGAAGGCCAGAAAATGGTCAGAGTAGTCCTTTTCAGAGGAAGATGAATCCACAGCCATTTTTGAGGGTGAGTAGGGTATTGAGAGGAGAAAGGAACCAACTTTAGTACCACAATGCCCTTAAACAATCCTTGAGAAAAATCCATCCATTCCTTTTTCCTAAATGATGGAGGAGGATGGGAAAAGCGTGAGACAACATGTTTAGTTTTATGACGCTTCTTTTTAGTGTGACGTCTGCCTATACTAAACGCAGTAGTTCATTTCCCTGAGGTCCCCTGATTAGTTGCCTGAGATATATTCCCTAACCAGGATCTGAAAAATGCCCTCTGGGCCCTGCAATATGATGATTCGCAGTTCACCTCTGTCTGCAGAATCTTCACTCAAGATCTCTGACATCATGATGGCCTCCAGTGGAGTTTTGGTAGAGGGCATCTAAGGAGGAAATGGACGTACCATGGATTCTGAAACCTCAGTGGGTACATCAGTGTTAAACACAGATGACGGAGTCACTGGCCTAAGCCTTTTAAACTTTTTCTTAAGCGGACGAGGTATGTGCGGGGAAGCAGAATCCACCACCTTGCAGGTGGCCAAGCATTTGAGATGCTGGGTCTCCAGGAAAGTGTTAAGAGAGGACAAATGGGACCACAGGGTCTTAGGTACAAAGGATTAGCAGAAAGAACAAGCTTTGTGGCAGTGTTCTACTCCTAAGCAAAAAAACACTGGGTGGGCAAGTCTTTGTTTGGGACTTGCACACCGCACTTGCATGTACCCTTCCTAGCTGACATCTAATACTGGTAAGAAAAAACAGTTAAGTAAAGAGGAAGGTTCCCCATTGGGGCACTTATATGAGTACTCGAAGCAGTGGTACCAAAGACACATAGTGACCAGTCTTCATATGTTCATAGGTTGGTACTAGGCTATCAGCCCTAGGGCCTATACAAACCTAGCCATAACAATTCCCTGGATATTTCTTCCCACAATATTTACTTCCCTGGACCCCTGAAAGCATTGCTCCCTACACAGACAAAGAAATGCACACAAACATCCACACTTGCCATGTGGGGTATAAAACCCCTAACAAAGTACTATATCACACTACAGCATTACGCTGTTATAGGACGCACCACGGGGATGTCTGACGGATATGTGACCTGGAATTCATACCGTGGCAAGATAGATTCAGGAATTATGCTTGTAAATCCACCTATATATATCCACAAAAGGCTCCTCAGTAGTTCACTCGAGTAGAATTTATTCACAATGCACCAAAACACGAACAAAAGTAAAAGTAACAGTAGTAAGTACTTAGCGCTTTCACCCTGTAAAACCTTTAGGGCATCTTCAGAGTACTGAATAAATATCCATTCAACCATAGTTAAATACATTTTTCTTAAATTACACAAAGCCTGTCATTGGTTAATTGATTGATTGTTTAAATATTTAAAATTCATTTGTACTATGTTATTAGTAAATGTAGTACAATAGATTAAAATGCAATGTATTAAATACTATACCTATTGTAAATATAATAAATAAATAAATATATATAAATATATATATTGTAAATATTATAAATATTCTAAAAATTAAATTAATACATCAACATATAAAGCTATGTAAGCTAAAAATATTATAAAACATTACTGGATGTTTTAGTTGAGTAATAATATTAAATAAAAACAAGTCAATACTACAAACCCATTATTTTATAATATTCTTCACCTTAAAAAAACATAAAATTAAAATTAAAATGTCCATTAATGAACTGTATTGTGCTGTAAAGGCATTAGTATATCAAATACAGTGTGATCTTTGTTTTAAAATACTTGAAATAGAAATATGTCCATTAATACCCGGTAACAAACTGGCATTAAGTCTCAACTGCCACAAACATTCTTTTGCTTCTAGCAAATTGTTATAATCACCTCCTTTCTCCCAATAATTGGGAATTCTATCAATTACAAAGAATACAATTCTCTTAAAATTCTCACATTTACTGCTGTGTACATATAGGGCATTCACCATCTTTTTATTTTTGATATCTCTATTGTGTTCGAGAATACGCTCCCTCAATTTCCTGGTGGTTTTCCCTACATAGTATGCTGGACAAGAAACACATGTAGCTAAGTAAACCACCATTTTGGTATTACAATTACAGTGTCCTGGGCATTTTAAGGATCTCCCATATCCTTGCACCATAGTGTATGGTCCATCATTCACAAATTTACAACATTTACAAAAACCACATTTACTCATTTTTGACATGGTGTATGTACAACTACTGTTGTTATTTTACATAATTTCTTTTAAATTAGTGCCCCGACTGTACGTAACCTTTGGAAAATGCCCAATTAATTCATTATATTCTGTTCTGTTAGAAAACACACTAAACCAAGTATCATGTAATATTTTGACTATAGTGTCAGAGTTGTCATTAAATGGTAAAATAAAAACATCTTTTTTATTATTTTTGTTGTTTTTATTGATATTTGTCTTCTCTATAGTCATAGTGTTTAGACCATCCTTTATAATTGGTTTATATAAAGTATTTCACAAGTCGGATGTATGACACTGGGAAGGTAAAGCTTTGGTACCCTGGGTGAACAACAGCAGTAATAATAATACCCATTCATTAACCAGGAAGGCTGCCCACTGGACCCATAGTCCATTTTCAGGGAAGACTCATGAACAATGCCTTGCTCAAGGTCACAAAATAAGGAAATCGGTGCTGTAGGAATCAAACCCTGCATCACAGGAATGACAGCACATAGCTTTAATCCTCTGTACCAAATGACAGACTCTGGTTCATTAGCATTAGAAATATGGCAATAGCATCAGTGTTTTACTAAAAATGTCTGTTACAGTTAGGAATTTTTGGCCTTTTACTGAAAACAGAAGAACGTGAAAATTATCTTCGAAAAATGCATAATACAAATACTATCATATGTGAAATACCCATACAGATGTCAAAACAACAACAAAAAAGGCTGAACCCAAACATCCACTAAGAATGGTCTTAGATTTTTAATCAGAGCAGTGATAAAGACTGAAACCACTGCTGCTAAACCAAAATGCAAATTATTTCCACTTAGCAACTCAACTTGATCAAGTAGAAATCTTTCCAGCACACCAAGAGAATCTGAAATAACAATCTTAGAAGCCACTTCATGCACTGCAGGCATACAGCTGTAGCATCATGGGGCGTGGCAGAGTAGCCGAGTCTGGGCCAAACAGCATCCTTGGAAATTTGGAAAGTAACTTATGTTTGCCAAGAACAATTGCTGGGGAAAGGTGGAATAACATATGTCAATGATAATATATGAAATGATGATACAAGTGCCATCCTTTGTGATTCCTCTCAAACAGTGAGTGGAACCTTCTGACAAATTGGAAAAGGAGTAACAACACAGCCCAGCATAACTTTCCATAACAAAAACATCTGAAGAAAAGGGAAAACCGTTTCTGAAAAATCATGAATAGTATTCCCAAATTCTAAGAGTCAGTATGTTCTACACTGCCTATCAAGCTCATTTCATTCAAGCAATGAAGACCTGAAGGGGAGGATTTACTGCTCTTCTTATCAACATTCTTCTGCCAAAGACAGTGCTAACTAAAAAGCTACAAGTACAGCTAAAGACAGCAGAATTTTGGATTCAAGAGTGTGCTATGGTATTGCGATTAATAGAAAAGTGATAACTCAAGGCAGGTTTTTTTTTGGGAGGGGGGAATATGCTTTTAACTAACTAAAACTATTGAAAAAGACAAAGGTGCCAAACCTGAATGTGCACATGTTCACTTATTAGAAAGGCTACAGAGATGACAGTAAACTCTACATTTTACATCATTTTAAAAAATAATGCGACAAAAAAATGACAAACTTGTAACACAGAGATGAAAATCCACATTACACATTGCAGCTGTAGACATTTAAACAAGAAGGGACACCTTCCTTTACTGACAGTACATCACAGTCTACTCCACTGGAGCACTCTTTCCTTACTCATTCTACAGCCATTACCTTCTCCACTGTTTGATTTGCTCCTGGTCACGGTAAGTTTTAAGGCACTCTGCAATGCGATCTCCTATCTTCAGCAAGCAGCTACGGGTGTGCTCCAGCTGCTCCTGGACTGATGCGCCTTTGTCTGGTTTGTCAAGCTGTTTCAGCGCCTTCTTTACAGGTCTCATTTTTTCCTTGCACTACAAGGAAAGACAAAAGATAGGAAGGCATCCTGAAAACTAATCCAGTGACAGGATCAATGGTTTGTAGTCATAAGCTACATAACACAATAATGAAATATTCAAACACTATGGGAAATTTTCTTGTACGATTCATGTAATTTGCTTATAATGGTCAATTTCTTGTGCAAGTTTGATGCTTTCAACAATTTTCTTTTAAGATATAACATCGTCTTATTAGTAGTTTCCTTTTAAGAAAAAGCATCCAAAAAAATAAGCACAAAAGTAAGTGGACAGGTCAATGGAAAGGGAAACCAAGGTGTTTTGCTCTACCTAGCTATACACACAACAGTCAACAGCACAAGAACTAGGTAATACTGGAATAATCTTTTCAGAGTGTACGGTATTAAGCCTGAAGCACAAGAGAGACTAAGATTTAATATTACAGCAGATTAATGGCTTTATGTGAACTAATCTCAGTTAGCATGGGCATCATACTGTCAAACAGCCTTGGGCTCCATCAGGGCTATAACACTTTTAGGTTGTGCGATATCTAAAATGTGCAAATCTCTTGTTCTGAAAACCCTATGAAATAAGTGGCTAAAAAGTACTCTTCCAAGGTGTGTCTCATTTGTTTCAAAGCACAAGCCCACATTCCTAGATCAAAATGTAAAAATTCAAGAGCAATATTTACATGGTCTATTCTGACTACTGTTTTGTTTTTTTTTTTTGCTGCCTCTGGAATGAAAGAAATATTACTTTGGTATTAACCTTGACCAGGGTTGGTGTTAGTATTAATGGCTACCAGCAAGCTTTAATTTGAGAGACCCTCAGTACATACAGTATCACACTCTTGCTGCTACCCCCTCATAAGCAACCACTTAGCTCCAGCTAGAAAGCTTTAGGAATAGTACATACAGATAGAACTGTATTAGGAAGCCACAAAGAGAGCTGACACCACGGGAACAAGAAATGAAATTTAATGTTGAGCGCTTTCGTCACAATTACAGTTGACTTCTTCAGAAAAAACAGAGTATCACCTCACAACTCCTTAAATACTCATTACAATAACATCATTAACAGTTGTGTGCTGAGCACCATATACATTTAAAGATACAGACTCCCTTATTCACCCTTAATGCATGCAAAGTTAAAAGCAATGTTACACTGCATGTAATATCTAATAATGTTGAATACTTCAAACTTGAAATGTTAACTTAAATTATGTAAAAATGATAAAATAATCATCTAATAATAATATATTAATATAAAATTAAATAAAATAAGCTAATTAAATAAAAAAATTAGCTTTTAGCTTCAAAAAACTAGTTATTGAAACCATGTCATTCAATCCTGGGTTAATGTTAGCATTAACCCTCAATTGCCATAACAATTCTTTGTACTCAAGGAAATATTCCATAGGACCTCCTCTTTCTTCCACCATAAGTTGTTCAAGAGCTGTGAATTTAAAATTGTGACCTGGATAGGTGTTGACATGCTTAGCCAGTGAGTTTTTTAAATTCATTTTCCTAATGTCATATAAATGTTGGTAAATACGTGTTTGAAAGGCATTCTTGGTTTTGCCTATATAAAAACAAGCACACGTCTGACAAATACCTGCATATGTGACATTCTTACTACTAGAGTTATATTTATGTAGTAGTTTCACCCATCCATAACCTTTAAGGAATACACTGTCACCTTCCAAAATATATTTGCAGAGAGTACACTGCCTACATTTAGACATTCTCCCTTGTTCACCAAATGTGTTGCCACCTTTTTTCCTCTCCAAGATGTTTTTAACACTGGTGTCCTTTCTATACACAACCACTGGGGCTTCCCCAATTCTCTCTCTTAAGTCAGGATCCCCTGACAAGATAAAGCAATTCTTGAAAACAATGTCCCGAATCAGTGGGAACTGGTGGAAACAACCAGAAAATGAACTACTGTTCTCCAATGGAGCGCACAGTCTGGTGATGTCAGTGCCCAACAACAGAAAGAAGTGACCCTCTAATCTCTTCTTGGTCACTTCATCAAGCAAGGGTGTCACAAATTGTTCTGGATAACCTCTTTGTATCAACATCCTCAATAAAACATCCCTTTCTTCATAGAAATCTTCGATTTTACTAATCATGCGAGCCAATCTCACTCCCTGGCCTTTAACGAGGGAGCATTTTTGATGGACTGGATGCCCGCTCTCATAATGAAGAATGGAGTTCGAGTAAGTTGGTTTACAATAAATGGTAGAGCAAAACTGTGCAGAAGCATAAAAGGTCAGCATAAATAGGAGCAAATGATGCTCCCATTGCTGTTCCTTTGATCTGCCAAAAACAAATGTCTTGATAGAAAAAGACATTATTAGTGAGGACATGCTCTGCAAGGCCAACAAGAAAGGAATTGAAATCTTGTTCATATAGATGGGCTATATTATTATTAGTGCTAGAGATACTGGCCTCATAACCACTTCTACACTACAACAACTTACTATTCAGGATCCTATCAATCAATATATTTACTTTCTTCCAAAAATCCATAAGGATCCTGTACATCCCCCAGGTAGACCTATTGTTTCTGGTCGAGGTTACCTTACAGAACCATTATCCTTGTTTTTGACTAGACATCTTAAGCCTTTGTTGTCATATGTTCGTCCTCGCTTGCAAGACACGACTGAATTTTTACACATTATATCTGATGCACAATTAGAACCTGGTTGGCTGATGTGTACACTTGATGTTAGTTCTCTGTATACGAATATTCCACATCAGGTGGGGTTGGAAGCTTTAACTCACTGGCTTAATATAGCCCATCTATACGAACAAGATTTCAATTCCTTTCTTGTTGGCCTTGCAGAGCATGTCCTCACTAATAATGTCTTTTTCTATCAAGACATTTGTTTTTGGCAGATCAAAGGAACAGCAATGGGAGCATCATTTGCTCCTATTTATGCTGACCTTTTTATGGCTTATATAGAAGAACATATAATCTACAATAGCAGCCACAACATTTACCTTCCAGAAATTTATATCTGGAGGCGGTATTTGGATGATTGCTGGATGGTGTGGAGGGCTGATGTTGATTATCTAACTGAATTTGTCTCATATTTAAATGATAACATATGGGACTTACAGTTCACTGTCAATTATCATGTTGACACAATAACTTTTCTGGATGTGTTAATAACAAGACAACCAGATGACACTCTCAGTACACAGGTTTTCAGGAAATATCCTGAATACAACACAGTCCTTCACGCATCCAGCTTTCATCCTCCACACATTGCCAAAAACATACCCAAATCACAGTTTATACGTTTGAGGCGCATATATTCTAAGGAGGATACTTTCCAAGAAGATAGATGTGATTTAATCAACAGATTTTGCGCCAGAGGATATTCTATGGGACATGTTTTGCAGGCCAGCAATTGGGCCAATACTTTATCTAGGCAGGAATTGTTATCTTATAAACTTAGGGATCAGAGGACCACACAGCCAATCAGGTTCTTAACAACATATGCTAGGAATTCAGATGTACTCATGAATAGTGTACAGAGAAATTGGAACATTTTGTTAAGTCTACCAGAATTATCAGATATATTACCGGACAAATGTTTATTCTCATTCCGCAAGGGAAAGAATCTAGCCTCATGCTAGCATTGCACAATTTTCACAAACAACTATGACTGGGGAACCTCTAGTGGGGTGTTTCCCCTGTGGTCATTGTAGTAATTGTGATAAAATTGCTAAATCTAAGGAATTTACTAGTAGGAATTGCCCAAGGGTCTATGACATCTCATTCTTTGCAAATTGCAGCAGTGAATGGCTTATTTATTTGGCCACATGCATTTGTGGCTCCTTTTATGTTGGTCAAACATCTCGTCCTTTAAGACTACGGATTTCTGAACATATGAGCAATATTAAAAATAAGAAAATAAACAATGTATTGTACAAACACACTTTGAAACATCACACTGCTAAATTTTCCTTTATGGTGATTGATTTGGTCAAGGGTATTAAATTTAATAAAACAGGATGGCACTCAATGTTAGATACAAAGGAAAAGAAATGGATTACTAAATTAGGTGCTCTTTTTTCACCTGGATTAAATGAGCAATTTTAATTGAACCAATGGGATATGTTTAAAATACTATTTAAGTTACATCAATTGATTTGTGTTTTTTGTCACTGAAGAAGGCTGTGCTTTTTTGCCAGCCGAAACCGGTCTGAGCTTTTTTGATGTTTATTTAACATTAAAGGAATTTTTATCAGATCCACTTTGGTTGCTGGCTTCATTTTGGCTGTGTGGATGCTTTTGCTTTAGTTGCCGTGCAACTTTTCTCCGTGCAGGAGGACTTTTTGACTGATACATCTATACACAGCACGTCACTTCATCCCTCCTCCAAAAGGCAGCTACCCTCTCTGTACCCCTCTGACCTTAGGCTAAGATAAAATTGAAACAAATAGAACACAGTAATGTATTTTCAGTCTGCTGCTGTTTGGCATATATAAACAGCATGCCTTCTTACCACTACCCTCCAGAAGAGATCTATATGCATCTGATATTTAATTGTAAGAAAAATGAAAAAATAATCACAATAATGTATTCCAGCTTTTTGGTTCTAGACAGTATGTTGTCCTTCAAACGTAATAGTGACATTTTGGTTGTAGACAGTATGTTGTCCTTCAAAAGTAATAGTGACATTTTTTGCACAGTTCTGAAGTCTGTGATCAAAGTTAAAGAAATTAAGACTATGCTGATCTCAGCCTCAAAACAAGCTTAACAACTTTGTGTTCACATCTCTGAGGTCTGAATGTGGGAAAATTTAAGGAAATAAAACACACTGTCCCCAGCCCCACATAAGCTACATCAGCTTTGCTTTCTGTGCATAACTGCAAGCAGAGACAAATTTACAATAGGTGAAGTACAGATCAGATGCCGCTAATACGTCTATGTCAAAATCCACTTACACAGTCTGTTGTGGGGGACCAACAAACTTCTATAAGACCTCAGACTGCAGATCTTCTGTAATGCATTTTATGAATACTTTTAAGAGTAATCACTTGATACTTTTTTTTAACAAATCAGTGATGATATTTTACACATGCACATGCACACAGGCACTGTCCCAGTCAAGCCCAGTCTATCACGACGAGCACATGCGTGCTACACACTAACTTCCAGTTAAATTAAGACAAATGGCATTTCACAGCCAGCACGTCTTTTGTTTTTCAGAGGAAACCAAAGTGCAAGGGTAAACCTACAGAGACTGGGAGGGCATGCAGGGTCAACACAGAAAATGCTACAACCAAGAACCCAACCAGAGTCCAGTGCTGTGAAATGGCAAAGCTACTCACTGTGACAATGAACAGTTGCTTTCACACACATCCTGCTCCTGCCAAACCACCAAAAACAGCAACTTATCAAGTCCAAGGCTTATATCTTTGAAGGAAAGGATGACCAACTTGTTACCCTTTGATACACAGCAACAACTTCACATATGCTTACAAACACAGTAGCAATGCTGATGAAAAATGAAAGAAATTATGCTCAATGCATTACTGTAAAACACAATGAAACCCCATGACAACAGTAGTTTTACGCTGATTTCAGCAAATACAGCACATTGTGTGACACTATTTCTGCCATGCCATTTCAGTGACGGTTTTACAGTATTCAATCAACAGCCAGGTTGAGTCATTTTTATTTGCAGACAGCCTTCACACCCATCAATTACAGACACTTTGACTGTATGAACTTCACATTTCAGATTGTGGTAAAAATGAATAATAATCTCATTGATTCATGTTTGCTTTATACAAACACCCAATTACCACAGTAAACAATTTCTTTTTACTTCACACAAATGCACACTAGTGCTGCAAAGCCAGATTAGTGACTGTTCAAACTGACAACAGGGTCAGTTAATGTCATAGACAGGCAACCCTCACTCTCAGTCAGCAGTTGCAACAAGTCCTGTGTACACTACAGATGTTTGACTGTGGGGAAAAATATGGCCATCTAATGCATTTCATCAAAGTTCCACAGAAACAAACCAAACATCAAAGCATTTCAAACTGTTTCATACAAATTGCATAGTCATGCAAAGACAGAAAAATTAGCAAACAGTAGACAACTGGTCACAGTCCTCCATAGACATCCACAGTAACATTACTGCTTCGAGTACATTTTAGATTTCAAACTCTTAGTAAAATAAATAAATAACCAAGGTCAGCACTGTAAGGCATTCAAATAACTGTCAACCCTCTTGTGGAATAACCAGGGACATAAGCACAAAATCAGGGACAGATTTTTTTCAAATATTGCTCCTATATTCATTTTCTGAAGGGTACAAATTCTAAAACTCAAATCTCTGTCACTGTTGATTGCAACCTTTAAAACTTTACCAGAAACCATAAGCTTTACTAGGAACCATGTGAAATCAGAGACAGCTTAGACATATGAATATCTTGTTGCCTACTTGCCTGAGATTAAAAAAATGCCTGCAACAAACTATCTCACTGTGTGTAGATTCATCCCACCTTCAACTTTTTTTCAGATTCTCAGAAGACCCCCACAGTACTAATGACTACAAACTCCAATGCTGATGCTGCAGCCAATTACTTTCTATCATTAGTAATCGAATAAAACACTGTCGATGCCAGGAATTGCTGTTAAATAACTTTTAATTCCACAATTAAAACACAGACTGAGCGCTTTCATCCCCTCATGGGGATTTCATCAGAATCTACTGTAGATTCTGATGAAATCCCCATGAGGGGATGAAAGCGCTCAGTCTGTGTTTTAATTGTGGAATTAAAAGTTATTTAACAGCAATTCCTGGCATCGACAGTGTTTTATTCGATTACTAGTGGACTTTTGGCACTGTTTGTGGTCGACTTTGCAGTTTTACTTTCTATCATTCACAGATTCCTTGCTTTCTATTTGTTCCCACACAAGATGTAAACAAATCAGAGAGCAAAAGCTGAGAGACTCTTAGTATGGATCACTGGAAACACTGAGCAGGAACCCCAGAAATTAGGTGTTTGGAGCTTTGCTAGCAAGCATTGGGTGCTGCTACTTCACAAAGTCAGAATGTTGACTTACTTTGATGGAAAAAAAAAGGTAAAAGAGAAGTCAGAAAAGCACCCTTGAGCAAGTTTAGCTACAGGAGGCCACCTAGGTCACCACCCATGCCTATGTTCCATTAAGTAGCCAAGTTCCACTACTACACTACTGTCACGCACTGACTGACATTAAACTGCCATGCTGTTACAGTAGGAGAAGGCTCTACACCCTGTCAAGGTGGCCAGTCTAGAGGCACTGCCTGGCATGCTGAAACAGTGCTATTTAACAAGACTTGTATTAGCCAGACCCATAGACAACTACTCACACACACACACACACACACACACACACACACACACACACACACACACACACACACAGAGTGAGTGGCATTTAGTAGCAATGTTGCTACATTACCTGACTCTGTATCACATCAGGGTAGCTAGTATCACAGAGGGCAACTCACACTCAACCTACTTACAGCCATACTCAATCACCCACATTCACAAAAAGCACACAAACACAAATGCACATATAAACCCTCACACAGCCACATGCACCCACATGAACACCTATACATCCACATTCAGGAATGCAAGTAAATTGCATAAAAAAATGCATATCTACACAGAGATGCACACCCAGACATACATAGCCATTCAACCCAGACATTGACACACACACACACACACACACATATTCAGAGTTAAAAAACACATACAGGTTGGCTAGAGTGAAATAAATGACATTACACTGACACTCAAGTGGTGTGAAATGAGACAAAAAAGGTTGGCAAACACCAAAGGACCACAGCTCTCAATCTTATATCACCAAAATATGGAACATTACCTTTCGCATTGTGGAGCAAATGGGCAAAATTTGGAAAATCTGTTAACAGCTTTGACTAGGAAGCTGTGTGGTCAATAACTTTTTGCATACTTAAACAAGTGTGAAATAGTGTTAACTGTAACACTTAAAATGAGGAACATTCCTCAGAAACAGATACAGCTGAGATGCATGCTAAGGATTACTGTCACAAGTCTCTCAGACAACCTTTAATAGCTCTCCCACACCTTTGTCTATGTTAATCCCTTTTCTGTTTGGTAAATATATATTGTGCCAATTTGCCCAAAATTCTGCATATAGAATAATACAGATTTCAAAATCACACATGATCAAAGCATAACAGAATACGTATTGCATACTAAACTATAAGGGGCTGTCACAAATTACAACCTGACATTGGACCCCTATATTAGTTACTGTAATGGGCTCTTTAAAAAGCAAACACACTATAAACATGTGTTGATGGGCAATAACACTTCCTTTCAGTTAATACACTGAATCACAGCAGAAACATTGTCATTTAAAAATATAAGCAGCTTTTCAGGAACTAAATGTAGACCACACAAAATAATTTAGGGATAGAGAACAGCCTAAAATCAGGGGCATTTCTTTTTTTTAAACATTACTCTAATTCACTTAAAGTAGACTGCGGTGGTGGTGCTGCGGTAGCGTTGTCACCTCATAGCAAGACGTTGTCCCGTTCAATTCTCAGCTAGAGCGTCTTCTGTGTGGAGGCATGTGTGAATGGGCATGCCTTCATTGAAGGCTGTGCGTCAGGGCTGGTAACTCGGCATGTAAAAATCTACTACCAATCATTAGCAGACCGGAGTTCCGCTGTGGCGACCCCTAACCGGGATAAGCTGAAAGACAACAACAATAACTCTAATTCACTTAAAATAGTTAGTAGAATTGTACTTTCTGATGTGTCAGGCATTTTGAGAACAATAAGAAGCATTAAATTCTAATGTGTGATGTTACTAACTGTAACAGTCAGTGTTTTACCAGAAAACCAATTTTTTTGAGGGACAGAAGAAAAACATGAATCAAAATGACTAGCAATTGGGAATTATGGTCACATTACTTGATTGAGTTATGTTTAAAAAAGCAATGTCCCTCTCCCATACCCCTTCTCTAGCTCCTGACTTTAAAAAGCAACACTTTAAGGCATGTCGTTTTAGGACAACAGAATATTCTCCTCCCCAGGAATCTTTGTCCACTTCCTCCAGTCTTATTATAAATAAACAGTGTCACTTGGAAAACATGTCCTCTACAAACTCAGTTATGACTAAAGGTACAAACTAACATTTTTCTACTCTGTTGTATATGACAAGTAATATGTCTAATAAGTAGTGTATCTTTTGTTTGTAAGATTAATTGTATGCTGGAGCTTTTCTCCCCGGGCCTCCGCTGAAAACGGACATTAATCTAGTCGGACTCTCCCGGTCAACAAATGTAAATAAATAAATTACTTTGTTCCCTTATTTCTGAGTGAAGAAGGCCAGCACTGTAACTTCGAATTTAGAAAAATAATGGAAGGAAAAGATAAGCTGCAACCACAATCAGGTCTGTTTTTCTGCATTAGCAAGACCTGAAAGACTGCAGTTTTACGACACCCACTATGTTATGTTTTAAGGAAAAGGGGGAAGTAGAAGAAGCAAATGCTGCAACCAGTTAAGCTGCAGCCCTAAAATGATGTTGCTCTGTTGCTCACTTGGAAAAAAAGGGCAGATGCTGGAATTAAACGGATAGTCTTACAGTGCAATTGGTTAAAGAATGGCACCTGTGTGTTACCTCTCCATGGCAAATTGCTACTCTTGCTGTCCTCGAAGCCCTTCAAGCAGCATTTCAGTTGAGGGCCCCCTGTGGCTTCAGGTGCCTAATGCTGGTTATGGCCTTGATCAGTAGCATATCAAACTGGAAACAGAAATTCATACATGAAGTAGTGGATTAACTGTACCTTGGATCATGGGCTGCTTTCATTTTCAAAATATGGGCCTTTTGCTCACATTTTTAGGACCATGTATACATGCACACGGTCTAATGGATTCACCATCCTGATTGTTCTTATTTTATATTTACATACAAGATTTGTTTCATAAAGTAAAATTTATTACAGAATGTTTTAAATTTGTAGTTGAACATTTTTCCAAGAAAAAGTGAAAGAATATTTATTAACTATAATATATTACCCATATCAGAATATCTGAACCATAAAAACGGATTAGCCATCCAAGTACAGGGGTACTGCAGAAGGGTATCTCTGACCCTCCCAAAAAGAGGGTACCCCCTTCTGTATCAAATGAGATGTCAAGAGCACATCTAACATTAGGATCTCTATTCAGGGTGTCTATGACTAGAGCGAATCTTAAGTAAAATAAATACCAAAAATGGAAAACTGAAGACAAAGCAAAAGTTCAGAAGGCTGACTTGTAAAGAATGAAGGTGACAAAAAAGGTCCATGCTGTGGGCAGATAAAGTACAGTTGTGTACACTTACCATAAATGTAGATGTTCGAGTGTATTCACTGTTGCAGTCATAACATTTGGGTTATCTGCTTGCAGGTAGCCCTCAGCCGGCCTGATTATCAAAGTCTTGGGTCCTGCGTCAGTTGCTGTCTCTTATAGGTTTCATGGGTAGGTAATTAGGCTATCTGCCCGAAGGCATTTATAAGCCTAGCCGGAATGTGTTGGCTTTCGCCGCCCCCTTAGATCAGTTCCCTGTGCCTCTGTCCAGCAGAGCCATTGAAGTGATCCCTGGGGTAAACCTTCTCTTTCCCATCCACTCATCAAGGTTTCTCTTGAAGAGGGTTAGAGAGGAGCTCTGACTAATGTAGACTGGAATCTTGTTCCAGAGCATGGGAAGTCTCTGGGACAGGAATCTATCCCTCTAGCATGTCCTATTGATTGCTGTGGTGAGGTTAAGATCACTGGAGGTTGTGGCTCGAGGGGATATGGTTTTCTTTAGGTGGAGCATGCCCATCAATTCTGGGTTGGACATGGCCTTGTATGTCAGGCATAGATCACCTCTGAGTAGGCAGTATGCAACCGAGTACAGCTGGAGTTTCTTCAGTCGAGCTGCATAGGGCATCTGCTTGAGGCCAGTGATCCTCTTGGTGAGGTACTTCTGTGGTCTTTCTAGTTGTTGCATGTGTCTTGTAAGGTACATCCCAAATGGGGCTTTGTACTCTATGATGGGTCTGATGAGTGATGTGTAGAGAGACCCAATGACCTCTTTCGATCTGGATGCAAACCCTTTTGTGATTAGGTGGGCCACATAGAAGGATTTTCTAACCACTTTGACACTGTGATTATCAAAGGAGAGGTTACTATCTACTTGGGTCCCCAGATCCCTTATTACGTCTTCCGTATTTAGGAGGCTACCACCTATGTGGTAGTTTGTGGGTACTTTGTTTTTTCCAAAGTGGATGACTATGCACTTTTTGGCATTTAGCTTGAGGCCATGGTTTTGACACAAGGTATCTGTCTCAGTGAGACCCTTTTGGAGGATGTCTGTGTCAGCCAGAGAGTCAATTATAGCCCCTAGTTTGCAGTCGTCTGCGAACTTGGTCAGCCATAGTCCTCCTGTGCTTGCCTGTACCTCTGAGAAGTATATACTGAACAGGAGGGGTCCTAGGACTGAGCCCTAGGGAACGCCACTTGTAACTGGTTTACAGTCAGACCTAGCTCCCGCAACTCTTACCATGTGGGTTCTGTTTGTGAGCCAGTTGCAACCCATCTCATGACGTAGGGGTAAGTTCAGGCTGATGAGCTTGTCTATAATACCCGAGTGGGGAATGGTGTCGAAGGCCTTTGCGAGGTCTAGGTAGGCTGTGTGGACCACCGTTCCCTCGTCTATAGCCTTGGTACCTGTCTCAAAGAAGTCCTCCAGGTTTAGGAGGCATGATATGCCCTTAAAGCCGAACTGGGTAGGGTCCAGTGTTTGGAGGTTTCCAATGTCTCTGTTAACGAGATCCATGATGATGCGCTCCATAGTTTGCAGACCAAGCTAGTCAGGCTTATAGGGCAATAGTTCCTGGGGTCCATTGTGGCCCCACCTTTGTGGAGCAGAATAACCGTTGCTGTGCGCCATTCTGTGGGCACATAGCCTGTGGAGCGGCTGAGTTTAAACAGTGCTTTTAGGTGAGGGGTTAGTTCATCTTTGAGCTCGTGTAGGACACAGCCTGGGACACCGTCCAGTCCTGTTGATGCTGTGTTTTTGGCTTTGGAGAGGGCTGTTTTAACCTGAGTGTCTGTGATTTCAGGGGCACTACATTCTTCTGGTACAGTTACGGGCCCTTTTGGGGGTGGGAGGGGGGTGATGTTTGCACTGAACCGGTCTGCCAGGATGTTGGCTATATAGGTCGGTACAGTGTATTTTGTGCCATTCTGCACTAACTCCGAGCAGATCTGAAAATTCCCACTTAGAATCTTGACACAGTTAAAGAATGCCTTGTGGTTATCTTTGGCGTCCATGGCAATTTTTTTTTCAAAGCTAGCCTTGGATGATTTTATAAGGGAACATAGTTTCTTGGTGAAACTGATCAGGGATGTCTTCCCTTCTTGGGATTTTACTCTTTTCTGTGCTAGTTTCCTCCTTCTATTGTACAGCTTGTTTATGGCAGGCGTCCACCAGACTGGTTTCCTTTTCTTGGAAGAGTGAGTCTTGGTTTTGTTTGGGATAGCACGATCCATGACTATCTTCTTCCTTGACGTCAGGTAGTTAGGGATATAAGGCATGCAGCCGATGCCATTACATCAGTTTTCCTTGCCCCAGATGTCAGGTGCCCCCATAATGGGAAGCAATTATATACAAGGTTACACCTCCAATTATAAGCAAATACACCAGAAAGCTTAAATACAGTAAACAAGAAGAAAGGTATAGCAAACAGAAGTCAGGGGGCTTGAGGGAGGGTAACCAAGACTGCAACAGTGAATGCACTCAATGCACTCAAACATCTACATTTAAGGTAAGTGTACACAACTGTACTATGTTCTTCGTGTTTCACTGTTGCAGTCATTACATTTGGGTAGATTCCCAAAGTTAAGGAAGGGAGGAGGCAATTAGAGAGCATTAGGACCAGCTATTAGGCCCTGCAAGACTGCAGTGGCAAAACCATCTCTGGATTTAGAGAAAGTAGGCAAGTGGTAATACTTAGTGAAGGTATGAACAGAACTCCAGGTAACAGCTTCTAGGATGTCCCTGGTAGTAACACCTCTGAGAAAGGCTGTTGAAGTAGATGCAGCCCTGGTGGAATGTGATCTTATCCCCTGTGGAATAGGTTTTCCATGGTGCTTATAGCAGAAATGAATGCAATGGCCTATCCATTTAGAAATGTTTTGCTTTGAAATAGCCTTTCCCTCTGCCCCTGCAGCAATGGCAACAAGCAGCTGTTCAGTTTTTCGGAGAGGTTTAGTCCTGTCCAAATAAAATCTTAGTTGTCTGTCACATCCAAAGAATGCAGTATTCGTTCTCCTTTGTTTTGTGGATTAGAAAAGAAGGTTGGCAAATGAATGGACTGATTAAGGGCCACAATGGATATCACCTTGGGTTTAAAGGAAGGATTGGTCCTGAGGGACACCCTGTCTGCATGGAAGATGATAAAGGGCTCCACCTGCCATGAGGGCCTGTAATTCAGACACTCTTCTTGCTGAAGTGATGGCTAGAAGGAAGGCTGTTTTCCAAGAAAGGAATTTCAACTCTGCAGTTGCAGCTGGCTCAAAGGGAGGTAGAGTGAGCTTTTCCAATACAAAGTTAAGGTTTCGGGCTGGAGTAGTGGCTCTCCTCAGTGGTCTTAAATTTTTGGTCCCTCTGAGGAATTGCTTCAGCAGTGGCTGAGAGAAGAGGGGTGGTTCCGTATTATAATGTGCTGAAATGGCAGAGGCATGAATTTTAACAGAAGAGAAGGAAAGGCCCTTGTGAAGCATCTCTGTTAAGTACAGAAGAATATGCGGTAAACTGGGCACTACTGTGCCCAACCCCGGAGTCTGGCTCCAGGAATAGAATCTTTTCCACTTTTCAGCATAGGATTTTCTAGTACTAGGCCTCCTTGCCTCCAGAATGACATCCAGCACTTGCTTACTGAGGGATGGTAATAGAGAGATCAGGTAATTAGCCAGGCTGCAAGGTTCAGGGTTTGAAGCTGGAGGTGCAGAATCTGGCCCTCCAGTTGGGACAGCAGGGAAGGGGTCTGAGGCAGGTGCCATGGTTCCAGCAGTGACACACTGTGCAAGTGGGGGTACCAGTGTTGGCGTGGCCAGTCTGGTGCAATGAGCATTGTCCTTGGTTTGTCCTGTTTGATCTTTAGTAGAATTTTGGAGAGGAGAGGCAGAGGGGGGAAGGCATAAACTGAGAGGTTTTCCCAAGTGAAGGACAGGGCATCCACTTTCTAAGTTTGTCTGTGGGGAGTCCTTGTGCAGAACTTGTCCAATTGGTAGTTCTGAAGGAAGGCAAACAGGTCTAATATCTTTGGTTCCAGTTTCCACTCATGTGGGTCCATGAGATTTCTGCTTAGGTCGTCTGCCAGTGAGCTTAGCTTGCCTGGCAGGAATTGAGTCTGTAGGTGCACTTGGTAGCTCAAGGCTGTGTTCCACAGAGCCATGGCTAGTCTGCAGAGGGGGCAAGAGTGGGTTCCCCCCTGCTTGTTTATGTACCACATAACAGTGGTGTTGTCTGTTTTTAGCAATAATTGTCCTGGAAGGATGTGGTCCTTGAAGACTGTCAGAGCATTCTGTACAGCTAACATTTCTTTTTGATTGATATGCAGGTACATTTGACTCTGGTTCCATTTGCCCTGAATGCACTGCCCTGCCAAGTGAGCCCCCCATGCATAGTCTGATGTGTCTGTTGTTAGGATTTGGGTGGCAGGGGGCAGAGTGAATGGCAGTCCCTTGTTGAGGTAGCAGGCCTCTGCCCACCAAAGGAATTCTGTCTTTATACAAGGGATGACAGGAATCACTGATTCCAGGTCCTGAGAATGTTGACATCATAGCCTTTTTAGATACCATTGTAGTTTCCTCATATGCAGTCTTGCATATGGAATTAGTAGGATGCAAGAGGCCATGAACCCCAGAGCTTGCAGTATTTTCCTTGCAGTTAACTGGGTCTTTGTGACCAGTAATTTGAAGTAGGCTGTCAGATAAACTTGTTTCTCTGGTGTGAGGTAGGCCATCTGGGAAGTTGTGTTCAAGCTTGCTCCCAGGAATACAATTTGTTGGCAGGGTACTAGAAGATATTTCTTTTAGTTTATGGTGTACCCCAGTGAGGTTAGCAGCTTCTTTACAAATACCAGATGATTTAATAGTACGTCCCGGCTTTCTGCCTGAATTAGACAATCGTCCGGGTATGGGTACATTTGAATATTTCTTTGCCTTTAAAATGCAATGACTGGAGCTAGGCATTTTGTGAATACCCTGGGCACAGTAGATAAGCCAAAGGGCAGTGCAGAGAACTGATAGTGCATGTAGCCTGCTCTGAAGCGTAGGTATTTTCTGCAAGAATCCCTTATTGGGATGTGCAGGTAAGCTTCCTTTAAATCCAATGTTGTCAACCAGGCATTTTTGCCCAGCATGGGAAGCAGCTGATGAAGAGTTAGCATTCTGAATTTTGGAATTACCAAAAAGGTGTTTAAGATAGATAGTTCCAGGACAGGACGCCAGGAGTTGTCTTTTCTAGGTACCAGGAAAAGCTGAGTAAAAACCTTGTCCCCATTCTTCTGCTGGGACAGGTTTATTAGACCTGATGCTTAGGAGAGGGAGAACCTGCTGTTCAGCCTCTGCCCACTGATTTGGGGGTAGGTCTGGCCAACCTTTTGGGGTTGGTAAGGTGTGGAAGTGGAATCTGTATCCTTGGGAAACTATTTTTAAAACCCATTTGTCTTGGGTAATGACTTCCCAGTTTTTTGCAAGCAGGGTGATCTTTCCCCCTAAAGGCGTGGTCAGTTGAGCAGGGCCTGAAAGGTTTAAGGTTAAGTCATTGTGACAGTTTACCATGGGGGGGGGGGGATCTTACTACTTCCAGCTTTGGAAGTGGGAGCCCCCACTGCTTAGGCCTGTGAGTACCTTGAGACTGTGGCATAAGTGGTCTGCTGTTCCTGGATTTGGACTGAGAAGGCCTGGAAGAGGCAGGAAAGGACCAATTCTTAGAAGGCCAATGCCTACTAAATCTGGGAGGCTGTACTTGCAGGAAATCTTTAACATTTTGCATAGATTTAGCTTTTTCCTCCATCTTTTTAAGAACAACTTCTGCTTTGTTGCCAAACAGGCGGTCTTGGTTTAAGGGCGCATTCAGTAATTTGGCTTTAACATGATCTCATTTGCTTCTTAAGCCAAGCATGCCCTCCAAGAACAGACCCAGTAACAGCAGCTCTACAAGATGCCTCTAAGGAGTCAAAACCACATTGTAAAGTATGTTTACTAACTTGTTCAGCAGAATGCATTAAATCCTGTAATTTATTTTCAGCACAGTCCAGAATCAACATCAATTTCTGTTTTAAGTAATCCAAAAATATGCTGCTGGTACTTTAACATATGAAACTGGCAGTTTAAGGCCCTAATGGCCAAAGCAGCAGAAGTGTATACCTTCTTACCCCATCTGTCCAGGGCCCTTGAATCTCTATCAGAGGGGATAGGATTTTTGGCAGTAGCAGCATTAATGCCTTTGGGTCCCTGTAAAATGGTCTCTTGGTCCGCAGTATGATTCTTAAAGAGGAACTTGGAAGAATCAGGTACTCTGTAATACCAGTCAGGTTTCCTGGGAGCCGGAGGTAAGATGTCTGGGGCCAGGTTAGATTCCAAGAAGGCATCATCTACACTGTCTAGTACGGGGGGGGGGGGGGGGTAGCTAAAGCCCTGTGTTGAGGCAGGAGTAAGAATTCCCTAAGCCTCTTTTTGGAGTCAGAGTAATCCTGGCTTTCCCAGCGGAAATGCTCCCTAAGAGTCTGCAAAGTTTCACCAAAAGAGAAATCTTCTGGAGGGAAAGCAGAGGGAATGGAGTCCTCTGCATCAGAATCTTCATAGGTAGATAAGGGCAAATCCTGGTCATCAGAAGAAACAGAAATTTCAGAATCTTGATCAGAAGAATTAGACGGAAAATCAGTTCTAGGTCTCTTAGAGGGAGAAGGGTGGCTTCCCCTAATTTGAGTAATTAGGTCTTCAGCCATTCTTATTTGTTTTTTAGGCATATGGGCCTGACCATGCGGTTTGAACATCAGTTTTCTAGGCGTGGATCGAGTCTTAAGCCTTGAAGAAGAAGATGGCATCTATATGCAAGTCAGTAGGCCTGAATATACCTCCAAAAGCTGATGCCTGCACAGTGGCTCCAGACCCATCCAAGGTAGAGACATCCGCAGGTTCCATAGTCGAAGAAGCATCTTGCGGCATACCAGACTCCGAATGGGTCTCAGTAGAGGCCTGTGAATCTGAAGTAGCAGGTATCAGGGGCTGTGAAAGCACCTCACTGAGTACCGGCGAACTGGCGACTAGCTTAATGGAAGTGTTGTCGGCAGCTCTGGACCTATGCGGTCTGTCTCTGTCTTTATCTTTATGTTTTTTTGGAATGTCGGTAGTCGGATGGCTTACCAAAGTCATTTCTGGATAATTGAACAGAGTACCAAAATAGTTAGATGCGAAAATGAACCAATGAAGAATAGTACAAGGATTGAATAAGGAACAAAACCGACAGCGAGGGACGTTATGGTCTGGGCCTAAGCAAGGAAATGAAAATCTTTGAGGTATTTGCTTTCCACAAGAAATACAATTGTTAACTTTTACTGACATCGGTTTAGAGCAAGAAAAAGGATCCCCAATGGGGTACTTAGCTTTTTAGAAGACTTTGGTTCTGAAACTCAAACGAAAATTTCAGGAGTCGGCCGACCGGCACTTGCAAACTGTTTCTGTTTCGGGCACCGCACGGCAAGAAAGACTGCTGCAATGGAGTCGGCTGCATGCTTTATACCCCTGACTACCTGACGTCATGGAAGAAGAGAGAGCAACCGACGCAGGACCCAAGACTTTGATAATCAGGCTGGCTG
Source organism: Protopterus annectens (assembly GCF_019279795.1). Lineage (NCBI taxonomy): Eukaryota > Metazoa > Chordata > Ceratodontiformes > Protopteridae > Protopterus > Protopterus annectens. The sequence continues at coordinate 1,955,770,030 of NC_056739.1, forward strand.
AGGGCTACCTGCAAGCAGATAACCCAAATGTAATGACTGCAACAGTGAAACACGAAGAACATCCATCTGGTACCTTGAGTACAGACATTTTTTGAAACAAGCACTGGTGGAAACAAAGCACTTTGTGGAGCATATTCCAAAATGTGTTCCACTTCATGCAGTTTGTGTCTGCTTGTAAGCTGCCAGTCATTCCTCTTTCCAGAGAGTAGGCTAACAGCCAGTATCTTTGCAAGTATTTACATCTGAGTGTACACATCTATGTACAATTTTGTCAACAGCTATTTCTGCTCTCACAGAGGATGTCTAATACAGTCATTATCAACAGCAGGATCAATCCAGTCACTTAATAACAAATGTGGCTCACTGCATGTTGCTTTCCCTTGGTCTCAGCTGTGGGACAGTGGAGTTAACATATGTAAGTAAGAGGTGTGAGCGTTTAAGCTCCCTAAACAAAGTATGTGTTTTTATTTCTCTGACTAAATTACTTTTGTTGAGTTTTTTTGTATTTGTTAGTTTATTATGAAAAAAATCATAAAAAGAAGTTGTGCGCCTTCCATTTTCTATAACTTGTTTAAGTTTGCTGAGCTTTTTTGCTTGATATTTGCTGTAGAACAAGTTCCAAGTATAAATGAAATGAAGGTCAATGCAATAGAGAATGCTCAACTGATGACACATTCATATTTGCATGTGTGTGCGTGCACCTTTCTCAGTAAAAACTGCAAAAACAGCTAAGCTAGTGTTTTCACTGTGTGATACCTTAAACCACTTGTGACGGAAGCCCATGGGATATATGCAAATGACCCCTTAAAGGACAATGTGTTTCAGCTACATCGCTTCTGGATGCCCATGACTTTTTACTTTAAGTCTTTATGGATACGTTCAGGCCAATAAAGCGAAACCTCACTAGCAATCCACTTACGCTGTGCTGATGAGGTCAATAAGGCAGAAAAATGCATGTCCACAGCTACATACAGGGTCATAGGTGTTTACTAGGTTAACGATCACAAGGGCCTTTTGAGCCTAGCCATGCACCCCAAATCTCTGACAAGTTCTGATACTCTTGATAAGTGTAAGCATGGGCCTGGTAGATGAACCATTTACAGGTTTACCTGTGTCCATTACAGGCATATGTACCAAACTAGAGGTGAATTTCCAGTTTCCCATCCAATTGTCCAAGTTACACGAACTGGATTAGGGAGGAACTCTGCTTCAGATAGAATGGGGAGCCTGTTCCAAAGACAGAGTAGTCTCCTGGATACATACCTATCTCTCCATCAGGTCCTATTTATATCACAGGCAAGGTTTAAGTCTTTAGAAAGTACAGTTTTGTACCTACCATAAATGTAGATGTTCGAGTGTATACCCTGCTGCAGTCATCACACTTGGGTTATCCTGTCGTCAGGCGGTCCCGCAGTCAGCCTGAATTCCAAAGTCTTGGTCCGGCGTCGGTTGCTGTCGCTTCTTCCCTGACGTCAGTGTGCCAGGGTATATATGATGCATCCAACGCCATTTTCTTCAGTTTTTCTTGCCCCAGATGTAAGGTGCTCCCAAAAAGGTGGTCAGTAAATAGTACCAATCTAAAAAGTTTAGCACAAACAAATCATCCCTCCAGCTATAAGCAAATACATCACAAAGGTAGTATCAGAGTATTGTAAAGTTTTAGTTAGTTAGGTCAGAGGGGATGGAGGGAGGGTAACCTGGACTGCAGCAGGGTATACACTCGAACATCTACATTTATGGTAGGTACAAAACTGTACTATGTTCATCGTGTTACCCTGCTGCAATCATCACACTTGGGTAGAATCTCAAAGCTAAGGATGGGAGGTGGAGTCAAACAGGGTTAGAGGAGGCTAGAAGGCCCTGCAGAACTGCAGTGGCGAAGCCTGCTCTAGTCTTAGAGTAAAGTGGTAAGTAGTAGTGTTTGGTGAAGGTGTGTACTGAACTCAAGTTGCAGCTTCCAAAATATCCTTGTTTGGCATCCCCCTGAGGACGGCTGTAGATGTAGCTGCTGTCCTGGTAGAGTGGGGCCTTATGGTAGCAGGAACTGGTTTTCCATGATGGGTGTAGCAAAAACAAATGCAATGTCCTATCCATTTGGAAATGGTCTGTTTTGATATGGCCTTCCCTTGTGAAGCTGCAGCATAGGATACAAAGAACTGGTCAGATTTTCTGAAAACCTTAGTTTTATCCAAGTAGTAACGTAGTTGCCTGTGAATGTCCAAGGAGTGCAGGAGTCTTTCTCCTTTGTTCTGTGGATTTGGAAAGAAGGTGGGTACGTGGATGGTTTGATTTAGAGCCACACTGGATACCACCTTAGGCATAAAGGAGGGATTAGTTCGTAGAGAAACTCTATCTTGATGGAAAATGAGGAAAGGCTCTACTGCCATTAGTGCCTGAAGCTCTGAGACTCTTCTGACTGAAGTTATTGCTAGCAGCAGGGCAGTCTTCCATGATACAAACTTTAGGTCAGCAGAGAAAGCTGGTTCAAAAGGAGGTAGCGTAAGTTTTTCCAGAACAAAGTTGAGGTCCCAGGTTGGTGTAGGTGCTCTCCTGGGGGGCCTAATGTTTTTGGCCCCTCTGAGAAACTGCCTTAGAAGCGGATGTGAAAATAAGGGAGGATCCGTGTTGTAGTGGGCTGAAACAGCTGAGGCATGGATTTTAATAGATGAAAAATAAAGTCCTTTGTGCAACATCTCAGTTAAATACTGTAGAATCTGAGGTATGTGAGGCTGAAGGGTATTTTGGCCTTTAGCTTGGTTCCAGGCGCAAAACCTTTTCCATTTGTCCGAGTAGGCCTTCCTGGTGCTGGGCCTCCTAGCTTCCAGAATAACATCCATAACTGCTTGAGGAAGAGGAGCTGGCTGGTTGCTTAGGTGATTTGCCATGCAGCCAAATTTAAGGTTTTGAGCTAGCTGTGTAGAATCTGATGGTCTTGCTGTGTGAGCAAATGAGCAATTTGTGGTAAAATCCAAGGTGGGCCCTGGGCCATATTCCTTAGTAGTGGGTACCAGTGCTGGCGTGGCCAGTCTGGGGCTATGAGCATCATTCTGGGTCTCTCCGTCCTGACTTTCAGCAGCACCTTTGTGAGAAGGGGCAATGGTGGGAAGGCATATAATGTCAGGTTTTTCCAACTGAATGAGAGTGCGTCCACTTTCCAAGCTTGATGGTGAAGTGTCCTTGTACAAAATTTTGTTAGCTGACAGTTTTGGGGGCTGGCAAACAGGTCTATGTCTGGGTGGCCCCATTTTTGAGTTATCATTGCAAATACTTGTGGATCCAGTTTCCACTCATGAGGATCCATGATGTTTCTGCTGAGGTCGTCTGCCAATGTGTTCTTTTTTCCTGGCAGGAATTGAGCTTGTAGCTGAACTTGGTAAGCCAGTGCTGTGTTCCACAAGGTCATTGCTTGCCTGTATAGAGGGTAGGAGTGTGTACCCCCTTGTTTATGTACCACATTACTGTGGTGTTGTCCGTCTTTATTGTAAGCTGTCCTGGATGCAAGAGGTCCTTGAAGGCTGTCAGGGCATTCTGTACAGCTAGCATTTCTTTTTGATTGATGTGCAGATTCCTTTGATCTGCAGTCCATATGCCTTGAACGCACTGTCCTGCCATGTGTGCCCCCCAGGCATAGTACAATGCATCTGCTGTCATAGTTTGCCTGGCTGGGGGCAAGGTGAAAGGCTGACCCTTGTTGAGGTAACATGCCTGTGACCACCATAGAAACTCTTGTTGAAGGCAGGGAATGAGAGATATCATTGTGTCCAAGCTGTGGCTGTGTTGAGACCATACGCTTTTTAGGTACCACTGTAATTTCCTCATATGCAGCTTTGCAAATGGTATTAGTAGTATGCAAGATGCCATGAAGCCCAAGGCCTGCAGAATTTTTCTTGCAGGGAGTTGGGTCTTTGTTGCCATTGCTTTGAAATACTGAGTCAGTTGTAGTTCTTTGTCTGGTGTCAGAGAAGCCATCTGGGCCGTTGTATTCAAGCTGGCACCCAGGAATGTCATATTTTGTGAGGGTACTAGTTTTGATGTCTTTTCGTTTACTGTGTACCCTAGGCAACTTAGAAGGTGTTTTACAAAAGCCAGAAAGAGAATGTCCTTGCTTTCTGCTTGGATGAGGCAGTCGTCCAGGTATGGGTATATTTGAATTCCTCTTTGTCTGCAGTATGCAATTACTGGTGCCAGGCATTTTGTGAAAACCCTGGGCGCAGTGGATAAGCCAAAGGGCAGTACAGAGAATTGGTAATGGGTTGAAGCCGCAATGAAACGGAGGTATCTTCTGCAATTTTGTCTGATAGGGACATGCAGGTATGCCTCCTTGAGGTCCAACGTTACTAGCCATGCTTTCTTGCCCAACATGGGAAGAAGATGCTGTAGTGTTAGCATCTTGAATTTGGGTACTTGTAAGAAGGTGTTTAGAATTGAAAGGTCCAGAATTGGTCTCCAAGCAATGTCCTTTCTGGGGACTAGAAAGAGTCTCGAGTAAAATCCTTGGCCTTGCTCCCTTGTAGGTACCAGTTGAATGGCTCATGTCCATGAAAGCTGTAATTTGTTTTTGTGCCTCTGTCCATTGATTTTGTGGCAGGTTTGGCATTCCTCTTATCGTTAGCAAGGTGTGGAAATGGAATCTGTATCCTTGTGAAATAATGTCTAGTACCCATTTGTCCTTTGTGACGATGTGGCAGTTGTCTGAAAAAAGTGCTAATTTTCCTCCCAAGGGAGCTGCCAAGAGAGTTTTGCTTGGCCATATGAGGTTTAAGTCATTGTGTTTGCCTTCTAGTAGTTTGGGGCCTGTCTTCTCCTCCCTTCTGTGTTGCAGTGCCCCATTGTCGAGGTTTGTAGCGGGTTTGTGGTTGTCCTCTGCCTCTTGGGTGTCTGTATTTACCCCTCTAAGGTCTGTCAGTAGCTGGAAAGGACCAATTTTTTCTTGGCCAATTTCTGCTGAAGCAAGGGGGCAGAACCTGTAAGAAATCTTTGAATGTCTGCATAGATTTTGCCTTAACCTCCATTTTCTTTAAGACAACTTCTGCTTTAACTCCAAATAGGACATCCTGCTGTAAGGGAGCATCTAGTAACTTTGCTTTAACATGATCAGGCAGAGTTTGTTCCTTTAACTAAGCATGCCTACGTATAACAGACCCAGTAACAGCTGCTCTACAGGAAGCTTCTAAGGAATCAAATCCACATTGTAAAGTATGTTTGCCCACCTGTTCAGCTGCATGCAACAGATCCTGCATTTCCTTCAATTCAGACTGTTGAGGGTGTGTGCTCATCTTTTGTTTTATTCGAGACATTAGAAATTGCTGGTATTTTAGCATGTGAAATTGACAATTTAGTGCTCCCATAGCTAGAATGGCTGAGGTGTAAACCTTCTTCCCCCAACTGTCTAGTGCTCTGGAGTCCCTTTCAGAGGGTACAGGATTTTTTTCCATAGAAGCCTTAGCCCCTTTGGGACCTTGGGAGATGGTCTCTGGGTCAGCAACAGGGCTTTTATAAAGGAATTTGTGGGAGTCAGGCACTCTATAATATCTGTCTGATTTGGCTGGAGCAGGAGGCAGAGAATCTGGATTTAAACTAGATTCTAAGTAAACATCATCCACAATGTCTAAAACTGGGGGGATAGCAAGTGGTCTGTGCTGGGGGAGTAAAAAACTCTGAGCCTTTTCTTTGAGTCAGAGTAGTCCTGACCTTCCCAGTGAAAATGTTCCCTCATAGTATGTAAAGTTTCCCCAAAGGAGTAGTCTTCAGGGGGAGAAGCTGAGGGAATGGAATCCTCAGCATCAGAATCTTCATAAGGGGGAAAGGAGTAATCTTGTTCCTCAGAGGAGCCTGAGGAAATAGACACTTGATCAGAGGAGGCATAATCTTCCTCTCATCTAGGCCTTTTGTCGGGTGGGGGTTGGGAACCCCTGATTAAAGAGATCAAATCTTCAGCCATTTTAAGCATCTGTTTCTTAGGCATGGGGCCTTGAACTGGAGACTGAAGTGCAGTCTTTTTTGGTTTAAGAGGAGTCTTAAGCTTCAGATACGTTTTTATGGTGAGCGTCGTCGGTCTGAAGACACCTTCAGAAACCAAAGGTGTTTCTACAGCACCGGCTTTTCTCTTTCTGCAATGTCGTCGGTAGGGCCTAAAGAAAATGTCTGCATCGGCCTAAAACTCAACGCCATAGGATCCAAAGCGGTCTCGGGTTCCAATTCTGGGTAGCCAGGGGCTGCTTATGCACCTCACTGAAAACCGATGAACCGGAGACCGGCCCAGCCGAGGCCTCGGAGTCTGGCTTGGGTCTAGGCTGCCTGTCCTTATCTTTGCGTTTTTTGTGCACGCCGGTAGTTGGTTTCTCCGATGGCATAGTGTAATTAAATTTTCTACCGAAGTAGTGTCGTGCGAAATCAAAGCATCATTTTATAGTTCGCTTATTGAACCTAGCACAAAAGCGACAACCAGTGACGTCGTGGTCTGGGCCTAGGCACGGTATACAATAAGAATGAAAATCCTTATGAGGTATTTGCTTCCCACAAGAAATACAATTGTTAACTTTTTCTGACATTGGTCTGAGGCAAGAAAAGTTTCCCCAACGGGGTACTTAGCTTTATTGACGACTTCGGATCTGAAATTCGACTTCGAAAATCTCAGGAGTCGGCCGACCGGCATTTGCGAACTGCTTCTGCTTCGGGCACCACGCGGCAAGAAAGACTGAAGAAAATGGCGTTGGATGCATCATATATACCCCTGGCGCACTGACGTCAGGGAAGAAGTGACAGCAACTGACGCCGGACCAAGACTTTGGAATTCAGGCCGACTGCGGGACTGCCTGACGACAGGATAACCAAAGTGTGATGACTGCAGCAGGGTAACACGATGAACATCAAGTAAATCTGGTGCTGTTTGTTTGTGGATATGCATGAGATCCAGAGTGGGGTCTGGCAATGCCCTGTATGCCAGGCATAGACCTCCCCTCAAAAGCCTGTAGGAGACAGAATACAGGGATAGGGCCTTGAGGCGGTCTGCATAGGACATATTACTTACGTCATGTATTCCTTTAGTGAGGAACCTCTGTGGACATTCCAATTGTTGGATATGCCTGGGTAGGTACATAACAAGGGGGCATATATATATATATATATATATATATATATATATATATATATATATATATATATGTGTGTGTGTGTGTCTGTGTGTCTGTGTATATTGGTGAAGTTCACTCTATGCAGATGTTCCCAAAGTGTGGGTTGCATTTGTCCAGAAGGATTCAACATTTGAAAAAAAAAATACTTCTTAACACCGCAGTGGTGGCATCTTCGCCTTTAAGGAGGACCATGAGTGAGTCGTAGGCATGCACACCAACGTGAATGTAACCCATTCTGCACCTGTGCGAGGAATTTAAACTAGCTGTTCCATTTATAAAGAAGGGAAGTGCATGTATAATTTAAAATAGCGGTTCCATTTCTTTATGTACGGAAGAGAAAGTGTGTGTATGCAATTTAAACTAGTCATTCTGCTCATATGAGATAGTGTGCGTGTATTGCTGTGTGTGAGAGTAGGTGTGTAATAGCAGAGAGAAGGTAGATGTGTGTGTGTGTGTGTGTGTGTGTGTGTGTGTGTGTGTGTGAGAGAGAGAGAGCAGAGAGAAAGTAGATGCGTGCGAGTGTTTGTGAGAGACAGCAAAGTAGGTGTGTGTGTGTGTGTGTGTGTGTGTGTGTGTGTGTGTGTGTATGTGTGTGTGAATGTAAGAGAGACAGCAGAGAGAATTGCAGGCGTGTGTGAGATCAGAGACAAGGTAGGTGTGTGTATGTTTAACATACCTCTAAATTACCCAGATTTAGCCTCAGTTTTGGTCTTTTCTCCTAAAAATTGTGGATTTGTGGCAAATCACAGAAGACTGAAGTCACTAAATAATGACACTGATGTGTGTGTTTCAGACTTCATACCCTTCAGAAAATACCTAACAAATCCTGTTATACTAGCAACTTTCTAAGTTAAAAAGAGCAATATTTCAAATCTATCCCTATTTTCGGGGCATTGTATCCATATTAATTTAGGCTTTGTCCAGACTTCTTGCACTAAGATGTTGAGATATGCATCCCTCTCAATTGTCCAGATTTTTGCCTCATATTTTTGGTCTATTCCTCAAACAAATTGTGGCTTTCTGGCAAATCAGTGAGGATTGAAATAACTAATGTCATAAATTTGAGTTTGAAACTTAATTTCCTTCAGAAAAATGCATGCCAAGACATATGGTGTTGTTCTACCAACTTTCAAAGACTATAACAGCAATATTTATAATCTGTCCCTATTTTTGGGCACTTTGCCCCCCCCCCCCATTATTTTAGGCTTTGTCCAAATGTCTTGTACTAGGAGGCTGAGCGGTATGGAGGCATGGTACGTAATGCCCTAGTTTCTAATTATTTGGTGCATTTTACTGGGGATAGGAGTTCTGGATTCCTAAGCATGTCCTCCTTTGTATAAGATGCCTAGCAACTATGAATGTGCTGGTTTCTCAGTCATTCTCTATTGCAATATTATCAGTTTACCAATTTTTCTTTAAAGTAACGTAGCCAATTAATTCAGGGGCAGCAGGCACTGAATTTGTTGATGAAACACTGAAATGTAAAGTTGTTTCCCAGTAGCAGCCTCTTCATTAGTTACAAATCTCTTTAATGTACAACTATTCGGATGAATTTTACTTCTGCAAAGTTTGTGCTTATTGACTGATACTGGTGGATTGTAATAACAGAAGTCAATGGTCTTTTATGGTTAAAATGTTCTGAAATTGGCAATTTTGTTATTATTGGGTCATACATTTTGTTTCATTGTTTACTAGAAAAATGTTCAAAACTGCAAATTTAAAACACACTAACAAGTGGTGATGTATTATACAAGGAATATAATTTAATACAATCATGAAGGTGAATCAAAGAACACACACATGCATGCACAGCCCTAAAAATGTGTGCAAGACGCCTATGGTTTGAAAATAGCCCAAATGTAAACTTAATTCTCCACTGGCCAGATGCATTTTATTTGAATGTGGGTTTTAATGCTGTTTCAATGAATGTGAGTTCAAATGGCAGAAAAGTTTACTACTCGTGCTACGTATGTTTTCACTGTGAGACTGTATTGTTTGTTTAGCAAACGGCTATCACTGTTAGTGCATTTTATTTCAATATCTCTAATCATTGTAGAAGTAAATAAGAAAACAGTATCCACGCATAGGTTTGAACAGTGTTCATGGTAACTAGGGAGAAATAGCCAAGTAATGGAATATTGGTATGGCTGGGGAGAGGGCTGCTCTGGGAGGCCACAATTTATTACCCTGCCTAAGACTTCATTTGAACGTGACCCAGCTCCGCTAATAATTAAAGTATGAGAATAGTTTATATGGCCCCTTTAAATCCTGGAAAAAAAAACACTCCTTGGTGGCATCTTCTCCTTTAAGGAGGACCATGTGTGCTTCAATGCACGTACACCAATGCCAACAGTGGGGTGCGAAAAATTACCATTTTTGAAAGTGGGTCTCAACCCATTAAAGTTTGGGAACCACTGCTCTATGGAATAGTTAATTTGTCAACAGTGCACTGTTATGGAAATGCATTGAAAACAGTTTAAGTGCTGCGGGTTTTAAAAGGAGGAAGACTGAATGCTTGTGGTTAAAAGTAACCATGAGTGTTTTAATACTGAACATTTCAGCATAAGGAGCAGGAGTTTGAGTGCAAGTATTTGCAAATTAGGATTAGAGTAAGGGTTAAGGAAGGGAATAGATTTACTGATGTGTATTTACGGGTGTACATAATTGTGTCAGTGTTTTGTTTAGTGGCAGTGTCAAGGAAAGGCTTTTTTGTAAAGCAAGGTGTAGGGCTGGGGTTAGGGTAGCACAAATAAGGTGGTATAGGGGATGTCAAAGCCCACTACCAATCCTTAAGAATGTCTGCTAAAGTACAGTTTTGTACCTACCATAAATGTAGATGTTCGAGTGTATACACTGCTGCAGTCATTACACTTGGGTTGTCCTGCCGTCAGGCGGTCCCGCAGTCGGTCAGTATATCAAGTCTAGGTCCGGCGTCGGTTGCTGTCGCCTTCTCCCTGACGTCAGAGCACCAGGGGTATATAAGATGCAGCCGACACCATTTTCCTTCAGTCTTTCTTGCCCCAGATGTCAGGTGCCCCCAAATAGGTAGGCCATATACAAAGTTAATGGATACATATAAAATAAGATACAAAATAAAACAATATACAAAGTCGAAGACAAATACACCACATAAGTACACAAGAGGAGAGGTATGAAAACCAGCCAGGAAAGAGGGGCAGTAGGGAGGGATAGCTGGACTTCAGCAGTGTATACACTCGAACATCTACATTTATGGTAGGTACAAAACTGTACTATGTTCTGCGTGTTACACTGCTGCAGTCATTACACTTGGGTTGAAACCCAAAGCTGAGGATGGGTGGATGGAACTAAATAGAATTTGGAGTGGCTATAAGGCCCTGCATGACTGCAGAGGCAAAGCCTGCTCTAGATTTGGAGTATAGAGGTAGATGGTAATGCTTGGTAAAGGTATGCACTGAACTCCAAGTTGCAGCTTCTAAAATATCCTTGGTGGGAGTCCCTCTAAGGAAGGCAGCAGAGGTGGCAGTAGCCCTGGTGGAGTGAGGCCTAATAATACCAGGTACAGCCTTGCCATGTTGGATGTAGCAAAAACGAATACAATGTCCTATCCATTTTGAAATTGTTTGTTTTGAGATAGCCTTTCCCTGTGATCCAGTAGCATATGCTACAAAGAGTTGATCAGCTTTTTTCTGATGGCATTTGTTTTGTCCAAATAGAACCGTAAGTGCCTGTGTATGTCCAAACAATGGAGGATCCTTTCTCCTTTATTCTGGGGTTTAGGGTAAAAAGTGGGCAGGTGGATGGATTGGTTAAGAGCCACACTAGAAACCACCTTTGGCATGAAAGAAGGATTTGTTCTTAAGGAAACTCTGTCCTGATGAAAGATGATAAAAGGCTCCACTGCCATAAGTGCCTGTAATTCTGACACTCTCCGTGCTGAAGTTATGGCCAATAACAAGGCAGCTTTCCATGACAGAAATTTCAATTCTGCCAAAGCCGCTGGTTCGAAAGGTGGTAAAGTAAGTTTCTCCAAAACAAAGTTGAGATCCCAAGCAGGTGTTGGTGCCCTCCGGGGCGGTCTTATGTTTATTACCCCTCTAAGGTATTGCTTTAGAAGAGGGAGGGAAAAAATTGGAGGATCCGTGTTGTAATAAGCAGAGACAGAGGCATGAATCTTAATGGATGAAAAGGAAAGTCCTTTGTCCAGCATCTCAGTCAAGTATTGTAATATCTGAGGAATGCTTGGGACAAGAGGGTCAAAACCTTGAGACTGGTTCCAGGCACAGAACCTTTTCCATTTGTCTGAGTAGGATTTCCTGGTGCTTGGCCTTCTGGCCTCCAGGATGACATCAGTAACAGCCTTAGACAGAGGAAAAGATGCTTGTGTAATTAATAAATCTGCCATGCAGCTAGATTTAACGTCTTTAGCTGGCTGTGCAGGATTTGATTGTTTTGTTGAGTTAGAAGATGAGGCATTTGTGGTAAAATCCATGCTGGGCCTTGAGCCATGTTCTTTAACATTGGATACCAGTGTTGACGTGGCCAGTTCGGAGCAATGAGGATCACAAGCTTTGGCCAACTGAGACCTACATGAGTGGAGTTAAGTAGATTTTTACCTGCACTTTTATCAAATAATACACGATTTAAAGTTATTTGTTTGTGTTGCATTGAGCAATATCTAGCTGGAAGTTGACCGTTTTTTCAGTAGGTCTTATACAAGTGGCATTTTCAGTTAAGGCTTGTTAGATAACCTGCATAGCCAGTGATAAGTGGGGGTAGTTTACCTCATTTTTATTCGGTTTCTGTCTTATACAAGTGGTACAGTGAATTGTTTTCTGTTTAAACTGTGAGCTTTGGCCAACTGAGACCTACATGAGTGGAGTTAAGTAGATTTATACCTGCACTTTTATCAAATAATACACAATTTAAAGTCATTTGTTTGTGTTGCATTGAGCAATATCTAGCTGGAAGTTGACTGTTGGTGGCTTTGAAACTTCCCACCCCTCTTGTAAATTTGCACTTGGATACTCCTCCTGGGCCCATCTCATTTGCTCACTCAAAAAAAAAAAAAAAAAAAAAAATTATTTTACTGTATTTGTGTTTCTTCCTACTTTATTTTGCTTTAGCGTCATCTTAAAATACTCAGTTGTATTTATTACTGCTTTGTGTAACTCATTCTAAGCCTTTTAGTTTAAGCACTTGGGCTTCAGACCAGTTTTACATTAAGAAGGTTTGTGGTCTGCACTGCAGTGGCAGGACAGGTGGCTTACATCCTTCTAAGTTGGGAACTGCTGATTGAGGGCTCAGTGTCTGTTATTCTAAAAGTATATTAATTCTGGTTAAAGCACTTGGGCTTCAGGCCAGTTATTTTACATTAAGAGGGTTCGTGGTCTACACTCTTGTGGGAGGAGAGGCTGAACTCTGCCCTTCTAAGCTGGGAATTTCTGGTTAAAGGCTTATAGTGCCTGCATATTTGAAATGCTTCTTACTGAAATTGGTACACCTTGTTTGCTGTAGCATAGACTAGATCCAGGCCTGCTGAATCTAGCTTTGTTTGTATAACTTGAGCACTAATCCAGGCATTCTTTAAAGTATTCAATTGTATTTATTACTGTTTGGTAGTAACTTGATTAAAGTGTAGCTATCATTCTAAGTCTTTTGGATTAAGCACTTGGGCTTCAGACCAGTTGTTTTACATTAGGAAGGTTTGTGGCCTGCACTGTGGTGGCAGGACAGGTAGCTTACATCCTTCCAAGTTGGGAACTGCGGATTGAGGGCTCAGTGTCTGTTATTCTAAAAGTGTATTAGTTCTGGTTTAAGTATTTGGGCTTCAGGCCAGTTATTTTACATTAAGAAGGTTCGTGGTCTGCACTCTTGTGGGCGGAGAGGCTGGACTCTGTCCCTCTGAGCTGGGAATTTCTGGTTAAAGGCTTATAGTGCCTGCATATTTGAACCGTTTCTTACTGAAATTGGTACACCTTGTTTGCTGTAGCATAGACTAGATCTAGGCCTGCTGAATCTAGCTTTGTTTGTATGCTTGTTGTTTGTTTGCTTGTTATTTCCTGAAACGCTAATTCCACCTAAAACGCGGTTTTCAGCGCTTCTGTGGATCCCTAGTGATATCTGCATTGCTTACTGTACTTATTTCCTTGTTTCACTTGAATGAAAGTTACTGTTTGTCGTTTTTGCATTTAAGTTACCTGTAGCACATTGCATTTAAGTTACCTGGCACTTGCTCACTAAAGCAATTATATAGGTCAGCGCTAAAAAATTAAAAGCACTACACCGTCACAAACTCCCCTTGAGTACCTTGTTCCCCATTGGCCCTTTTTTTCAATTATAAAGGAATTCCCAATACTATTCTAGCATGTCCAAAGTTCAGTTGTCAATCTCCTCTCCGGTCCAGCTGGTGAATTTGGGAATCTTGAAGCAATGTTACAACTGCCTCATGTACACAGACAACCCTCTCCTCCTCCCAACAAATTCCAACACATGTGAAAGATGCAATCATATAGACAAACTGGAGGCTAAGCTCTCTCAACTCAGTACTGGCATAAACAGTCAGGAGGAAAAGGAAACCACACTCACTACAATTCCAGTCTCACATAGACCTACCACGACAGCAAACCAAACACAAACACACAAAAACATACTCAGAGGCTCTAAATAAAAATCTGCCTAAGCAGCAGAGACCTCCAAAGCAGACACCCAAGCAACCACTACCCCAAAATAAAACACGTGCAACACATAGCTCACAAAGCCAGTGTGCGAACAGTCACAGCCCTTAAGGCTAAACAACACATCTGATACACTTGTAATAGGTGACTCTATCATCAGGCACACTGACGTCCTGCTCACCAGGCTGATCAAGGAGAAGGTCACGGTGAGCTGCCTGTCGGACGCTAGGATCCGCCACATAACACAAGCACTCAGGTCACTCCAAGGCAAGTACAAATATGACTCAGTCATTGTCCATGCTGGTGTGAATGACCTGAGACGTACCTCCCAGGACTACATGAAAAGAGACATAGAGGACCTCTCTGAGCATGCAGCCCAGGCCGGTATGACCCTGACCTTGAGTAACATCTTACCTTCACCAAGAATGATGCCACAAGATGAAGACAAGATGATCAATTTCAACAATTGGCTTAAGTATTGGTGCCATTCAAAGGGGATCCAATGCCTATCAGCCTGGGATGACATGCTCGACAAGCCACGATGCTTCACTAGGGATGGCTTGTACCTATCACCACTGGGCTTTCGGATATTGGCAAAGGCTCTTGCTAGCCCCATAGTGCCTTTTTTAGGCAAGGCTCAAGACAAACCCACCTCCATAGGTATCACAAGGGATAAGAAACTAAGAGTAATGCTACTCAACGCCAGAAGTCTAAACCTCAAGATGCATGCACTCGAAACTCTCCTTAGCATGGAGAACATCGATATCTGTGCAGTAACAGAAACCTGGTTCAAGGCTCGAGAGCACACCAGCACTACCAGGTTATACCTCCTCATACCATGCTTTTCGCCCCAAAACTTGGACCAAACCACAAAAGGAGGGGGTATCAATATTAAATCCAAAGATACCCACACCAACTGGTTGGTGGCACAGCACGAAGCATCAGGGACTATCCATGTGCAACTAACAGTGGGTAAAACTGCCTTCCAGTTTATAGCCTGCTACAGACCACCCTCCCAAACCTAGGAACTCCCTTTCGACCTTCCTGAGAACACTGGAAAATATGAAGGTCTCTCCAAACACCATTATATTGGGCTTCAACTACCCAAACATAGACTGGGAGCATTACTCTAGCTCCAACACCCTAGCCCAAAGTTTCCTAGAATTTATAAACTCAAATGCTATGGAACAACTTGTTACCACTCCCACAAGAGGGCCAAAACATACTGGACCTGATCATCACCAACATGGGGACTCTATACTCCAGACCAAAAGTGTATCCCTCACTGGTAAGATCAGACCATAAACTAATCTCACTGGATATTCACATACCGACTCCACCCCCTGCCCTGAAAACCACAGTGAAAAACTTCTCAAAGCAAATTTCACACTCCCTCAAAACCAAGGTTGAATCCTTCAAAGCCCCCGGCCTGTGGAAAATCTGGCCTAGACCGCAGAATCCTTTATAAACGCATTCTATGAACACCTTCAGGAATGCATGGATCATGCAATCCCAAATAAAACCCAAGACCCAATCCTCCAAAGGCAGACGTCATGTCTGGTGGACCCCAGCCATAAACAAACTATACAATAGAAGGAGGAAGCTACTACATGATAGAGCAAAATCCCAAAATGGGAAGGCATCGCTGATCAGTATTAGCAAAAAAATACGGGCACTCATAAAATCGTCCAAGGCCAGCTTCAAGAGAAAAATTGCACAGGACACTAAGGATAATCACAAGGCTTTCTTTAGTTATGTTAGGAACCTGGGTGGGAATTCCCAGATATGCTCAGAAGTAGTCCAAAATGACAAAATACACTAAACCCACAGACATTGCCAACATCCAAGCTGACAGGTTCAGCTTAAACTTCTCCCTCCTCCCCACCAAAAGGGCAAATATCTATCCCAGCAGAGTGCTGCCCCTGACATCTCAGATGCTCAGGTAAAAGCCCCTTCCAAAGCAAAACACAGCATCAATGGAACCAGACGGTGTCCCGGCTGCCCCTACATGAACTCCAAGAAGAGCTAAACCCAAACATAAAACTACTGTTCAATCTCAGCCTTACTACAGGATATGTACCCAAAGAGTGGCGTACAGCAACGATGGTCCCTCTCCACAAAGGTGGTGCCTCAACGGATCCTGAAAACTATCACCCCATAAGCCTGACTAGCTTGGTCAGCAAAGCTATGGAAAGGATCATCATGGACCTTATAAATAAAGATATTGGGGACCTACAGACACTGGATCTTACCCAGTTTGGCTTTGTTAAAGGCAGATCCTGCTCTTAAACCTGGTTGATTTCTTTTGAAACAGTCACCAAGGCCATTGACGAGGGGAAGGTGGTCCACACAGCCTACCTGGACCTCGCAAAAGCCTTCGATACAATACCCCACTCGGGAATTATAGATAAGCTCACCAACTTAAATATAAACCCCTATGTCACTAGATGGGTTGCAAACTGGCTGAAGGACAGAACCCATATGGTTAGAATTGCTGGAGCCATGTCAGACTCCAAACCAGTTACAAGTGGCGTCCCACAAGGCTCAGTACTGGGACCTCTCTTGTTAGGTATATATTTCTCAGAGGTACAGGCCAACATGGAAGGACTGTGGCTGACCAAGTTCAGATGACTGCAAACTGGGTGCCATGTCGATTCTCCAGCTGACACAAGCATCCTCCAAAGGGCCTCATAGAAACAGACAACTGGTGCCAGATCCATGGCCTCCAAGCTAAACGCCAAAAAGTGTATAGTCATCCCCTTTGGCAAAAACAAAGTGCCCACAAATTACCACATAAGTGGTAATCCATTAGAAGTACTGGAAGAAGTAATTAGGGACCTGGGGACCCAAGTTGATAGCAATCTCTCATTTGACAACCACGTGGCCAAAGTGGTTAGAAAAACATTTTATATAGCCCACCCTAATCATGAAGGGATTCACATCTAGATCAGGGGAGGTCATGCGTGCCTCTTTACTCATCCCTCATCAGGCCCATAATTGAGTACAATGCCCCTTTTGGGATGTACCTTACCAGACACCTGCAGCAGCTGGAAAGACCCCAAAAGTACCTCACCAAGATCGGGCTCCTCCTAGGCCCGTTAAAGACCAGGTACCGGGCCAGGGAGGGGGCCCACGGGCCGGGAAAAGCTGCCCCCAAAAAGGTCTCGCCCCCGTCTCCCTGGGCCTCAGGCAACCCCTTCCGCCTGAAAAATTTTGGCCCCGGCGGAGGGGTTCTACCCAAAGCTCCCCAATCGGAAAAAAGTCCCGGTAAAAGACCCCCAGACCCTTGGAACTGCCCCCAGTGGTGGGGTTAATTTACAATGGAAAACCTGTGGGTGTTAACCCAAGGCACTAACACCAAAAGGGGGATCAAATTAATTATGGCCCCGAGCTTAGAAAAAGACTTCTGGTAGGCCTTTTAAAATTCCTCAGAAGTAATTAACAAAAACCCAAAAAGGGCCCAGGCCTTTCCCCAAACTTTACCAGGAGGGAGGGAAAAAATCATGAAAAAAATTTAAATTTCCCCAATAAATAAAGGGCTCCAAATTTCCAGGGGGAAAAAAAAACCAAAAATTTTATTTTAGGGAAAAAAAAGGAGAGCTAAAGCCACTTTCCCGTACCACTCAAACAAGATCTGGGTCATTTTGGAGGGCATTATGGTTTTTTAAAAGGGGTGAGAGTTTCCTGCTGGAAAATTGTTGTTGTAGGGTCCCTTAAAAAGGGTTTTGGGCAAAAAAACCTCTTGTTTATTGGGTAAATGTTGCCCCGTTTGGATGAGACACAACTTTGGGTTTGGCCTTTTATTATTGTGGTTTTCCGGACTTTTAAAAAATTTTCCCTTTTTAAAATTTTTTTTTTGTTGATTGGAATATTTGGGTTGGAGGGCCTTTTCGTAGTCTTTCCCGTGGCTTCAAGTAAGCATCTTAGATAACCTTCATAGCCAGGGATAAAGCATGGCTAGTTTAAACCTCACAAAATTTTAACAAGGTTTAGATTTATATCCAACTTCGTGATCCCACATTCGAACAGTCGAATTAGTTGTCTGTTGAAATTAGCTTTCGATGCCAACCAAAACCTACAGAGTTGGAAAGTATGGGCTTTGAA
The DNA here is from genome assembly GCF_019279795.1 of Protopterus annectens. Taxonomy (NCBI): domain Eukaryota; kingdom Metazoa; phylum Chordata; order Ceratodontiformes; family Protopteridae; genus Protopterus; species Protopterus annectens. The sequence continues at coordinate 1,955,787,923 of NC_056739.1, forward strand.
CCATGGGCATGTATATAAATAAGTCAGCTTTTTCAAAAGTCATTTGTTTGTGTTGCATTGAGCAATATCTAGCTGGAAGTTGACTGTTGGTGGCTTTGAAACTTCCCACCCCTCTTGTAAATTTGCACTTGGATACTCCTCCTGGGCCCATCTCATTTGCTCACTCAAAAAAAAAAAAAAAATTATTTTACTGTATTTGTGTTTCTTCCTACTTTATTTTGCTTTAGCGTCATCTTAAAATACTCAGTTGTATTTATTACTGCTTTGTGTAACTCATTCTAAGCCTTTTAGTTTAAGCACTTGGGCTTCAGACCAGTTTTACATTAAGAAGGTTTGTGGTCTGCACTGCAGTGGCAGGACAGGTGGCTTACATCCTTCTAAGTTGGGAACTGCTGATTGAGGGCTCAGTGTCTGTTATTCTAAAAGTATATTAATTCTGGTTAAAGCACTTGGGCTTCAGGCCAGTTATTTTACATTAAGAGGGTTCGTGGTCTACACTCTTGTGGGAGGAGAGGCTGGACTCTGCCCTTCTAAGCTGGGAATTTCTGGTTAAAGGCTTATAGTGCCTGCATATTTGAAATGCTTCTTACTGAAATTGGTACACCTTGTTTGCTGTAGCATAGACTAGATCCAGGCCTGCTGAATCTAGCTTTGTTTGTATAACTTGAGCACTAATCCAGGCATTCTTTAAAGTATTCAATTGTATTTATTACTGTTTGGTAGTAACTTGATTAAAGTGTAGCTATCATTCTAAGTCTTTTGGATTAAGCACTTGGGCTTCAGACCAGTTGTTTTACATTAGGAAGGTTTGTGGCCTGCACTGTGGTGGCAGGACAGGTAGCTTACATCCTTCCAAGTTGGGAACTGCGGATTGAGGGCTCAGTGTCTGTTATTCTAAAAGTGTATTAGTTCTGGTTTAAGTATTTGGGCTTCAGGCCAGTTATTTTACATTAAGAAGGTTCGTGGTCTGCACTCTTGTGGGCGGAGAGGCTGGACTCTGTCCTTCTGAGCTGGGAATTTCTGGTTAAAGGCTTATAGTGCCTGCATATTTGAACCGTTTCTTACTGAAATTGGTACACCTTGTTTGCTGTAGCATAGACTAGATCTAGGCCTGCTGAATCTAGCTTTGTTTGTATGCTTGTTGTTTGTTTGCTTGTTATTTCCCTGAAACGCTAATTCCACCTAAAACGCGGTTTTCAGCGCTTCTGTGGATCCCTAGTGATATCTGCATTGCTTACTGTACTTATTTCCTTGTTTCACTTGAATGAAAGTTACTGTTTGTCGTTTTTGCATTTAAGTTACCTGTAGCACATTGCATTTAAGTTACCTGGCACTTGCTCACTAAAGCAATTATATAGGTCAGCGCTAAAAAATTAAAAGCACTACACCGTCACAAACTCCCCTTGAGTACCTTGTTCCCCATTGGCCCTTTTTTTCAATTATAAAGGAATTCCCAATACTATTCTAGCATGTCCAAAGTTCAGTTGTCAATCTCCTCTCCGGTCCAGCTGGTGAATTTGGGAATCTTGAAGCAATGTTACAACTGCCTCATGTACACAGACAACCCTCTCCTCCTCCCAACAAATTCCAACACATGTGAAAGATGCAATCATATAGACAAACTGGAGGCTAAGCTCTCTCAACTCAGTACTGGCATAAACAGTCAGGAGGAAAAGGAAACCACACTCACTACAATTCCAGTCTCACATAGACCTACCACGACAGCAAACCAAACACAAACACACAAAAACATACTCAGAGGCTCTAAATAAAAATCTGCCTAAGCAGCAGAGACCTCCAAAGCAGACACCCAAGCAACCACTACCCCAAAATAAAACACGTGCAACACATAGCTCACAAAGCCAGTGTGCCGAACAGTCACAGCCCTTAAGGCTAAACAACACATCTGATACACTTGTAATAGGTGACTCTATCATCAGGCACACTGACGTCCTGCTCACCAGGCTGATCAAGGAGAAGGTCACGGTGAGCTGCCTGTCGGACGCTAGGATCCGCCACATAACACAAGCACTCAGGTCACTCCAAGGCAAGTACAAATATGACTCAGTCATTGTCCATGCTGGTGTGAATGACCTGAGACGTACCTCCCAGGACTACATGAAAAGAGACATAGAGGACCTCTCTGAGCATGCAGCCCAGGCCGGTATGACCCTGAGCTTGAGTAACATCTTACCTTCACCAAGAATGATGCCACAAGATGAAGACAAGATGATCAATTTCAACAATTGGCTTAAGTATTGGTGCCATTCAAAGGGGATCCAATGCCTATCAGCCTGGGATGACATGCTCGACAAGCCACGATGCTTCACTAGGGATGGCTTGTACCTATCACCACTGGGCTTTCGGATATTGGCAAAGGCTCTTGCTAGCCCCATAGTGCCTTTTTTAGGCAAGGCTCAAAAGACAAACCCACCTCCATAGGTATCACAAGGGATAAGAAACTAAGAGTAATGCTACTCAACGCCAGAAGTCTAAACCTCAAGATGCATGCACTCGAAACTCTCCTTAGCATGGAGAACATCGATATCTGTGCAGTAACAGAAACCTGGTTCAAGGCTCCCGAGAGCACCCCAGCACTACCAGGTTATACCTCCTCATACCATGCTTTTCGGCCCCAAAACTTGGACCAAACCACAAAAGGAGGGGGAGTATCAATATTCGTCAAAGATACCCACACCAACTGGTTGGTGGCACAGCACGAAGCATCAGGGACTATCCATGTGCAACTAACAGTGGGTAAAACTGCCTTCCAGTTTATAGCCTGCTACAGACCACCCTCCCAAACCTAGGAACTCCACTCGACCTTCCTGAGAACACTGGAAAATATGAAGGTCTCTCCAAACACCATTATATTGGGCGACTTCAACTACCCAAACATAGACTGGGAGCATTACTCTAGCTCCAACACCTTAGCCCAAAGTTTCCTAGAATTTATAAACTCAAATGCTATGGAACAACTTGTTACCACTCCCACAAGAGGGCAAAACATACTGGACCTGATCATCACCAACATGGGGACTCTATACTCCAGACCAAAAGTGTATCCCTCACTGGTAAGATCAGACCATAAACTAATCTCACTGGATATTCACATACCGACTCCACCCCCTGCCCTGAAAACCACAGTGAAAAACTTCTCAAAAGCAAATTTCACACTCCTCAAAACCAAGGTTGAATCCTTCAAAGCCCCCGGGCCTGTGGAAAATACGGCCTAGACCGCAGAATCCTTTATAAACGCATTCTATGAACACCTTCAGGAATGCATGGATCATGCAATCCCAAATAAAACCCAAGACCCAATCCTCCAAAGGCAGACGTCATGTCTGGTGGACCCCAGCCATAAACAAACTATACAATAGAAGGAGGAAGCTACTACATGATAGAGCAAAATCCCAAAATGGGAAGGCATCGCTGATCAGTATTAGCAAAAAAATACGGGCACTCATAAAATTGTCCAAGGCCAGCTTCAAGAGAAAAATTGCAAAGGACACTAAGGATAATCACAAGGCTTTCTTTAGTTATGTTAGGAACCTGGGTGGGAATTCCCAGATATGCTCAGAAGTAGTCCAAAATGACAAAAAATACACTAAACCCACAGACATTGCCAACATCCAAGCTGACAGGTTCAGCGCAAACTTCTCCCCCTCCTCCCCACCAAAAGGGCAAATATCTATCCCAGCAGAGTGCTGCCCCCCTGACATCTCAGATGCTCAGGTAAAAGCCGCCCTCTCCAAAGCAAAAAACACAGCATCAATGGAACCAGACGGTGTCCCGGGCTGCGTCCTACATGAACTCCAAGAAGAGCTAAACCCAAACATAAAACTACTGTTCAATCTCAGCCTTACTACAGGATATGTACCCAAAGAGTGGCGTACAGCAACGGTGGTCCCTCTCCACAAAGGTGGTGCCTCAACGGATCCTGGAAACTATCACCCCATAAGCCTGACTAGCTTGGTCAGCAAAGCTATGGAAAGGATCATCATGGACCTTATAAATAAAGATATTGGGGACCTACAGACACTGGATCTTACCCAGTTTGGCTTTGTTAAAGGCAGATCCTGCCTCTTAAACCTGGTTGATTTCTTTGAAACAGTCACCAAGGCCATTGACGAGGGGAAGGTGGTCCACACAGCCTACCTGGACCTCGCAAAAGCCTTCGATACAATACCCCACTCAGGAATTATAGATAAGCTCACCAACTTAAATATAAACCCCTATGTCACTAGATGGGTTGCAAACTGGCTGAAGGACAGAACCCATATGGTTAGAATTGCTGGAGCCATGTCAGACTCCAAACCAGTTACAAGTGGCGTCCCACAAGGCTCAGTACTGGGACCTCTCTTGTTCGGTATATATTTCTCAGAGGTACAGGCCAACATGGAAGGACTGTGGCTGACCAAGTTCGCAGATGACTGCAAACTGGGTGCCATAATCGATTCTCCAGCCGACACAAGCATCCTCCAAAAGGGCCTCATAGAAACAGACAACTGGTGCCAGATCCATGGCCTCAAGCTAAACGCCAAAAAGTGTATAGTCATCCCCTTTGGCAAAAACAAAGTGCCCACAAATTACCACATAAGTGGTAATCCATTAAGTACGGAAGAAGTAATTAGGGACCTGGGGACCCAAGTTGATAGCAATCTCTCATTTGACAACCACGTGGCCAAAGTGGTTAGAAAAACATTTTATATAGCCCACCTAATCATGAAGGGATTCACATCTAGATCAGGGGAGGTCATCGTGCCTCTTTACTCATCCCTCATCAGGCCCATAATTGAGTACAATGCCCCTTTTGGGATGTACCTTACCAGACACCTGCAGCAACTGGAAAGACCCCAAAAGTACCTCACCAAGAGGATCAAAGGGCTCAAACAGATGCCATATGTTGCCCGGTTAAAGAAGCTCCAGCTCTACTCAGTGGCATACCGCCTGCTCAGAGGCGATCTGTGCCTGACGTATAAAGCCATGTCCAACCCGGAATTAATGGACATGCTGCACCTCAGAAAATACAAATCCCATTGAGCTACGCGCTCAAGAGACTTGAACCTCAGCACTGAAATAAATAGGACATGCTGGAGGGACAGATTCATAACCCAGAGGCTCCCTTCACTCTGGAATAAAATCCCAGTCCAGGTTAGGCAGAGTCCCTCATTGACTCTCTTCAAGAGGAATCTTGATGAGTGGATGGGGGATCATAGGTTTATCCTGGGTATCACTTCTGTGTCACTGTTAGACAGAGGCACAGTATACTAACCTCAAAAAAGGGCATAGCAAAATTAATATTAAATGGGTGGCGAAAGCCAAACAGACTCTGGCTAGGCTTATAAATGCCCTAGGGCAGATAGCCTAGTATGAACCTATAAACCTATATGTGGCCTCTCTAGTCTGGCTTTCAGGAGTACCTTTGATAGGAGAGGCAATGGTGGAAAGGCGTATACATGAAGTGTTTCCCCAACTGAATGATAGAGCGTCCACTTTCCATGCCTGTGGATGGTAAGTCCTTGTGCAAAATTTCTGCAGCTGGAAGTTTAGAGGGAAGGCAAAAAGATCTATGTCCGGGCTCCCCCACTTCTGAGATATCATACTGAACACTTGTGGATTCAGTCTCCATTCGTGAGGATCCATGAAGTTTCTGCTTAAGTCGTCTGCCAGAGTATTTTTCTTTCCTGGCAGGAATTGTGCTTGTAGATGCACTTGGAAGGTTAGTGCGGTATTCCATAAAACCATTGCTTGTCTGCATAGTGGGTAGGAATGTGTGCCCCCTTGCTTGTTGATGTACCACATAACTGTGGTGTTGTCCGTTTTTATTAAAATTTGTCCTGGTTGCAGGAGGTCCTTGAATGCTGTCAGGGCGTTTTGTACAGCTAGCATCTCTTTTTGATTGATGTGGAGATGCATTTGGCTTGCAGACCATTTGCCCTGGATACATTTGCCTTCCATGTGAGCTCCCCAGGCATAATCCAATGCATCTGTTGTAATTGTTTGCCTGGCCATGGGCAGGGTGAAATGCAGGCCCTTGTTGAGGTGACATGCCTGTGCCCACCATTGAAATTCCTGTCGAAGGCAAGGGATGAGAGGTATTATTGTTTCCAAACTGTGGCTGTGTTGAGTCCACACACTTTTCAGATACCATTGCAGCTTCCTCATATGCAGTCTGGCATATGGAATTAACAGAATGCAAGATGCCATGAATCCCAAGGCCTGCAGAATTTTTCTTGCAGGGAGTTGGGTCCTTGTTGCCAATGGTTGAATGTATTGAAACAGATGTTGCTGCTTGTCTGGCGTGAGATAAGCCATCTGGGATGTTGTATTTAATCTGGCACCCAGGAATATTATCTCTTGTGAGGGTACTAGGTTGGACTTCTTTTCATTCACAGTGTACCCTAGGCATATAAGCAATCTTTTTACAACAGCCAGATGTCGTAGAAGGATGTCCTTGTTTTCTGCCTGGATAAGACAGTCATCCAAGTAAGGGTATATTTGAATGCCCTTTTCTCTGAAATAAGCAATTACTGGTGCTAAAAATTTTGTGAAGACCCTGGGCGCAGTAGATAAGCCAAAGGGCAGTGCAGAGAATTGGTAATGAGTTGAACCTGCTAAGAATCTGAGGAATCTTCTGCAATTTTGTCTGATAGGGACATGCAGGTATGCCTCTTTTAGGTCCAACATTACAAGTCAGGACTTCTTGCCCAGCATGGGAAGAAGCTGTTGTAGTTTCAACATTTTGAATTTGGGAATGTCCAGACAAGTGTTTAGAATGGAAAGATCCAAGATGGGCCTCCATTCTTTGTCCTATCGGGGAACCAGAAAAAGTCTTGAATAAAATCCCTGTCCTTGCTCCTGTGCTGGTACTTGAATAGTGCTCATGTCCATGAGAACTGAAGTTTGTTTTTGAGCCTCTGCCCATTGATTTGGTGGCAGGTTTGGCATACCTCTGAATGCTGGCAAGGTATGGAAATGGAATCTGTAATCGTGATCTACAATATTTAGAACCCATTTGTCGTGGGTAATCAAATGCCAATTGTGTCTGAAGAGTGCCAGTTTTCCCACCAAAGGAGCTGCCAAGAGAGAGACACTTGGCAGCTGGAGGAAGAAGTCATTGGGACTGTTTTCTAAAGGATTAGGACCTGCCTTCGGCTCCCTTCTGGGTAGGGGCACTCCATTGTCGAGACCTGAAGGTGCCTTGTGGCTGGCCTCTGCCTCTAGGTCGCCTGTACCTGCCCCTCTGGAAACTGTCTGAGGATGGAAAGGACCAATTTTTGTTGGCCAATTTCTACTAAAGCGAGGGGGCTGTACCTGTAAGAAATCTTTCACAGTTTGCAAAGATTTAGCTTTATCCTCCATTTTCTTTAAAACTTCCTCCGCCTTAACTCCAAATAACACATCCTGCTGCAAAGGTGCATCCAGTAATTTGGCTTTGACATGATCTGGTAAACTTTGTTCTTTTAACCAAGCATGCCTACGTATTACAGATCCTGTAACAGCTGCTCTACAAGAAGCCTCTAAAGCATCAAAACCACATTGCAAAGTAAGTTTCCCAACTTGTTCTGCTGCATGCAACAAGTCATGCATTTCCTTATAATCAGGGAGTTCTGAATTTGGTAACATTTTTTGTTTTTAGTTGAGACATTAAATATTGTTGATATTTTAACACGTGAAACTGACAATTCACGGCACTCATGGCCAAAGTTGCTGAAGTGTACACTTTCTTTCCCCATCTGTCTAATGCTCTGGTATCCCTATCAGAGGGGATAGGATTCTTAGCAGTAGAGGCCTTAATCCCTTTGGGACCCTGAGAAATTGTCTCTGGATCTGCAACTGGGCTTTTGTAAAGAAATTTGTGAGTTTCAGGGACTCTGTAGTATCTATCTGGTTTGACTGCTGCTGGGGGTCAAGTATCAGGATTTAGGCTAGATTCAGAATATACATCATCCACAATATCCAACACTGGGGGAATAGCTAGTGGTCTGTGTTGCGGCGATAACAGGAACTCTCGGAGCCTTTTTCTGGAATCAGAGTAATCCTGGCCCTCCCAATGGAAATGCTCCCTCATGGTATATAAAGTTTCCCCAAAAGAGTAATCCTCTGGCGGGGAAGCTGAGGGGTTAGATTCCTCAGCATCCGAATCCTCATAGGGGGGGGGAAAGAATACCCCTGGTCTGAAGAGGAATCTGAGGAAAGGGAGGCCTGGTCAGAAATATCATAATCCACATCCTGTCTTGGTCTTTTATCTGGTGGGGGATGGGAACCCCTGATCAGAGTGATTAGATCTTCAGTCATTTTGAGCATTTGTTTCTTAGGCATGGAGGCCTGAGCTGGAGAGGGCTGAACTTGCTTCTTTAATTTTAAAGGAGTCTTAGCCTTAGAATGGGATCTAATAGTGATAGAAGAAGACCTGAAAACCCCCTCTGAAGCTGAAGGCTGATCAGTCAGGGCAGTTAGGCCAGATTCTTCTGAAGGTATGCTGTCTGTGGGGGCTACAGCTGGGAAATCCGTAGGCCCAGCCGTGTCCATGTGGGACTCAGAGGTAGCCTGTGGCTCCATAGTTGTGGCTGTCAGAGGCTGAGAAGTCGGTTCACTGAAAACCAGAGAACCGGTGGCTGACCTAGCAGAGGCCTCGTCATCCGGTTTGGGCCTCGGATGGTGCTCTCGGTCTTTGCGCTTTTGAAGCAAAGTGGTCGTCGGTTGCTCTGATGGCATGGTATAATTTAGTCGCCTACCAAAATAAAGTCGGGCACAATCAAACCGACGTTTAATAGTACGTTTGTTAAACCTAGCACAAAACCGACAACCAGTGACATCGTGGTCAGGGCCTAGGTAAGGAATGCAATAAGAATGAAAATCCTTACGAGGTATTTGCTTCCCACAAGAAATACAATTATTAACTTTTTACTGACATCGGTCTGAGGCAAGAAAAAGTTTCCCCAACGGGGTACCTAGCTTTATAGAAGACTTCGGTTCTGAAACTCGGATTGAAAATCTCAGGATTCGGCCGACCGGCACTTGCGAACTGCTTCTGGCACCATGCGGCAAGAAAGACTGAAGGAAAAAGGTGTCGGCTGCATCTTATATACCCCTGGTGCTCTGACGTCAAGGAGGACGCGACAGCAACTGACGCCGGACCAAGACTTTGGTATACTGGCCGACTGCGGGACTGCCGGACGGCAGGACAACCCAAGTGTAATGACTGCAGCAGTGTAACACGAAGAACATCCCATAATCCCCATCTCTTTTACCTTACCTTAAATCCTTACTTGTGCTAACCCCTATCCTGCCCCTAACCTCAAACCTACACGTTCTGTGCAGGGGTGTGAGTCACCAGACTGGGATGGTCGTAGAGGGTTGATAAAATGCAACTTAACCATGGATAATATACATCCTCACATACACGTGTATGTGCGCACAAGCACATCTATATTTATTTATTATTTGTTTATTTAAATTTGTTGACCGGGAGTGTCCGACTGGACGTGGGTCCATTTTCAGCGGAGGCCCGGGGAGAAAAGCTCCACAGTAAAATAAACAGACAGTAGTTTTATTATTAGTGTACAATAATACAGTCATGCATATATGTAAAATAAATACGATAGGAATATATACACACAAACATATATATATATAATACACATATACACACACACACGTAACTGAGTATGCCAGTTGTATCCATATCGATACACACACACACACACACACACACACACACACACACACACACACCCCAAGACATCTAGGCAAGAATTTTTTTTTAGACTCTGTTCCACCCACCCTAGGTCTCTCAGGCTATGTCCCTGGTGATGCATTTCCTTCTCACTCCAAATACCAGATGGCACTTAAGTGAGAAGGAAGACCCAGGGACACTGACTGTCATCATGCACGAGGTCATAAGATTAAACTTAAATTTAGATTTATAAATGACATTCCTGATAGAAAAATCCCTCCCTGTATCCATGGATTGAAAAAATTGCACATGTAACATTTCAGCATACCACTCCTTAAATTGGTTAGTAACTTTTTTGTTTCCAAAATGTTTTTTAGATTCAACCCCCTCATATATATATAATTCAGGGGGAGTTTTGGAATCTACCAACAAAGTCAGGGTATCTCCTGATAACTTCTCAATTTTTCCTCAAGACAGACCAAATTTCATGGGCATCACTACTAAAGGGGGTAATCATACTAACCATGTGGTTGGTGTCCCTATGGGATGTAGGCAATGGTATTACATTCCTATTAGGTACACCACTCGAAACTGGTTTATAAAAAACATTTTTTCTTTTGTTCTGGACTTCCTCCTGTATAGTACAAATAAGTGAACTCTGGTAGCCCCTCTTCAGAAACATTTCTTGCAAAGTATAACATTATTCAAGAAAATCAGTATCCTGTGACACCATACGGGCCAGCCCTTACGAGCTGCCCTTTAACTACAGATTTCTTCTGGTACCAAGGGTGGCTGCTGCTGAAAGTTAATCTAAATATAAGTTTAATTGCCAGACAAAATCTGTTGTTTACATTGCGCAGTGTCAAAAATGTGACGCGTTCTATATCGGTAAAATCGACCGTAAATTAAGAGAACGTGTGTATGAGCATGTATATCATATGAGGAATCATAACACAGAGAATGCCCTGGCAAGACATATCCTTCCAAATCCTGACCATAATTTTAAGTTCAGGACTATAGATTCAGTGACAGGTGATAGATGGGGTGGCCCGGACTCATTGTTAGGGTGCCTAGAATTGTGTTGGCAACTCCGGACAGGAGCTTACTTCTGCCCAGGACCTAATGAAGTGTATTCATTATTATGTATACTAAAATTAATAAGTTTAAAAAGATGAAATATTGTACATTAGTAGGTGAGTGTACTTATTTTATTTAACATTATATACATACACACACACACACATATATATATATATATATATATATATATATATATATATATATCTTATTTATTAGAGATGTGATCTGATGATTGATGATACATATTTATACACATGTTTTGCTTATACATTTTATATTTTTGTAAGGAAATAGTAATTGATGATTTTTTAGCATAAAACGTGTATTTATGAATGAGGTCATGGTGACTATGCACAGGGTAGAGTGGGATATGTTTTTAAGTGAGTGTTACATAGCCTTATTGATTAATTGATGGTGTAATTGTTTAACTGATTGTGCATTTTACAAATGTATAAAAATTTGGGTGTAACACATTCATTTTATCTGAAGAAATCCTACCAGTGGGTAGGACGAAAAGCACTTTATTTCATTTTATTAAAACTTCTCTTTACTGGTTGCACCTGTGCCTTTCAGTGGTCTTTCTTCATCTGGTTTGTTACTTGCTTGCAGTTTAAGTTTGTCGGTTTGTTATGGCCAAAGAAAGCCCCTCCAGTGCATTATCTCCAGTATCAAAAACGGATAATATTGGTTACCTTACATTGCTCATTGAGCAACTTTCACAACAAGTGGATCATCTCAACACCCGGTTGGATTCAACCACGGTGACTTGTCTTTCTACACAACAAGATAGTGCTGCAGCACAAAGCCAACTTACTGACAGGGCTGGGAGTGCTACCCGTTTGGTAGCTGCAACAGAGCCGGCTCAACCAGCGCCTGTACGTGGTACAATTCAGAATGTGAACGAGCCGGTACGAGCCTCACAATCGAATATTAAGACAAGCTCACAACCACCAAGTTCTAACAACGGTAATGTTAATTTGAATGACTCTTTACAACTATTACAAGGTACCAGCTCGGGTTCCTCGGGGCTTATTGGGGCTTCTCCTTTCAATCGATGGCTATCAGAGCCTGCTTTGTTACTTAACAAGCAAGTACACAATCAGGAGGAGCGCACGGCTGGAGGAATAACTAATAGCTCATCATTACTGCACAACTTGGATAAAGCTTTACTGAAATATAAAATAACACAAAGAATAGGATCTGCAAGCAAACTGTAACCACAACGAAAAGCAGTCACGAAATAAACCCTTTGCCTCCAGAGAATCAGTCCAAGCACGTTTATTGTAAAACATTATAAGCAAAGCTTATAGGCAACAACATACAGCGTGTAAACGCCTTAATCCACAAACCAACAAGCAGTATGCTTTTCGTCAACTTCTTGACTTAATCAGACCAATCAGACTGATCAAGTCAAGAAGTTGACGAAAACGCATACTGCTTGTTGGTTTGTGGATTAAGGCGTTTACATGCTATATGTTGTTGGCTATAAGCTTTGCTTATAGTGTTTTACAATAAACGTGCTTGGACTGATTCTCTGGAGGCGAAGGGTTTATTTCGTGACTGCTTTTCTTTGTGTTTACTGAAATATAAAAAACTTCAACTTGAGATAACATATCTTCGCCAATGCATTAGCGAGGAGATTGTGCCAAAGGGCTTAAGAACTTGCCAATATCCAACTGGTTTAGTTGCAGGTTCACAATTTTGCAAAGATCTCATGACATTATTTAACAAGCAAGGTTTAGAATTACTAAACCTTATGTACAAGCATTACCAATTGACTGCCAATCAGCTTATACAACAGGCTTCAAACTTGGATAACTCTATAAAGGGGCATATTGACTTTAATCGTTATGAGTTCGATTACAATAAAATTTTTTCCAGTACCGATCAACATTTAAATAAATTGAAGTAAGTGAAAAACAAAAAACTATGTCGGGACTGCCTCACATACAATGGGGTGGAGCTTATTCCCAACCTCTACCCTCACAGACTAACCAAGTCTCCTTCTCGTGGAATGAGACTATAGTGATGGATCCTCGCAATAACCCTACTCATGGCTCAACGGGAGGAGAGCATCTATCAGAAAACACCACTAGACCATCTAATTCGAGGGTAGAAGTACAAAATAATCAAGGGGAAACAACCCGTTTTACTACAGCAAATGAACATCCAACTCAAAATTTTCAGAACTCAGCCTCAGGTTACAACTTGAGGTCGAAAGGAGGCCAGTCCTTTCCCAAGTTTTACAACAACAGCAATAGGAACACGAACAGCAAATGGAGGAGGTGCATATACTGACACCTGACACTCTTTTAAAAGGCATTATTTTAAAGGCAGGTAATATTTTTAAAATCTTTTAACTACTCAGATACCAGCATTGATGCATCTCATGTTGAACTTCTAGCGAAAGGAAACACATTTGTGTCCTCTCATAGGGCGGACTTAGCTAAATCTCTCATAGACTTAAAAATCTGTGTGAGGAAACTTAATTTGACTTTCTTATTTGCTGAGAACAATAATGTACAAAGTAATACCTTGCATGTGCCTAGTACATTTTTGTCCACCAACACATCCTTCACTGTTACTGTTCAAGCAAATGTGTGAGTTGGACTGAAGACACTGTAACATCTGGTAAGAGTAATAAAAACCTGCCTTTGAATGATAGTAAGGAACAACATCAGCTACTAGACTTACTCCAGTATGCACCTATACGTGTTATGTCACCAGACAAGGGTGGTGGCCTTGCATTTATGAACATGGAAGATTATGTGCTTAATTAAAATGCTTGAAATTTTGGATAGTCCCACTTGCCAAGAAGCATCTAAAAATGAACTTAATCAAGTAATAAATAAAGTTAAGTCACATTTGAATGACTTGTTCATTGAAGCACATATTTCTCTTGATTTGTTTAACTACTTAAGTATGACAGTGCCCAGGATCCAAATATTATTTGGGATCCCTAAAATCCACAAAAACATCAACAACCCCCCCAATGAGACCTTTAGTGGATGTGAGGAATAGTTTAACATATCCCTGGGCAAAATGGGTTGACCAAGTTCTTAAAAAATATATAGTAAAAGAAAAATACATTTGTACGGACTCATGGTCATTTTTGGTGCAAATTAACAATCTACAATTCAAAGCACATCTGAATTTTTAACCACTGATGTAAAAGACCTTTATTCATCAATACCTCATGTTGAAGGTATTGAATGGATTAGTTATATGCTACGTTTAAGGGGTGCCCTGCTTGATGAAGTAGCACTTCTAGAAGAAATGTTGGACATTATTTTGTTCAACAATTACATTACTTTCAATAGTAAGTTCTTACAAAAGATTCGCGTAGCTATGGGCTCCCCATGTGGTGCCAGCTATGCCAATCTTGTTATGGTTTATTGGGAACACAAATTTATATTCAATAAACCAGATATCTGTGACAAAATTTTTTTTATACACGGTTTGTTGACGATATTTTTATAATTTTTGATGGTGACAATAAGAAGGCAGAAGATTTAGTGTTATATTTCAATAGCACTACAAAATTTCTATCATTCACATATTCTTTTGACACCTGTAGGGTGGCCTACTTTGATGTAGACCTTACTAAGGATTTGATAAACAAATGTTATTTGCCTAAAAAAATATAGAAAGCCAACGTATTCAAATTCCTTTTTGCATTTCAGCAGCAGCCACCCTTGGTACCAGAAGAAATCCATAGTTAAAGGACAGCTCGCAAGGGCTGCCCATATGGTGTCACAGGATACTGGATTTTCTTGAAGAATGTTATACTTTGCAAGAAATGTTTCTGAAGAGGGGCTACCAGAGTTCACTTATTTGTACTATACAGGAGGAAGTCCAGAACAAAAGAAAAAATGTTTTTTTTTATAAACCAATTTTGAGTGGTGTACCTAATAGGAATGTAATACCATTGCCTACATCCCACAGGGACACCAAAGTACAGTTGTGTACACTTACCATAAATGTAGATGTTCGAGTGCATTCATTGCTGTAGTCATCTCTTTTGGGTAAACTGCTGGCAGGTTGCCCTCAGTCGGCCTGAATAACAAAGCCGTGGGTCTTGCGTCGGTTGCTGGCTCCTCTTCCATGATGTCAGGTCGTCAGGGGTATAAAACATGCAGCCGATGCCATTTTATTCAGTTTTTCTTGCCCCAGATGTAAGGTGCTCCCAAATGGGGAGAAAAAAAAAATATATATATATATATATATGTGTGTATATGTGTATATGTGTATATGTGTGTGTGTGTATATATATATATATATATATATATATATATATCTAAAAATGCACTTATAGCAACATACACTTTACCTTCACCTAAAAGCAAATACACCACAAAGGCTTTTAGAAAAAAGTGAAGGGAAGAGAAGTTTTAGAAGGAAAAAGGGGGAATGGCGGGTAGTTAACCCAGACTGCAACAGTGAATACACTCGAACATCTACATTTATGGTAAGTGTACACAACTGTACTATGTTCTTCATGTTTCACTGTTGCAGTCATCAACTTTGGGTAGAATCCCAAAGCCATGGATGGGAGGATGGAACTAAATAGCATTAGGGGCGGCTATAAGATCTTGCAGAACTGCAGTGGCAAAGCCTGCCCTGGACTTAGAGAAGAGAGGCAAATGATAATGCTTTGTAAAGGTATGAACAGAGCTCCATGTAGCAGCTGAGGTAGAGGCAGCCCTGGTGGAATGAGACCAGATTCCCTTGGGCACTGGTTTGCCATGATGCAAGTAGCAGAAACTAATCACTTAAACAGTCTGCTTTGATATAGCCTTCCCCTCTTATCCTGCAACAAATGCCACCAGTAGTTGCTCAGACTTTCTTAGAGATTTGGTCCTGTTTAAGTAAAATCTTAGTTGTCTGTGTACGTCCAATGAATGCAGAATCCGCTCCTCCTTGTTCTGCAGATTTGGGTAAAATGTTGGCAGGTGAATAGTTTGATTAAGAGTCACGCTGGATACCACCTTAGGCATAAATGAAGGACTGGTCCTGAGGGATACCCTGTCTGGGTAAAACGTAATAAAAGGTTCCACAGCCATGAGAGCCTGTAGTTCTGAAACCCTTCTTGCTGAAGTGATTGCCAGAAGGAAAGCTGTTTTCAAAGATAAAAACTTTATATCCACAGTAGCTGCTGGTTCAAAAGGAGGCAGGGTGAGTTTTTCCAGCACAAAATTGAGGTCCCATGCAGGAGTTGGTGATCTTCTGGGAGGCCTTAAATTTTTGGCCCCTCTAAGATACTGTTTTAGCAGAGGATGAGAAAAGATGGGAGGCTCCGTGTTGTAATGAGCCGAGAGAGAACAGGCATGGATTTTTATTGAAGAAAAAGATAGGCCCTTGTCAAGCATCTCAGTCAAGTATTGTAAAATGTGAGGAATATCTGGTTTTGCTATGTCTGTTCCTTGCGCTTGGTTCTAAGCAGAGAATCTTTTCCATTTATCAGCATAAGATTTTCTAGTACTAGGTCTTCTGGCTTCCAAAATGACATCCATCACAGATTTACTGAGAGGTGGTGTTTGTATAATTAAATGACCAGCCAAGCTGCCAGGTTCAAAGTTTGGAGCTGAGTGTGCAGAATTTGATTTTTCTGCTGAGACAGTAGATGAGGTATTTGAGGCAAGTACCAAGGAGGAAGCTGAAACACATTCCTTAAAATTGAGTACCAGTGCTGGCGATGCCAGTCCGGAGCAATTAGGATCATTTTTGTTTTTTCCTGTCTGACCTTTAACAGGATCTTGGGGGGGAGAGGCAGCGGAGGAAAGGCGTAGACCGATAGGTTTTTCCAACTGAAGGATAGAGCATCCACTTTCCATGCTTGTCTGTGATAAGACCTTGTGCAGAATTTGTCCAGTTAATAATTTTGGGAAAAGGCAAATAGATCTATGTCTGGTTTCCGCCATTTCCGTGTTATCATGCTGAAGAGTTGTGAATCCAGTTTCCACTCGTGAGGGTTCATAAGATTTCTGCTTAGGTTGTCTGCCAGAGTATTTTGTTTTCCTGGCAGGAATTGAGCTTGAAGATGTATTTGGTAAGTCAAGACTGTGTTCCACAGTGCCATGGCTAGTCTGCAAAGGGGGTAGGAATGTGTACCCCCCTGCTTGCTTATGTACCACATAACTGTGGTGTTGTCCGTCTTTATCAGTAGTTGTCCTGGATGAAGCAAGTCCTTGAAGGCTGTCAAGGCATTTTGAACCACTAGCATCTCTTTCTGGTTGATATGCAGATGCATTTGTTTTGGGCTCCATATACCCTGAATGCATTTCCCCTCCAGGTGAGCCCCCCAAGCATAGTCTGATGCGTCTGTAGTTAGGGTTTGGGTGGCAGGGGGTAGAGTGAATGACAGTCCCTTGTTCTGGTGACATCTCTGCCCACCAAAGAAACTCCTGTTGTAGGTAGGGAATGAGAGGGGTCACTGTTTCCAGACTGTGACAATACTGACTCCATAAACTTTTTAGGTACCATTGAAGCTTCCTCATACGCAGTCTTGCTTATGGAATTAGTAGAATGCAGGATGCCATGAACCCCAAAGCCTGCAGAATTTGTCTTGCAGACAGCTGGGTTTTTGATGCCATCTGTCTGAAGTATAATGTCAGTTGCCTTTGTTTGTCTGGCGTAAGGCAAGCCATCTGGGCAGTTGTACTCAAGCTTGCACCCAGGAATGTAATTTTTTGAGAGGGTACCCGTTGTGATTTCTTTTCGTTTATTGTGTACCCTAGGCATGCTAGAAGCCTTTTTACAAATGCCAGATGTTGTAGAAGAATGTCCTTGTTTTCTGCTTGAATGAGACAGTCTAAATAAGGATAGATTTGAATGCTTCTGTGTCTGCAAAATGCAATTACTGGTGCTAGGCACTTTGTAAAGACTCTGGGCGCAGCAGATAAGCCAAAGGGCAGTGCAGAGAATTGGTAATGCATAAATCATGGCTTGAAGCGGAGGTATCTTCTGCACGATTCCCTTATTGGGATATGCAGGTATGCCTCTTTTAAGTCTAGAGTCACTAGCCAAGTATTCTTGCCCAGCATGGGCAGTAGCTGTTGCAAAGTCAGCATTTTGAATCTTGGGTTGTCCAAGAACGTGTTCAAAGTCGATAAGTCCAGTATTGGATGCCATGCATTGTCTTTTCTGGGTACCAGGAACAGTCCTGAATAAAACCCTTGTCCTTTTTCCTGTTCTGGTACTGGTTGAATAGCCCTCATATCCATGAGGGACGCCACTTGTTTCTGAGCCTCTGCCCATTGATTTTGTGGCAGATCTGGCCAGCCGTTTGGAATTGGCGAAGTATGGAAATTAAATCTGTACCCTTGGGATACTATGTTTAAAACCCACTTGTCCTGGGTAATTAACTGCCAATTCTGAACATGAAGTGCTAATTTTCCCCCCAAAGAGGCTGCCAAAATATAAGTGCTTGGTGATGGTAGAGAGAAGTCATTGAGACTGCTTACTGTAGGGTTGTGCTTTGTTTCCACCAGATTTGGAGGTAGAGGCACACCATTGCTTTGACCTGTAAGAACCCTGTGATTGGTATCTAGTGTCTGGATTTGCCTTGTGAGGCCCTGTCGGGCACAGGAAAGGACCAATTTTTAGTAGGCCAGTGCCTACTGAATCTGGGTGGCTGCACTTGTAAGAAATCTTTTACAGTTTGCATAGCTTTAGCCTTGTCTTCCATTTTCTTTAAAACTTCCTCTGCCTAATTCCCAAAGTATCACGCTGTAAAGGTACATCCAACAATTTAGCCTTAACATGATCAGGCAGATTTTGCTCTTTTAGTCAGGCATGCCTTCTAATCACAGATCCAGTAACTGTGGCCCTGCAAGAGTCCTCCAAGGAATTAAAACCACATTGCAAAGTATGCTTTCCAACCTGTTCTGCTGCATGCAATAATTCCTGTAATTCTTTATTTTCCGCACAATCAGAAATCAACATCATTTTCTGTTTCAATAAGCCCATAACATGCTGTTGATATTTAAGCATATGAAACTGACAGTTTAAGGCCCTAATTGCCAAGGTTGCAGACATGTAAACCTTCTTTCCCCATCTATCCAGTGCCATGGAATCTCTATCAGAAGGGGTACGATTTTTGGCTGTAGAGGCCTTTACACCTTTGGGACCCTGTGAGATAGTTTCAGGATCAGCAGCAGGATTTTTGAATAAAAAGTTGTGAGAGTCAGGCACCCTGTAATATCTGTCCGCCTTATTAGGAGCGGGAGGTAGGGAATCTGGAGCCAAGCTTGATTCTGAAAACACATCATCAACAATGTCTAATACAGGAGGAATAGCCAAAGGCCTATGCTGAGGAAGAAGAAGAAAACCCCTAAGCCTCTTTTTTGATTCAGAGAAATCCTGACTCTCCCAATGAAAATGTTCCCTTAAAGTAAGCAAGGTTTCTCCAAAAGAATAATCCTCAGGAGGGGATGCAGATGGGATGGATTCTTCTGCATCTGAATCCTCATAGGTAGGTATAGAAAAATCCTGATCAGAAGAGGAATCAGAAGAAACAGAAACCTGGTCTTTAGATTCATAATCAGTGCATAGCCTAGGCCTATTAGCAGAGGGGGTTGGGAACCCCTGATCAAGGTAATTAAACCCTCAGCCATTCTGATCTGTTTTTTAGGCATATGGGACTGAGCAAGTGGCTCATGCATCATTTTTTTTAGACTTAGGAGTTGTTTTTGTCTTTGTTTTTGAAGTTGGCGTCAGTTTTGTATAGAAATTTTGAGGCCTGAAAACACCCTCAGAAGCCGATGCCTGCTCAGTGGCTCCAGACCCATCCGAGAGAGAGACATCCGCGGGTACCATACTCTGAGAATCTCGCGGCATACCAGACTCCGCATGGGTCCCGGTAGAGGCCTGCGACTCAAAAGCAGCAGGTATCAGGGATTGCAAAAGCGCCTCACTGAGTATCGGGGAACCGTCAACTGGCTTTGAAGCTTCATCATCGGTTTTGGACCTTGACGGTCTGTCTCTGTCTTTTTCTTTGCGTTTCTTGTGAAATCTGGTAGTCGGATTTCTCTCCGATGACATTTCAAGGTAATTAAATCTGGATTCAAAATATTTTGAAGCAAAAATATACCGACGCTTAATAGTGTGTTGGTTAAATCTAGCACAAAACCGACAGCAAGGCACGTTATGATCTGGGCATAGGCAAGGAATACAGAACAAATGAAAATCCTTATGAGGTATTTCCACAAGTAATGCAATTATTAACTTTTACTGACATCGGTAAAGAGCAAGAAAACGTTCCCCCAACGGGGTACTTAGCTTTAATTGAAGACTTCGGTTCTGAAACTCGAATGCGAAAATTTCAGGAGTCGGCCGACCGGCACTTGTGAACTGCTTCTGCTTCGGGCATCGCTCGGCAAGAACGACTGAATAAAATGGCGCTAGCTGCATGTTTTATACTCCTGACGACCTGACGTCATGGAAGAGGAGCCAGCAATTGACGCAGGACCCAAGACTTTGTTATTCAGGCTGACTGAGGGTAACCTGTCAGCAGATTACCCAAAAGTGATGACTGCAACAGTGAAACACGAAGAACATCCACATGGTCAGTATGATTACTCCCTTTAGTAGTGATGCCCATTAAATTTGGTCCATCTTGAGGAAAAATTGGAAAGTTATCAGGAGAGACCCTGACTTTGCTGGTAGATTCCAAAACTCCCCCCAAATTATAAATAAGAGGGGTTTGAATCTAAAAAAAAACATTTTGGAAACAAATAAGTTAGTAATCAATTTAAGGAGTGATATGCTGAAATGATACATGTGCAATTTTTTTCAATACATGGATACAGGGAGGGATTTTTCTATCGGGAATGTCATTTAAAAAACTAAATTTAAGTTCAATTGCCGGACAAAATCTGTTTACATGGCGCAGTGTCAAAAATGTGACGCGTTCTATATCGGTAATACAGACTATAAATTAAGAGAACGTGTGTATGAACATATATATCATATGAGGAATCATAACACAGAGAATGCCCTGGCAAGACATATCCTTGCAAATCCTGACCATAATTTTAAGTTCAGGGCTATAGATTCAGTGACAAGTGATGGACGGGGTGGCCCAGATTCATTATTGTTAGAGCGCCTAGAATTGTGTTGGCAACTCCGGACAGGAGCTTACTTCTGCCAGGGACTTAATGAAGTGTATTCATTATTATATATACTAAAATTAAGAAGTTTAAAAAGATGAAATATTGTACATTAGTAGGTGAGTGTACTTATTTTATTTAACATTTTATATATATATGTCTCTTATTTATAGAGATGTGGTCTGATGATCTGATACATATTTATACACATTTTTGCTTATACATTTTATATTTTTGTAAAGAAATAGTAATTGATTTTTTTAGCATAAAACGTGCATTTATGAATGAGGTCATGGTGACTATACACAGGCTAGAGTGGGATATGTTTTCAAGTGAGTGTTGCACAGCCTTATTGATCAATTGATGGTGCAATTGTTTAATTAACTGATTGTGCATTTTACAAATGTATAAAATTTGGGTGTAACACACTCATTTTATCTGAAGTCGTCCTACCAGTGGGTAGGATGAAAAGCGCTTTATTTCATTTTATTAAAACTTCTTGTCACTGGTTGCACCTGTGCCTTTCAGTGGTCTTTCTTCATCTGGAGAGTTCATCTGGAGAGTCCACTGTGCAACAGGTCAGCTAAGTAATCCAGGATGAGAGAGAGGGAGGGCTGTGCAGTATTGGCTCTCTTAGCCTGAATTCAGGTGCAGAACCTTTTCCATTTGTCAGCATAAGACTTCCTAGTGCTAGAGCGATTAGCCTTGTGTATAACATCTAGAACCTGTTTGCTGAGGTTGGCAGATTGATTGGGGGTTAGGGAATAAGCCAAGCTTCCAAACTCAGTGTCTGCATTGGAGATGCATGAATTCCCCTTCCCTCTGGGTCAGGAAGTTTGGAATCTGAGGGAAATGCCAAGATGGCAATGGGGACAGGCTGCAGAGCAAGGGGTATCACTGCTGACGAGGCCAGTCTGGAGCTACAAGAATTGACCTTGGTTTTTCCTCCTTTATTTTGAGCAGTACCCTGGGGATGAGAGATAGTGGAGGAAAGGCATAGACCAAAAGAATGACCCAGGGGAAGGACAGGGCATCCACTTTCCAAGCTATGCAGTGACATTCCCTGGTGCAGAACTTGCTGAGCTGATGGTTGGTGTGGGAGGCAAAGAGGTCGACCTTCGGGGTGCCCCATTTCTGAGTTATTAGAGCAAAGATTCTTCTGTTGAGCTGCCACTCGTGTGGGTCCAGAAGATTTCTGCTTAAGTGGTCCACCAGAGAGTTGAGAGAACCCAGTAGGAATTGTGCTAACAGGTGGAGTTGCATGGCAGAGGCTGTGTGCCAAAGGGTCATGGCCAGCCTGCATAAAGGGTAGGGCTGTGTCCCTCCCTCCTTGTTGATATACCACATCACAGCTGTGTTTTCTGTTTTGATGAGGAAAGCCCCTGGGGAGAGAAGGGGCTTGAAAGCTATCAAGGCATGCTGGACAGCTACCATCTCTTTTTGGCTGATGTGCAGATGGCTTTGCAGTGGGCTCCACTGGCCCTGTATGCACCTGCCATCCAAGTGTGCACCCCAGGCATAATCTGATGCATCTGTGGTTAGTAGGGACTTCACAAAGGCCAGGTGCTTGAGCATCTTTTCCAGGCTGTCTGCCTGAATTAGGCAGTCATCCAAGTATGGGTTAATCTAGATATTCCTTTGTCTGCAAAAGGCAATGGCCGGAGCCAGACATTTTGTGAAAACTCTGGTAGCAGCAGATTAGCCAAAGGGAAGCACAGAGAACTGAAAGTGCTGCGATCCTGCCCTGAAATGGAGATATTTCCTTAATGATTCCCTGACAGGGATGTGGAGGTAGGTCTCCTTTAGGTCTAGGGGGGCTAGCCAAGCATCCTTGGAGAACATGGGTAGCAGCTGCTGGAGGGTGAGCATTTTAAATTTTGGGATCACCAGGAAGGTGTTTAGAATATATAGATCGAAGATGGAACGCCAGGTGCCCTCTTTCCTGGGTACCAGAAATAGTCTGGAGTAGAAACCTGGCCTTTCTGTTCTGTAGTAACTTGCTCTACTGCCCTCATGGAGAGCAGGGAAAAGACTTACGTTTGTGCCTCTGCCCACTGGTTTTGAGGTAGCTCTGGGAACCCTTTTGGAGTTGGAAGGGTGTGGAAAGAAAATGTGTATCCCTGGGACACTGTTGAGAACCCAGCAGTCATTGGTAATGGTGGCCCATGTGTTTGCATGAAAGGAGAATTTTTCTCCTAGGGGTAAAGTGGTGGTCGGCAGAAGGAGGGGGTGGGGGAGGAGAGTCATTGCGAGTTCTTACCATAAGGGGGTGTCTTAGAACTCCCTGGTTTTGAAGTGGAGGTAGTCCACTGCTTAAATCTCTGCATTCCCTGTGGCCTTTGTCTGTGGGGTCTGGTTCCCCGGGGTCTGGGCTGAACTGACCTGGTGGGAAAGGACCAGTGCTTGGAGGGACAATGCCTGCTGAACCTGGGTGGTTGGATGTGTAAAAAAATCCTTAACTGTCTGCATAGATTTTGCTTTTTCTTCCATCGGTTTTAAGACTTCTTCTGCCTTAGTGCCAAATGAGTTGTCTTTGTGCAAGGGGGCATCCAACAATTTAGATATAACATGGTCTGGCAAGGGCTATTCTTTAAGCCATGCATGCCTTCTAAGGATAGAACCGGTGACTGCTACCCTGCAAGAAGCGTCTAGGGTGTCAAAACCACAGTGCAAGCTGTGTTTAGTTACTTGACTTGCAGAATGCATTAACTCTTGTAAATCTTTAGATTCTGCACAAGCAGGAAAGGAAGACATTTTTTCTTTGAGGAGTTCCAGGGTATGTTGCTGAAATTTTAGCATATGGAACTGACAATTTAGTACTCTGACAGCAAGAGTAGCTGAGGTGTACACTTTTTTTACCCTGTCTAATCGGGAATCCCTATTTGAAGGGGTGGAATTCTTAGCAGAGGTTGCTTTAATTCCTTTGGGCCCTTGAGAAATTACCTCAGGGTCAGCAGTAGGATTTTTAAAAGTAAATTTGTGAGTCAGGGACTATGTAAAACCTGTCTGGTTTTCTGGGTGCAGGAGGGAGGGTGTTAGGAGTCGAGCTGGATTCCAGGAAAACATCCTCCACAACATCCAGGACTGGGGGGATGGCCAAGGGTCTGTGCAGTGGAAGATCTAAGAATTCCCTGAGTCTCTTTTTAGACTGAGGGTAGTCCTGACATTCCCACTGGAAAATGCTCCCTTAAGGTGTGAAGGGTTTCCCCAATTCCTCTGGGAGAGAGGCTGAAGGAATGGAATCCTCTGCATCAGAATCCTCATAAACAGAGAGGAGTTGCATGTCTTCATACTCAGATGCATCAGAGTCATCGGACTCCTGTTCAGACAAAACTATAAGAGACAAATCTCTTTTTCTTTTGGAAGGGGTAGCTTGGCTTCCCCTGATCAGCATGATAAGGTCTTCCGCCATTTTAAGCATTTGAGAATGAGGCAAGGAAGCAGGTGCCTGAGATTGGGTCATTGGTTTCTTGGGTGTGGTTCGTAACCTGGGCATAAGAAACTCTGTAGTTTTTGAAAGAAGTTGTTGGTTTGTATCGATAATCAGTAGTGCGAAGGACTTCCTCGGAAGCTGGTGTCTGCTCAGCGGCTCTGGACCCATCCAGGGTAGAGATGACTGCAGGATCCTTAGTCAAAGAAGAGTTTTGCAGCATGCCGGACTCCGAAAGGGTCTCTGTAGTGGTCTGCGAATCCACAGAAGCAGGCATCAGGGGCTGCGAAAGCGTCTCACTGAGGACCGGAGAACTGACGACTAGCTTAATGGGAGCATCGTTGGTAGGTTTGGACCTGTGCGGTCTGTCTCTGTCTTTACTTTTTTTCGGAAGATCTGCTGTCGGATGGCTTACCGAAGCCATATCATAATTCAAGGACTGTAAGGGAAAATGTCTAGTTACAATAAGGGCCCAACGACGTATAGTTCTGGCACTGAACAAAGCACAGAAGCGACAGCGGGGGACGTCGTGGTCTAGGCCTAAGCAAGTGATGCAGTAAGAATGAAAGTCTCGGTGTGGTATTTGCATTCCACAGGCGAGACAATTGTTAACTTTTTCTGACATCGGTTAGTGCAAGAAAAAAGGATCCCCAATGGGGTACTTAGCTTTAGAAGACTTCAGCTTCAATTCAGAAGACGAAACTCAGGTAGCATCGACTGGCACTCGTATGAACTGCTTCTGCTTCGGGCTCCACGGCAAGAAAGACTGATGTAATGGCATCGGCTGCCTTACTTTAAACTACTGATGACCTGTCGTCAGTCCTGAAGCGACAGCAACAGATGCAGAAATACTAAGCCTCTGGTATTCGGGCCGGCCAAGGGCTATCCTGCAGGGATAACCCAAATGTGATAACTGCAACAGTGAAACACGAAGAACATTATTTATCATTCCTGCTTTCAACAATGTAGGATGGATGAGGCTCTGCCCAGTCTGCTGCACAACCATTTTTCTGATGGACTGTTGAAAACCTCCATGAAAAGGTTCTGTTTTATGCCCAGACTACAGGGCATCACTGCTAGTCTGCAGAAGTGACAGGCATGCTTTCTGCTTTTCTTGTTTATACACCAAATTTAAATGTTCTCTTTGACAGTCCTTAGGATTCCTGTTTTTCAAGGAGTCTAAATATATGCCATGGTCACAGCTGGCCTTAGGCATAGGCCAACTAGGTGGCTGCCTAGGGCACCACCCTAGCAGGGGCGCTTTTCCAGTATTTATTTAGTGTTAAGTAAACCAGGATGGGGGCACCAGGTTTTTGGGGGGGGGGGCGCCGTGGAGCCCTTTTGCCTAGGGGACCAGTTGACATAAGGCCGCTCCTGGCCATGGTCAACACCTATCTCATATTAACATGTTTTTTCTTGTTCTGGAAATTTCCCATTTCTCCTGGGCTTTTAAAGTTCCCGTACATGTTTCCCCATGCACAGTCCGATGTATTCATTGTCAGGGTCAGCCATTTCTAGTTTACACAGTACTTGGTCTGCCCAACACCTAAACCACATTGGTAATGGGTGCTTGTTGAAATGTGGTGGACAGTAACAGTGCAATCCTTAAAATAGCAAGACTGTAAGGCATGAATGTGGAATAATATATACTTCATCTAAAGTCGCAGAAAGTACATCTCCTACTCCAAGATAGTACAGCTATATTAGGAACATACCTTATTGTAGATATTATAGAGTATATTCACTACTGTACTGTTTCTTGGGAACTTCTGTTGTGTAATTTCTTATAGATTGCCCAAAATCCCTCACTCTTTAACCCCCCCCCCCAATCCTGACCAGGGCATCCTCCTACCTGGAGGTCAGGTAGTCAGTGGCACAATAGAGTGCTTGTGTTGTCATCTGCTCTTTCTTACCCTGGTAGGCTAAATTAGGATTTGTGATCCCAAGGAATCAGTCTGAGCAGAAGCTTCCTAAGCTGCCTCTCCAGATTCTATGTCTGCACTGATGAAGCAAAGCACCTGGACAGGAGAAAACAGGGAGGGAAGGAGGAAAGGGAGGCAGCCAGGTTAATCAACTCCACCAAAGAATGCCTACAGGAAAGGGAACTAGTGATATAGTGAATACATTCATAAACATACAATTATCTTAAGTTCCTAAAACAACTCTACTACAGTCACTTTATAATTCACTGCTGCAGTAATGACACTTGGGAAGATTTCCCACTGCTTACATATCAGTGGTTGGCTGCCCACTGGGAGGACATGGTTGTAGCCATCACCATATAATGACGGCAGTCCCTACCCTGGTCCAAGATACAATGCCAACATTGTAATACCTGCAAAAAGTGAGGAAGATGACAAGCAGCTGCTTCCAGGATGGACTAACTTTCCCCCAAAGAAAAGCAGTGGTGGCTGAAGTGCCCCTAGTAGAATGGAAAACACCATGTACAGGGACAGTCTTGCTATTAAAAGAATTAGATGCAGTAGGGTAGCCATTTCACTAGGACCTGTTTGCAAACACTCCACTCCCTCCTAGCACTTAGAAACAAAATGAATCACATTTTTTTAATGTACTTTTCTCACTAGGTAAAATCTCAGTTGCTTATGTACATATGAAAAATCTAGGCTCCTTTCCTCTTTGTTCAGGTACGACGGGAAAAATATATAGAGAGGTGAGCAGTCTGGTTCAGGAATAATTCTGTTACCACCCTGGGCAAAAAAGTTTTATTAGTATGCACAGTGATCCTACCCATGTGGATGAGGAGGGTTGTTTTCACAACAGGGCCATACAACTCAAGATTCTTCTAGCAGAACTAACTGCCACCAAGAGGACAGTGTTTCCAGGACAGAAATCCAAAGGGCACAGAAGCAACTGGCTCAGTGTGTGTGTGTAGGGGAGCAAGGTATAAGGAAACCAGGAAAGCTGCTCTAAAACATAACTGGGGTCTCATGCTGAAGTACTACATTGGGTAGTCTCAAATGTAGGACCCCTCTGAGCAGCTGCTTTACTGGCAACACACAGAAAAAAAAAGAGGAGGATTCCACCACAGACAAGGTGAAGGGACCTAAGTATATAATGAGGAATAAACTCAGTCTTCAGGGTAAAGTGCCTCTACGATAATAATACTATAATCCACTGAAAAAAATCTTGAGGCAACACCATAAATAGCAAAGGAGATTTTAATCAATAAAACACACAGAACCAAAGTAAAGTGAGTACTTTCACGTTCCACAGAACGCTTCTTCAGACTTAATTTTCACCAAAGGACATCCATTTAAATACAAAGTTAATTAATCATTCAGCCAATCAAAAAAGGCAGTGTAGTTTTTAAATAGCAATACAGCTTATAATCACTGTATAAGTTATAGCATTCCTACTGCTTCTTTGTGGCATCTCATGTAACTCATGTAACAGTCCTATATATAATAAATATCAATGGATATGTAAACTAATAAAAACCATTAAAAAATATATATGTACGTATGTATAAGTGTATGTGTGTACATCAAAACCATTTCAGCCTGATATAACGTCACTAGATGGCAACACAGCATCACTAAATCAGTGAAAAACACAATGTAAAAACTACATGAATGGTACCAGACTAAGATAAATACACTATTTCATATTCAACAGTATGAATTCACGTCTGGAATCGTTTTTAGGGAATTATAAAAA
Source organism: Protopterus annectens (assembly GCF_019279795.1). Classification (NCBI taxonomy): domain Eukaryota; kingdom Metazoa; phylum Chordata; order Ceratodontiformes; family Protopteridae; genus Protopterus; species Protopterus annectens. The sequence goes on from NC_056739.1 coordinate 1,955,815,902, forward strand.
AAAAAAATACATATACACACACACACACACACACACACACACCAAAAAATCTAATCACTCTGCAGACATTGGCTACTCCTAACTTAATTGATAATATAAATATACATAAATAAACAAAAAAGCAGATAAAAAAACAGATATAAAATTTTATATATATATATATATATATATATATATATATATATATATATATCTTATATATCCAATTAAAAACAAATATATATATATATATATATATATTATAAAAATTTCAAAATGATTCTTATGTGCATTCATTGGCTACGGTGTAGTCAATGAACAGTAAAGATTCGAATGGTGTTCAGAGTAAATTATATAGGAAGAGCTGCAGGAAGAATACCCTCCCACATAGGAACAGTATGTATCCCCGCCATATATATCAAAACATAGCAAAAAGTCAAGGACTTAAGAGTTTCCAGACTAACAAGTCAGGACTCAATTTTCAATGAGACACTCAATATTTTAAAAAATGATTTTAAGGAAAGAAGCTATAAGACCAGAGAGAATGAAGTTATGAGACAATGTAGCTATGGAAAGGCAAGGGAGGGGCAAACCTTTTTTTCATAAAGATAGACATTATGAACGGAGAAGCAATACTTTCACACAGATGAATAGACTCACTATACTGTACACTACTAATAATAATAGGATAAAGGATATAGTGAGGAAACACTGGAACATACCGACAGTGGACCAGACGATTTTAGGAATAGTAGGAACTCAACCTAGTTACACTTACAGGAATACTAAATCTTTGAAAAGGATGCTATGTTATGACAAGAATATGACAAATAGAGTGAGATCAGAAAGACAAGGCACATCTGCCTGCAGAAACTGCAATCCGTGTTCATTTATGGGAAATGTTAATGTATTTAGGCATCCTGATACAGGCAAGCATTACACTTTTAAACATTATGCAGATTGTAAATTACGTAACCTTGTGTACTTTAAGCCCAGTGTCAGAGATGCAATTCTTTTTACAAAGGCAAAATGTACAGAACGATACACGAAAGAGTTAGGGAACACCTATATGCCATTCATAAAGAAGATGAACGGAATACCTTAGCCAAACACACTATACATCATGGCTTAACTCACAAATTTGTCTTTTTAGTGATCAAACTCATAACTAACAATATTAGACTAGGGAACATCAGGAATCATACTGAGAAAGAAGAGAATAAGTGGACCCTAAAACTACAAGCAGACAAGGGCCATGGGTTAAATGAAAAAATTTCTTTAAAACCCTTCCTGGTGGATAGACCTTTTGTTCATTGACTACACCATAGCCAATGAATGCACATAAGAAGCACTTTAGATCTTTTATACTATATATAAATATATATATATATATATATATATATATATATATATATATATATATATATATATTTATATTTGTTTTTTATCTGCTTTTTATGTTTATTTATGTATATTCATATCAGCAATTAGGTTAGGTGTAGCCAATGTCTGCAGACTGATTAGATTTTTTGGAATGTATATATATGTATATATATTTTTATTCCCTAAAAACGATTCCAGACATGAATTCATACTGTTGAATATGAAATATATGCATTTATTTTAGTCTAGTACCATTCATACAATTTTTACATTGTGTTTTTCACTGATTTAGTGATGCTGTGCTGCCATCTAGTGATGTTATATCAGGCTGAAATGATTCTGATGGAGTCTATATTAGAACACCAAAGTTTCAAAACTTCGAATGTTCTAATATCGAACCCTATTCAGCGAAAGATGAAAATATCGAAGCATCAGAAAAACAAATTTTTTCCTAGGGAAATAATTTGGTTGTCCGTTTCTTTTGCTTTGGTATTTTCAGCGCGGAGGTGGAAAGTTACGGGTCAGGTTCAGGTAAGTGTGCGATTGAGTGTGGGTGAAGTGGTTAGGGTGTGGGTGCGGGTTAGGTATGTGTGCGACTGTGTGGATGTGAGGGTTAGGGTGAGTTAGGGTTAGGGCGCGGATTAGGTATGTGTGTGATTGGGTGGATGTGAGGGTTAGGGCGGGGTAGGTGAGTTAGGGTTAGTGCGCGAGTGAGGTGAGTGTATGATACTGATGGACGTTAGGGTCTGGGTTAAGATTAGTGGATAGTTAGTGTTGTGTGTATAGTTTAGTGTAGGGTTAGGTGTAAGATTTTAGGTGCATGTGTGTGGATTGCTGTTTGTTTGGTGTGCTTGTGTTGTGTGTGTGAGTTTTGGAACAGCAATTTTTTCCCTAGAAAAAAACTGCTGTTCTGTATGTTCAGTGTTTTTAGCTTTCGCTGAATGGGGTTCGATATTAGAACATTCGAAGTTTTGAAACTTCGATGTTCTAATATAGACCCATTCTGATGTACACACACACACTTATACATACATATATATTTTTTAATGTTTTTTATTAGTTTACATATCCATTGATATTTATTATATATAGGACTGTTACATGAGATGCCACAAAGCAACAGTAGGAATGCTGTAACTTATACAATGATTATAAGCTATACTGCTACTTAAAAACTACACTGCCTTTTTTGATTGGCTGAATGATTAATTCTCTTTGTATGTAAATGGATGTTCTTTGGTGAAAATAATGGGTTAACTTTCTTCCTTACCAAGCTCAGCAGAAGGAAGAATCAATGTTGCCTGGGATGAAAGTTTGCCAAAAGCAGCATTTCTGGCTTACCCTCCTTTATCCTTTGGAAAACACTACCGACTGAGTGTATTGGAAGAAAGGTAAAAGGAAAAAAATGTCCAGGTAATGGAGAAGGTATCTGTTTGCCCATGTATGTAGTGCTGACATTCTGGTAGAAAATTTCCTGACCCAACTACTTTTAGGAGAAGAAAAAAGGTCTATTACTGGACCAACCACATATGAAGGAAATCCAGAAACATGTCCCTGCTGTGCAGGTCTGATTATACTCTGCTCAGCTGGCCTGCTAAAAAATTTTACTGAGATGGGGGAAGCAAGAAGCCCTAAGGGTAAGTCCGACTCCTGAGCTAGTGTAGGAATTTGCATTGCTAATCTGTACAGCAGGTATCAGTGGGTTCCTTCTATTCTTTTTTATGTATGACATCGCTGAGGTGTTGTGTCAAGATGTGCAGAGGTTCTCCTCTGCCAAACAGGTCTGAATGCACCAATGGCTATTATGACTGGCATCATCTTTTTTATGCCAATGTGGCTTCCCCTAATGTTCTTGTCTCAGCCCCTGTGGAAGTTCAGTTCCCTCATATGTCCTCCTAGGCGTTGTCTGAGATATCTATGGTGACTGTGTGGGTGTGCAGGTCCATCTTGAAGGGCATACCTAGAATGGCGTGCAACTGATACATCTACCATGACTGCTCTTTTTCTGATGCAGATTAGTAGTGGGGCAGGACACTGCAGAGAAAAGAAAGAGATGCTCATAGCATACCCAAAGTACTACTGCAGCTTCCTCATTTGTAACCTTTCTAGTGGCACCACTAAGAAGTAAAACACCATGCATTCCAGTAACAACATAACTCATACACTATTGACTGGAAATGTTTTGAGAGAGAGAGAGAGAGCAAAGTCTTCGGGGTAAACACCCTTTATTCTCTGTCCAGCAGCACGGAAACAGAGCTCATCTCACTGGTACTAGATGGGATTTTGGTAGGTTACACTGAGACCTAAGGATTAGGAGGAAGTCAGTGTAAACTGTAGACACTTATTTCTTCTAAGAATGCTGCATGAATGAGGCAATCATCCAGGTACTGGTAGATATGAACGTTCTTTGTTTTGCAGTAGGCAATTACTACAGGCACTTTATAAATACCATAGGCCCAGGAGACAAACTAAAAGGAACCAAAGTAAATGGTAATGGAAACCTCCCACTTCAAATTTAAGAAAATGTCTGTCAACCATGGTTATGAATTTGTGAAAAAGCAAGTTTCCCTTAAGTCCTCAGTAACCACGTAGGCTACTGGGAACAGGAGATGTAGGACTTCCAATATTAATATCTATAATTCTGGGATTTTTAGAAATGTGTTTAAGATGGTCTTTTGTGTTCCTCCTTTTCTTGCAAAAGAGGAACTTGCACCTCCTCCTCCTCCATGCTCTCTACGTCTTCATATGAAGAGATTTTGTGGGGGTGGGGGAGACCGGGTTTACTAGAAACCTGCAGACAGGAGGAATACACATTTTGTTTTGCTTAGAAAATATAACCTATACTACAGACTTTAGGATATGAAGTACCACTTGGCCACAGCCTAAGTGACTCTCTACCTTTTGTTGTGGAAGGGAGCTTGAAGATGTGGGGTTTGGGTAGTGGTAAAGGGGATGAGCTTGGATGAGTCACAGCTGTTCCCTCTCTATGAGTTTGGGCCATAAGGATGAATAGTCTTCCCTTTATGGGTGCCTTCCCAGTTACTCTTGTAGTGGCCTTTTGTACCCTTTGATTACTTCCCTTTGTCTTGCCTTGGCTAGATTAGCCAGTTCTTTGTGGGGTAGTTTTGACTATATATACAACTTATGGAATGAAAAAGTTGCCTGACTAAATGCAGAGTCATCCCTTTCTCCTCCAGTATCAGAAGCAAAGAGAAGGTCCTTATTTAATGGGGCATAAAGTAGTTCTAGTCTTTCATGGCCTGACAGAAGCAGAGTCCTAAGCTGGGCATGTCTCCTTACACTGACGACAAAGCTACTACTATGTATGATGTGTCCACAACATCACAGCCACACTTAAATGAAGTGCTTACCAAGATGGGTGTTTTAACTTTCACCAGGTGTGCATAAACCAAGAAAATTTCCCTTTCAGGTGTTTGTTGTCTACTCCTGTAGTCTTCTCTTTTAACTGGCTGAGGACAAACCCCTGGTACTTCAGCATGTGGATATAGAAATTAAGGGACCTGAAAGCTAGGGTGGCAGAAGAGAAGTGTTGTATTCTTCACAGATCTAGTGAGAATCTTGCATGCACTGTCATAGCTTCATAGGTAGATACTAGGCTATCTGCCCGAGGGCATTTATAAGCCTAGCCAGAGTGTGTCAGCTTTCATCACCCCACTGATTAATTAACTGAGCCTCTATCAAGAAGAGCCAATGAAGTGATCCCAGGGGTGTATTTTCTGTTACCCATCCACTCGTCAAGGTTTCTCTTGAAGAGTGTTAGTGAGGAGCGCTGCCTAATGTAGTTAGGAATTTTGTTTCAAAGCATGGGGAGTCTCTGTGACAGAAATCTATCCCTCCAGCACGTTCTATTTATTGTTGTAGCAAGGTTTAGCTCACTAGAGCGAGTGGCTCGCAGTGACTTGGATTTCTTTAGTTGGAGCATGTCCATCAATTCTGAGTTGGACATGGCTTTGTAAGTCAGGCAGAGATCACCTGTGAGTAACCGATATGCCACTGAGTACAGCTGGAGTTTTTCCAGTCGGGCTGCATAGGACATATGTTTGAGGCCAGTAATCCTCTTGGTGAGGTACTTTTGAGGTCTTTCCAACTGTTGGAAGTGTCTTGTGAGTTACATCCTAAACGGGACATTGTACTCTATTATGGGTCTGATGATTGACGAGTAGAGGGGCACTATAACCTCTTAATTTCTAGATGCAAACCCTTTAGTAATTAGATGGGCTATATAGAAGGATTTCCTAACTACTTTGGCAATATGATTGTCAAAGGAGAGAGTACTATCTACCTGGGTCCCCAGATCTCTTATTACCTCTTCTGTATTAAGGGGACAGCCACCTATGTGGTAATTCATGGGTGTTATGTTTTTCCCAAACGGGATGACTATGCATTTTTTGGCATTAGCTTGAGACCATGACTTTGACACCAGGTGTCCGTCTCAGGCCCTTTTGGAGAATGTCCATGTCAGCCGGAGAGTCAATTATGGCTCCCAGTTTGCAATCATTGGTGAACCTGGTTAGCCATAGTCCTCCTGTGTTTGCCTGTACTTCTGAGAAGTATATGCCGAACAGTAGGGTTTCCCAGGACCGAGCCTTGTGGGACACCAGTTGTGACTGGTTTAGAGTCGGACCTGGAGCCCGCTATTCTTACCGTATAAGTTCTGTCTGTAAGCCAGTTGGCAACCCATCTCGTGACGTAGGGGTTTATGTTCAGGCTGGTGAGTTTTTCTATAATTCCCAAGTGGGGAATGGTGTCAAAAGCCTTGGCGAGGTCAAGGCAGGCTGTGTGAACTACCTTCCCCTCATCTATGGCCTTGGTGACTGTCTCGAAAAAGTCAACCAGGTTTAGTAGGCATGACCTTAACAAAGCCAAAATGGGTCGGGTCAAGTGTTTGGAGGTTCCCAATATCGTTGTTAACGAGTTCCATGATGATGCGCTCCACAGCCTTGCAGACCAAAGTTATGACACCTCCTTTGTGGAGCGGAATAGCCATTGCTGTGCACCATTCTATGGGCACGTAGCCTGTGGAGAGGCTGAGGATGAACAGTGTGTTTAGGTGGGGGGTTAGTTCATTCTGCAGTTCATGCAAGACGCAGCCTGGGACACCATCTGGCCCCACTGACGCTGTGCTTTTGGCTTTTGAAAGGGCTGTTTTCACCTGTGCGTCTCTGATTTCCAGGACACTACACTTTTCTGGTATTGCTGTGGGCCCTTTTGGGGGTGAGAAGTAGGTGAAGTTTGCACTGAATCTATCTGCCAGGATGTTGGCAATATCAGTGGGTTCAGTATATTTTGTCCTATTTTGCACGAGCTCAGAGCATATCTGCGAGTTGCCACTTAGATTCTTGACATAGCTAAAAAAGGCTTTGAGGTTACCTTTCGAATCCTTGACTATTTTTCTTTCAAAGTTAGCCTTGGAGGATTTTATGAGGGACCTTAGTTTCTTACTGATACTGATCAGGGATGTCTTTCCTACTTGGGATTTGCTTTTTTTCTGAACTAGTTTCCTCCTCCTATTGTATGGCCTGTTTATGGCAGGGGTCCACCAGACTGGTCTCCTTCTCTTAGGGGAGTGAGTCTTGGTTTTGCTAGGGATGGCACAATCCATGCATCCTTGTAGGTGCTCATAGAGTGTATTTGTAAAGGTTCCTGCATCTTGGACACTGTTATCCTTTAGCGTGGGAGCTGTGAAACTTACCACCTCTGTCTTAAGTAAGGTGAAGTTTGCTATAGAAAAGTTTTTCACTGTGGTTTCCTTGGTTGGAGGTGGTGGTGGTGTGTGGACATCCAGAGTGATTATTCGAGAAATAACAGTATCTCCTGCTGGTGTTTCACTCCACGTAGACGGAAAATCTTGAATGTAATATTCTTGATTTTAAAAAACAAGATATCCAAGTATTGACGCCAATATGACCTCTGGTGTAGAACACCTGTCGCCCATGTTGGTGATGATCAGGTCCAATATGTTTTCACCTCTGGTAGGGGGAGTTTACCAGCTGGTCCAGGGCATTTGAGTTGTTAAATTCCAGAAGCGCTGGACCTGGGAGTTTGTACTTGAGTAGTTTTCCCAGTTAAAGGTAGGGTAATTGGAATCGCCCAATATCAGGGTGTTCGTTAGGACCTTCATGTTTTCCTGTGTCTCCAGAAAGGCGGAGTGGTGGTCCTGGGTCATAGAGGGTGATCTGTAGCAGGCCACAATTTGCATTGCAAATGTGCTTGATGTTAGTTGCACATGGATGATCTCAGAGGTATCACGCTGCGCCACTAACCTGGAGGTGTAGGTATCCTTGATGAATATGGATAAACCCCCTCCTTTTGTGTTTCGGTCCATGTTCTGTGGCCGAAATGTGTGGTATAGGTTGTAGCCCGGTAGTGCTGGGGTGCTCTGTGGAGCCTTGAACCAGGTTTCAGTTACTGCACAGATGTCGATGTTCTTCATACTGAGTGCTTCAAGCGCGTGTATTTTGAGATTTAAACTCATGGCGTTGAGTAGCATAACCCTCATTTTTTTATTTGTGTTGTTTATGGAGGTGTGTTTGACTTTTGAGCCTTGCCTAAAAAAGGCACTATGGGGGCAGCAAGAGCCTTGGCCAGTATTCAAAAGCCTAGGGGTGACAGGTGCAAGCCGTCTCTTGTGACCAAGTCATCCCAGGCTGACAGACACTGGATCCCCTTTGAATGACACTAGAAGCTTAGCGAATCGTTGAAATTGATATTTTTTTCTTTATACTGTGGTATCATACTTAATGAGGGCAGGATACTACTCAGGGTCAGGGTCATACCCACCTGGGCTGCATGATCAGAGAGCTCTTCCATGTCTCTTTTCATGTAGTCCAGGGAGGTACATCTCAAGTCATTCACACCAACATAAACAATGACATAGTCATATTTGTACTTGTTCTGGAGTGACCTGAGCGCTTGTGTTATGTGGCGGATTCTGGCTCCAGAAAGGCAGCTAAAAGTAACCTTCTCCTTGTCCAGCCTAGTGAGTGGGACGTCAGTGTGCCTGACTATAGAGTCGCCTATTACTGGTGTGTTAGGTATGTTATTTCGTCTTAAGGGCTGTGATTGTGCGGCACATTGATTTTATGTGTTGTCTGGTTTGTGATGAGAGGTGCAGGATTTTTGGTCTGTGATGCTTTTGCAGGTTTTTATTTAGAGCTTCAGAGTATGATTTTGTGTATTTATGTGTATTTTTTGCCAGTGCTGGTTTAGTATGTCTACATGAGGCTGGAGGTCTGGTGCAAGTATTAACCTTCTCCTCATGATTGCCTGTTCCAGTCTTTTAGTCTTTGGAGAGAGCTTAGCCTCCAATTTAGCTATACAATTGCATCTTTCACATATGTTAATGTTTTGTGGTAGGAGGAGAGGGTTTGTCTGTGTACATGAGGCAGTTGTAACATTGCCTCAGGATACCCAGGTCCACCAGATGGACTGCAGAGTATACCTGAAATTGCCCTTTGGTCATGCCTGAATAGTAGGGTGAGCTGCTTAGTCACTTGGTTGGTGAGGGGGTGAATAATGAGCCTTGCCCTGCTGGGCAATCAAGTGTCGGTGTACATTAGTGCTTGCTATTAGGTCAGAGCAAGTGCTGGACTGTAGGATGCTTTTTAAGTGCTTAGGTTGAGAGTTAAGACTACTTTCAAGGGAAAAACTGATGAGGAGACTTGGTGGAGCCGGGAAGAATTTAGCCCTAGCTAACTGGACATGCAAAACCATGCAAACACGGTTTTTACAGCAGGGAAATGACAGAGATAGAAATTAGCCCAAAATGGCCTATAAACTACTAACCTCTGGGCTGGAACCTACACCTCTAGGGACACATGGCTGCTCAAAGCTCCCTCTCTCACAGGTGAACAGAGAAACCTCCCTCTATCCAAGTAAGGTATGGGCAACTCAGAAAATTGTAACACAGCCCTGAATTCAGCACTAGCCTGAAAACTGGACTATACTAGCTTAGAAGAGTGGGAAACAATAATTTTTTTGAAATGATAAGGCAAAAACAGTAAAAAATACACTTAAAACAGCTTTAAACGACTACAAACAGTAAAAAGTACACTTAAAACAGCTTAGATGACTGCAAGCAATAAGAAAAGGCTTTTAAAGAAATTACCCAATTAACCAGTACAAAAATCTCAAAACTGAGCCCTGTTCCTGTAGTCTTCAATCAGACAAGTTCTACCTGCACACTCCTACCTGCACACTCCTGCCACTGGGGTGCAGGGGAACCTTCTCTAAAAAAAGGCCTGGATTAGTGCTCAAGTTATACAAACAAAGCTAGATTCAGCAGGCCTGGATCTAGTCTATGCTACAGCAAACAAGGTGCACCAATTTCAGTAAGAAACAGTTCAAATATGCAAGCACTATAAGCCTTTAACCAGAAATTCCCAGCTCAGAAGGGTAAAGTCCAGCCTCTCCTCCCACAAGAGTGCAGACCACGAACCTTCTTAATGTAAAATAACTGGCCTGAAGCCTAAGTGCTTAAACCAGAACCAATACACTTTTAGAATAACAGACACTGAGCCTTCAATCAGCAGTTCCCAACTTAGAAGGATGTAAGCTACCTGTCCTGTCACAACAGTGCAGACCACAAACCTTCTTAATATAAAATAACTGGTGTGAAGCCCAAGTGCTTAAACCAAAAGGCTTAGAATGATAGCTCCACTGTAATCAGGTTACTACCAAGCAGTAATAAATACACTTGAATACTTTTAAGAAGGCCTGGATTAGTTGAGCCTTCAATCAGCAGTTCCCATCTTAGAAGGATGTATGCTACCTGTCCTGTCACAGCAGTGCAGACCACAAACCTTCTTAATGTAAAACAACTGGTCTGAAGCCCAAGTGCTTAAACCAAAAAGCTTAGAATGATAGTTACTCCAAGCAGTAATAAATACAACTGAGTACTTTTAAGATGAAGCAAAAGCAAAATAAGGTAATAAAAGCAGATGAAAAAAGTGGATTTTTTTCTTTTGAGTGAGCAAATGAGATGGGCCCAGGAGGAGTATCCAAATGCAAATTTAGGAGGGGCGGGCAGTTTCAAAGCCACCAAGATTAACACCAAAATAAAAGCAGGGAGGGTGGGTGAGGAACTAACTGAAAAAACAGAGCCACAACTTCTAGCTAGATAGTATTCACTGCAACACAAATAAATCAATTTAAATGCTGTATTATTTGAAAAAAGTGCAGATAAAGATTTACTTAAATTCACTTATACGTCCAGTTGATTTGATTTCATGTAGGTCTTAGCTGGCCAAAGCTAGTCATTCTTGTCACTGGGAAGCATATTCCTGTTAGAAGTCTCAATAGTCCATTATTGGAATCCATGGCCACTAACAGAAATCAACTGAACAAGACCTGACATTTTCAAAGGAATATGTACATACATTGTCATGAGACATTTTCTATACGATTTTAATATAGCTGTTATACAGGAAACCAGATGACACAATTTCAACTAAAAGTGAGAATGCAATACATTACAGTACATTACAATACAAGCATAATCCCAGGCTACTTTATGATTACTATACAAATATCTATATTAGAAAACAAATGGAGAAACCTATCCATATCTATATATTTCCATGAGGTTCTTGTCATTGCCGTCACCAGAAATATGGTAGTTATGATGCTTCAGCTGACTCGCTGCTTATTTTTATGTAGGCAAAATGTTAAACAATCCTCAGTCATATCATCACAAACCTCATTCGGCCTGGATTACACTTTTTCATGATCTTACACAGTACACTTAGTTATATACCCACATCTACATTAAGAAAATCATCCTATGTCAGCCTAATAACTGTGTGTATAAAATTCCAAGCAAAACCACAGCTGGTAACAGGCAGAAAGACCAGGCTCAACAGTTGTAAAATCCACAAGTTTTATTAAAAGTTAGTGCTTTCGCAGTGTTCACCATTGCTTCATCAGGTCTGATGAAGCGGTGGTGAACACTGCAAAAGCACTAACTTTTAATAAAACTTGTGGATTTTACAACTGTTGAGCCTTGCCTTTCTGCCTGTTACCAGCTGTGCTTTTGCTTGGAATTCTGCTTGGGTGCTGCTGGAACACACTCACTGCTTTTGGGTTTTCTTGCTGTGTGTATAAAACATATATATAAAAATCTCAAGAGACAGATAGATGCATGCTATATAGTCACTTAATTTTTTTTCAGCATATCTAACAGTCACCACAACTGAAATCACCAATGGATCTATACAACAGTAACTGTGGGAATCACTAACCTCGTAAACACAGTTAGGCTTCCCAACAGCAGGAGGCAGGAAATTTGGCTCCAAGGATACACTGGCAAAAGCAACTTCCAGGACTTCTATATCTGCAGCAATGGTTAATGACTTGGGTTGAGGCAAGCCCAGAAACTTCCTCTACCCGACCTGGACCTTAGAAATCTTCTTGACCTCCTATTTGAACCTGTTCCATATTTTATAAAGGGTTTTCTCAAATGAGGCATCCTTTGAGGGATATGCAAAGGACAAAGTACTAGGATTCCCTTTTCCTTTTCACTGAAGGATCACCTCACCTCAAGCAATGATGGCTCTTCAGAGGCTGCATGTCTGGTTCTCAGAAATTTCCTAAAGTCCTAAGTCAACCTGATAAACTGATGTAAGGAATGCTGAGAAAGGGATGAAAGAGGGCTGGCCCATCACAGGTAGATGCCCATTCTGGCTTGAACTATATTGCCCTAGAATTGGATGTGGGGACCACCCTTAGGAGGAAGCTCATAGTGGTGGGTGGTGCCGGAGATCTTGAGCCAAGTACTTGAGACATCACTGTACACTAACAAGGGTATGATTACATCAACTTCACTATTACCTAGGTATTTGAACCTGAGACCTGTCAAGGAGCTTCCAATCCAACCAACAACAGGGTGGATTCATTTCAGAAGGATGTGCCTACATCCTATTTGCATGGCGACATCTGGAGGGATTGTGCCAGAACTGGCACCAGATTCATCTGTTGCAAAGGAAATCCACCTCCTTCAAACTTAAGGGGCCTTCCAGACAGTTATCGGAATACAGATATTCCTTCTCTATGAGTACTTCTCTGAGAAGTATTACTTTTTTACAGGACATCAGTAGTGGGTTTTGCAGACAGCATGCCAGTCTGACAGACATGTGACTTCTTCAGAGCTAAATGTTCACTCTGGTAGTCTTCACAGAGGTTAAGGCTATGAGCTGTTAAGTTGTTTCTTGTAGTAGAGGATTTGATTCCCTCAGCCTCCATTTGCCTATAGTTTAGTTCTCAGCAAGCCACGTAACTATACAGTGCTCAAAAGCATTTGGGAAAATGGTCTAGGCTTTTTAACCTCCTAGACTGCATGTCTAGTAGCTACTTATGAACCTACGGAGAGACTTTGATCTCCACTTGAATGCCGTCTGGTTAAACCAGACAAAATGGGGATAACTGCACGTTATAATCAGATCCAAGATAAGTTAAATACTTACTGTGAAAATCTTTGAGGGATTTTTTTCCCCATACTTCCCAAAAATATTAACACCTCCTTTGCCTCTGGATCATCTATCACCTATTTCATGACATGACACTTCTGGATAATTATTTTGGCTCCCCTCGTAGGTCATTTCATGTAACACTAACTGGAAAACTATACTACATTAGCCCCCCAGCTCAGTCCTGGGGGTTTGAATGATTTAACTGTCCAGCCAACTTCCAGCACAGCCAGCTAATCATGTCAGTGGCAACAAGGGAACACCACACTTCCCTCTAAATGCATTGTGGTAGACTGTATAAATACATGTAGACTGGCTTCTCTTGGAAGCGTTCCAACTTGGGACTGTCTTGTCTATGCAGATCCAACAACCATTTAGAGACAGTACATCCAGTATATCTCTGGTATTTCTGGTGCTTGCTGTGCTTTCAAATGTCACAACTGCAAATCCATTAATTTCATAGTTACTCTATTCCAGATGACGCATGATGCCCATCTTTACTAAAAATTTCACTTAAACTTTGCTCAAAGGGGAACAGTTGACATAAAGGTTAAGATTGTACCTTCACAGCTGTAACATACAGGGTTTGATTCTGACCTCTAGTTACTAACTAAACTTGGCTTTCTGCAGAATATTACTAGTATTTACCTACTAAACTATGGTACAGTCCAAACATCAACAAAGACATTCCCTGCAGTATAATTCATGGCATAATCACAGACCATTCCTCTATAAAAGAAATTATTCTTATTTTAGGACCTTGTTCTCATATTCTGGATTTTCAGCCTCCATGGTATCTATACTTCTTCACTGTTAAATGTCACTGGCAGAAGCTTCATGCTCAGGTAACTTCTAGATTTTACTGTTTGTTAAAGCTGTACTGCTGCTTTTTTATTTCATTTTTGTAACGCACTGTATTCTGTCTCAGTTTGTCTACATAATTTAACGGACAGTTTTTTCCTTTACTTTACATGATTTTTCTAACCTCAAATTGCAGCAAGATTTTTTTAAATACAAAGATCTGACCACAAAGCAGTCACTTTCAAAGTCACCATCTCCGCCAAACCCTAGCTAGGATCAGACATAAAAACTTCTCCAAAGGTGATTACAGCCTCCTGAGGGATGGTATAAACAGCTTCACAGCCCCCTTTCCCTCTGTAGGAACTGGCACCAATATCCAAAACGACACCAAAGCACTACATGAGCATTTATATAGATGCATGGAATCAGGAATACCAGACAGGACTAAATCATCCTCCGCAAGAAGAGTAAACCTGTCTGGTGGACATCTGCAATAAATAAACTCTAACAAAAGGAAAAAAATTGCTGTCCAAGACCAAGAAAAAGCAGGTGCCCAAATTGGAAGCAATGTCTCCTTAGCCTGAGCAAGCAAATAAGGGCACTACTGAAATCCTCCACAGCAAACTTTGAGTCCAAATTGGCCACATCTACTAGAGACAATCATAAGACCTTCTTCACATATGTCCGCAACCTCAAAGGAAGCACCCGGATCTGTTCAGAACTGGTGGACAAGGACACCACATATACAAATGCAGTAGATATAGCAAACTTGCTGGCTGACAGATTCAGTGAAAACTTTACCCCTCCTGTCCCTCCCACCAGTAAATCAGGACATCCCCAATACCTGCCCCCTTCCACTTATATCTAGGGAAAAGGTCATCACTGCTCTCTCAAAGGCAAAAAATACACCCTCCATGGGACCCGATATCCTACCGTATCCTATGTGAACTCAGGCAGGAACTTGCAGCACCATTAGGCACCCTATTCAACCAAAGCCTGAGTACTGGCTTCATCCCAGCTGAGTGGGGGACAGCCACCGTCATCTCCTTACACAAAGGTGGAGCATCCACTGATCTGGGAAATTATAGACCGTCAGCCTAACTATCCTGATCTGCAAAGGCCATGGAACAGTATCATGGACCTCATTAACAAGGACATTGGCAACCTCCAAACACTTGACCTCGCACAGTTTGGCTTCATCAAGGGAAGGTCATTGTCTGCTAAATTTGGTCGACTTCTTTGAGACAGTCAGCAAAGCCATGGATGAGGGGAAGACTATGCACACCACCTACCTTGACCTGGCCAAAGCATTTGACCCTATTCCCCACTTGAGCATAATAGATAAACTCCCTCAACTAGGCATCAATCCATATGTTACCAGATGGGTAGCAAACTGGCTCACTGATAGAACCCACATAGTCAAACTAGGGGAAGCCACCTCAAGCAGTAGACCTGTAACAAGCAGTGTAGCCCAGGGTTCAGTCTGGGGCCTCTGTTACTTGGGATATACTTTTCTGATGTGCAGGCCAAAACCAGGTGGGCTATGGCTGACCAGGTTTGCAGATGACTGCAAGCTGGGTGCTGTCATCAATTCCCCTAGTGATATGGACATCCTCCAAGAGTCTCACTCAGACAAATGGCTGGTACCAGAAACATGGCCTCAAGCTGAATACCAAAAAATGCATCATCATCCCCCTTTGGGGAAGAGTGCCATCCCCACAAATATTAACATTAATAACAACGTTCTAAGCACTCAATTAGTGGTGAGGGATTTGGACACCCAGGTTGATAGCAACTTGACTTTTGACCACCATGTTGCTTCCGTGGTACAGAAAGCCTTCTACACGGCCCACCCGCATAAGTAAGGGTATCTCATACAGGAATAAGGTCATAGCATCCCTGTACTCTTCCCTTATAAGGCCCATTATTGAGTACAACGCACCTTTCGGCATGTAGTTCGCAAAGCACATGCAGCAGCTGGAGACACCACAGAGGTTCCTCACCAGAAAAATCCAGGGCCTCAAACATCTACCTTACATAGATAGGCTAAAAGCCCTCTCTCCTCTCTCTACTCAGTTTCATACAGACTCCTCAGAAGTGACCTCTGTCTGGCATACAAGGCAATCATGGACCCCACCTTGATGGGAGTGCTGCATATCAAGCTCTACTCGAGTAACCCACACCCATGGCCGCTACCTGGTCTGTGACATCAACACGACTTTTTGGCGGGACAGATTTGTATCCCAGAGACTCTTTCATCTATGGAATAGACTCCCTCTCCACATCAAACAGAGTACCGCTTTACTCCTTTTTAAGCGCAACCTGGATAAATTGATGGGAAACAGAACATATACTCCTGGCCCTGGGTTTCCACCCATGTCCATGCTGGACAGGAGCATTGGGTGCTGATTTGTCTAAACATTGGCTAAACTTTTGGCTAGGCTTATAACGGCCTCAGGGCCAATAGCCTAGTAACCTCCCATGAGTAAGCCCAATGGACACAAGTGTCCCTTTTCAGGGGTGATCCAGGAGCACTGTCTGGTTAACTGCCTTGCTCAGAGTAGTACAGCAGGTGAACAGAAGTAGAAGGAATCAAACCCTGCATCGTTTGTTACAGAAAGCAGCTCATTTGCACAAAAGTTTTTTACATTCCCCTAAATTGTGGACTGCACAAAAAAATAGTCAGGGTAACCATTCACTTATGCACACTTTATCAGCCTTTTCCAACAATGCAAGCACTCTTTTGGATAAGGTATCTACCTCTATCTGATTTACCCTTCAGCTGCTCCATGATGTTTTTTTTTCACACTATTACCAACACTTATCACGCCACCCCTAACTAATCTGCATTTAATGGTATATAATCATAATGACATTAACCTGCTTTTGTAACTCAAGCTCCTCATACCAAACACCCTCCTGGTAAAATGCTTTTGAATTGTTTGCAGTCTACATAACTGAATGCTATTATACACACAAATAGAAAAAATATAACAACAATAGTGAAGTATTGGTCTAACTATAGTTTTTTTTAATAGGAAACAATACCAGCCTGTCCCTGCTAGCAATGGTCCTGAAGACATTACTCATTTTAACACCTCTTAGCAATCTCTATCAGATGACATTTAAAACTAACTGTACTGCCAATTTCAACCCAAAGACATCTAATAACCTTCACTTCCTTGAATTATCGAAGGCATAAAGATAATTAAGATTTTTCACACCAAAATGCATGAGATGTGTCTTACTTATGTTAAGCATCATTTCATTAGATGTTGCCCACGTATACAAATTACCAAAATATGTTTCCTACTTCTTCTACTCTCTCTACCTTGTACCTGCATTTTAATATCGGCATTAACTCAAATTATGTACCTAACTTGTACTTTCTCACTGCTACTTTTCAGGTTTACTGATGATAAAGATTGTAACTTTTTTCTAATTATGTAAGATTTACTCTGTACTGTAATAGGCTGTACATTACTGATATTTAGTAGTTAATAGCAATCACATATCTTACCTCTAATTTGTATTATTGTTAATTTTTTTTTTAAATCTTGTTCTACATATCTATGTATTATGCATTTTGTAGTTATGAATTACAGTATCTTTGTATTTGTGGAGCCTTTCTCCCTGGGTCTCCACTGAAAAAGCGCTTCAGCCCAACTGGACCAACCTGGTCAACAAATGTCAAATAAATAAATAACTAAAAGAAAACTGATCAGATATACCCAAATTTTGTAGAGACATTTTTAGCATAATCAGCATGTTTACTCAACCAAATCTTACTATCACAGGGAAAACCAGTCATAAAAATACAAAAAAGAACAGCACACAACACAGAACCCTGTGTGGCACCCACTTTAATCACTCTCTTCTCGGACAGGGAGTAACCAAGCTTGACCCTACATTTTCACCTTGCCAAACATTTTTTATCCAACTCAGCATGTAATCGTTAATGCAGTAATCCTTTAACAGTGTGATAACAGTATAATGCGGCAAAGGTTCAAAAGCCTCAAAGTACATAATATCAACAGCCAAACCACCATAAATTATCATCCACAAACAGCAATAAAAAGAAAGTACATTTGTACAACATGACCTGCCAGCAACAAATCTATTCTGTGCAACATCCTGTCAGTCACCTATTTTACCAGAAAACTCCCTTTCAAAACATTTCCCATAATATGTTTAAGACTAATAGGTCTGTGATTCTGTACTTTACAAAGATCTCCTCCTTTGGGCACTGGATATGATGTGCCATTTTTAAAATACCAGCCACATATCCTTTCTCCACAGAATTCTGAACAAGATAATGCATATGAAGAAATATCCTTAATTATAGCTGACAGAAATTAGAAGTTATGTACTTACCATAACGTTCCATCTGAGTAGGTGGATTCATTTGTCTGCAACCTGTGGGTATGGATCTGCTATCGGATCTGAACCGGCATGGTTTATCCAGCTATGGATCCGAGCTCCTAGCTCCTCCCCTCACCCATAATGCCCTGCTCTCCCTACATGACCTCAGATCGAGTTTGCCCTGTACCAAATACCCTAACCAAAGGGTAACACATCCTATGCAGGAAACTGACAAGGCCAGGGGGATAGGAGGGCGGGATGGTTGCAGACAAATGAATCCACCTACTCAGATGGAACGTTATGGTAAGTACATAACTTCTAAATCTGAAGTAGGAGAATTCATTTGTCAGCAACCTGTGGGACAGAGTCCCCAGCTACCTGAATCTTGGGCGGCCATCATGGAAGGATATTCCGGAGCTCCGCGGAGCCAAAGGATGCTCTACCTCTAGACGTGATATCCAGCTTGTAATGAGAAATAAAGGTATGAGATGAAGCCCAAGTGGCTGCTGAACAAATGTCATCCAGAGGAACCCTAGCCTTAAAGGCCGCTGAGGCAGAAACAGACCGGGTCGAATGAGCATGGACTCCCTCTGGTGCGGACCTCCCAGAAGCTTGGTAAGCTAATAGAATACACTGGGAAATCCAGCGTGACAAGGAGACTTTGGAAATTGGTTTACCCAGATTGAATTTGGCAAAGGAAATGAACAATTGGTCGGATTGTCTATGACCAGCTGTCCTGTTAAGATAAAAACAAAGCTGCCTGTGAACATCCAAGGAATGCAGCTTGTATTCACCTTTGTTCTGATATTTAGGAAAGAAAACAGGGAGGTTGATGGATTGATTAATGTTCGCTTCCGAAGCTACCTTAGGAAGAAAGGAGGGATTGATCCTGAGGCACACCCGGTCCGGATGGAAGACCAAGTAAGGCGGTTTCATGGACAGGGCTTGAAGTTCAGAAACTCTCTTAGCTGAAGTAATGGCTACTAAAAATGCAGTCTTAAGAGACAAGAATTTTAGATCTACTGTGGCCGCAGGCTCGAAGGGGGGAGCGGTCAAGGCCTGAAGAACCAAAGAAAGATCCCACGGTGGAACCGTCTCCTTGACAGGGGGTCTAAGCAGAAAGGTAGCTTTTAGAAAGACTTTACATAACTTGGCAGACATAAGAGGCCCAGAGTCATGACCAACATGGTAATGAGAAATGGCCGCTAGCTGAACTTTGACCGTGGAACTACTGGCGCCATCATTAAAGAGAGTAGTAAGGAAGTCTAGAATCAAAGGAAGGGGAACCGTGAAAGGATCTAGACCCTGCCGCTCCGCTCAAATGGAGAAGCGCTTCCATTTACTGCGGTAAATTTTTCTGGTAGATGGTTTATGAGCCGCTACCAGAATGGCCTTAACTGGGGACGAGATACCGGGAGTCCTGATTAGGAGTGGAACTGGAGCAGCCAAGCAGTCAGCTTCAAGTTGTCCAGGTTCGGAGTTGGTAGGTTCGATGGGTGTGATATCAGATCCGGAATGGGATCTAGAATCCAAGGTGGATTCACTGAATGAGACCTTAGGTAAGGGAACCAGATCTGTCGAGGCCAGAATGGGGCTATGAGGATCATTCTGCACCCCAACCGAGAGGCTTTCTGAAGCACCTGGAGCATCAGAGGCAGAGGGGGGTATGCGTAAAGAAGACCGGGAGGCCAAGCATGCACCAGAGCGTCTCTCGGGGAAACCCCTGGAGGGGGGATTAGAGCGAAAAAAACTGTTGCACTTGGTGTTTAAGGGAGAAGCAAAGAGATTGCAATAAGGAGTTCCCCACTGTGTGAAGATACGTTTCGCTACTTGAGCATTGAGAGACCACTCGTACGGGGAGAGAATGGTGTGACTGAGCTTGTCCGCAAGGATGTTGGACCGACCCGGAATATCCGTTGCGATGAGAAAGCGGTTGGTGGAGATCGCCCATTCCCACACTCTCATGGCTTCTCGACATAAAGGGTAAGACCTGGTTCCCCCCTGTTTGTTGATGTACCAGACCACCGATATGTTGTCTGACTGAATCGCAATTGTTCCCAGGGGAAGAAAGGCTTGAAGTGCTTGCAATGCTAAGAGCACCGCCCTCATCTCCAGAACATTGATATGCAGGGAGGTCTCTGAGTCGTTCCACGTGCCTTGGACCGTCCGGCCCGCAAAATGCCCCCCCACCCGAGGCGGGAGGCGTCTGTGGTCACTGTGGCAAGAGGGGGAGATGCACAAAAGGGGCGGTCTCCGTGGAGATCCGAGGAATGGAGCCACCACAAGAGAGACCGCTTGCAAGCCTTGCTGATTGCAATGGGGTGATGCAGGGGGAGAGAAAGATATGACCATTGTACTTGAAGTGTCCACTGAAGTACCCGCATGTTCAAGCGGGCGAGAGGGAGAAGAAAAATCGCTGCCGCCATAGACCCTAGTGCCCTCAGGACCAATTCCACCGAAACCGAGCTGGAGTGGAGGATGGCCCGCACCTGGAGTCGCAGATTCTGAACTCTTGTCGGTTGTGAGAAAGGCCCTTAACTTCCTCGTGTCTAATCTGGCTCCTATGAATTCTATCAACTGAGTAGGGGCCAGGCTGGACTTTCCTACGTTTACCATGATGCCTAGCCAGGGAGCTAGGTGAAGAAAGGAGTCTCCTGCCAAGGATAGTAGATGCCTTGTTGGGGCGGTGAGAAGCCAGTCGTCCAGGTACGGAAAGACCTGCACCCCCTGAAGCCTCAGGTGGGCTGCAACCACTGCTAACACTTTGGTGAACACCCTAGGGGCTGTGGTGAGACCAAAGGGAAGGACCCTGAACTGGTAGTGACTGGCTCCCAGCCGGAAGCGAAGAAACCTCCTGGACCGTCTGTCCATTAGTATGTGGTAGTACGCATCCTTGAGGTCTACAGAGCACATCCAGTGATTCTCTCCCAGAAGGGGGAGGATGGATTGTAAAGTGACCATCTGGAACTTCTCCCTGGGAACTGCCAGGTTTAATTGGGACAGGTCCAGAATGGGTCTTGGGTCCCCCGTCTTTATTGGCACTAAAAAGAACCTGGAGTAGAACCCTGATCCGATCTGGGGGGACGGGCTGGATGGCTCTTTTCCTCAGCAGATAGCCAATTTCTGCTGAAGCAGCCTCCCTCTGATCGGGTGGAACGTCGGGGAGGGATTTTAGTTTTGGGACGTGAAGAAAAGGGATTTTGTATCCTCTGGATATAATCCGGAGGACCCAGCGGTCTGATGTTATGGACTCCCATGCTGCTAGGTGCTCCGAAAAACGTCCCCCAACTGCCTCCAGAGTGGAGAAGTCGGGCAACCCCTCAGGGTTGCTGCATGGGCCGTTCAAAGGAAGGTTCTCTGGACCCAAAATTCCTGGGAGCCCCTCTGCCCCTAGGGCGGCGTCCTCCCTGTCCTCCTCTGCCACGGAAGGACTGGTTGCCTGGAGCGGGTTGGGATTGCTGCGACTTCCAGAACCTCATCTTCTTCTGGCCCTTTTGGTTCCTAGAGTAGGACCTCTGGGGCACAGAGAAGCGGACTCCGACGGCAGACAGCGTCTTCCCATCCTTCTCGCTCTGGACCAAGGTGTCGCGAACCGTCTTGCCAAAAAGGGCAGAGCCGTCAAAGGGGGCGTTCGGGAATGACGCCTTGAAGGGCTCTGTGAAATCGCAATGGCGGAGCCAGGCCTGGCGTCTCGTGACTAGGCTACTCCTGCAGCTCTAGCGGCTCCCTCGGTAGCATGGGAAAGTAACCGCATAGAGGTATTGGTCACGGAACTAAGAGTGGCCATACGGGTGGAGTGCAAAAGTTTGTCCTCCTCCGACATGGACTTTGGGGGGGATGCAGCGTATTCTTTGATAAGATCGCGCTGCATTCTAATAACATGTGCCAGATAGTTGAGCGCCCTCACTGAGAAGGTCGCTGAACTAAACATACGCTTCCCCAAGCGGTCCATCATCCGAGACTCCTTGCTCGGAGGATGAACTGAGGGACTCTCCTGAGCGAGTTCCCTCTTAGTGGCTGCTGCCGTCAACATGGCATCTACCGGGGGTCCCTTGCTCCAGTGGGCACGGTCAGCAGGGGGGGCTAAGAATCCTGTCCGGCCTCTTAGGGATTGGCTCCACGGTGTCCGGTTCCTTCCACGCCCTGGTGGTAATGAGGTCCACCAGGGGGTCGGCAGGAGGGTACACCCAAGAGGTAGACGGGCCCGCTTCAAATGCCTCCAAAAACACAGACTCGTCCAAGGAAGACTTTGGGGCAGACCACCCACCTCTTATACGAAGCATTTCCATGATGTCTCCAAAGGAGACATCCTCGGGGGGTGATCTTGGGGAGCCTTCCCCTTCCTCCAAGTCCGTGTCTTCAGTTAAAGACTCGGGGGAGTCTATGTGCCTCCTCTTACACATGTGCTTGCGAGGTGCTTCCTCGGGGGGGCTGTCCGAGGAGCCCTTGCAAGCGGTGTCCAGTTCCAAAGGAAATGCTTGGGGCAGTGAAACGGGCTGTCCCAGTTGCAGGGTGACGGAAGCCCGACCCAGAGCAGATGGAGTGCGGGATGGAGCCGAAGCAAGTGCCGGGGGTCCGGATGCCCTCAACAGAGCCCTCTCCACTACATCAAAAGCCGAAGGGGAGCCGGCCTCGACCAAAGAATCCGACAGTCGGCTCCCCCTCGGATCTGAGGAGTGGATCGGAGCCAGCGCAAAGCCCCTCGGATCCGAGGGACCAGTGCGCTCCGACAAGGACGGCGCCGAAGGTGCACTGAGTCCCCCGGATCCAAAGCTCGGACCAAGGCTCCAAGAGGTCGGATCCGACACACTCGAGGGCAGGGTCGGATCCGAAGTACCCAGTACTGTGGGCGCCGACCCACCCCCGTCTCAGAGCGCTTCGAGCCCGGGTAGCGGGTCGGAGAAAGAGCTATAGGCTTGAAAAATGGGGTCGAGCTCCCTCCCAGAGGGGGGGGAGGCAGGAGCACTCCCATCTGCATCTGGGCCTGGATGAACCTTCGCATCATCCGGTCCAGATCAGCGTCGGAGGAGGCTATAGGTAGACCTCGATGAGGCTACCGAGGTAGGCCTTGAGTACCGCCTCGATAGCCTCGAAGGAGATCGGGTCTCCTCCTCCTCAGGCCCCGGTGAAAAGGAAGGGGACCGGAGCCGAGGAGGAGGAGAGCCAGCAGCCAGAGAGGCCGGAGGAGAAGCCCGCTTAGCCGGCGGGGCAGAGACGGAGGTCTCGGCCCGCCCCTTGTGGTGCTTCTCTCTCCGGTCCTTCTTCCTGGCTTCCCTCTCCTCCGAACCCGTAGAGGGAGTTTGAATCCCGGGAGGAGGGGGGGGGAGCAGGTAAGGCAGGAACAGCCGGAGCGGTAACTACCAACGGGGCGGAGGCCGAAGCCGAGTCCGGGGGCAAGAGTCCCGCCAAGACCAGCTTCGACCTCCGCTCTTTCAATGCCCTGGGGTTGAACCCTGCACAGATTGAACACCCAGAGGTGAGGTGTTCAACGCCAAGGCATCGAACGCACAGAGTGTGGCCATCAGCAGGGGATAGCTAATGGCCACACTTGGAGCATTTTGAAAAGATTGCCTTTGGGGGCCTCAGACATCTTCACTAATGTACTACTTTTTTTTTTTTAACAAAAAATAAAGTTAAGTTAAGCTAAGTTAACCACTCACACAGAAGGCCCCAAAGAATCCACACGCACACAAGCTACGTACCAGCGAGGGGAGGGTACTACAAAGTTAACCAATTTAACAAAAAAAAAAATAGCTTAAAAGAGGGAAAACCTAAAACATTCACACAAAAAAGGTATTTTTGACAGAAATTCCCTATAAAACACAAAAAATAGCACTTAGCTGACAGGAGCTCAAAATCCAGCTGTCACCATGAACGCGGCAAACTAGATCTGAGGTCATGTAGGGAGAGCAGGGCATTATGGGTGAGGGGAGGAGCTAGGAGCTCGGATCCATAGCTGGATAAACCATGCCGGTTCGGATCCGATATCGGATCCATACCCACAGGTTGCTGACAAATTAATTCTCCTACTTCAGATACATTATTAAAGCCATCAGGACCTGCTGTTGAATTTGATTTAGTCATGCTTGACAACGTTATCAGCCCTTAATGAAAAAAGGCAGGACAATCTCCTTAAAATGGACAACTGTTACTGACCAGTAACTTGCTTCCACATACAAAATGAAACATCATATTTACCAATATACTTGTATCCATCACCAATTCATCCCAAGATCTTATAGTAAGACCAAAATAAGTGTCACCTTTACACCGTTTTAAACTACTATAAAAAGCTTTCTTACTTTTCACAGTACTTCTTGCTACATTCTGCTCATAATTCTGTCTTACTACCCTCACCAATTTCCTAAATGAAGAAGTTATATGCTTACCATAATGTTCCATCTGTGTTGTCAATTTTCATTCCTTCTTCAAATGTTGGGTTCAGATCTGATTCTCAGATCCAACTCGGACATTACTTTAGCTCATTGCCACCAAAATGTATTTAGCTCCCCCTTACCCATAATGTACCAACCCCTAACATACCTATGATTTTGTTTGCTGATTTACATAACAGAGAAAAAATACTGTAAATTTCCTAACAGAGTAAGCCATATCTGGAGCTCAACATTAATGACTGTGGTGTCCTTATGAACTCTTGTTCTTCCACTGTGAAAAAGATTGGGGGTTGGTGGGTGGTAAGTTGAGGAAGAATGAAAATGGACAACACAGATGAAATGTTGTGGTAAGTACATAACTCTTATCTGATGTTGTTAATTTTGTTTCTTTCCTCAATGGCTGGGACATGGTTCCCAGCTACTTAAATCCCAGGTGGACTCTAAGGAAGGATATTCCTGAGCACAGTTGAGCTAAAGGCTGCTTTTCCCCTCAAGACAAGATCTAGTTTGTAATGAGTAATAACGGTATGAGGACTGGCCCAAGTTGCAGCTGCACGTCGCCCATGGAAGCCATGGATAGGAACACTTGAAGTTGCTATGGACCTAGATGAATGGGCTCTTAAGAGGTTTTGGCACGCAAAGATCCAGTTTGATGTAGATACATTATATGCAAACCGTCAGCCATCTGGCTAAAGTTACCTTTGCAACTGATTCTCCCAATTTAAAATCTGCAAAGGACACAAATAATTGATCAGTTTTTCTAATACTTCTCGTTCGATGCAGGTACAAACGTAATCGTCTGTGGATATACAATAAATGTAACATACAGTCAACTTTGTTTGCAAATTTAGGAAGACCAACAGACGAATAGACTGGCTAGTACTGGATTCTGACACCACCTTAAGAAGGAAAGAGTTGGTAAGTAATGTTACTCTATCCTTATAAAAATTCAAGTAGGGAGGTTTAGCGGATACTGCTTGAAGTTCTGATATTCTTCTAGAAGTAGTAATGGTCACTAGATAAATAGTTTTCCTGGTCAGGAATTTAAGATCACATTTGGCTGCTGGTTCAAAGGCGGAATGAATTAAAGCCTGTAGTACTAAATTTGAAACCGAAAAGCCGAAAGAAAGTAGTAGTACTACTAAATTTAAAACCCATGGTGAAGTAGAATCTTTACATGGAGGTCTTAGCAGCAGTGTGCCTCTCAAAAAGGTTTTACAAAGCTTAGATATAGCCAAGGAAGAATTCTCAAATCCGGTATGGAAATTAGAGAAATCTAACTGTTCAGGAGCTAGCTCCCTAACTAAAAATTGTTGCCAAAATTACTAAAACAGTTTGTACAGGAGCTCAAAAGGGGTCAATGTGTTTCTGCTGTGCTCAAGAAATGAACCTTTTCCATTTACATCTATAAAGTTTTCTTGTAGATGCCTTACTGAAAGATAAAAGTAAGTGACGGACAGAGGAAGAGTGTACCAGTTGTCTGACTATTAAGGGAATTGGAGAAACCACACTATTAGCTTGAGGTTTGAGAAATCTGGATGAATCATGCATGCTGGGTGAGACAGTAGGTCTGGAATTGGATCCAGATACAAAGGTGGGTTAAAGTAGATAAGGACAAAGGAAAGAGAACCAAATCTTTTGAGGCCAGTAAGGGACAATGAGAATGACTTTGCTCTTCAACCGAGCAGCTTTCTTAGAAATTTGGGAATTAAAGGAGTTGGGGGATAACCACAGAAAAGACCAGGGAACCAATCATGGAGTACAGCATCCTCAGTGATTCCCCCAGTGGCGGGATCAGGGCAAAGAAACTGCTGCATTTTTTTTTTTAGGGGAGATGCAATAAGAATGCAGCATGGCTGGTCCCATTGACAGAAATCATACCTTTCACTTTCCTATTGACAGATCACTCGTGAGGTAGTAGAACTGACCTGCTCAATTTGTCTGCTATCCTGTTGGACATCCTCAAAATGCGCATTTCTATCAGAAAGCGGTTGAAAGAAATCATCCACTGCCACAGTCATATGGCTTCTAGACACATGGGGTAAGACCTGGTTCCCCCTTGTTTGTTGATATAGCAAAACTACTGACATGTTTTCTGTCTGGATCTCAACTGTCTTGGAATGCCTGCAAGCCAAAGGCACTGCTCTCATTTCCAGGACATTGACATGCCTGTTGTCCTCTTCAGGGGACCAAGTACCTTGGACTGTTTTCCCCAGGAATCCCTCCCCCAATCAGGGCAGCATCTGTGGTCACTATAGCCTTGGACTGAGGGAGGATGAGAGGACAGCCTTGTAGAATCTTATCTGATTGAATCCACCACCAAAGGTGCTCATTGCATGCCTGAGTGATTCTTTATCAATGCATGTCAGCACAAATCAGTATCAACCACTGTGTTGCTTGCTAGCATCCCCTGAAGAATTCTCAAATGAGAGCTTGCTAGAGGAACTAAAATTATGGCCCCTGCCTATGACCACAATGCTTGAAGAATCAACATGGCTGAAATTTTGGTACTGTGAACTATTTTCCTGGCCTGAAATCTGATAGTTTGCACTCCTGAGAGAGGAAGAGAAACTGTCACTGATACCATGTTGAAAACTACGCCTATGAATTCCACCGTTTGAGATGGTTCTAAATGAGACCTGTAAATTATGGTTATCCCCAGATGGGAGAAAGCCTGAATTACCCGATCTCTCACTCTTATTAATAGATGCCTGGTCGGAGCAGTAATAAGACAGTCATCTAAATATGGAAAAACACTGACTCCCTGCAGTCTCAAGTGAGCTGCTACCATTGCCATGCATTTGGTGAACACCCTGGGGGCTGTGATGAGGCCAAAGGGCAGTGTTCTGAATTGGTAGTGACTGGCTTCCAGCTGGAAACAAATACCTTCTGCATTGTCTGTTCATTTTTAAGTGACAGTATGCATCCTGAAGGTCTACTAAGCACATCCACTAGTCCTTGCTCAAAAAGGGCAGAATGGACTGAACCATAACCATCTGAAACTTTGTGTGTCGAACTGACTTGTTCAAGTCGCCAGATCCAAAATTGGTCTCCAGTTCCCTGTTTTCTTGGGCACTAAAAAGAATATTGAGCAAGTTCTGGACTCTATCTGGTCGGGTGTAATGTCTTGCACAACTCTTTTTTTCTATCAGCTTTAGTATTTCTAGTGCTGCTCCTTTCCTCTGACTGGGTGGAACATTGGGGAATTTGCATACAGATTGAAGTGGAAGAGAAAAAGGGAATTATACAACCTCTGGCAATAACCCTCTGCATCCACGTATCTTTTCTGATGTCTAGCCAGGCACTGTAGTGCAGGGATAACCGACCCCTGACTGCCTCCAGAGAGGAACAATTGGGACTCCTTTCACTAGCGCTGGTAAGGTCCATCAGAGAAAGAATCTCTAGACCCTTGGATCTGCGGACCTCCTCTGTCATGTGGGCAGCATCTTCCATTTGTGTTTCCCCCTCTGCCCTTGGGGGAACTATCTTCACGTGGATCTTGGAAAAGACCCTGGGGCTTTCTGAATCATATCTTTCAACCATCTCATTGATTCTTAAAGAAGGTTCTTTGAGGGGTTGAAAAAATACACTACTGCAGAGAGGGCCTTTCCATCTTTCTCACACCTGGACAGTATGTCCTTCACTTTCAGGCCAAACTGCTAACTGCAGTCAAAAGGTGCATTGACGAATGAGGACTTGAAGGGATCTACAAAATCACACAAGAGCATTCAAGCACTCCTCGTAATGGAAATGCCTGAACCCACCTCCCTTGAGGTACCTTCAGCTGCATGAGAGACAGGCTTCATGGACAAATTACAAATGGACTGAAGGGCTACCGAAGTCTGTGTCTTAGCAGACAGTGGTCCCAGAAAGGGATTTTGACAGTTCCTTAATCAAGTCTCTCTGTAGTCTTGTAAAGTGTGCCAGGTAGTTCAGTGACCTAAGGGCAAAGGTTGCTGAAGCATACACATACTTCCCAAATCTGCCCAACACCCTAAACTCCCTGTTAAGGGGATGTAAAGAGGAAGTCTGCTCAGCAGAGATCCATCATGGTGGCTGCTGCCACAACCAAAGCATCTATGGGCACTCCCTTACTCCAGAATTCCTTAGCTACAGGTGGAGCCAGAATCCGAACTAGTCTCTTGTGGCTTGGCTCAACTGAGTCAGGCTCCTTCCACATCCACCTAGAGATCAAGTCAATGAGCTCATCAGTGGGGGGGCTATCTCAGGAGGTAGACAGGTCAGGTCCAAAGGCTTCCAGGAATGCTGATTCCTCTGGAGAAGGATTATTGGAGGACCAACCACTTCTCTGCTTAAGGATCTCAAGAAACATCTGCAAATGAGGCGTCTTCAGGAGGTGATCACGGGGACCTTTCTCCTTCATCGAAATCAGTATCCTTGGTGACCAAATCCTAAAGGAGTCCAACTGTCTTACTTGCACTTCCTCTTCCTAGGGACTTCCTCAGTTGGAAGCTCCATTGAAGTATCAGAAGAGATTGTAAACCACTGCTAGGTGATCTGGAGACTCTGAGCTGGCTTGTCCCTGTGCCGTAGAATGATGTGGCTCAAGGTGCAGACATATCTGGCATCCAGAGGGAAGATCTGAGGGGGTAGGATCCATCCGTCCTGCCGGAGCAGAGAATACTCTCTTCACTATCTCAAAGGCAGAATGCTCCGGGGGGGAGGAAGGAAGACAATGGAGCCGAGATGCCAGGCTTCTGACTCACTGATACCCTCTGCCTCAGCTGAGCTGTCCAATGCAGAGGCTCTGAAGGGCAGAGATGCCTCAGAAAACTTCAGAGGTAACTCCAACCTAGGACCTGACAGAGGCGCTTCGGCTATGAGAGTCATCTGGCTCAGACAACATCGGAGCCAGTGCACTCAGCAATAGCTTCAGAGACGAAGATAAAAATGTCTTTGGATCTGAACCAGATGGACCAGGAAGGCTCGGATGGGGCTCCAAAATGACTGTTTGGATTACAGAAGTTGTTGAAAACAATAGGGTGGTCGGAGGACTAGCTTCCAGAACTGAAGGTGTAGGAGCCAAATGAACTCCCACCTGAATCTGCGTCGACAGAAATCTCATCACCCTATCCACATCAGCTTCGGTTAGACTTCTGGAAGAAAGCCCAAGGATGGGGATTTAGAATGTCGGAGTTTGAAAATAGGAGAGGGAACTCTCGACGATACTGGATCAATAGTAGGAGAGTACCTAGTCCTAGGTAAAGCTGTCTGATCCAAAACCCTCAGATATGAAAAAAAAGGGGTCAGATCCAGAGATAAAACACTATAGAACTCGTCTTCAGATCCAATTTGTGCTTCTTGTTAGGTGGCTCCAAGGATGAAGGAGTCGACAACTTGACTGGATCCTAGTCAACAAAGCCCCTCACTCTTACCTAGCAGGCTGCTTACCTAACGGTCTTGGTGACCACTCCCCCACTTTCCTAATTCGGCACCACACAGTCTCAAACCAATTATCCACAGGCAAATACAGAACAAGTCCAACTTCAACCCCAACTTCTTCATCTCCTCCCTGAAAAATATTAACTGGTCACCACTAAAATACCTCAACCTAGATGAGGCTGTCCACTTCTTCAACAGTACCTTCCTCTCCATCCTAAACACCCATGCTCCTGGTGCCCCATGGTTACAAAAGACCACCAGAACCCTAATGAAATCCAGAGATAAGGCCTGGGAGCACTGGCGACTAACAATAAAAAACTCAGATAGGCAATCATTCCTTGAACTGCAGAATAAAGCCAAAAAGCGAATAAAATTAAGACAAATCCCTCTACTATAAATCCACCCTAAACTCTACCAACCACAACCCTAAGCAATTCTGGTCCACTATTAACACTATCCTCCACCCAGGGAAGGTTGATACCCTCCAGCCGTCCATTCCCCCCTCCTCCAGCAGTACTGCTGAATCCTTCAACAAACACTTCGCTGAAGCTATAACAACTCTAAACAAACACTTTTCTACAACAGCCACCAACTCCTAACCCTAAACAACCCCCCACTCTTTTCGTCTTCACCTCAGTACCTACCTCCAACATAAAGACTACTGTCAAAACTTAAATCCACCAAACTCGCAGCTGAAAACCTCCCCTCTGAATACTTG
The DNA here is from genome assembly GCF_019279795.1 of Protopterus annectens. Taxonomy (NCBI): domain Eukaryota; kingdom Metazoa; phylum Chordata; order Ceratodontiformes; family Protopteridae; genus Protopterus; species Protopterus annectens. The sequence goes on from NC_056739.1 coordinate 1,955,846,426, forward strand.
AAAACTGCAGCTGATACACTAGCCTACCCAATTTAAATTCTAATCAACCGTTCCATAACAGAAGGCAATGTTCCCTTGATATGGAAAATATCCCACATCATTCCCCTTCACAAAGGCACCCCCCCTCCACCGACCTCTCCAATTACCGCCCCATTGCTATCCTCTCCCCTCTCTCCAAGATACTTGAAAAATGTACCAACACCCAGATCTCCAACTACCTCCTAGCTAATAATCTCCTCTCCAGAATCCAACATGGTTTCAGGCCATATCACAGCACTCCCTCAGCTCTGCTCTCATTCACCAACACTATACTTCATCACAAAAACAATGGCTTCTTCTCTACTGCCATATTTCTAGATCTCTCAAAGGCCTTTGACATGGTATCTCATGAGCTACTACTCTCTACTCTCCCCAACCTCTCCTTCTCACAATCGGCCTGCAACTGGTTCCACAGCTATCTACATGGACGCCAGCAATCAGTAATCTGGGACGATAACCTATCACCTCACCTCCCAGTTACTCTCGGAGTTCCCCAAGAGTCTATCCTTGGCCCTCTGCTATTCTCACTTTTCACCAACAACCTACATACTGCCACCACACAAGCATCTCTTATATAGTACGCAGATGACTCTACTCTCATCTGCTCTGCTCCCACTCTACCAGAACTACAACAAATCACACAGGAATCATTCTCTTCTGTAGAAAGCTGGCTAGCCAATGCTCAGCTCCTATTCAACCCAAGACAGAAAAAACTTCTCCTGTTCCAACCTTCCAAAGCCACCCAAAACACCCCCCACTTCAACATTCTTGCCAAAGACAATACCATCATCTCTCCATCAGAACACACAAAATTACTCGGTGTGGAAATAGGCAACAAACTTAGATTTAACACCCACATATCTCTACAATAAAAAAAAGTTCACAAGACACTTGCTGCATTATATCAAATCCACCAATTCCTAACCAAGGCGGCTAGAATCTCCATAGCCAATTCCAAGCTAATCTCCACCCTACTCTATGCATTCCCCCCATACTTACCAACCTCAGACAGACAGACCTACACAAGCTGGATACTTGTTACAACAAAATTACTAAATTTGCCACTGGAACCTCCTACTGCAGCCATCACTGTATCCCCCTTAAAGAAATAAACTGGCTAGAACTCCCACAACTCCTTCACTTTAATCAACTCACCTTCGCTCATAAACTTATCACCCCCATAACATACCTTCCCTTCAAGTCCTTCTCCAACCCTATCACTCCACTAGGCCCCTAAGATCAAGCAACAAAAATCAACTCACTGTTATCAAACACAAAAACTCAGTAGAAGAAGCCATATTTTCATTTACCATATCTAAACTTTGGAACAATCTTCCACCCTCTATAACTACTCTACTTTCCAGCAGCCTTTTCAAGACTGCTCTCAAATTCCACTTAAATTTGCACTTGCTTTGTCCTTGTTCTAATCCAAACTAACACCCCCACCCTCACCTCTCCCCACCTAGACTCTTAACCCAACTATACTACCACCATTACTAACCACAGTCAGAATTAGCTAGTTGTCTTTACATACTTTAAAATCCTGTCTGACACCTTTGTTACTAATATAAACAACAAGAAACTATCTTAACTTGCAACATTTACTGTATATACCGTTGATAATCAATTTCTTGTTATTGTATTAAAGCCAACAACTTGTAATGTTGTTTACTATTGTTGCAACTTTGTATCTTTATTTATCATGTACATGTTGTGGAGCTTTTTTCCCCGGGCATCCGATGAAAAAGGACCTGTGTCCAGTCGGAATTTCCTGGTAAACAATGTAAATGAATAAAATAAAAATAAAATAGATGTCCTTCTCTTCTACATGCTGCTGTATTCATGACATCAGGGAGTTTGCTCTGATGAACTCTCGCACGTCCGGCCGTTATACAAAAGTTAAATGCTACCACTAGGGTGCGCGCGATGTCCTGCACCTCTTCTCTGACGTCAGTTGTAAATGGACGTCTGGTATAAAGTGGACATCAGCAGGCATCCATCTCAGAACTGAATGCCACCGGAGTCGGCGACTTATGAGTGGGTACTCCAGGAGTCAGGAATCAGGCAAGTGTGAGGCGGAAGACTGGGTGGGAAACTATACAGCAGCAGATAGAAGAGAAGGATATCTAAGGTTATGGTAAGTTCTTACACAACAATACTATGTCCCTTCTATTCGTATGCTGCTGTATTTCATGACATCAGTGAGTGCTCAAAAGCTCCTGTCCTATGGAAGGGGAGTTGTACCAGAAGCATTTTCCACAAACCCATGGAGGATGGCTCTGGCAAATCCTGCCCTGGCTCTAGAAACCAATTCCAGCTTGCAGTGCCTAGTGAAAGTGTGAACAGAGGACCATGTAGCTGCTTGGAGGACAACAGCAGTGTCTATTCCTTTAAAGAATGTCCCCGAGGACACTGCCCTAGTAGAATGAGCCCTAACGAGGGCTGGGAGAGACTTACCATAAGTAGTGTAACATCATGGAATAGTTTTAGATATCCAAGAGGATATGGTTTGCTTAGAAACATGTTTACCCAGTGCTCTTGGAGTGGTAAGAGACAAAAAGCCTGTCAAATTTGCGTAGGGATTTGGTTTTAGCCAAGTAATACATGAGCTGTCTGTGAACGTCTCAGGAATGAAGTATTCTCTCTGCCTTGTTCTGTGGACAGAGAAAAAAGGTTGGCAGATTTACTGTTTGATTTTCAGACAGCTCATTGACCACTTTGAGCATGAAAGAAGGGTTAGTGCGCAAGCATATCCTGTCCTTGTGGAATACAGTGAAGGGGGAGTCTGCCATAAGGGCCTGGAGTTCTGAGACTCTTCTGGCTGATGTGATGGCCACAAGGAGGATAGTCTTCCAGGTGCAGTGTTGTAGGGAGCAGTCTTTGGCTGGTTCGAAAGGTGGGAGTGTTAATTTCTCCAGGACAAAGTTGAGATCCCAATGGGGGAATGGGTTTTCCTTGGGGGTCTAAGATGAAGTGTTTCTCTCATAAACAGTCTGACTTCTAACCTGGAAGCTAGAAGAGGTACTAAAGGCAGACATGCAGAGATGGCAGACAAATGCATTTTAATGGAGGAATAAGATAATACAGACTTCATAAGGTCACACAGATAATACAAGACCACTGGAGGCTCTACTCTCAGTGGTTGCAGTTTTATTTCTTAGACACCCCAGAATGACAATCTCTTCCATTTTGACAGATAGGATTTTCTAGTAGTCGGTTTTCTGGCCTCCTGCCGAACCTGGATCGCGTCCTTTGAGTATAGGTGTCTGGAGAGAATCAGCGCCATATCACCCACAGTGCGAGATTCAGAGTGGACAGTTGGGGGTGTAGGAGTGTTCGCTTGTCATGTGTGAGTAGGTCTATTTGGTAGGGTAACTTGTGAGTGCCCTCGGCTAGGTGAAATAGAAGAGGGAACCAGTGCTGCCTTGGCCAATAGTGAGTCACCAGCAAGATCTGAGGCGGTTCCTTCTGAATTTTCAGCAGGACTCTTTGTATGAGAGGGAAGTGGGGGAACGCATAGGTATACATCCCCTTCCAGGAAATCAAGACCGTGTCCACCTTCCAAGACTCTGAGTGAGGTACCCTGGAACAGAAGGTCGGGAGCTGTCTGTTCATGGTGGAGGCGAAGAGATCTACATCTGGGATACCCCATAGATGGGCCTGGTCCAGAAACACGTCCCTGTTCAGCATCCATTCGTGACACAGGGTCATGGTCCTACTCAATGAATCTGCCATCACATTTTCTGCAGAAGGGATATAAACTGCTTGGAGAAGGATCTGTTTCCTCAGTGCAATTTCCCAAGCCTGCAGTGCTAGTCTGCACAGGAGGTAGGACTTTGCCCCCCCCCCCCCAACTTGTTGATGCACCACAGCACGGTAGTATTGTCTGTGTATCACCTCAGAGTGCCTAGTAGAAAGTGATCCTGGAAAATTTCTAAGGCCAATATCAGGTCTCTCATTCCCTTGATATTGATGTGCTCCTTCCGTTGGGTGTGGGTCCATATGTTCCTCACTCTCCAGTCTCCTAGGGTTGCACCCCAGCCTGTGACTGAGGCATCCGTAAAGAGATCCTGGTTGGGAGGTATGGGCTGTAGGGGCAGGCCTGGATTCTTCTGAATCTGGGAGATCCACTATTTGAGTTCCCTGGTCAGGCACAGTAGCATGGGAATCATGACTTCCAATGGATGAAAGTGTTGTTTCCAGACTGAACTTAGATATCACTGGAACTTCCTCATGTGGAGGCTTGCCAGGGGGACCATGGGGTTAATTGAGCCCATAAACCCTAGGATTCTGAGGAATTCCCTGGCTGAGATGGCTGTGAGGGGAAGAACTCCCTCAAAATAAGATGTGAGCATCACAATCTTGTCTGGAGGTAGGCAAGCCATCATTTCCCTTGTCAGAATTTGACACCCTAGGAACACCTGATCTTAGGAGGGTATCAGGAAGGATTTTTTGAGGTTTATGTTAAATCCTAGAGCTGATAGCGGGAAGACGGTAAAGCTCAGGTGTTGTAGGGCTGTGGAACTTGAAGGGGGCCTGGATCAGGATGTTGTCCAACTAAGAGAAAAGTTGTATTCCTTTGGTTCTGGTGAATGCCATGACTGGGGTCAAACATTTTGTAAATACCCTTGGTGCTGTAGAAAGACCAAAGGTAGAGTGCACTGGAAGCAGAGGTACCTCCTGAAAAGTGGGTGAATGGGGATGTGTAAGTAGGCTTTTTTTATGTCCAAGGACACTAGGAAAGCCTAAGGAAGGATCAGGAGTAGGAGAGTGTGCAGAGGGACAGCATCCTGAAAGAGAGGACTCTGAGGAATGTGTTGAGGTTGGAGAGGTCCAGGATAGACCTCCAGGGGCCTTTCTCCCTGGGGACTAGAAAGAGTCTTGAATAAAATCCTCTTCCTCTTGCCAACGTGGGTACCTCCTGAATGGTTCCTTGAGCAAGGAGTTCCTGCAGGATTGGCGAGAAGAGAGGTATATGGTCTCTGGGTGGGTGAGGGATTCTTTTTGGGGTGGGCCTGGCCTCCCAGGACATGAAGTATTCCTATTTTAAGATTGAGAGGACCCAGGAGTCCTGCTGTAACCTGGGAGGCAAAGGGAGAGGCGCATAGATAGAGGGGTGTCTGCAGGAGGAGCCTGGTAGTCACAGACTACCAGGTTTTCCCTAAAAGGCCTGTTTCTTGTGTTTCTTTCTGGGTTTTGTCTGAGGTCTCTTGCCAGAAGTTCTCACGAATGAAGTTTTAGTTTGGTAATTTCTCTGAAAACAAGGTACTGGAGAGACAAAGATGTCTCAGTTCCTGCAGTTCCTTCCCTTTGGTTTGGAGGGCTTTGAAGAGATCAGCAGCTGCTGCGCCAAATAGGTGATTGTTGTCCAGAGGTGCATCCAGGAGTTTGGATTTGAAGTCATCAGGGAAAGGTTGCAGTCTCAGCCATGAGTACCTCCTGATGACAGAGCCTTAGGCAGCCGCTCTAACATAGGCTTCTACACCATCATAGCTCCACTTGATAGAATGTTTTGTGACCTGGGAGCAGGAGCTCAGGAGGGAAGAGATCTTTGCCTTAGCAGGGGAATCTGGTAGTTCTTCCAATTGTTTAGTTATATCTGCCATGATAGCCTAGCAAATTTAGCCACATGTGTCTGACAGATGATGGCTCTTACAGCCAGGGTGGCAGAAGTGTAAACCTTCTTTCCCAGGCGTTCCATCATCCTGCTCTCTTTATCAAAAGGCAGAAGAATAGCAGAGGGCAACAATTTGGAAGTTTTGTCCATGGTCACAGAAATGACTGTTGGATCTGCCGCAGGAGTCTTGTAGAGAAAGTTTGCTGCCTCAGGCACCTTGTAGAATCTGTCTGGATGCTTGGGGGCTGTGAATCAGGCTTTTTAGAAGCAGCCATGAACGCATCCAGAAAATCAGGGTCTACAGAGGGCACAGCAGAAGGGCTAGAAGACTCTAATTGGAGCAACTCACATCTTCTTTGAGTCTTAGTAACTTGGCTGCTATCCCATTTAAAGAAATCTTGTATCTTAGTGATGGTCTCACCAAAGATGAAATCTTCGCCTGGGGAATCAGTGCCACTGCACTCCCCCTCTGGGAAGGTATATCCCAGGGGAGAAGCCATTTGTGAGGAGTAGGTGAAGGATGCATCATCATCCTCTGATGAATCCTCTTCCGCAGAGGGGTCGTCAGGGATTGCTCCCTTGGGGGTAGAGGCCATAGGGGCCCGAATAGGGATTGGGCCCTGAAACAAGGCCAGGAAAGCGTTGAGCAAGTCTTTGGTAAAGGCCTGCCAATATGGGGGCTGTTCCATGCTCGGAAGAGACAGAGGTTGGGAAATATGCTTAGTCTTCTGTTTTCTCTTCCTATGAGAATCTGATGGGGACTGTTGAGAAAAACAGTGGAGGGTAGGAGGGCCTGCTGCCGGATTGCACTCCACAACGTCCGATTCTATGCCTTCGAAAACTACAATCTGAGAAACCCCACGTGATTCCTTGGAAATAAGCCTAGATTCCTCCTCGGTGACCAACTCAGACGCCTGAGTTTCCCTCCAGGATGTGACATCAGGCAACAGATTAATTTCCTCCGGGCCTTCAGACGAAGGAAGATCCAATGACTCTGGCTTGGACTCCGGGCCTTCACTGACCTTGAGATGTATGGCTGTTGTGGAGGGTGTGGCAGTCAGTTCAGGCCTGGTCTTTTCGGCCTTCTTGACTGAGGGCTCTACTGAGGGTTCCGATGTCAAGTCCATATGTGCAGTTAGATGTTTAAACCTTTGGTTCTCAAGGTACAAATTCAAAGCTGCTAGATGGCTTTTAAGGGTTTTGGGGGCAAAGGCCTGACAAATACTACATGTGGTATGGTCGTGTTCTCTGCTTAGACAGAATAGGCAGAGCTCATGCAAATCCTTATGTGGAATTTGCCTTCCACACCTACACTTGCCCTTCCTAACGGACATGAAACCCAAACCAGTAGTAAGAAAAGATTAGAAACCCCCTATGTGGTTACTTTTCTGGAGTTGAATGCAGGAAAACATTTCTTCCGATAAAGTGATGACTGGCGCTGGTAGTCACACAGGCAGCAGAAAAGTTCTGAGGTCGATGCGTGCTGACATCTGCTTTATACCAGACGTCCACTTACAACCGACGTCAGAGAAGATGCACAGGATGTCGCGTGCACCTTAGCAGTAGTATTTAACTTTTGTATAATGGCCGGACGTTCGTGAGTTCACCACAGCAAACTCCCTACTGTCATGAATACAGCAGCATATGAATAGAAGGACATCTATAATTAACATTCCTATCTTTCCAAGCTCTTCCTCTCAGGATACGTTTGATAAATTTTTTGTAAATTTCTACTCCTTGAGCACAATTTACTCATTGGAAAATCCATCAGGGTGATTTAAACAAGGTAGCTTTACCAGGAACCAGGGGTACACATTCCTTAGACAATATAAAAACTCTTCCAGCTTACTCTTAACATCACTTGAGCAAACAGCACCATGCCAGTCTTATTTTGACATCTTTCTAATCTTGTCATAATCAGCTCTATAAAAAGCTGATTTGTAGTTTCAACGAGCCTATTAACATCATAAGTCCAAGAAACACACAAATGATCAGAATAAATTAATTTAGGACAGTTTCACAATCATTAATGTCTTCTAAGTTGCCACACAATATTCAAAATATTTAAAATTTTTCTATTGCTGATAGTAAGACACTAAATGTTGGTGACCCTTTTGATATCTATACACAGTTCCATCTAACTCTGCTAGCTCATTTTTATGACTTTCATGGTAATCTGTTTTACCCTTGTGTTAAGAAACCATTGCCTCTATTAACTGCTCTCCATATACGTGCGTTGTCTGGCTGTGACTTTAGCTATTTCCCTGTTCTTGGCTATAATGTTTTCAGCAAATTGTTTACATTTCCTTGACCTTCACTCCACAACATACAACAGATTCTATCAAAACCTTCTGCTATACCCTTTAGTTGACTATAACCTCACATTCTATCTTAAGCAAAATTACAGTTAAAAAATGCAACGACTGAAACCAAATACTAGCTCAGGTGCTAAAGATAGCAACTTACACTCAGCACACCTCTTATTGCAAACTCTTACATACATCTATAACCTATCTCTTAACAACAAGCAAGGGTTCTTCACTGTTTAAGCACAGTCGTAATTCTCCAAACCTAAGATCTCAGCTCTGACAGAATCCAAAGACAACAGGACCATCTCAAACCTATGCCTGTGGCAAAAGACTGAAAAATATGAGGAAATACTAGACTTAACTACAGTCTATCTGATCAGCACCACTGCTTCCAAAATGGATTCAACACAATGAGCTCGTTATAACCTGTCACAAAAGTCCTACATTTTCCAACATAAATGAAGGGACTCCTCACAGCCGGGCTTTCTGTTGATATAACAAGACCTTTCAAGCTGTCAACCACAACTTACTGCTTCACACACTTAAGCTCAACTTTGGTCAAAGCACAATACAGTGTTTTAAAAGCTATGTTGAAAACAAAACTTTGCAAGTCTTCGCCAATAACTCATATTCAAAACCAGGTTCTCTGAACTCTGGAAGTCCCATAGGTCAGTACTTGATCCATTAATGTTTTCCATATGTATTAATGACAATCTATGATGTTCCACAGCTCAGTTTAGTTATATATCCAGACAGCCTGCTATTTTTGGATTTCAACAAAATTTCAATGAACTACAACAAAACTACAAACCACTTTTGGTAATATCTGCTAACTAGACCCACAACAACAGACTTCAAATTAACAGTAATCTGTACTCACCAAGAGTCAGTACAGCTTCCATCAATCATGACAGGGGACAGATTTAACATGTCATACTCACTGTCTCACAGCAAAAATATCTTTAGGTGACAATGGACCAAACCCTATCCTTCACACCTCATACAGGTATGACTGTTCACAAAAATCATATCACAATTAAAACACTGATATATAATTTCCTATTTTCTGATCATAGTCAAGAATATATTTGTACCCAAGACTGTGTATGCTCTTCCACTATTAACACTCTATTCCACTACTAGTACCCCCAAACATGTAGGTAACAAAAACAAAATGTGTTACTTCGTCTTATTAGCTAACAATCAAAAACACCACTAAGATCTCCTAGTGGCTTCAAATGGCTACCAGCACTTGTCAGGTCCAGAGTAATTACCTTATCTTTCAACTCCACCTATAAAAGACCCTAATTACACACTTGGAGATTGTCAAGAAAGATGGCCTTTCCACTGACGGACTGTTTCAAAACTCACCTGCTACACAGAATCATCCCCCCTCCCCTGAAATAAATGTTATGCTCTACAAGCACTGGATACATTCAAAGTAAAGCTGAAGGGAATCTTCTGAAGAAAACTAGATAGTACTTTTGTGAAGTGGGTTAATCAAAATGAAAACATTCCCTTACTAATTACTCCACATCTTATCAAAACATTTTCAGTGGCAATTTGCATCTTTACTCTAAACACTTAGAAATCCTATAAATAGTTATATGGGCCCTAGTTGAATTACTAAAATTACGCTTAATCGAACTGCAAACTACCGAGACCAGTTTGCTGAAAGAACAATATGCCAAACATTGATTTTGCCATAGTTCATTTCAGCGAAATGCTGAGTATACAGTAAATTCTTTTCCCGGCACCATGGCAGTTATATGGAGATTGCACTATAGTTAACATTGGGAAATCCACCCTTGCTGCCACTGTAGTGTGATCTCGGAGTTGGTATATATAATTTGCGGGGGGGGGGGGGGGGGGGGACATTAGGAAATGTTTGTTTTTTGCTGTTTATTTTTTTAACTTGGTCCATTTTCGATGCGTTGTGATTCGGCAAAGTCCGTGTTCGGCATATTCAGCAAACTGGTCTGGGTAATTTGGAGTTTGATTAAACATAATTTCAGTGATTCAACTAGGATCCAGTTGTGTATATATTGTAGTTGCTACTCTCGCCGTATGTGTAATTTTTATGTACATATTATTACGTGCTGTGATTTCTTGTTTCAGTGATACTGCTCCCAGATTTACGGTTCTCGTGTTTACGTTACTACTGCTCATCCTGAGCCTGGGTCATGTCTGAAAAGGATCAACCGACCAGCCCACCTAGCCAAGTAAGCTGCAATAAATAAAATGAGCCAACTTTTTGCTTTTCCATCATATCATTTAATTTGCCAAAGGCACTTGGTATTTCAACAGTTTCGTTCATCACTGTCTTATGATGCCTGTCCCTGTAATTCAATTCAATTCAAGGGGTCCTTGGCCCCCTATTGTTCGGCATCTACTTCTCAGAAGTACAGGCCAACATGGGAGGACTTTGGCTGACAGTTTGCTGACGACTGCAAACTGGGCGCCATAGTGGAAAGTGCATCGGACACGTATATCCTTCAGAAGGGACTCACGGAAACACATAGCTGGTGCCAGAGCCATGGCCTGAAGTTAAACGCCAAAAAATGTATAGTCATACCCTTTGGGAAAAATTAGGTAACCCCAAGCTACCATATAGGTGGTAATCCACTAAGCACAGAAGAGGTTATCAGGGACCTGGGGACCCAGGTTGACAGTGGCCTTTCTTTTGACACTCACGTTGCTAAAGTGGTTAGAAAGACCTTCTACATTGCCCACCTGATCATGAAGGGATTCACATCCAGATCTAGTGAGGTCATTGTTCCCCTGTACTCTTCACTTATCAGACCAATGATCGAGTACAATGCCCCATTCGGGATGTATCTCACCCGACATCTGCAGCAATTGGAGAGACCCCAAAAGTTCCTCACCAAAAGGATAAAGGGACTCCAAAATCTGTCATATGCTGCCAGATTGAAGAAACTCCAGCTCTATTCAGTTGCATACCGCCTGCTCAGAGGTGACATGTGCCTGACATACAAGGCCATGTCCAACCCGGAATTAATGGACATGCTCCACCTCAAAAAATCCAAATCCACCAAAACCACTAGAGCAAGCAACTTAAACCTTAGCACGGATATAAATAGGATGTGCTGGAGGGATAGATTTATCACTCAGAGACTCCCTATGCTGTGGAATAAAATCCCGGTCCATGTGAGGCAGAGCACCTCGCTGGCTCTGTTCAAGAGAAATCTTGACCTGTGGATGGGAGATCGTAGGTTTATCCCGGGAATCCTCTCTCTGTCACTGCTGGACAGAGGCACAACAAACTAATGGGCACAGTATTTTTTCATATAAGGGGTGGCGTAAGCCACAAAAATTTGGGCTAGGCTTATAAATGCCTTAAGGCAGATAGCCTAGTATAAACCTATGAACCTATGAACCTAATACTGGCCACAAATAGACATAACTGTCTTTTTACTACTAGCTTAACGAACAGCCTCCCCCCTGCTTCCTCTCAGCAGAAGTTGACTTATTACCACTCAACTCACTTTTGGATTCAATTACAATAATTCCTAGTTTCTGCAAAAGACTGCGCTGCTTATTAACCTTTTTGCTTTTCATTTTTCCAGCACAAGCATTTTTATATCCCAGTCTTGCAAACAGTCTTCTTTCTTGTAATACCTAATTTTCACTGTCACAGTTCGACTTCTAAAGGTAGTACCCCAGACAAATAGTTTGTCACTAGAATGGCAAACAAATTTCACAAGTCTTTTTACATTGTGAGACCCTAGTATGACAGTTTCCTTTTTTTCTAGCAACACTTTAACTACCACAGACTTTCACTGCTAGAGCAAGTTTCCATAGTGGCAAAGGATAATTATCTTTCTTTTTGTAGGTATAACAGCCCCTCAATGCTAACAATTCAATAATCAGGAAGACTTCCTTTTTATCTATGTTTCCCCTACATTTTCCCATAAGTTTCTTACTAATGTTCACAGTCAGTCCAAGGTTCTCGGCAGCCATATGCTATGTACACTTATATCATACACTTGCCTAGCTTGGGGGGATAGCAAAAGCTTCAGGGAAAGAAAAAAAAAAGTCCTTAAAATTCCTTTCCTGTCCCCTCCCCACCTAAAAAACTTGCAAGCAGGGAGGTGGTGACCTGACCACTGACCTCACCTGACTTTATTATTGGCTGCAGCTGTATTTGGTGGGTTGCTTAATTCCAGTAAAATACAGTTGCAGTCAATTGTTTTTCCTTTTCTTACTTACCTTGTTGCTGACTGCTGTATCCCTGCGTTGGACTGGACAGGTGGTGTTCCCGAATCCTGACCCAGGTTCATAACTAGCAACAGTGCATGTAGATTGTTTGTGGTGGTCTGTTCGTTCGCAATGCAAGGAGTCTTGCCTGGAATATAATGACGTTTTGCGGCAGTATTTTGTCTGTTTCCCCACCCCGTAGAGTGAGTTTGTTTCTGTTTACTGAAATCTGATTGGTGTGTTTCTGCAGTCACGTGCATTTATGTGTTGTGTCACCTGGTAACCTGACCCAGTCAGACGAGCAGAGTATGAACAACAGAACAGAGGGAGAGCAAGCTCAGACTGAAGTTTCTTTACGAGGCAAGCAACAGGGACTAATCAGTGGGTTTGCATTTCAGAGAGTAGGTAAGTGTGTGTGTGTGTGTGTGTGTGTGTGTGTGTGTGTGTGTGTGTGTGTGTGTCTGTAGGGGGCAAGAATGAAGCTGGGTGTTGTGTGTGCTTGTGCGTGCGTGTGTGAGACACATGCCGCTCAACTTAACAAATTTTCACAGAATGTGCAGATTTTTGCCTCATATTTTTGGTCTGTTCCTCATAAAACGTGTTTTTCTTTTGCTAATCAGTGAGGATTATCCACTAAATTACCTTCAGATTCCATATTCTTCAGAAAATGCACACCAACACAAATCCTGTTGTTCTAGCAAATTTCTAAGTTTATAAAACCATTTAAAATCTCTCCCTTATTTTTGGGTCTTTGTCCCCCATTATTTTAGGCTTTGTCCAGATTTTTTGCACTAAGAGGTTGAGAGGTATGGTGATGAGAGTGTCTCTGCCAGCGATGCCACACTAGGGGAATTAGACAGGGAATTGTGAGTCTAGATGGTCTGTGTGTGTGTGTGTGTGTGTGTGTGTGTGTGTGTGTGTGTGTGTGTGTGTGTGTGTGTGTGTGTGTGAGAGAGAGCACATGTGTGTGGGTAAATAGGCGAGTGTCCACAAGTCCAAGTGAATGACTGTTTGGAGAGGGAGGGGGCTTGCTTGATGCTATCTGGTGCGCGTGTGTGTGTGTGTGAGATACCTCTCAATTAAACAGATTTTCATAGAATGTCCTCATTTTTGTCTCACATTTTTGGTCTGTTCATCATAAAATGTATTGTTTTCTGGCTACTCACTGAGGATAGTCAATAAAAAGTTTCAGGCTTCATATTCTTCAGAAAATGCACACTAACACAAATCCTGTTGTTCCAGCAACTTTCTAAGTTTATAAGAGCAACATTTAGAATGTGTCGCTATTACTGGGCCTTTGCCCCCCCTCCCAATCTTTTTAGGCTTTGTCCAGATTTCTTGCACTATGAGTTTGAGAGGTAATGGTGATCTACAGTTGTCGCACTAGGAAGAATTACATAGGGAATTTTGAGTCCAGATGTGTGTGTGTGTGTGTGTGTGGGGGGGGGGGGGGGTAAATGGGTGTGTCCACAAGTCCAAGTGACTGTTGAGGGGGTGGACTTCCTTGATGCTATCTGGTGTTTGTATGTGTAAAACAGTTCTCTCTCTCTCTTTTTTTTTTTTTTTTTTTTTGAGGGAGAGAAAAAGAATAAAATGTTTACTATCAACAATGGTAGAATAAAGAAAATATCCTATAAGCTAAAAAGGGTACATAACAGATAAAATAAACTATTAACAATGGTATGCAGAAATACTGCATACAATAATAAGGAAAATAAAGGAAACTAAGAAAGCTCCTAATGACCTTCAAAAAAAAACTAAGAGGGAGGGTGATTAAAGTTAGAGAAATCTTCTAAGAAAAAAACATGTTTTCAAAAACTCACAAATAACCACTATGACAACTCAAGAGATGAACCTGCAGCATCTGTTCATGATGGCAGCAAATGAGATCTGGGGTAATGTGGATGGAACAGTGCATTACTGGTAGAATGAGAAGCTCGAGAGCTGGATCTGAAATCTGGAACATGTGGCCGAGTTAGATCCAAGGATCGGATCCAAACCCATACGATGAGGAAGAATGAAAAGGACACATCAGATCTCTTGCAGTCTTCCCCTCTCAAATAAATTCCTTCAGGTCTATGTCCACAACTACTCTTCTGGTTGATAAAAATATGGTTAACCTGTAAAAACATTTTCACTGCCTCTATCTTGCTGTCAATAAACAAAAGCATTCAGTTTCTGTACCATCTTTTGTTTGGTCTCTTCCCACATATCCTTGAGCTGCCATAATAGCAGAAGGTTTTTTAATCCATACTGCTAAATACTTAATCTTATGACCCCATAGATATGGGTACTGGTGAATCAATTCATGAGAATGCAAACAATTATGGCTATAGCCTTTGTCATAATACAATATCATATTCTAAAAAGTCTCAATATTTTTCCACAAAACTGAAATAACCTTTTCAGGATTTATCACATACAATATATCATCATCTGCAAATGAAGCCAACTTCTCTTAACACCAATCCAATTGTATCCTTGAATTTCCGATCCCTTTTGGTAAAAGCTCTGCACCCATGAACTACCACATAGGCGGCAGTCTATTTAACACTGAAAGTGTGATAAGAGACCTTGGGACACAGGTGGACAGTAGTCTCTCCTTTGATAATCACATCACCACAGTAGTCAGGAAATCCTTCTACATGGCACACCTCATCAACAAAAGGTTTCTCATCCAAGAAAAAAGAGGACATTTTTCCCCTCTACTCATCACTCATTAGACCCATTATAGAGTACAACACCCCTTTTGGTATGTACCTCACAAGACATCTATAACAACTGGAAAGGCCACAGAAATACCTCACAAAGAGGATTACCGGCCTCAAACAGATGCCTTACGCAGACCATCTCAAAAAACTCCAGCTTTACTCTGTCGCGTATTGCTTACTTAGAGGTGATCTCTGCCTAGCACACAAAGCTATGTCAAACCTAGAGCTGTTGGACATGCTCCACGTGAAGAAATTCCAATCCCTCTGAGCTACATGCTCTAGGGACCTAAACCTTGTCACCACAATAAACAGAACATGCTGGAGGGATAGATTCCTGTCCCAGAGACTTCCCATACTCTGGAACAAACTACTTATCTATATCAAACAAAGTTCTTCATTAGCACCGTTCAAGAAAAATCTTGATGACTGGATGGGAGATAGGAAATTCACCCCGGGGATCACTTCTGTGGCTCTGCTTGACAGGGGTACAGGAAAATAATTTTCTTGGTTGGCAAAAGCCAGGGTACCGTTTGGCTAGGCTTATATAGGCCCTAGGGCCAATAGCCTAGTACCAACCTATGAACCTTATTTTCTTTGCTAATCGTTTTAAATATAAAGTATATAAAGGGTAAAGAGGACATCCCCGATTGGTTCATCTGTTCAAACACAACTTATCAGAGAGGAACCATCCAACTTTAGTTCTTGCTTCTGATCCTTTGTATATCCTTCTAATTAACCTTATTACTGTAGGAAGGAATGTGAATGCTTCCACTGCCATACTCATAAAATCCCAACTCACTCTGCTGAATGCTTTCCCTGCATCAAGACCCTCCAAAAACAGTTTTTTTTTTTTTTTTTTTTACATTGCTTCCCTCTGGATAATCACTGTTCTATTACTGTTATCAAATGGTTGCGTACCCTTCACAAAATAGTACAGTTTTGTACCTACCATAAATGTAGATGTCCGATAGATATGCAACTGCAGTCCTGACATATGGGTTGTCCTGCCTCAGGCAGCCCTTCGGTCGGCCGGATTCCAAAGTTTGGGTCCGGCGTCGGCTGATGTCGCCTCCTCCCCGACGTCAGAGCGGCTGGGGTATAAAGGCATCAGCTGACGCCATCTTCTTCAGTGTTTCTTGCCCCAGATGCCAGGTGCCCTCCAAGGAAGGCTAAATTTTGTGAATGGATAAACAAAAAACAAAAGATCCAGACATGCACAACAGTAATAAACAGATACACCATAACAGATATCCCCAGCTTATAGGAAAGGAGGGAAATAGACCCAAGGGATAAAGCAGAGGGGTAGGAGGGAGGGAAAACCTGACAGCAGTTGCATATCTATCGGACATCTACATTTATGGTAGGTACAAAACAGTACTATGTCCTTCAAGAATGCAACTGCAGTCCTGACATATGGGTTGAATACCATAGCCAAGCTGGGGGTGGTAGGACTAAGCAGGAGATGGTGTAGCTAGAAGGCCCTGCAGGACTGCCGAAGCAAAGCCTGCTCGGGATCTGGAGTATAATGGCAGGTTGTAGTGTTTGGTAAATGTATGCACAGAGCTCCATGTAGCAGCCTCTAGAATATCTTTTGTAGCCACTCCTCTTAGAAAGGCTGTGGATGTGGCCATAGCTCTTGTGGAGTGTGGTCTAATATTAACTGGCACACTTTTTCCATGGAAAGAGTAACAGAATCTGATGCAGTGTCCAATCCATTTTGAGATAGTTTGCTTGGTGACTGCCTTTCCTTGTGCCCCAGCACAGCATAGGCTACAAACAGTTGGTCAGACTTCCTGGTAGACTTTGTTCTGTCCAAGTAGTAGCGTAGTTGTCTGTGAATGTCTAAAGTATGCAACAGCTTTTCCCCTTTGTTTTGAGGGTTAGGAAAGAAAGTAGGCATGTGAATTGCTTGGTTTAGAGACACTCTGGATATCACCTTAGGCATGAAGGAAGGATTGGTCCTAAGAGAAACTCTGTCCTGATGAAAGATGAGGAAAGGGGGAACTGCCATGAGGGCCTGTATCTCTGAGACTCTTCTTGATGAGGTGACTGCCAGCAGGAAAACCGTTTTCCAAGATAGAAATTGCACTTCTGAAGATGCTGCTGGTTCAAAAGGAGGAAGAGTTAATTTTTCCAAGATGTAATTGAGGTTCCATGCAGGAATTGGTTGTTTCCTTGGAGGTTTGATATTCTTTATACCCCTTAGAAACTGTCTTAGCAAGGGATGCGAAAACAGGTGGATCACAGTTGTAATGTGCTGAGATAGCTGAAGCGTGGATTTTTATGGAAGAGTATGAGAGGCCACTGTGAAGCATTTCTGCCAAGTATTCTAATATCAGAGGTATGCTCATCAGTGATGCATCCTGGCCCTTGTTGACATTCCAGATGGTGAATCTCTTCCATTTGGCCGAATAGGTTTTTCTGGTGGAAGGTCTGCGTGCCTCCAACAAAATTTCCTGAACTTTTTTGGAGAGGGAGTCATGGATCCCAGTCATGGAACTCTCCAAGCTGTCAGCTTTAAGGTTTGCAGATTCGGATGAACAGTCTTGTAGTTGTGCTGAGTCAGGAGCTGAGGCCATTGAGGCAAGGGCCACGGTTTGGTGTGAGTTATGCTCAGTAGCAGTGGGTACCAGTGTTGCCTTGGCCAGTCTGGAGCTATCGAGATTCCTCTTGGTTGTTCTGCCTTGATCTTCAGTAACACCTTGGTGATTAAAGGTAGGGGAGGGAATGCATAAATTGTTAGGGCATTCCAGCTGAAGGAAAGAGCATCCGTTTTCCAAGCTAGAGGATGGTGAATCCTTGTGCAAAACCTTTCCAGATGATGATTGAGATGAGATGCAAAGTGGTCTATGTCTGGTCTTCCCCATGCAGTTGTTATTTGTGAGAACATGCGTGGGTGTAGCATCCATTCATGTGGATCCAAGAAATTTCTGTTCAACCTGTCTGCCAGAACATTGTCCTTGCCCGGAACAAACTGGGATTGCAAGTAGATGTTCAGTTTCAGGGACTTTTCCCAAAGAGTCAATGTTAGTCTGCAGAGGGGGTAGGAATGAGTGCCCCCTTGTTTGTTTATGTACCACATGACAGTGGTGTTGTCTGTCCTTATTAGCAGATGACCTTGCTGAAGAGATTTTCCAAAGGCTTCTATTGCATGTATCACTGCCAACATCTCTTTTTGATTTATGTGCTGATGCATTTCCATGGGAGTCCATTGCCCTTGAATGCATCTGCCGTCCATGTGCGCCCCCCATCCATGGTCTGAGGCGTCTGTTGTAATAGTTTGACTTGTTGGAGCTTTCTTGAAAGGCATGCCTTCATTTAAGTGACTTGCTTGAGCCCACCATAAAAATTCCCTTTGCAGGCATGGTATGAGTGGAATTATATGTTCCAGGTTGTGGCTGTGTTGAGACCACAAGCTTTTGAAGTACCACTGTAGTTTTCTCATGTGTAGTCTTGCCAGAGGGATTAGAAGAATGCAGGATGCCATGAACCCCAGGGCATGCAGGGTCTTCCTTGCGGTCAGGTGGGTTAGCTTTGCTAGGCCTTTGAAGTAGTCTGTTAAATGCTCTTGTTTCTCCTCTGTGAGAAAGGCCATTTGTAGCTGTGTGTTCAGCTTTGCTCCTAGAAAAATAATCTCTTGGGATGGCAGTAGTCTTGATTTTTGAATGTTGACTGTGTATCCCAAAGCCTGAAGCAACTGAATGACATAATCCAAGTGTTTTATCAAGGTTTGTTTGCTGTCTGCTTGTATGAGGCAGTCATCCAGGTAAGGGTATATTTGAATCCCCTGGAGTCTGCAGTGTGCTACTACTGATGCCAGGCATTTCGTGAACACTCTGGGCGCAGTAGATAAGCCAAACGGCAATGCTGAGAATTGATAGTGCTCTGTTCCTTCAAGAAATCTGAGGTATCTTCTGCAACTGTGTCTGATAGGGACATGCAGGTATGCCTCCTTGAGGTCCAGAGTAACCAGCCAAGACCCCTTGCCCAGCATGGGAAGAAGTTGCTGTAACATCAGCATCTTGAATTTTGGCACCATGAGAAAAGTATTTAGAGCGGACAAGTCCAAAATAGGCCTCCATTGCTTTTCTTTTCTTGGAACAAGGAACAGTCTTGAGTAAAATCCCTAGCCTTGTTCCTGAGGAGGAACCTTCTCTATTGCTTTTATTTGTAACAGCTTTGAGACTTCTCTGAGTGCCTCTGCCCTTTGATTTTGTGGCAGTTTTGGCATGCCTTGTCCTGTTGGTAAAGTAAGGAAGTGGAACCTGTAACCTCTGTCTATTATGTCCAAAATCCAATTGTCCTGTGTTATAATGTGCCAGTTGTTTGACAATAGAGATAATTTTCCGCCTAGAGGTGCTTCTCTCTGAGCCTTGGTAGGCGGAATGAAAGGTAAGTCATTGTGATTGTCCCTGTGGTGCAGGTGAATTACCTGTGCCACTTCTCTGATTTTGAGGTTGCCATTGGCGGGCCCTGTAGGAGCCTCTGTATTGCCCTCTACCTCGTGCACGCCTGTTCTTTCCCCTTTGAAACTTGTCTGAGTCTGGAAAGGACCAATTCTTTGAAGGCCAATTTCTGCTGAATCTGGGAGGCTGAACCTGGTGGAAATCCTTTACTGTCTGTACAGATTTTGCCTTCTCCTCAATAGATTTCAACACATCCTGAGCATCAGCACCAAAAAGCTTCTGTTTATCCAGAGGTGCGTCCAGGAGTTTTACTTTAACATGATCCGGCAGTGGCTGCTCTTTCAACCAAGCATGTCTGCGGATAACAGCCCCTGTCATAGCTGCCCTACATGAAGCCTGCAATGCATCATAACCACACTGAAGAAAATGGTTGCTAACCTGCTGAGTGTTATGAACTAAATCCTGCAATGCCTTTCTATCTATAGGCTCAGGAGAGGCTAGCTTTTTCTGCAAATCATCCAGTAAATAATACTGGTACTGAAACATATGAAATAGGCTAAGTGACCTCATGGCAAGGGTGGTAGAGGTATAAACTTTTTTACCCCATCTCTCCAGGGACCTTGCTTCCCTGTCAGCAGGCAGTGGGTTTTTGGCTGAGGAGGTAGCCACCCCTTTGGGGCCCTGTGAAATAGTTTCTAGATCCACAGAGTGGGCCTTAAAGAGATGCTTGTGAGTGTCAGGTACCCTGTAATATCTGTCTGGCTTGACAGGAGCAGGAGAGAGAGAATCAGGGGAAGCACTGGAGTCTGAGAATACATCATCCAGGACATCCAAAACTGGAGGGATAGCTAAAGGTCTGTGCTGGGGTAACTTGAGGAAGGTACGAAGCCTTTTCCTAGAATCAGAAAATTCCTGACCCTGCCACTTAAAATGTTCCCTCATGGAGTGGAGGACTTCACCGAAAGAGAAATCCTCCGGAGGAGAGGCAGAGGGAATTGATTCCTCATAGGCCTGGAAGGATTCTTCTTGGATATCCGAATGTTCTGAATCCCCAGAGGCTTCATCTGAAGAGAGGTTGTCTGCCTGCTCAGTTCTAGGCCTTTTTTCCTGCAGGCGGCTGAGAACCTTTGTCTGGGTGGGACTGAGACCCCCTGATAAGAGAGATTAGATCTGCAGCAAGAGACATGATCTGTTTATCAGACGAAGGGGCCTGTGGGGTAGGTTAAGGATGGGCCTTGGCCTGGCTGGCGGCCTTAGCACGTGCAAAGGCCTTGATGGACATGGAGACAGGAGGCCTAGCTGCCCCACGTGCAGGGGTAACCTTGTCCACAGGAATGGTGTTGGGTAGATCGAGAACTTCGGTTTCTGGAGGAAAATCAACAACCGGCACCGGAGTAGCCTCCAGGACCGAAGAGCGTGTTAATGTGGTGTCGTCGGCCTGGAGCGGTAGAATGATCGCTTCCGTAGGGGCCGGAGCACTCGCGGAGGGCTTAGGCGTAGTATCGGAGGAAGATGCGGGCCGAGGGTGTCGGTCCCGGTCCTTGCGTTTCTTGGTAGTTTCTGCTGTCGGTTGTTCCGACAGCATGATGTAAGCGAAGGATTCGCCAAAAAAGTCTTTGGCAAATTCTGCCCGGCGCCTGAGAGTGCGCTTATTAAAGCGAGCACAGGCAGCACAGGCCGAGATGTCGTGGTCTGGGCCCAGGCAAGGGAGGCAGTAAGAATGGAAGTCTTTATGAGGTATTTGTTTACCACAAGACAAACAATTATTAACTTTCTCAATTTGTTCTGACATCGGCTGAGGCAAGAAAAAATGTTCCCCAACGGGGTACTTAGCTTTTAGATGACTTCGGTAACTGAAAGCACAGGAGCTGACCGACCGGCACTTGCGAACTGCTTCTGCTTCGGGCACCGCGCGGCAAGAAAGACTGAAGAAGATGGCGTTGGGTGATGCCTTTATACCCCAGCCGCTCTGACTTCGGGGAGGAGGCGACATCAGCCGACGCCGGACCCAGACTTTGGAATCTGGCCGACCGAAGGGCTGCCTGAGGCAGGACAACCCATATGTCAGGACTGCAGTTGCATTCTTGAAGGACATCACCTCTTTGCCATTCCTTTAGCTTGTACACACAAGCATTTTATAATCATAGTTTAAAAATCAAAATGGGTCTATATGAAGCTGGATTTGATGGGTCTTTACCCTTTTTGGGTCAAGCAACCACCACAGCCTTCTTCAAAGATGCTGCTGTTTCCCCTCCATTTAAAATAACTATGAACAAAATCTTCCATATCTTTATCACTTCATACCCTCCTAGCTTCCAAACTTTCACAGAAATACCATCTGTACCTGGAGACTTCTCTGCAGACTGACTATACATCATTGTTTTTATATTCTCTCCTGTATTAACTATTAGCTGTTGAGCCTAATCTTCCTCTAACCTCAACATAATTAACTCTTTCATAAATATTTTCATTTGTGCTCATTCTTGGTTTCCACATTCCCCTGCTTTACACAAAATTTTATAAAATTTCCAAAATATCTCTAGCACCTCTATGAGCTCTCTATTTTTCTTATCATAGGCTCTCTAAGTCTGGCTACAACTCTTTCTAATTTTGTTGTCCAAATCATTGTGCTAAACGTTGTTGTGTCCAGGAGTTATTAAAGTTGCTTAACAGCAATCTTTATATATTTGTGCATACTGTCTAAATAGTCTCTTATTTTCAATTAAGTACTCTGCAGTTGCTCCTCTGTGACATTCCCCTTATCATGCAATACTTTTAACTTTTGTCAGCCTCACTAAATTCCTATTACTTCTTAATCATATCTTTCTGTTATTTCTACCCTATTTCCAAACTTAAATTTCATTTTATTCTATGCACTAGTTATCCATTCAAAAGAAATTTCATACGTTCCCCAATAACTCTCTAACAGTTTCCAGTACTTATTCCTTGAATTCCTCTCTTTTTAACAATCAGATGGAAAAGCACCAGTACATTACTTTTAATTCATTACACTGCCTTTTTATCTGTGCATGACATTAAATAATTACTGGGAGTGTGTTGAAGCTTTAAATTAAATGTGCATGCTCCAGTGAAATATAATTTCTATCCAGTCTAGCCCACTTATTGTACCTTGGAGAATAAGTAAATTCAGTCAGAGTTCCTACTATTGAATTTATATCTTTCATACAAAACATTTTCATTACATTTTTCCCAGAAATCTACTCTCTTTTTTTCCCTTCTAGGTCCCCCTGATACATCCTCACTATTGCAACTCGTGTTCCAGTCCCAACCTATAAGTAATATATTCTGCTGAAAGCAGATTATTCCTCCTAAAATTTTCTTAATCTCCATAACAGCAGTTTTTGGCGAAATATAAATACATGTTAGTGTAATCATCTTCACTTGCCAATAGTCTCTTAATACTACACATCACCATTACTGCCTTTTTTCTTCTTCTGTCACAATTGCAGCCCCTGAAGCAATCAGTCTCATCACTCTCCTTTATCCCTGATATTCTGCTGAAATATCAACTTTGTCAAATTCACATATTCACTGTTTACCAAATGTTTCTCCCGCAGCTTTGCTAACTACACTATATACTTCTCAATATAATTCAATACTCTTTCCTTTTTGTCTATACCTGTAAGGGCATTTACATTCCAAAAAATATGGATACAGTAACTATTACGATAAAAAGCTACTGTTCCCATTTATTATACATGTTTTTTTTTCGTTTTTTTTTTTTTAAATATGCATCTCCATTAGTCTTACATCCACAAAATAAAGTTTGGCAAGCTGAAATTTTATACAGTTGCTTCTTTCCATCTCCATTTGAATGTCACCTTTTAAGACTTTTTGCATCAATGAAAACCCTCAAACAAAAAACAAAATACATTTTCAAAACACCTCCATTCCTTGTTAAATTGGAACAAATGCAGAAAAAAGAAGTTTTGTACTCATCATAACGTTTCATGTTTGTTGTCCATCTCGCCTTCATTCTTAGCAGGTTGGGTTCGGAACCCATCCTCGGTTCCGACTCAGCCTTATACAAAGCTCGAGGTCTTCCACTAGCTCGTGGCTAAAACCCTATCCCATAATGTATTACAAGAGCTCCCCAGATCTTGTTTGCAGATATAGCTAAATAAAGGTCACTGAATACGTAATAAAGCAATGAAGAAGGTCAGAGGACATTAACAGCCACTTGCATCAGCTCGGTCTTCCAGGAGCGAAAGGCTGGGGGAAGGAGGGTGGAACATTATGGTGAGTACATAACTTTTTATGTAATGTTGTCCCATCTCACCTAAATTCTTAGCAAGTTGGGACAGCGTCCCTAGCACCATCTTTCTTGAGGGGCTCAAGGGAGAATATTCTGCAGAACAGTGGACCCAAAGGAGGCCCTCTTCCTGGAGGCCAAATCAACTTTTTAATGAATAATAAAGGTATGAGACCTTGCCCATGTTGCTGCAGCACAAATGGTGTCAACAGGTAGTCTCATGCAAAAGGCAGATGAGATTGCAATGGCTCTTGTAGAATGACCTTTTATTTTATGGGAAAGTTCTTTGATTTGAGATTGGTAAGCAAAGGTAATGCAATCTCATGGCAACTTTGAAAGTGTGACTTTTGACACAGGAACACCCTTTTTTGAGTCTGAAAAAGATGCAAATAATTGGTTGGATTTTGTGAAAGCTTTTGTCCTATATAAGCAGAAATGTAACTGCCTATGTACATCCAGTTGGTGCAGCATATATTCTTCCTTGTTGGCATAGTTGGGGAAAAAATGGTAGTTCTATGAACTGATTCAGGTTAAATTCTGAGCTTACTTTGGGTAAAAAGGATGGATTCATTCGTAGGGATACACTATGTTTGTGGAAGAAAATGTAGGAAGGCTTTATTGATAATACTTGCAGCTCTGAAACTCTTCTAGCAGGAGTAATAGCTATCAAAAGAATCATTTTCCATGACAGATACTTCAGATTGCAGGATGATGCAGGCTTGAAAGGGGGAAGACTCAAACATGATAATACAAATTTCAAGTCCCATGGTGGTGGAGGGACCTTAATAGGTGATTTTAATAAGAGAGTACCTTTAAGAAAGGCTTTGCAAAGTCTGTGGGACGTCACATTAAAGCCTGATTCGCCTAAATGGAAATTAGATATGGCAGCTAACTGGACAGAAATAGTAGCTGCAGCTGCCCCTTCATTAAATAGCATTGCTAGGAATTCAAGAATAGAAGCTATTGGGGCAGGAAAGGGATCAATGTGATTATTCAAGGCCCATGAAGAAAAACTTTTACATTTGCTTCAATATAACCCTCTTTTTGAAGCCTTATGAGACGAGATCAGGATATATTTTACTGACGTAGAAAGGTAGGGAGCCTGGCTATGGTTGGACTCGGAGCAGCCAAGCTGTCAATTTGAGGGTTTGAAGGGAGGGGTGGAGCATCCCTGATGCATGAGTCAGGAGGTCCAGAACTGGGTCCAAAATCCACGGCTCCTCCTGGAGATGAGACCACAGGAAGGGGAACTAGATTTGATGAGGCCTGTATGGGGCAACGAGTATTAAGTTCCTTACCAAGTGACTGGCTTTCTGAAGAACTTTGGATATCAAAGGAAAGGAAGAAAAGGCATAGAGGAGACCTGAGGGCCAATCGTGAGCAAGTGCATCTCCAAGAGTGGGGATCAGGGCAAAGTAGCTGCTGCATTTAGCATTTACGGATGTGGCAAAAAGGTCACATCAATGCTGGCCCCATTTGCAGAAAATCTTTTCTGCCATTTTCTGTTTTAGGGACCACTTGTGAGGCATCAGAATTGCTCTGCTGAGTTTGCCTGCAATCATGTTGGATTTCTCCGGGATGTGCACTGCTATCAGAAAGCATTGGGAGGAGGTTGCCCAGTGCCATACTCTCAGGGCATCCCAACAAAGGGATGAGATCTGGCTCCTCCTTGTTTATGTACCACATAACTGACATGGCGTCAGTCTGTATTGCAATAGTTTCTAGCAGAAGAGAGTCCTGAAATGCTTGCAATGCTAAAAGCACTGCTCTAATCTCTAGGACACTGATGTGCAAATGGGCCTCGTGGACATGCCAAGTGCCTTGAATTGTCCTTCCCAGATAATGCCCCCCCCCCCCTTATCTGGGAAGCATCAGTGGTCACTGTGGCTAACTGCTGGGGAAGAACAAAGGGATGACCTAATGTCACATGAATGTAGTAAAGCTACCAATGAAAGTCTTTCCTGCAGGATTCTGTTATCAAAATTTCGTGGGACATGGGTAGTTCCTGCATGGACTACTGAGTGAATTGTAGCCACTGTAGTATTCTCAAGAGCAGAAGTGCTAATGGAATCAGGATTATTGCAGCTGCCATGGTTCCCAATACTTTGAGGACCGTTCTTGCTTGTACTTTTTTCTTTTCTTTTTTCGTAGGACTTGAACTCTTTCAGGGGGAAGTTTTGCCATTATGTTTGTTGTATCTATATCTGCTCCTATAAAAACAATATGCTGAGATGGTAACAAGGCAGATTTTTCATAATTAAGTGCGATTCCTAGGTGACAGCAGAGATGCAAAGTGGTGTCTCTCACTTTGGATAGTAGATGCCTGGTGGTGGCAGTTAGGAGCTAGTCATCTAGATACAGAAACACACTGAATCCTAGGTGTCTCAAGTGAGCCGCTACTACTGCCATACACTTGGTGAACATTCTGGGGGCTGTAGTGAGGCTAAATGGCAGAGCTCGGAACTGGTAGTGACTGGCTCCCAGCCAAAAGTGAAAATGACTCCTGGATTGCCTGTCAATTTTTATGTGGTAATAAGCATCCTGGAGGTCTACACAGCACATCCAATCGTCTTGTCCCAGAAAAGGGAGTACTAACTGCAGTGTTACCATCAGGAACTTTGATTTTCTTACTGATTTGTTTAATTTGCTGAGATCCAGGATGGGTCTCCAGTACCCTGTTTTCTTTGGAACTAAAAAGAACCTTGGGTAAGTTCAGGATCCTGTTTGGTCTGTTGGGACTGCTTGGATGACTCTTGTCTAGCAACTTTTGCATTTCTAAAGTTGCCTAATCCCTCTGACTGGGTGGAATGTCCAGGATTTTTTTTGTGTTTGGGACAGGGAAGGAAAAGAGTATGTAGTAACCTATGGATACGATACTTTTGACCCATTTGTCTTTTGTTATTGTTAGCCAGGCTCTTGGGTACAAAGATAAGCAACCCATTGACTGCCTCCAGAGATGGGCAGGTGGGCCTCCTTTCAGGAGCACTAAAAGGGCTTACCAAGGAAAGATACCCTGTCACCCTGGATTTGCGGACCCCCTCTGCCACATGGTCGGCATCTTCCATTAGTACTTCCGCCTCTGCCCCTGGGGGGAAGAATCACCATGCATGTCCTGGAAAGCTCTCTGGGAATTACGAAACCATATTTTTCTCCTCCTTTTTGACCCTTTGGGTAAGGTCTGGTAGGCAGGGAAAAACAGACTCCAACGGCAGAGAGAGTCTTCCCTTCTTGTTCACACCTGGTTAGCATCTTTTTGACTTTTGGCCCGAACAAAGACAAGCCATCGAAAGGGGTGTTCACAAAAGAAGATTTAAAGGATTTCACAAAGTCACACAAGCACATCCAGGGATGTTTCCTTAGGGAAATTCATGAACCCACTTCCCTGCTCGCTCCATCTGCTGCATAAGAAATGAGCCTCATGGAGGTTGTCCACTGAGGTTAAGGTGGAGAGCTGAGAGGAAACCTTGTCTGATACCCCTTCAGCTACTGAATCTTGGAGGGTATCTCCTAGCTCTTTCAGGAGATCTCTCTGAAGCCTAGTAAAGTGAGTCAGATAATTCAGCGATCTGAGCGCAAAAGTCGCTGAAGAAAAGATGCAGTTTCCATACCTGTCCATCACATATGAGACTCTGTTATGCGGATGGACAGAAGAGAACGGCTCTGAAAGTTTCTTTTTGGTGGCTTCCACTACCATAGCATCTACTGGGACTCCACTGGTAAGAAATTCCTTCTCTGAAGGTGAGGCGATGAATCTGTTTGGCCTCCAAGGAACAGGTTCCACTGAGTCTGAAGACTCCCATGAATTTCGACAAACTAACTGTATCGCACCCAAGTGTCAGAAGGGTGAGACCCAAAAGCCTGCAGGTATACACAGACTCCTCCTCAGAAGGTTGATGGGCTTCCAGACGCTTCTCTGTTTTAGTACTCCTAGGATGTCTGCGAAGGAGACATACTCAGTGGGGACCCTTCTGAATCAATCAAGGTCTGTACTTGAAGTGATGGGACTCCTCTGGGGAGTCTAAATACTTCCTCTTACATAGCCTCTTCTGAGGGATCTCTTCAGAAGAGCACTCTGGACAGGTTTCAGAAGAGAGAGGATCAGCTGATGGGGCATCTTGAGGCCTCGGGTCTCTGCGTCTCTGTGGATGCGGTGATACTGAGACAGACACCGGTGCCTTTGAAGGAAGAATCACCCAACCTGAGAGTGGACCTGTCTGTGGAGACAGCACTCTCATCACCTTGAATGCCCCCACCAATGGTCCAAGGAGACTCCCGGCTCCGAAGAACCAGAGATAATCCCCAGAACCAAGGGGGTTGGCTCAGAGGCTGAGGGTAGGAGCCGAGCTCACCTAAGCCGATGCCCAGAGAGGCAAGTTAGAATCCGACAGTTGTCCAAACCAACTCCCCTCCACGGACCCAACTGGACAGCGTCAGCTCCTAGAGTCCAAGTTTGGATGGAACAGAAGGCGTCGGACCAATAGTCAGAACCGAAAATCCTGTGATAGTTCTCTGTTCTGACAGTTCCACTACAATCAGATTTGGGCATTCTGGCTCCCAGATCCAGGACTGGATCGGAGGAGGATTCAATGGTGAAAGGGTAGGTTTGTTCGGTCCTGAAGCCCTCTGGATTGGATCTGACAAGAGTTTTGTGAGCGTCGGTGTCCTCAACAGCCTCCGCACCACACAATCCACATCATCATCGGACAGGCTCCTGGAGGACTGAGTGCAGGAAGCAGAAGATTTGGAAGAGTGCAATAAAGGAGACCTTAAGTGGGAGATACTGGTTCCAATTCAGGGGACCGGCTCCGCAACTGAAACTCCAACAGCACTGCCACAGAAGGAGCTGAGGTAGAAGGCTTCTTGGGCCCAACAGACTTCAGGCCCAAAGAAGAAACTTTAGGTAACTTTTTTGATGGCTCTGACTAAGCGCTCGAGGATGAGGACCATTTAACCAACTTGTCCGATGTTGAAGAAGGGAATTGGCTTGACTATGAAGGACCATGACCTTCTTCAATTGCTTCTGAAAAAGGGGTCTTCAACAAGCATCTCAGAAAGAATAGTTGTTTAAAACCTTACCATAACCATAGATGTCCTTCTCTTCCATGTTGCAGTACATTTAGTGGGGACTTTACTGCCTCAGGCGACCGAACATCGGCTCCTATACAAAAGCTTAAGCCTGGTTGCTATAGGTGCATGGGACGTCACACAGAGGGCGATAAACCAGGGACCTTAAATGTGACATCTTAATGTATAGACCTCAGAACTTGAAGGCCAGTCAGACAGTCCCAAAGAGAGTAATAAGTGATGTCAGCCAGGAGTGTTAAGTGTCATATACTGGCTACTTGTTCTTGGTGAAGGTTAGAGCTTCCTAATGCCCAAGAGCTATATCCAAAGTCCAAACTTAATCCAGGGGGATAGAGGGAGGGAAGGAATACTGCAACATGGAAGAGAAGGACATCTACGGTTATGGTAAAATTTTACATAACTATTCTATGTCCTTCTGTTCCTATGTTGCAGTATTCTTAGTGTGGGAGAGTACCACAGCTTAGTTAGAGGGAAGGGTGGAGGTAGAAGTGGAAGATTCCAGAAACCCCTACAGGATTGCTCTAGCAAAGCTTGCCCTGGTTCTGGAGACTTGGCCCAACTTGCAGGGTTTGGTGAAGGTGTGAATAGTGGACCAGGTGTCTGCCTCCATAATGGAAGCTGTGTCCAGCCCTTTAAGGAAGGCTTTGGAAATAGCCATGCCTCTGGTGGACTGAGCTCCCAACTCCCTGTGTAAGTGCTTGCCATGGTGTAAGCAGCAGAAGGCAATGGATTTTCTAGTCCAACACAAAATAGTTTGCTTGGAGACTGCCTTGCCCAGCGCTCTGGGATGGAAGGAGACAGATAGTTGGTTAGATTTTCTGAAGAGCTTAGTTTTGTCTAGGTAGAATCTCAGTTGTCTGTGTACATCCAGGGAATGGAGAATCCTCTCACTATTTTTAGTTGGAGGGGGAAGAATGTAGGTAAGTGAATAGACTGATTTAAGAACAGTTCATTGACCACTTTGGGCATGAAGGAAGGATTAGTGTGTGTAAGGTCACCCTGTCCTTGTGGAAGGTTGTGTAGAGCGGGCAGGCCATGAAAGCCTGTAGATCTGACACTCTCCTAGCAGAAGTGATGGCCACCAACAGTATAATCTTCCATGTACACAATTGTAAAGTGGCACTGCCAGCTGGCTCAAAGGGGGCCAGTGTTAGTTTTTCCAGGACAAAGTTTAGGACCCAGGGTGATGGGATGGGTTTTCTAGGTGGTCTGATGTGTAAGACCCCTCTTAGGAGAAGTTTAACATCTAGCCTGGATAGCAAGGGGGGGGTCTAGAGGCAGGCAAGCTGAAATGGCTGAAAGGTAGACTTTCACTGAAGAGTAAGAAAGGCCATCCTTAATGAGTTTGCACACATAAGCAAGGACTAGGGAAGGCTCTGCTTGGCTGGGGTCCCTGTACTTATGTAAACTACATTTGAAGAATCTCTCCCATTTTGATAACTATGATTTCCTAGTAGCAAGTTTCCTGGCCCCCCTCAGGTCTGTAAGCACATCCTATGAGTAGTGGTGTCTAAAAGGGATTAGAAGTTTATCACCCAGAGTGTTAGTACTAACATCTATAAGTGAGGATGAATTATGGTTCCCTTTTGTTGTGTGAGAAGGCCCATCTTGTGGGGTAACTTGTGGTGATTGCCCTTGGCTACAGAGAGGAGTAGGGGGAACCAGTTTTGCCTTGGCCAGTAGGGAGTCACCAGCAAGATTTTTGGTTTGTCCTTCTTGATTTTCAGTAGGACCTTTTGGATCAGAAAGAAGGGTGGAAAAGTGTATAGAAACACTCCCTTCCATGAATGCCAAAGGCATCTACTCTCCAGGCAAGTGGGGAGTGATCCTTAGTGCAGAATTTGTTCAATTGTCTGTTCTAGGGGAGGCAAACAGATCCACTTGAGGAGTGGCCCACCGGAGGACAATGTCTAGAAAGGTCTCTCTGTTCAACATCCACTTGTGCTGTAGAGAGGATGTTCTGCTGAGAATATCCATTTGTTTGTTGTCCTGATAGGGGATTTATGAGGCCTGCAGGGCCAAGTTGTGCCTGGAGTCGAGGTCCCAAATTTGTAGCGTTATTCAGCAAAGGAGGTAAGCTCTGGTCCCTCCTTGTTTGTTTATATACCACATAAATGTGGTGTTGTCTGTGAATATTTGAAGGGGGCCCAGTTGAAGGATAGCAAGAAAAGCCTCCAGGGCCAGAGGAACTGCAGTAATTTCCCTTACGTTGACATGCTTCTTTTGGAGGACAGGATTCCATACCTCCTGTACCCTGAAACCTTTGTAAGTGGCTCCCCATCCTAGGTCTGATGCATCTGTATGCATAAGCTGGGTTGGGAGGGGATTTGAAGTGGTAGTCCCAGGTTGTGAAGGATTTGATGAATCCACCACCTTAGTCCTATTCTGAGGCAGGGGAGAATGGGAATTCATTGCTCTAGGGAGTATTGGTGTTGTGACCATACGTTTTTTTAGGTACCACTGGAACTTCTGCATGTGCATTCTTGCTAAGGGAAGCACAGGAATGGTGGCTGCCATCAGCCCCAGGAGTTGCAGGAACTGCCTTGCAGTTATCTGGGGGGGCTAGTAAAAGTTTTTGAAAGTGACTGGGGAGGGACTGGACTTTGTCCTGGGGAAGAAAAGTGAGCATCACATCTGTCCTGATCCTGCAGCCTAGAAAGATTTTGTCTTGCTGTAGGAGTAAGGAGGATTTTTTAAGTTGAGGGTGAAACTCAGGTTTAGAAGAAGGGAAGTGGTGAACCTGAGGTGATTTTTGAGAAGGGTTTGTCTCTGCTAGGAGGAGAATGTCGTCTAGGTAGGGGTAGATTTGTACACCTTGGGTCCTGCAGTAAGCAATGGCAGGGACTAGGCATTTTGTGAATACCCTGGGTGCAGAAGACAAACCAAAGGGCAAGGCTGTAAACTGAAAATGAGAGCAGGTTCCAGTGAAACTCAAGTGTTTTCTGCTGGATGGGTTTATGGGGATATGGAGATAAGCCTCCTTTACATCCAGTGTGGCTATGTAGGCCTGGGCTGGGATTCAAGGGAGAAGAGTTTGAAGGGATAGCATTCTGAATGATGGAACTTTTAGGAATTGGTTTAAGAAGGATAGGTCTAGTATAGGTCTACATGGTCCATCTTTTTTGGGGACCAGAAAGAGTCTTGAGTAAAACTCTTTTCCTTCCTGTCCTGGAAGAACAGGTTATATTGTTCCTAAATTTTGGAGGTTTAGAAGAATGTGAGGCAAGAGGTGGATTTGATTTTTAGGTGGAAAGGGGGTGGACCTTGGGATGGGTTTTTTCCTTCCAAGAAAGGAGTATCCATATTGTATGATAGAACCCATTGGTCTGATGTGATGTTTTTCCAAAAGGGGAGACAGTAGGAGAGGGGGACTGACAAGGGTAGATGGGCAAGGCAGTCACGCATTGTTGGGTGCACTTCTATCCTGAAAAGGCCGTCTTGGAGACAGTTGAGAGGTAGCAAGTCTGGAGTAGGTTTATCTTCTGGTTCTTCTCCTGTGCCTGGTAGAGGAAGGTGTGCCAGAGGAAGGAGTTCTTCTGACAAAAGAGGTTTTTGCAGGGTAATTCCTGTAATACTTCGGAATAAGGGACACAAGTAAATACCTGTAAATTAGCATTGCCAGATAGCTCAAAGGGGGCCAGTGTTAGTTTTCCAGGACAAAGTGGAAAGGGAATGGACCTTGGGATAGGTTTTTCCTTCCAAGAAAGGAGTATCCAACTTTGAATGATAGTCAGAATCCACTGGTCTGATGTGATGTGCAGCTCCTTACTTTTCTCCTCCAGGTTTTTTAAAAAGCTCTGCAGATTGTTTACCAAATTAGAAGTTATGTACTCACCATAACATTCCATCTGAGTAGGTGTATTCATCTGTCTGCAACCTGTGGGTTATGGATCCGATATCGGATCCGAACCGGCATGGTTTTCCAGCTATGGATCCAAGCTCTCAGCTCCTCCCCTCACCCATAATGCCCTGCTCTACCCTCATGACCTCAGATCGAGTTTGCCAAAGCAACAACACCCTGAAAAGGGTAACATAGAATATGCAGGAAACTGAAAGGCCAGGGGGATAGGAGGGCGGGATGGTTGCAGACAAATGAATACACCTACTCAGATGGAACGTTATGGTGAGTACATAACTTCTAAATCTGAAGTAGGATATTCATTTGTCTGCAACCTGTGGGACAGAGTCCCCAGCTACCTGAATCTTGGGCGGCCATCATGGAAGGATATTCCGGAGCACCGCGGAGCCAAAGGATGCTCTACCCCTAGATGCAAGATCCAACTTATAGTGGGAAATAAAAGTATGAGATGAAGCCCACGTGGCTGCTGCACAAATATCATCTAGAGGAATCCTAGCCTTGAAGGCTGCCGAGGTAGATACTGACCGGGTTGAATGGGCATGAACACCCTCCGGTGCGGGCCTTCCTGAAGCTTGATAAGCCAATAAGATGCACTGTGAAATCCAGCGGGACAGAGAAACTTTAGAAATTGGCTTGCCCAAATTGAATTTTGCAAAGGAAATAAACAACTGGTCGGATTGCCTATGACCAGCCGTCCTGTTCAGATAAAATCTAAGTTGCCTGTGAACATCTAATGAATGGAGCTTATATTCACCTTTGTTTTCATATTTAGGGAAGAAAACAGGGAGGTTAATGGACTGATTGATGTTTGCTTCAGAAGCGACTTTAGGAAGAAAGGACGGGTTGGTCCTGAGGTAGACACGGTCCGGATGAAATACCAAGTAAGGAGGTTTAGCTGATAATGCTTGAAGCTCAGAAACTCTCTTGGCCGATGTAATGGCTACCAAAAAGGCTGTCTTGTAGGACAAGAATTTGAGATCCACCGTAGCCGCTGGCTCGAAAGGAGGGGCGGTCAAGGCCTGTAGAACCAGAGAGAGGTCCCAAGGAGGAACTGCTTGTTTTATAAGGGGCCTGAGAAGAAAAGTACCTTTAAGAAAAATTTTACACAATGTGGCTGACATAAGAGGATTAGAGTCATGGCCAATGTGATAATGAGAAATTGCCGCCAGTTGTACTTTGACTGTGGAACTGCTGGCACCATCGTTAAAGAGAGTGGTTAGAAAGTCAAGCACTAATGGAAGAGGAACCGTGAAGGGATTCAGGCCTTGCCGCTCCGCCCACAAAGAAAAACGTTTCCACTTGCTCCGGTAAACCTTTCTAGTGGATGGTTTATGAGCTGCCACCAAAATTGCCTTAACTGGTGACGAAATACCGGGAGTCCTGATCAAGAGTGGAACTGGAGCAGCCAAGCGGTCAGCTTCAGGTTGTCCAGATTCGGAGGAGGAATGCAGGATGGATGGGATATCAGATCCGGGATGGGATCTAGAATCCAAGGAGGATTCACCGAGTGAGACCTTAGGAAGGGGAACCAGATCTGTCGAGGCCAAAACGGAGCAATGAGAATCATTCTGCAACCCACCCGAGAGGCTTTCTGAAGAACTTGGAGCATCAGAGGCAAGGGTGGATAAGCATACAGAAGACCGGGTGGCCAAGCATGCACCAGAGCGTCTCTTGGGGTACCTCCGGGAGGAGGTATCAGAGCGAAAAAACTGTCGCACTTGGTGTTTGAGGGAGAGGCAAAAAGATCGCATGAAGGGGTTCCCCACCGTGCGAATATGCGTTCCGCTACTCGACAATTGAGAGACCACTCGTAAGGGGTCAGAATGGTGCGACTGAGCTTGTCCGCTAGGATGTTGGACCGACCCGGAATGTGCGCTGCTATTAGAAAGCGGTTGGTGGAGATTGCCCATTCCCAAACTCTCATGGCTTCTCGACAAAGAGGGTAAGACCTTGTTCCCCCTTGCTTGTTGATGTACCAGACAACAGACATGTTGTCCGATTGAATCGCAATTGTTCCCAAGGGAAGAAAGTCCTGAAGTGCTAGCAACGCTAAGAGCACTGCTCTCATCTCTAGAACATTGATATGCAGTAAGGTCTCTGAATCGTCCCACGTGCCTTGGACGGTCCGGCCCATAAGTGCCCCCACCCGAGGCGGGAGGCGTCCGTGGTCACCGTGGCGAGAGGGGGAGAAGCACAAAATGGGCGGCCCCTGTGGAGATCCGGGGAGTGGAGCCACCACAAGAGGGACCGCTTGCAAGCCTTGCTGATCGCTATGGGATGATGCATGGGGAGAGCAAGGTATGACCACTGTACTAAGAGCGTCCACTGTAGAATGCGCATATTGAGCCTGGCAAGAGGAAGAAGTGCTATAGCAGATGCCATGGACCCTAGAGCCCTCAGGACCAACTCCGCCGGAACAGAACTTGAGTGGAGAATGGCCCGCACCTGGAGCTGCAGATTTTGAACTCTGTCCGCAGTGAGGAAGGCTCGTAAACTCCTTGTGTCTAGCCTGGCCCCTATAAAATCTAAGAGCTGTGTGGGCGCCAGGTTGGATTTCTTTGTATTTATTGTGATGCCCAGAAAAGGAGCAAGATGGAGAAAGGAGTCTCGCCAATAAAAGTAGATGCCTTGTTGGGGCGGTAAGAAGCCAGTCGTCCAGGTAGGGAAAGACCTGCACCCCTGAAGCCTCAGGTGGGCCGCTACCACTGCTAATACTTTGGTGAACACCTGGGGGCTGTGGTGAGACCAAAGGGAAGGACCCGAACTGGTAGTGACTGGCTCCCAGCCGAAGCGGAGAAACCTCCTGGAGCGCCTGTCCATCAGGATGTGGTAGTACGCGTCCTTGAGGTCTATCGAGCACATCCAGTGATTTTCTCCCAGAAGGGGAGAATAGATTGCAGAGTGACCATTCGAATTTTTCTTTGGGGACTGCCAGATTCAAGAGAGAGGTCTAGGATTGGTCTTAGTTCCCCGTCTTCTTTGGCACTAAAAGAATCTGGAGTAGAACCCTGATCCGATCTGGTCTGGGGGAACGGGCTGGATGGCTCTTTTCTTTAGCAGATGGCCAATTTCTGCCAAAGCGGCCTCCCGTTGACCGGGTGGGACGTCTGGGAGGGACTTCAACTTTGGAAGGTGAAGGAAAGGGATGCGATATCCTCTGGATATGATTTGGAGAACCCAGCGGTCCGATGTTATGGACTCCCATGCCGCTAGGTGCCCTGAAAAACGTCCCCCGGCTGCCTCCAGAGTGGAGCAGTCGGGCAACTCCTCAGGGTTGCTGCGCGGGCCGTTCAGAGAAAGGTTCCCTGGACCCGAAGTTTCTGGGAGCCCCTCTGCCTCTAGGGCGGCATCCTCCCTGTCCTCCTCTGCCACGGAAGGACTGGTTGTCCGGAGCAGGCTGGGACTGCTGCGACTTCCGGAACCACATCTTCTTCTGACCCTTTTGGTTCCTAGAGTAGGGCCTCTGGGGTGCAGAGAAGCGGATTCCGACGGCAGACAGCGTCTTCCGTCCTTCTCGCTCTGGGTTAACGTCGCGAACGGTTTTGCCAAAAGAGCAGAACCATCAAAGGCGCTCGCAAATGACGCTTTGAAGGGCTCAGAAAATCGAGTGACGGAGCCAGGCCTGACGCCCAGTGACTAGTCCTGTCCCGCAGCTCTAGCGGCGCCTTCCGCTGCGTGGGAGAGTAGCCGCATAGAGGTATTAGTAACTGACCTAAGAGTGGCCATACGGGTGGAGTGCAGAACCCTGTCCTCCTCCGAAATGGACTCTGGGGGAGATGCAGCGTATTCTTTAATAAGATCTCGCTGCATCCTAATGACATGTGCCAAGTAGTTCAGCGCCCTTACCAAGAAGGTCGCTGAACTAAACATCCGCTTCCCCAAGCGGTCCATCATCCGAGACTCCTTGCTCGGGGGGTGGACTGAGGGACTCTCCTGAGCCAGTTCCCTCTTGGTGGCCGCCGTCAACATGGCATCTACTGGAGGCCCCTTACTCCAATGGGCACGGTCGGACGGTGGGCTAAGGATCCTATCTGGCCTCTTAGGAATTGGCTCCACGGTGTCCGGTTCCTTCCACGCCCTGGTGGTAATAAGGTCCACCAGGGGGTCGGCAGGAGGACACCCAAGAGGTAGACGGGACCGTTTCAAATGCGTCCATGAACACGGACTCGTCCGAGGAAGACTTGGGGCAGACCACCCCCTTATACGGAGCATTTCCATGATGTCTCCAAATGAGACATCCTCGGGGGGTGACCGTGGGGAACCTTCCCCTTCCTCCAAGTCCGTGTCTTCTGTGAGAGACTCGGGGGAGTCAATGTGCCTCCTTTTGCACGTATGCTTGCGAGGGACATCCTCTGGGGGTTGTCAGAGGAGTCCTCACAAGCAGCAATTTGTTCCATAGAAGCAACTTGAGGCACAGAAGCCGGCTGTCCCAGGGGCCGGATGGTGGAAGACTGGCCCAGTGCAGAGGGAGCGGGACGGAGCCGAACAAGTGCCGGGGTCCGGAGACGCCCAACAGGGCCGTGTCCACTACATCAAACGCCGAAGGGGAGCCGAGCTCGACCAAAGGATCCGACAATCGGCTCCCCCTCGGATCCGAAGAGTGGATCGGAGCCGGTGCCGAAAGCGCCGGATCCGGCGACAGTGCGCCCGACACAGACGGCGCCGGCGAGCACTGATCCCCGGATCCGAGGCTCGGATCCAGGCTCCGAGAGGTCGGATCCGACGCACTCGAGGGCAGGGTCGGATCCGGTACCAAGTACTATCGGCGCCGAGCCACCCCCGCCCGCTGCTCGGCTCCAGCTGCTCCGAACCCGGATAGCGGGTCGGAGAAGGAGCAATAGGTTTAAAAGGGTGTTGAGCTCCCCAGAGGGGGGGGAGGCAAGAGCACTCCCATCTGCATCTGGGCCTGGATGAATCTTCTCATCATCCGTCCAGATCAGCATCCGAAAGGCTATATGTGGATCTCGACGAGGCTACCGAGGTAGGCCTGGAGTGCCTCCTCGATAGCCTCGACGGAGATCGGGTCTCCTCCTCCTCAGGACCCGGTGAAAAGCACACTGGGGACCGGAGCCGAGAAGGAGGAGACCGAGCCGACAACGGAGCCGGGGGAGAAGCCCGCTTGGCTGGCGGGGCCGAAACAGAGGTCTCGGCCCGCCGCTTGGTGCTTCTCCCTCCGGTCCTTTTTCCTAGCATCCCTCTCCTCTCCAGAAACGGGAGGTTGAGTCCCAGGAGCAGGAGGGGGTGCCACGGAGGGAAGAACCGAAACCACGGTTACTCCCGAAGGAGCGGAGGTCGGAGCCGAGTCCGCGGTAAATGGCCCGCCAAGACAAGCTTGGACCTCCGCTCCTTCAGTGCCCTGGGGTTGAACCCTGCACAAATGGAGCATCCAGATGTGAGGTGTTCAACCCCAGGCACTAACACACGAGTGTGGCCATCAGCCGGGGAGAGCTTATGGCCACACTCGGAGCATTTAGAAAATATAGATTTGGGCTGTTCAGCCATCCCAATCTATAAAGCTACTAATTAAAGTAACTAAAACAAATACAGACACACAGGCCCAACACACACACACTACGCCAACAGCGAGGGGAGGGAAAAAAAATACTTAATTTAACTCTAAAGTAAACTATCAAAGAGGAATACCTAAACTTTCACACAAATATGCACAAAAAACTTCAAAAATTTTGAATTAACAGTTATAAAACTAGCACTTAGCTGAGAGCTATAGATACCAATCCAGTCACCATGCGCGGCAAACGAGATCTGGGGTCATGAGGGTAGAGCAGGGCATTATGGGTGAGGGGAGGAGCTGAGAGCTTGGATCCATAGCTGGAAAACCATGCCGGTTCGGATCCGATATCGGATCCATAACCCACAGGTTGCAGACAAATGAATATCCTACTTCAGATCAAAAGGTTATGGTCTAATGGGGTGTCCATAAATTTAGTTTTGAAGTCCTCAGGGAGTGGTTGTAGGTGAAGCCAAGAATATCTGCAGAGAACAGAAGCAGAAGCTGCCAACCTAGCAGAGCCCCCTGCTACATCATAACTGCACCTAATGGAATGTCTTGCTACCTGTGAAGCCAAACAGTTTAGATGCTATGTCAGATTTTCGTAGGGCAGTCAGGTGTGGCAGACAGGAGATTGGATGCATGTAAAACAAGGTCCAGGGGATATTTTACCATGTGTGTCTGATCACTGACAGCACGGAAAGCCAGGGTGGAGGAGGTGTACACTTTTTCCCAATCCTATCCATGCTTTTGCTATCTTTAACAGTTGGTAGGAGATGCAGAGGGTATCAGTCTGGATTTCTTGTCAGGACAGACAGCAATTACTGCAGGGTCTGCTGGTGGGGTTTAACTAAGAATTTTTACTCATCATGTACTTTATAAAACCTGCCTGATCTCTTAGGTGCAGATGACTGAAAGTCTGGATTCTTGGATACAAAGGTGAAAGCATACAGACAGGCAAGCAAGACAAGTGGGATGACTGATGGGGAGGGTGATTCCACTTGAAGGAGTTCAAAATACCTCCACTGGATGTCAGTCATCTGGATAGTGTCCCATTTAAAGTATTCTTTCATCTTAGTAATTGTTTCACCAAAGGTAATATCTGGTGGGGAGTCCCCTTCAATGGAATCCTCATCTAGGGAATAGTATTTCAAAGGGAAGCAATCTGTGATGCTGTGATGCATACGAGATGGACTCTTCAGAAGAGGAGTAGTACGGTTCTAGACCTTCCTCTCCTTCTTGGGTAGTCTGCAAGGGGAGAGAAGTGGCAGAGGCAGACCTAAGGCTAAGCAGTGAGATAGTGGAGAAGAAGAGGTTGTGGGCCCGAGAGCCATAAAAGCCTGCATCAACGAATTAGTAAATGATTGCCAGTCAGGAATTCCTTCAGCGGTAGGACTCATAAATGTTTGTTTTTTTGTTTTCGCTTAGAAGGCATAGGTCTGGGAGAAAGCCTAGGTTCTGGGGCCTGAGCTTCAGGTAATGGCGTCTCCGTAGGTCGTCCAACTGATTCTGGTTCCCCCTCGACACAGGTAGTGACCGACGTCTGGGCTATCTCCATGGATGTGCAGGCCATTACTTCTGAAACGACTTCCTCAGTGGGAGCCGAAGTAGATGGTTCAGTCGGAAGTCCCTCAACCCCTAGACTGGAAGCTGGCAAAACGTCCGATGGCAGACAGGCAATGCAGGTAGGCCTGGAAACATTGGCCTTTTTCCGTGGTGGTTCATTCAGAAAAGCTAATTCAGGATCCATCCTAAGCACAAGCTTTTTGAGACGTTGGTTCTCCAAACATAAGTTTAGGGCAGCCAGACGTCTACGAAGGGACTTCGGGACAAAAGAATGGCAAATGGAACAAGCAGTATGATCGTGTTCCCTTCCTAGACAAAAAAGGTAATGGTCATGCGTATCTTTATGCGGTATCTGACATGGCATTTGCCCTTCTTAGCTGACATCGGGCTAATGGTAACTACAGCTAACCAAGCTCAAGCAAAAAGGAATGGAAATTTTCCCCAGTGGGGGACTTAGCTTTTTAGAAGTTTTTGAGCTTAGGAGTGAAGCAATCAATGTGACATCGTCTGTGGCTGAGAATTTCTGAGGTCTGTGCGTGCAGACATCACATTTAAGGTCCCTGGTTTATGGCCCTACGTGTGACATCTCACACACCTACAGCAACCAGGCTTAAGCTTTTGTATAGGAGACGACATTCGGATCAACTGAAGTGGTAAATCCCACACTAAGAATACTGCAACATAGAATAGAAGGACACTGAGCTTGTTCTCTCTCTCTCTAATAACACCCTGTGACTAAGAGTGTGACAGCACACTCCTGAAGGTGAACCGCTCTAAGGCAGTAGACACAAATGGTATGTCCCATCAGTTATGGACATTTTTTTGTCTTCACTTTACACATTTTTTAAACCCAGAGGGTTTAGCTTCCTTAGAATATTTGGAAGACATGACTAACCAGCAACAATAACTGGAAAAACAGCTAACGGCTATAGGGAAAAAACAGAGAAAAATATAACTATATAAAATCCACTACTACTACTTTTAAGCAACTCTTTTTTTTTTAACAAGTACAACAGCGATCAGTCAAAACACATGGGAAAGGCCCTCTAACTAAAAAGGGCAAAGGCAGCTCTCTAACTTAAGCTAGCCTTGAAAATTTAGAGAGGAAAACAATTTAATTTAAATTAAATTAATTTAAATGGGCTAAGGCAGCTCTCTAACAAATGAACTAGTCTATACTTAGGGGAAAAATAAGCACTCAACTAAAACAGGCTTTCTGGATTTAATGCCAGGATAGGGGAAGAAAGGCCTAATGGAAAAAAAACGATGGCTAACAGCAAAAATAATTGCAGAAAAGGCAGAACACAGACAATTCACTTAGTAACAATTAGCCGGAATAAAATAGATTAAAAAAGGTCTAACAATTTTTGGAATATGATGAGTCTTTTGGCTTATCCCGGTTACGGGTTGCCACAGTGGAACTCCGGTCCGCTAATGATTGGCAGTGGATTTTTACGTGCCGAGTTGCCAGCCCTGACACACAACCTTCAACGAAGGCACGCCCATTCACGCATGGCTCCACACAGAAGACGCTCTAGCTGAGAATCAAACGGGAGAACGTCTTGCTGTGAGGCAACAACGCTACCGCAGCACCACCACCGCGGGTCTCAACAATTTTTAGAATATAAAGCAGAAAAAACTACTTGGCCAGAGCCAATAGGAAGAGCACCTGATCTTGTTTAGTGGCAAACGAGATCTGGGGAGCTCTTGTAGTGCATCATGGGATAGGGTTTTAGCCATGAGCTAGTCGAAGACCTTGAGCTTTGTACAAGGCCGATTCGGAACAGAGGATCGGTTCCAAATCCAACCTGCCAAGAATGAAGGCGAGATAGGACAACATCACATCTACAGTTTCAAATTTTCTGGGATATAAAATTAATAAAAATAAAACAAAGGCTACAACCATAAATTATGTACCCATTCATGACTTGATTCAGCAATAACCATATTTATTGGAGAATGGTAAGATGAAGTACCTAAGAAACTGTAAGCTCTTGTTTATGGATACATACATTAAGATACAAGCAGTGAAAATGCATTTAGTCCCTTCAGCCTGGAGGTAAACAGGCAAGAGTTAAATGTGAAAAGCTGATTTTCTCAACAGAACAAGGTAGTTCAGAATTACCTGATTTGAAGGAATATTTTAGAACTACACAATTAAGACTCATACGCATAATACAAGAAGATTCTAATTCAATGTGGAAAGGGATGAGAAAGTGGGGAGGGGGTTCAATAAATAAGGAGAGGGTGAGAGATTTTGGACGCATAGCCTTAAGGAAAATAATAATTGCTCTCCATAACATTATACACAAAGTTGCAGAAAGTATTCTTAGAATTAACAAGAGAATGGAGAAAGAAGATT
This sequence comes from Protopterus annectens, assembly GCF_019279795.1. Lineage (NCBI taxonomy): Eukaryota > Metazoa > Chordata > Ceratodontiformes > Protopteridae > Protopterus > Protopterus annectens. The sequence goes on from NC_056739.1 coordinate 1,955,888,380, forward strand.
TTACCAATAAGGATGACTCCAATTAGGAGAACATAATACAGGGAAGACAGAGTTGGAATTTAGTGGAGAAACCTGACAAAGGACCCAAGGAATTGGGGAGGAAATAACTAGAGCGGGCAAGGTAGAGTAGGATGAGACCAAAAAGAAGTTGGGGAAGAAAATCTCTAACCTGCATACAATCACGAATTATTGGAGTATAGGCAATGAGAAAGGGATAGGGGAGTCCTAAGTGAAAGACCTTTTCTGGTAGACTTTTTAATTGAATCTAGAATGGAAACTACTGTTAAAAAGAGGATACCCAGTACGACATATACAACACTGTATGGTAATTATAAGACTCAATCAGATGAGGTTAGTAAAGATTGGGAAGTCAGACTGGAAAAGCAATTTACAAGAGAATAATGGAGCAACATTATGCATTGCATACAACTATGCAGAAATAGTCTAGAATATTCACAAGTTTTGCTTGGAACTGTTTGCATAGGTATTTTTATACCCCAAGGAGACTTCAAAGAACTTTTCCTCATGTAGGTAGGAAATGCTGAAACTGTGATGGGGAAGGAGGAGGCAATCTCTATTAAGCAACATCTTGGCTAAATTCCAAGCACCCCTAAACGCAGTAAACACCACAGCATACACTGAGCTATTTACACAGCCTCTGTGCAGCCACATTGACAGCTGTTAAGAGGGAGCTGTGCCAACTAATATTAAGAATAAGACAAACTCAAAAGACAAGGCACCCTAGTGGAATCACAATATCAATTGGTTATACAACAAACGAAAAAAGGTCTTGGCCAAACATACAAGGAACAAAGCCATACATACTAAATGCCTCCTGACTAATCCAGGCAGGCAGTTAAGAGGGTTAATTAATACTTCAAAGGCTAAATTTGAAGAAAAAACAGCTTCTCAGGCAAAGGACAAATGTAAAGCTTTCTACAGCTATCTCTGTAACCAAAGGGGAAACACAACAATGTACAGAATTTATTGTAAATGGCATCACCCACATTGAACTGGATGAAGGTCACTGCTAATCTTTCGGCTGACAGGTCATCTGAAATCTCCCACTCCTCTCCTGATAGTCCAACGGAAATACCACAATCCCCCCAACCATTACTAGGGAACAGGTCATCAATGCACTTTCCAAAGCCAAAAACACTGTGTTAATTCGCCCCAATAACATCCTGGAATATTTAATAAATAGCATGAAATATGACCTCTCTGATCCACCTGAATCACTTTTCAACTGGAGCCCTCTGTCAGGTTTTCTACCCAAGGAATGGAAGATGCCTACTGTCATTTCCCTGCACAAAGGAGGTCCAACCACTAATCCGGGTAACTACAGTCCCATAAGTCTTACCACCCTCATATTTAAGACCATGGAAAGAATCATCATGGATAGGATAAAGGAGGACAAAGGTAACATGCAAATGCCGATCCCATTATACTTCAGCTTTGTTAAAGGAAGGTCATGCCTATTAAATCTGGTGGACCTTTTTGAGAGGGTCACCAAAACGGGTCTATATTGAATCAGCGAATGCTTAAAAAAGCGAACGCTGATTCATCAACCCTAGTTAACCGAAAACTGACAATCCCGAACACTCGGAACAATGATTTTTTTCCCCAAGGGGGAAAAAAAAAAAAAAAACTTAAAACAGTATTTAATGTGGGGGGCTTTGCCCCCCCACCCCCCTACTTAAATATACCAACTCCGAGATCGCACCACAGTGGAGGAAATGGCAAACTCCCGAAACCGACCCAGCAATTTTTTTCCTTGGGGGGAAAAAAAATCACTGCTCCGGGTGTTAGGGATTGTCAGCTTTCGGTTAAATAGGGTCAATGAATTAGCATTCGCTTTTTTAAGCGCTCGCTGATTCAATGTAGACTCCACCAAAACACTGGATGACGCAGTAAGACTCCACACACAGCTTATTTCAACCTGGCCAAGGCCTTTGATACAATTCCCCACTCGGGCCCCACAGACAAGCTCACTAATTTAGTACAAACCCTTTTATCACTAGGTGGATAGACAGCTGGCTCACTGATAGAACTCAGAAGATCATAATAGGCAAAGCCATCTCCACCAAGAGGCCAATCACTAGTAGAGTCCCACAGGGCTTTGTACTGGGCCTGCTCCACTTTGGCATCTATTTCTCTGAAATGGACACAAATGCTGAAATTTTGTGGCTGACAGTTTGCAAGCTGGGGGTTATCATCGACTCCCCTGCAGACATTAGCATTCTTCAAGATGGTCTGGCTCTGACTAACAAATGGTGCCAAAATCATGGTCTTAAACTCAATGCTAAGAAATGCATAATTGTATCCTTTGGGAAGTCAACCCAGTAGCCTTACCTTTGGTCACTTTGTGACCACAGTGGTGAGGAAATGCTTTTATATTTTTCAACTTACAAGTAGTAATGGCATGGCGTATAGATCCAAAGATGCCATTATCCTATAGTACTCCACACTTATTAGACCAATCATACAGTACAGTGCTCCCTTTCGCAGGTACCTGACCACATATGCAGCAACCACAACAACCTCAAGGGTTCCTTACAAAAAATACAAGGTGCAACAAACCTGTCTTATGCACAGCGCCTTAAAGTCCTATCCCTCTAATCACTCTCCTATACACTGCTGAGGGGGGAGCTATGCCTGGCTTATGAGGCATCCGCAAACACCATACGTATGAGTCTCCTACATACTCGTAAGTCAAAAAGTACCACAAAAACAAGGACTAGGGACTTGAATTTTTGTCTGTGACAAACAGAACATACTGTAGACAGAGAGATGTGGTACAGACACTGTCCCTCCTATGGAACAGGCTTGCCATCCATGTGAAGCTGAGTTTATTAATCAGTTTAAGCACAATCTAGGCTAGTGGATGGGGAATAAGGAATTTATTCTGGGCATGGCAACCATGCCACTTATGGACAGAGGTAGCTTATACATTCCCGTCTCTCAAATGTCCTATTCAGATACATGACATCATTACTCTTTTAGGAAAACTTGTCTAGGCCTGGGTTGTTAGCCTAGTAATAATCTATGAATTAGAAACGTTTTTGGGAGTGTAATTAGTTGGCTGATTATAAAAATTCCCTACAGAGTACTATATCAGACATTTTGAAGGAGCAAATGGCTGTAACTAAGGAAATGATTATTTTGAGCCAAGACAAGAGGACCTAAATTGCCTAAACATAATAAGACCTTATTAGTTTAACTCTGTTGGTTGCCAAAAAAGCAATTACTACAAGATGGAAATCAAAATCTAAACCAACTGAATTTAAACCACTCAATACTGTAAAAGATACAAAAGAAATGGAAGTGGGATCTTTAGTAAAGGAAAGGTACAAATTACATAGAAATAAAAAGAATTTGTGAGAACACCACATGCATATTGTTCAGGTGACGGAGTAAGGTTTAAGGGGAAGGCAAGAATTGAGTGGTTTAATATCGAACTAAAAGTTAAAAAAGAAAGAAAAACATGTAATGTATCAAGTGTGTAAATGGAAAAAATGTTAATTTGGTTTCTTTTCTTTTCCATTAATGTATACTTGTCTTTGTCTTAAATGACAATTTAATAGAGGTGTTTATTAAAAAATACTGAGAACTAGGTACATTTTCATCAAATTTAAGCCTCTAGATAGGAACTGGCGCACACCGACAGCCGGACCAAGGCATTAATTATTCTAGAATTATGGTCACCCATGTTAAAGTGAATGTTACAGCTCATGTTCACACTTACTTGTCCATTATTTTATCATTTCTATTTCCCTGCCAGATCTGAAAAAAGCGATTATATGCTTTCAAACAAACATCACCTTTGAGCTTAAGAAAACATGCAATGTTCCATTAAATAAATTAAAGTATTAAGGGCAGATGGGAAACGAATCTTTTATTCATGTTCCTTAACTTCAAATTATTTCTCAATGAACCGCTTGCCATTGTACCTATACATTTTGTAAAACTAGTCAGCAATGAGAAAAAAAACAGCTAACAACTGCACAGATGCTTGAAGAAATCTTTGTAAATTTCACTCGGAATACAGTGTACAGAACTCCCATGGCTAACTGCCTTGAGCTGCAGACCTCGTCGCCAACTGAGAGAATTTGCTAATGGGGGCGCACGCATACCTTTGAAGATGCAAGAAACTTGGTACTTTTCACAGCTTTCATCATTTTGTCTTATTTTTCAATAGTTTAAGTGAAGGACATTAAGTGAGACATCCACCCTTGCAAAAACAAGGGAAATTATTTTAATTGTAATGAGTCTTTCGGCTTTTCCTGGTTACGGCTCGCCACAGCGGAACGCCGGTCCACTAATGATTGGTAGAGGATTTTTACATGCCGAGTTACCAGCCCTGACGCACAACCTTCAATGAGGGCACGCCCATTCACGCATGCCTCCACACAGAAGATGCTATAGCTGAGAATCGAACGGGACAACGTCTTGCTAGGAGGCAACAACGCTACCGCAGCACCACCACAGCAGTACGGAAATTATCTTAATTATACATATAAAATAATCAGTAAACTTGTATACCCCACCCCAGCAGGCAACCAAAGACAGGAGCATTATATTAACTTATACTTTCTTCTGTCCAGACATACATGTAAAGAAAGTATATCTTACAACTAAGAAAAAGTACTTAACTTTAATATATTTAACACACACAACTGTCACTGAAAATACTCCTCCCACATTTAAAATATTCCTAGTTGCAAACTATACAAAACTGCTTTACAATTAACATGAAGTTTATATCATGAAATGGTTTATACATATACTAAAACGAATAAATATTGTTTTACTTGTACTAAACATTAATGAAAGTGAGACATATGTAAACAAAGTCAACAAAATTCCAGTACTTCTCAGCTTTTTCTTGCAAAGTCATATTTCACAAATGTGACTGATGCTTTATAGTCTCCCATTTACTGATTAATTTGAGTATTGCTTGTCTTCTTCCTGAACACTTCCATCTCCCATCACCAGACTATGGTCCTAGTTTAAGGTACTCCAAATTTTTTCTGGTCAACTCCTGTGCTTTTTCTGTCACTCAAGCATTTTCTTTTTGAGCAATGTAAAAAGTTTCACTGGCAAAGTCTGTCTATGAGTTTTATCAGAAAAAAATGGGAAGCAGAGTCCCCCTTGTGCTTACTGGCTCATTTTTTGTTGGATACACTTTTTATTTCCTCCTTAGCCTGTTCTGCATCTAAAAATGTATTTGATTTTTCAGCAAATAGTATACTGTTCTCAGCTGGATACATCAGCTTGAATCTCACGCCTACTTCTTGACATTTCCTGACTGCTAGGTTAAATTTGCTCATCTTCTGACTAGTAAAAGTGAATAATCACTTTCCACAAATATTTTGCTGTCTCCAATTTTTAATACATTTCCTTTCTGCCAAGGCTTTGTCAGACTGTCTTCTTTCTGTTGGTACCATCTTTAATATAGGTCTTGGCTGCTTTCACATGGCCAGGTTTGGAGCATACACTCTTTGCACCCTTTCAATTAACAAATCTGCTGTAAAACAACAGATCAGTTGTTTACTTGTATCTTCATAAAATGAATACAGTCTGCCCCTCCCAGTTTCTTTGGAACAGCAGAAAATCTCAGATTTTCTCTACATGCTAACTGCTCTTCTTGAGAAGCCTTATACCCAGCCAGCCTTTTCTTCATTTCATCCTCTGATTTTTGCAGTTTTATCAAGTTGCCTAAATGGCTAGATAAATCTTATTTTATTTTTTACTAGCCTTTTGTTAATCTGACTTGCTAGATTCCTTCAATATTTCATTTATTTTAATCACTGCTGAGTATTTTTAATTTTTTCCCGCTCTAAATTAAAGGAAGCCATCTGTTATACCCAAGAGGAAGACTGAACAGTTGAACAGTTGCAAGAGTCTTTCCAGTCAACATTTTCTCTTCATCTCTTCTGGTTGACTTTCTTTCAGATTCTCCACATTTCTTTTTTGGCATCCAGGCAGTGTACTTACTAGCCAGTATCTGAATTTTTGCTTGGCATAATGGTTCACAGCAATTTCTGTTGCCATATCCTCTACTTGGTTAAAAATTATCCTTTAACATTTTACAATTGTGGCCTGAAAATGTATGGCCCTAAAGGTCAAAGTCGAAGAACTGCATACCTTTTTGCTATCCCTGTACAGTACATTGCTCTCCCAAATCCTGAATCCAGTGCAGATTAACAAGCTGTATCCATGGAGACTAATACTGGGCTCTACTAAGACTTTTAAGGAAGGAGGATTGAAAATCTGATTCTAAATGTGCCTTTTAAAGCACTATCAAAGGCCTGGAACATAGGAAGGATGGCTATTGGCCTATTTCATCAATTCCCCAAGAGGTCTTGATATCCCTTGTGCGAGTCTGTTTCTTTTTTTTTTTCTTTTCTTCTGTACTCCATTTAAAATATTTCCCACCAACCCATCTCGATTTGTGAACAGCAAATCAGATTTGTACATCCAAACCTGATGAGGGATGAAGATGGTAAGCTTCCCTTCACCTCTTAGATGGGGGGAACTATCTCAAATGTGGTATGCTGAGCTACTTGGAGACTTATTCAGTGCCAAGCAGGAAAGGTATTTTTCAGAAAATCTACAGTAACAAAATAGGCAGGAATGAAAGTAAGGGAGGGGAAGCAGTTTCACCTAGCCCTCAAGCATTGGTCAATTGAGAATAGTATAACAAAAGTCTTCTTTGTGGGAAGGGGCAGGTACAGAAATCCACTTGTGGGCTACCCGCTCCTCAGAAACTAATATTGTACTAAATGCTTAATAAAAAAAAAAACCTCTGTGATGTCGCAAGAAGAAAGAGTCATCCACTATAAGCATCTTGAAACCAGATCCAGCCTGGAGATTTTGGAGATTTTAACTGGTTTTGCTGGAACGCTGGTTGGCAGCATGCACAGAAATAAAAAAAAACTTGTTTCTGAAGAAATCAGGACAGGGAGAGGTGTAGAAATAGTATTTCCTGTGACAGGGAGCCGGCAAGTTCAGCTTCATAGGTTCCTACTAGGCAAGGGGCTTGGGTGAACATATAGAGCTTAGCTACGCAACCTAATGAGCTCAGCAGTTGGATTGGCCACTTCACCCACGGAGGACCATACTGCTTACCACAACATTAAATTTGTGGGTATGCATCCAGCTGTTAAGGCAGAACTTGAAAGAAGCCAATATGTTACCCTACTTGACATGCAAGGGAAGCATGTTCCATAGGTGCTAGATTCTTTGGGTAAGGAACTTACCATTCCATGTAGTCTTTATACTACAATGAAGACTGATGTCTTTGATGTTAGAGTTTTTAGTATTACCAGTAATTCTAAGGTGGAAGTGGTCTAATAAGACAAAGTCATTCATATCCTGTAAGGCGAGGCTGAGATCAGTTTGCAGAAGCAGTTGAAAGCAGAGAAAAATAGAGAGAGCTTTTAGTATCTTTACACAGCTAAGAGAACTCAATCCTGAGATTTTTTTTTATCAGAAAACAATGTGGTCTTTCTATCTGGCCAAAGTGTTGGGAGTGGTACAATCCAGACAGTGAACAGCATTTGATGACTGGTCTGATAAGGAAAGACTAGAGAAGAATTAGGACATCCTCAGACATGGAGGATATGCCCTTGGTAATTAATTGGTTTTATTTTCCTTTATACTTCTGTCTAATCACTACATTAACAATATAAAGGAAGTTGCACAAGTTGGGTAAAGTACAATTTTGTGAAACAGGTTACAGTGAATGAAGTTGGCCAGTGTAGCATTTTATCATTTTGTTTGCTTGTCTTTTTGGCTTTTCCCGGGTAGGGGTCGCCAAAGCGGAACTTTGGTCCGCTAATGATTGGCAGTAGATTTTTATGGTGCATAGTTGCCAGCCCGATGCCCAACCTTCAATGAAGGCACACCCATTCACACATGTCTTTCGAAAGCCACTCGACTGCTGGGAAAACATGCAGACTCCACACAGAAGGCACTCCAGCCGAGAATCGAACAAGAGAACCTCTTGCTGTGAGGCAACAACGCTACCGCTGCACCACCGTGGCTTTGTCCACAAATTCATTCATTCTAGCTTAATTCATTCCAACTTAATTCATAAAAGTGTGGTACTCCCTTGCCTGAATCATATGTATTACTCTGTCAATGAAGAAAAGGTACATCAATATTTATGGATGATTTTTCCTTGCATGCAAGTTTGCAGCAGCAATCCATTAATGGCTGTCATTTTTTTAAATATGTACAGCCGGGGTTAGGGAAAGGCTGCAACATCAAGATGAAATGTACACAAGCTGAATAGAAGATAGCACATTCAATAAGAAACAAGCGAGTGTGCACTCATAAGAATAAAGGAACATCCACAAATGTGGGTAGTACAAAGGTATCAAACTCCTGTCACACTGCATGAAAGTTCTGGATAGGGTGACTGATAAATATGCAGAGTAGCAGAAAGTAAGACGGGAGATGATCAGTTTGGCTTTAGATCAGTAAACAGCACAAATGAACAGATGTTTGCAGAGAGAAAGACTGTTGAGAAGGGGCAAGAGATGAACAGAGTGTCCAACTGGGTATTCCTAGATTTAAAGAAAGCATACAACATGGTTCCAAGAAGCAGATTTGGGCAGTCATGCAGTGGTTCAAAGTCACAAAAAGTACAGTTGTGTACACTTACCATAAATGTAGATGTTCGAGTATATTCACTGTTGCAGTCATCGAGTATATTCACTGTTGCAGTCATCACATTTGGGTTATCTGCTTGCAGTAGCCCTCTGTAGGCCTGATTAACAAAGTATTGGGTCCTGCGTCGGATGCTGTCCGTCTTCCATGATGTCAGGTTGTCAGGGGGTATAAAACATGCAGCAGATGCCATTACATCAGTTTTTCTTGCCCCAGATTGTCAGGTGCCCCCCTAATGGGAAGCCATAAAATCCATAAATATACAAGGTTATACCTCCAACAAAAAACAAATACACCAAAAAGCTTTTGAGCATAGTAAAGGAGAGTAGATGTATAGCCAAAAAAGGTAAGGCGGCTGGAGGGAGGGTAACCAGGACTGCAACAGTGAATACATTCAAACACCGACATTTATGGTAGGTGCACACAACTGTACTATGTTCTTCGTGTTCTACTGTTGCAGTCATCACATTTGGGTGGATTCCCAAAGCTAAGGATGGGAGGAGGAATTTAGATAGCATTAGGACATAAGACCCTGCAAGACTGCAGTGGCAAAGCCAGCTCTGGGTTTAGAGAAAATTGGCAGATGGTAATGCTTGGTGAAAGTATGTACAGAACTCCAGGTAGCAGCTTCCAGGATGTCCCTGGTAGGGACACCTCTGAGAAAGGCTGTAGAGGTAGATGCAACCATGGATGAGTGAGGTCTGATCCCCTGTGGGATAGGTTTTCCATAGTGCTTATAGCAGAAATGAATGCAATGGCCTATCCAATTTGGAAATTATTTGCTTTGAAATAGCCTTCCCCTCTGCCCCTGCAGCAAATGCCACCAGCAGCTGGTCAGATTTCCTTTGAGGTTTAGTCCTGTCCAAGTAGAATCTAAGTTGTCTGTGCACATCTAATGAGTGCAGTATCCGCTCCCCTTTGTTCTGTGGATTAGGAAAGAAGGTTGGCAAATGAATGGATTGATTAAGGGCCACACTGGATACCACCTTGGGCATGAAGGAGGGATTGGTCCTGAGGGATACCCTGTCCGCATGTAAGATGATGAAAGGCTCCACTGCCATAGGGGCCTGTAATTCAGCTACCCTTCTTGCTGAAGTGATTGCTAAAAGGAAAGCTGTTTTCCAAGAAAGGAACTTTAAGTCTGCAGTAGCAGCTGTTTCGAAAGGGAGAAGAGTGTGTTTCTTCCCAGGCTGGAGTTGGAACTCTAGTGGGTGGAGGTAAGTTTTTGGCCCCTCTGAGGAACTGCTTGAGCAGTGGATAAGAGAAGATGGGAGGTTCTGTGTTACAGTGAGCTGAAATGGCTGAGGTGAGAATTTTGATGGAGGAAAAGGACAGGCCCTTATGAAGCATCTCAGTTAAGTATTGTAATATCTAAGATAAATTGGGCACTGCTGTGCTCATCCCTTGAGACTGGTTCCAGGCACAGAATCTTTTCCATTTTTCAGCATAAGATTTTCTAGTACTAGGCCTCCTTGCTTCTAAAATTATATCCATCACTGGTTTACTGAGGGATGGTAAAGGAGAGATTAGGTAATTAGCCAGGCTGCTAGGTTCAGTGTTTGAAGCCGAGGGTGCAGAATCTGGTTCTCCTGCTGAGACAATAGGGTAGGTGCCATGGGGCCAACAGTGACACACTGTGCAAGAGGGGGGTACCAGTGTTGGCATGGCCAGTCTGGTGCAATCAAAATTGCCCTTGGTTTGTCTTGTTTGATCTTTAGTAGTACTTTGGAGAGCAGAGGCAGAGAAGGAAAGGCATAAACTGATAAGTGTTTCCAGTTGAAGGACAGAGCATCCACTTTCCAAGCTTGTTTGTGGGGAGTCCTTGTGCAAAATTTGTCCAGTTGATAGTTCTGGGGGGGGGGGAGGCAAACCGGTCTATATCTGGGCTTCCCCATTTGCTTGGCAACATGTTGAAAATCCTTGGTTCCAGTTTCCACTCGTGTGGGTCCATGAGGTTTCTGCTTAGTTCGCCTGCCAGTGTATTTAGCTTTCCTGGCAGGAATTGAGCTTGTAGATGCACTTTGTAGCTCAGGGCTGTGTTCCACAATGCCATGGCTAGTCTGCAGAGGGGGTAAGAATGTGTACCCCGATGCTTGTTTATGTACCACATAACAGTGGTGGTGTCAGTCTTTACCATTAATTGTCCTGGAAGAATGTGGTCCTTGAAGGCTGTCAGAGCATTCTGTACAGCTAACATTTCTTTCTGATTGATATGCAGGTGCATTTGACTTGGTTCCATTTGTCCTGAATGCAGTTCCCTGCCAGGTGAGCCCACCATGCATCGTCTGATGCATCTGTTGTTAGGGTTTGGGCGGCAGGGGGTAGTGTGAATGGTAATCCCTTGTTTTGGTGGCAGGCCTCTGCCCACCAAAGGAACTCTAGGCGTAGGCAAGGTATGATAGGAATCATTGCTTCTAGATCCTGAGAATGTTGACACCATACATTTTTTTAGATACCATTGTAGTTTCCTCATATGCAGTCTTGCATATGGAATTAGAAGTATGTAGGAGGCCATGAACCCCAAGGCTTGTAGTATTTGCCTTGCAGATAGCAGGGTTTTTGTGGCCACTTGTTTTAAGTAGGTTGTCAAGGAAGCCATCTGGGAAGTTGTATTCAAGCTTGCTCCCAGGAATATAATTTGTTGATAGAGTACCAGGTGTGATTTCTTTTTGTTTATGATGTGCCCCAGACAAGTTAGCACCCTTTGTACAAAGGCCAGATAATTCAAAAGTATGTCCTGGCTTTATGCCTGAATTAGACAATCGTCCAAGGTATGGGTATATTTGAATATTTCTTTACCTGCAAAATGCAATGACTGGAGCTAGGCACTTTGTGAATACCCTGGGCTCAGTAGATAAGCCGAAGGGCAGTGCAGAGAACTGATAGTGCGTGTAGCCTGCTTTGAAGCGTAGGTATCTTCTGCAAGATTCCCTGATTGGGATGTGGAGGTATGCTTCCTTTAAATCTAGTGTTGCCAACCAGGCGTCTTTACCTAGCATAGGGAGTAACTGGTGAAGAGTCAGCATCTTGAATTTTGGAATCACCAAAAAGTTGTTTAGAGTAGACAGGTCCAGGATAGGACACCATGAATTGTCTTTTCTGGGTACCAGGAAAAGTCTTGAGTAGAAACCTTGTCCCTTTTCCTCTTCTGGTACCAACTGAATAGCCCCCATGCTTAAGAGAGAAAGAACTTGCTTTTGGGCCTCTGCCCACTGATTTGGGGGTAGATCTAGCTACCCACTTGGTGTTGGTAATGTGTGGAAGTGAAATCTGTATCCCTGGGACACTATATTTAAAACCCATTTGTCCTGGGTAATGAGTTCCAAGTGCTTTGCATGAAGAGCAATATTTCCCCCCAAAGGGGCAGTCAGTTGAGAACTGCTTGGCAGTTTTAAAAAGAAGAAAATGAGACAGTTTACCACAGGGGAGTAGTTTTGCTACCCACAGATTTGGAAGTGGAGGCCTCCCACTGCTTAGTCCTGTGTGTACTGTGGGACTAAAGCCTGGGAGCTATGCTGGATCTGCATTTGGACTGAGAAGGTCTGGAAGAGGCAGTAAAGGACCAATTCTTGGAAGGCCAATGCCTACTAAACCTTGGAGGTTGTACTTGTAAAAAATCTTTAACAGTTTGCATAGATTTAGCTTTTTCCTCCATCTTTTTAAGAACCTCTTCTGCCTTGTTGCCAAACAGGTGGTCCTGGTTTAAGGGAGCAACCAGTAATTTTGCTGTAACATGATCTGGCAAGGACTGCTCCTTAAGCCAATCATGCCTTCTAAGTACAGACCCAGTTACAGCAGCCCTGCAAGATGCTTCTACTGAATAAAAAACACATTGCAAATTATGTTTTCCAACTTGTTCAGCTGAATGCTGTAAATCCTTATTTTCAGCACAATCAGGAATAAACATTTTCTGTTTAAGCAATTCAATAATATGCTACTGATGCTTTAACATATGAAACTGGCAGTTTAAGGCCCTAATGGCTAAAGTTGCAGAAGTGTATACTTTCTTACCCCATCTATCCAGCGCCCCGGAGTCTCTATGGGGGGGGGGGGCTAGGAGTTTTGGCAGTAGTAGCTTTAATGCCCTTGGGTCCCTGTGAAATGGACTCATGATCTGCAGTAGGATTTTTAAAAAGGAACTTATGAGAGTCAGGGACCCTGTAATATCTATTAGGTTATCTGGCAGCAGGAGGTAAAGAGTCAGGGGGGGGGCTAGGAGCTTTGGCAGTAGTAGCTTTAATGCCCTTGGGTCCCTGTGAAATGGTCTCATGATCTGCAGTAGGATTTTTAAAAAGGAACTTATGAGAGTCAGGGACCCTGTAATATCTATTAGGTTATCTGGCAGCAGGAGGTAAAGAGTCAGGGGGGGGGGGGGGCTAGGAGTTTTGGCAGTAGTAGCTTTAATGCCCTTGGGTCCCTGTGAAATGGTCTCATGATCTGCAGTAGGATTTTTAAAAAGGAACTTATGAGAGTCAGGGACCCTGTAATATCTATTAGGTTATCTGGCAGCAGGAGGTAAAGAGTCAGGGGCCACGCTAGATTCCTAATAGGCATCATCAACAATGTCTAGTACAGGAGGTATGGCTAAAGGCCTATGCTGAGGCAGGAGTAAGAAATCCCTAAGCCTCTTTTTAGAATCAGAAAAATCCTGACTTTAGCAACAAAAATGCTCCCCGAGTGTATGCAAGGTTTCACCAAAAGAAAAATCCTCTGGGGGGGGATGCAGAGGGAATAGAGTCCTCAGCATCAGAATCCTCATAGGCAGATAAGGGTAAATCCTGGTCATCAGAGGAAACAGAAAATTCAGAATCCTGGTCAGAAGTATCATAAGCAAACGCAGTCCTAGGTCTCAGAAGGGAAAGGTTGGCTTCCCCTGATTAAAGTAATAAGGTCGTCAGCCATTCTTATAATTTGTTTTTTAGGTATAAAAGCCTGGTCATGCAGTCTGAGCATAAGTTTTCTAGGCATGGTTCGAGTTTTAGGCCTTGAAGAAGAAGATGGCGTCAGTTTAATACGCAAGTCAGTAGGACTGAATACACCCTCAGAAGCCGGTGCCTGCACATAGGCTCTGGACCCATCCAAGGTAGAGACATCTGCAGGTTCCACAGTTGCATCTTGCAGCATACCGGACTCCGAATGGGTCTTAGTAGAGGCCTGCGAATCTGAAGTAGCGGGTATCAGGGGGTGCGAAAGCGCCTGAGTATCGGTGAACCATCTTAGGAGAAGTGTTGGCGGCAGCTTTGGACCTCATCGGGCTCTCTCTGTCTCTATCTTTGCATTTTTTCGGAATGTCGCTAGTCGGATGGCTTACTGAAGACATATCAGGATAACTGAACCGAGCACCAAAATATTCAGAAGAGTAAATATACCGATGATGGATAGTTTGTGGTTTAAATAAGGCACAAAACCGATAGTGAGGTACGTCGTGGTCAGGGCCTAGGCAAGAAATACAGTACAAATGAAAATCTTTATGAGGTATTTGCTTTCCAAAAGTAATGCAATTATTTACTTTTACTGACATCAGTTTAGAGCAAAAAAAGTTTCGCCAATGAGGTACTTCGCTTTTAGTTGAAGACTTCGGTTCTGAAACTTGAGTCGGCCAACCAGCACTTGCGAACTGCTTCTGCTTCGGGCACTGCATGGCAAGAAAGACTGATGTAATGGCTTTGGCTGCATGTTTTATACTCCTGAAGACCTGACGTCACAGAAGAAGGGACAGCAACCGACGCAGGACCCAAGACTTTGTTAATCAGGCTGACTGAGGGCTACTGCAAGCAGATAACCCAAATGTGATGACTGCAACAGTGAAACATGAAGAACATCATTGGTAGAGTTAGTGCAGCTATGTACAATGACCCAAGTAAGATAAGTGTTAGGTCTCACAGAGGAGTTCCTACTAGGAGTGGGTATACATCAGGGTTCATTTCTGAGTCCACTGCAGTTCAAACTGGTAACAGACTATATTAGCAAACAGGTCGGAGGGGAGAGACCAACAAAGCTGCTGTATGCAGACAATGTGGCATTACAGGCAGACTGAGCAAGAACTTCAGCAAAGAATAGGGGAATGGAATGCAAAACCGAAGGTACATGGGATGAAACTGAGTACAGGTATGAAAGTTTTAAAGGCAGCAAATGGAGGAAGTCAGAAGAAGCCAGGCATTAAGATAGAAGGGAAAATGGAGGAAGAGGTTAACAGCTTCAAGTATTTCGGGAGGGTGGTTGAGGGGTAGGAAGTCTGAATGAAGATGTCAAAGCTAGAATCAGAGAGGCAGCAGCCAACTGGCTCAGTGTGTCAGGGTACTGCATGATGAAAGAATTCCAAAGAAACTGAAAAATAAGCTGGTGTTACCAGTACAACTGTATGACACAGAAATGTGGGCAGTAAAAGTAGAGCAGTTTAGGAAGCTAGGCATGATGGAGATGAAATCCCGGAGACTGGTGGTAGGATGCACACTACGGGACAGAGGAAGAAATGAAGACATAGCAGCTTAGAAGCCAATGTAGGTAACAATTACAGAGAAGGTTTGTCTTCTGTTTTCTGCACATGCCCACTCTGGTAAAGAAGATATGAGACAGGAAGAAGGCAAGAGGAAACAAGGGTGTCTAGCAAAGAGATGGACAGCTTGGGATAGGTTGTGTGTGAAAGAAGACACTTAGCTCTGACAATAATTTGGCTAGCACCAGTGTACTCGAAAGTCTCCACACCACACGATCTACATCATCTTCTGACAAATTCCTGGAGGATCGAGAGGAGGGGGAAGGAGAGCTTGACCTTTGTAGAACTGGTGATCTTAATGTCAGAGAAACTAGCTCCAGGACTGGGGACTGGCTCCGAGCTTGCAATACCAATGGCTCCAAAACAGGAGTAGAGGAAGATGGTTTTTCGGGCCCGACAGATTTCAGGTCCAATGAAGACATTTCTGGTAATTTGTTTGTAGGTTTAGATTGATCTGATGAGGTAGATGAAGATCTTTTGCTCTATTTTCCAGATTTAGGAGGAGGTGAAGAGGTTTGCTTTGTTACACTCTGACCTTCTCCTAAGACCTCTGAAAAATAACTCTTCAACCATCCCCTCAGTATCAACTTAAACTAAATGAGTGGCATACAATGCAATACTCTTGCAAGTGCACTGCTCCAAGGCAGTACACACAGTCGGTATGGCTATCAGTTAAAAACATTTTTGAGAGCACTTGGAACACTTTTTAAACCATGAAGGTTTAGTGTCTTTTGACTATTTAGACATATAAACAGGAAAAAAACACAACTAAACAGCACAACTATTATTTAGAAGCAATAACACTCTACTGTTTACAGAGTAAGCAGCTCTCTAACTTAAACGAGCTATTTTGATAAAGGAACAGAACAAAATTTTTTTTTTTTTTTTTTTTTTTTTTTTACAGCACACCCACACAGAAGAAAAGCCCTCTAACTGAAATGGGCTGAGACGCTCTCTAACTTAAAAGAGCTGGCTTTGGGAAAAGGTCAAAACTAGTTTGCTCAACAGTAATTAACACACACACACAAAACAATATTTCAAAAAGAACGGTTTACAAAAAGGAAAACCTTATAAGCTAAACATATCAGATTAACTAACACTGAACCTAACAGCTCAAGGAACAATGAGCCTAAATAATTGTTATTTCAAACACACACATAGCAGGATAGGGACGAAATTTTAGGCCTTGAGATAAACGATGGCCTCAGAGAAAAAACAGTAAGGTAACAGAGACCATCTAAAAACTGTAAATAGTTGGAGTCAAGCAATTAAACTGAAGTAACTACCAAGAATTTTAATCAAAGGAAGGAATTACAAGTTTTCGAAGTTGTTAAAAACAATTAAAGGTAAATCTTAGCCAGAGCCAGTTGTGAAACGCCCAATCTTGTTTAGTGGCAAATGAGATCTGGGGAATTCCCTAGAGTGTCATTGGGTAGGGAGTAAGTCACGAGCTAGTTGGAGACCTCGAGCTTTTGTTAACGACCGAGTTGGAACCGAGGATCAGTTCCAAACCTACCAGTACAGAATGAAGGCGAGACATGACATCATCACATTAAAGTTTTCCAAGAAAGAAATTTAAGATCACAATCATGTGCTGGTTCGAAGGGTGGGTGAACCAGGGCTTGTAGTACCAGAGTTATATCTCATGGAGGAGTAGGATCTTTAAAAGGGGGTCTTAACAGAAGTCTGTCTCTTAAAAAGGTTTTACAAAACTTATGAGAAACGAGTGAGGAACCACCAAATCCAATATAAAAGTTAAAAATTCCTGCCAACTGAACTTTAATTGTCAAAGAACTAGCTCCTTGACTCATTTACTAACAAGGGTTCCTTGTAGATGGTTTAAGGGAGGATAACAAAATCAGGTGGACAGGAGATGAGAGCATAGGCTGTCTGGCTATTACTGGTAACAAAGAAACCAAGCTGTTAACTTGAGGCTGGGGAGATCTGGATGCATCATGCCTATTGAGTGAGACAGCAGATCTGGAGCTGGGTCCAGAATCCAAGTCTGATGAATTAAATGAGCCCATAAGAAAGGAAAACAAATCTGTCGAGGTCATTAGGGTGCAATGAGGATGACTCTGCTCTTCAACCTGGCAGCTCTCTGTAGGACCTTTAGAATCAAAGGAATTGGGGAATAAGCATAAAGTAGACCAGGGGACCAATCATGGAGAAGAGCATCCCCTGGTGACTTCCCCTGTGGTGGGATTAGGGCAAAATACCTGGTGCACTTGTTGTTTAGGGGAGATGCAAAGAGACTGCAGCAAGGCTGGCCCCATTGTCGGAAAATCAATTCCACTACATTCTTGTTGAGGAACCATTTGTGAGGTAGTAGTACGTACTAGCTCAGTTTGCCAATAACATGTTGGACTTCCCGGGAATATGAGTTGCTATAAGAAAGCGGTTGGAAGAGATCACCCATTGCCAAACCCTGAGCGCTTCTTGACACAAGGGGTGAGATCTGATTCCTCGTTTGCTGAGGTACCAAACCACTGACATGTTGTCTGTTTGAATTGCAACTGTTCCTGAAGGAAGAGCATTCTGAAAGGCATGCAAAGCTAGCAGCACTGCTCTCAACTCAAGGACATTGATTTGCAAAAGGGCCTCATTGGGGGACCATGTGCTTTGGACTGTTTTTCGCTGTTAATGCCCCCCCCCCAAGCTGGAAAGCACCAGTGGTCACAATGGCCTTGGTCTGAGGGGGAACAAACAGTCTTGTAAAACCCTCTTCTGACTGAATCCACCACATTAGATCCCTCTTGCATATATTGGTGATCCGTATCAGAGCCGATAAAGGAAGGTGCAGTACAGACCATTGGGAGGCAAGCATCCATTGAAGAACTCTCATGTGAAATCTGGCTAAGGGCAGTAATGTTATTGCTGCAGTCATATATCCCAATGTATGAAGGACAAAGCAGGCTGAGATTCTGGTACTGCAAACTATCTTTTCTACTTGGGATATTACTGTCTGAACTCTGAGAGAGGAAGTGAGGCTACAATTGATTTTGTATCGAGCAGTGCTCTTATGAACTCTAGACTTTGACTTGGTTCTAGATGAGACTTTTCCCAATTTATGGTTATGACTATTAGAGCACGTTTGGATCACTTTTCTCTTGCCAAAATGAGCTGATGCCTGGTTGGGGCAGAGATGAGCCAGTCATCTAATTATGGAAACACCCAGAAACCCTGCAGTCTCAGTTGAGCTACTATTACTGCCATGCATTTGGTAAACACCCTGGAGACTGTGGTGAGACTAAACAGCAGAACTCTGAACTGGTAGTGACTAGCTCACAGCCTGAAGTGTAAGAATTTTCTGGATCGCCTGTTCATTCTTATATGACAGTACACATCCTGAAGATCTACTGAGCTCATCTAATTGTCCTTTTCTAAAAATGGAAGAATGGACTGAACCAACACCATCCGGAACTTGGTCTTTCGAATGTTTTTAAGACGTTGAGATCCAGAATTGGTCTCCAGTCCCATGTTTTCTTTGGCAATAAAAAGAACCTTGAGTAAGTTCCAGAGTCTATGTGGTCTGAGGGGGACCTTTTGGATGACTTTTTTTCTAGCAGCTTTTGAATTTGAATTGCTGCTTGTTACTTCTAACTGGGTGGAAAATCAGGGAATTTTCCTAAATTGGGAGGATAAAGGGAAAATGGTACTGTATAACCTGGAAATAATCCTCTACACCCAAGTATCTTTTATTTCTACCCAGGGTCTCTAGTGCAGGGACAAATGACCCCCGACTGTCTCCAGAGGGGGACAATTGGGCCTCCTTTCAGGAGCACTGAAAAGGTTTAAAAAGAGAGTCTGAAACCTTGGTTCTGTGGGCCACCTGTGCCGCAAGGGTCATGTCTATCAGAGTTCCCCCTGTCTCAGGGGGAACCTTCTCCTCATGTGTTCTGGAAAGATACTTGGGATTTTTTGAACCATATTTTACCCCTGCCTAGATGATTCCTTGAAAAGGATCTTTGAGAGATGGAAAAATGTATGCCCATGGCAGAGAGTGTCTTTCTATCCTTCTCACACCTGGACAAAGTATCTTTAACCCTGGGGCCAAAAAGAGATGTTCCGTCAAAAGAAGCTTTGACGAACGAAGATTTAAAGGGCTCTGAAAAATCACATAAGCCCATTCAGGCATGTCTCCTGATGGCAACACCTGAACCCTCTGCTCTAGAGGTTCCTTCTATTACATCAGAAATGAGCATCATGGAGGAGTTGGATATTGACTGTAGGGTAGCCAACTGAGCAGTAATTAGAAGTTATGTACTTACCATAATGTTCCATCTGAGTAGGTGGATTCATTTGTCTGCAACCTGTGGGTATGGATCAGATATCGGATCCGAACCGGCATGGTTTATCCAGCTATGGATCCGAGCTCCTAGCTCCTCCCCTCACCCATAATGCCCTGCTCTCCCTACATGACCTCAGATCGAGTTTGCCCTGAACCAACTACCCTAACCAAAGGGTAACACACCCTATGCAGGAAACTGACAAGGCCAGGGGGATAGGAGGGCGGGATGGTTGCAGACAAATGAATCCACCTACTCAGATGGAATGTTATGGTAAGTACATAACTTCTAAATCTGAAGTAGAAGAATTCATTTGTCAGCAACCTGTGGGACAGAGTCCCCAACTACCTGAATCTTGGGTGGCCATCATGGAAGGATATTCCGGAGCACCGCGGAGCCAAAGGATGCTCTACCTCTAGAAGTGACGTCCAGCTTGTAACGAGTAATAAAGGTATGAGATGAAGCCCAAGTGGCTGCTGAACAAATGTCATCCAGAGGAACCCTAGACTTAAAGGCCGCTGAAGTACAGACAGACCGGGTCGAATGAGCATGGACTCCCTCCGGTGCGGGCCTCCCAGAGGCTTGGTACGCCAACAGAATACACGGAGAAATCCAGCGTGACAAAGAAACTTTGGAAATTGGTTTACCCAGATTGAATTTGGCAAAAGAAATGAACAACTGGTCTGATTGCCTATGACCAGCTGTCCTATGAAGGTAAAAGCAAGCTGTCTGTGAACATCCAAGAAATGTAGCTTGTATTCGCCTTTGTTTTGATACTTAGGAAGAAAACAGGGAGGTTGATGGACTGATTAATGTTAGCTTCCAAAGCTACTTTAGGAAGAAAGGAGGGATTGATCCTGAGGTACACCCGGTCCGGATGAAAAATCAAATAAGGCGGTTTCATGGACAGGGCCTAAAGCTCTGAAACTCTCTTAGCCGAAGTAATGGCTACCAAAAAAGCAGTCTTAAAGGACAAGTATTTAAGATAGACTGTGGCCGCAGGTTCGAAGGGGGGAGCGGTCAAGGCCTGAAGTACCAAGGAAAGATCCCACGGGGGAACCGTTTCTTTGACAGGGGGTCTGAGCAAAAAGGTGCCTTTTAGGAAGGTTTTGCATAACTTAGCCGACATAAGAGACCCTGAATCGTGTCCAACATGGTAATGAGATATGGCCGCCAGCTGAACTTTGACCGTGGAACTACTGGCGCCATCATTAAAGAGAGTAGTAAGGAAATCTAGAACCAAAGGAAGGGGAACCGTGAAAGGATCTAGGCCTTGCCGCTCTGCCCAAATGGAGAAACGCTTCCATTTACTGCGGTAAATTTTTCTGGTAGAGGGCTTGTGGGCCGCTACCAGAATGGCCTTAACTGGGGACGAGATACCGGGAGTCCTGATTAGGAGTGGAACTGGAGCAGCCAAGCAGTCAACTTCAGGTTGTTCAGGTTCGGAATTGGCAGGTTCGACGGGAGTGATATCAGATCCGGAATGGGATCTAGAATCCAAGGTGGATTCACTGAATGAGACCTTAGGTAAGGGAACCAGATATGTCGAGGCCAGAACGGGGCAATGAGGATCATTCTGCACCCCAACCGAGAGGATTTCTGAAGTACTTGTAGCATCAGAGGTAGAGGGAGGTATGCGTAAAGAAGACCAGGAGGCCAAGCATGCACCAGAGCGTCTCTCGTAGAATCCCCTGGAGGGGGGATTAGAGCGAAAAAACTGTCACACTTGGCATTTAAAGGAAAAGCAAAGAGATTGCAACAGGGAGTCCCCCACTGTGCGAAGATACGTTTCGCTACTTGAGAATTGAGAGACCACTCGTACGGGGAGAGAATGGTGCGACTGAGCTTGTCCGCTAGGATGTTGGTCCGACCCGGAATATGCATTGCGATGAGAAAGCGGTTGGTGGAGACCGCCCATTCCCACACTCTCATGGTTTCTCGACATAAAGGGTAAGACCTGGCTTCCCCCCTGTTTGTTGATGTACCAGTCCCCCGACATGTTGTCTGATTGAATCGCAATTGTTCCCAGGGGAAGGAGGGCCTGAAGTGCTTGCAACACCAAGAGCACCGCCCTCATTTCTAGAACATTGATATGCAGGGAGGTCTCTGAATCACTCCACGTGCCTTGGACCGCCCGACCCGCAAAATGCCCCCCCCCACCCGAGGCGGGAAGCGTCCGTGATCACCGTGGCGAGAGGGGGAGGTGCACAAAAGGGGCGGCCCCTGTGGAGGTCCGGAGAATGGAGCCACCACAAGAGAGACCGCTTGCAAGCCTTGCTGATTGCAATGGGATGATACAGGGGGAGAGAGAGAAATGACCATTGCACCTGAAGTGTCCACTGAAGCACCCGCATATTCAAGCGGGCGTGTGGAAGAAGAGTAATCGCTGCCACCATAGACCCTAGCACCCACAGGATCAATTCCGCAGGTGTTGAGCTGGAGTGAAGGATGGCCCACACCTGGAGTCGCAGTTTCCGAACCCTGTCAGTTGTAAGAAAGGCTCTTAAATTTCTCGTGTCTAACCTGGCTCCTATAAATTCTATTGTTTGAGTAGGGACCAGGTTGGACTTTTCTATGTTTACCGTGATGCCTAGCTTGGGAGATAGACAAAGGAAGGAGTCTGTTGCCAAAGAGACTAGATGCCTTGTTGGGGCGGTGAGAAGCCAGTCGTCTAGGTACAGAAAGACCTGCACCCCCTGAAGCCTCAGGTGGGCCGCAACCACTGCTAACACTTTGGTGAACACCCTGGGGGCTGTGGTGAGACCAAAGGGAAGGACCCTGAACTGGTAGTGACTGGCTCCCAGCCGGAAGCGAAGAAACCTCCTGGATCGTCTGTCCATCAGAATGTGGTAGTACGCGTCCTTGAGGTCTATAGAGCACATCCAGTTATTCTCCCTTAGAAGTGGGAACTGACAGGTTCAACAGGGACAGGTCTAGAATGGGTCTTAGGTCCCCCGTCTTTTTTGGCACTAAAAAGAACCTGGAGTAGAACCCTGATCCGATCTGGTCTGGGGGGACGGGCTGGATGGCTCTTTTTCTCAGCAGATGGCCAATTTCTGCTGAAGCGGCCTCCCTCTGATCGGGTGGAACATCGGGGAGGATTTTTAACTTTGGGACATGAAGAAAGGAGATCTTGTAACCTCTGGATATAATCCGGAGTACCCAGCGGTCCGATGTAACAGACTCCCATGCCGCTAGGTGCTCCGAGAAACGTCCCCCGACTGCCTCCAGAGTGGAGCAGTTGGGCAACCCCTCAGGGTTACTGTGTGGGCCGTTCAGAGAAAGGTTCCCTGAATCCAAAGTTCCTGGGAGCCCCCCTGCCCCTAGGGCGGCGTCCTCCCTGTCCTCCTCTGCCACGGAAGGACTGGTTGTCCGGAGCAGGTTGGGAATGCTGCGACTTCCGGAACCACATCTTCTTCTGGCCCTTTTGCTTCCTAGAGTAGGACCTCTGGAGCACAGAGAAGCGGACTCCGACGGCAGACAGCATCTTCCCGTCCTTCTCGCTCTGAACCAAGGTATCGCAAACCGTCTTGCCAAAAAGGGCAGAACTGTCAAAGGGGGCGTTCGCGAATGACGCCTTGAAGGGCTCCGTAAAATCGCAGTGGCGGAGCCAGGCCTGCCGTCTTGTGACTAGACCCGCTCCCGCAGCTCTAGCGGCTCCCTCGGTAGCGTGGGAAAGTAACCGCATAGAGGTGTTAGTCACAGAACGAAGAGTGGCCATACGGGTGGAGTGCATAAGTTTGTCCTCCGATATGGACTCTGGGGGGGATGCAGCGTATTCCTTGATAAGATCGCGCTGCATCCTAATGACGTGTGCCAAATAG
The DNA here is from genome assembly GCF_019279795.1 of Protopterus annectens. Classification (NCBI taxonomy): domain Eukaryota; kingdom Metazoa; phylum Chordata; order Ceratodontiformes; family Protopteridae; genus Protopterus; species Protopterus annectens. The sequence continues at coordinate 1,955,911,665 of NC_056739.1, forward strand.
TTGAGCGCCCTCACTGAGAAGGTCGATGAACTAAAGATTCGCTTCCCCAAACGGTCCATCATCCGAGACTCCTTGCTCGGGGGATGGACTGAGGGACTCTCCTGGGCGAGTTCCCTCTTAGTGGCTGCTGCCGACAACATGGCATCTACCGGGGGGTCGGCAGGAGGGGACACCCAAGAGGTAGACGGGCCCGCTTCAAATGCCTCCAAGAACACTGACTCGTCCGAGGAAGACTTTGGGGCAGACCACCACCCCTCTAATCCGTAACATTTCCATGATGTCTCCGAAGGAGACATCCTCAGGGGGTGATCTTGGGGAGCCTTCCCCTTCCTCCAAGTCAGTGCCTTCGGTGAAAGACTCGGGGGATTCTATGTGTCTCCTCTTACACGAATGCTTGCGAGGTGCTTCCTCGGGGGGGCTGTCCGAGGAGCCCTCACCAGCAATGTCCAGAACCACAGGAACTGCTTGGGGCAGTGAAGCGGGCTGTCCCAGTGGCCGGGTGATGGAAGCCTGGCCCAGAGCAGATGGAGTGCGGGACGGAGCCGAAGCAAGGCCGGGGGTCCGGATGCCCTCAAGAGAACCCTCTCCACTACATCAAAAGCCGAGGGGGAGCCAGCCTCGACAATAGGATCCGAAAGTCGGCTCCCCCTCGGATCCGATGAGCGGATCGGAGCTGGCGCCGAGCCCCTCAGATCTGAGGGACCAGTGTGCCCCGACAAGGACGGCGCCAAAGGCACACTGAGTCCCTCGGATCCAAAGCTCGGGCCAAGGCTCCGAGAGGTCGGATCCGACAGACTCGAGGGCAGGCTCGGATCCGAAGTACCCAGTACTGTCGGCGCCAACCCACACGCGGCTCGGAGGCTGCCCGGCTCCGAGCGCTCCGAACCCGGGTAGCGGGTCGGAAAAGGAGCAATGGGCTTAAAAAAGGGGGTCGAGCTCCTCCCCAGAGGGGGGGGGAGGCAGGAGCACTCCCATCTGCATCTGGGCCTGGATGAACCTTCGCATCATCCGGTCCAGATCAGCATCGGAGAGGCTGTAAGTAGACCTCGACGAGGCTACCGAGGTAGGCCTTGAGTGCTGCCTCGATAGCCACGAAGGAGGTCGTGTCTCCTCATCCTCAGGCTCCGGTGAAAAGCACGGGGACCGGAGCCGAGGAGGGGGAGAGCCAGCAGCCAGAGAGGCCGGAGGAGAAGCCCGCTTAGCCGGCGGGGCCGAAACGGTGGTCTCGGCCCGCCGCTTGTGGTGCTTCTCTCTCCGGTCCTTTTTCCTGGCTTCCCTCTCCTCCGACCCTTTGGCGGGAGTTTGAATCCCGGGTGAAGGAGGGGGAGCAGGCAAGGCAGGGACTGCCGAAGCAGTGACCACCAAGGGGGCGGGGGCCGAAGCCGAGTCTGGGGGCACGAGTCCTACCAAGACCAGCTTCGACCTCCGCTCCTTCAATGCCCTGGGGTTGAACCCTGCACAGATTGAACACCCTGAAGTGAGGTGTTCAACCCCAAGGCATCGAACGCACCGAGTGTGGCCATCAGCAGGGGAAAGCTTATGGCCACACTCGGAGCACTTTGAAAAAATAGCCTTTGGGGCCTCAGACATCACTATTTAAAAAAAAAAAAAAAAAAAAAAAAAAAATAGTAACAATAAAAATAACTAAAACACTCGCACAAAGGCCCCAAAGAAAACACACACACACACACCAACTACAAACCAGCGAGGGGAGGATAAAAACTATATTAAAATAACCCAAAAAAGATATAAACCGAAGGGAAACCTATAACTTTCACACAACTAAAAAATTTTAAAAGTTTTAAAACCCTTTTTTTTAACAATAGCCACACTTAGCTTTTGGAGCTCTGACGACCCAGCCTTCACCATGCACGGCAAACTAGATCTGAGGTCATGTAGGGAGAGCAGGGCATTATGGGTGAGGGGAGGAGCTAGGAGCTCAGATCCATAGCTGATTAAACCATGCCGGTTCGGATCCGATATCGGATCCATACCCACAGGTTGCTGACAAATGAATTCTCCTACTTCAGATCAGATGCTTTTACCTCTTCAGAAATGGATCCTGAGAGGCTGAGAGTTCCTTAATAAGGTCCCTCTGTAGTCTCATGAAATGTGCCAAATAATTCAATGACTTAATGCAAAGGTCGCTGAAGCATACACATGCTTCTCTAATCTGTCCATTGCTTGACGCTCCTAGTTGGGGGGGTGAACAGGGGAACTTTCCTCCACAAGTTCCTTCATAGTGGCCGCTGCCATGACCATGGCATCAACAGACACACCCTTGGACCAAAACTGCTTATCCCCTGGAGCTGTCATGATTTTGTCCAGCTTCATGGGCCTGGCACAGTGGTGTCTGGATCCTGCCAAGCCTGCTGCAAGACCATATTAATGACCTCACTGTCAGGAAGAGTCACCTCAGAGGTAAGATGGGCCAGTACCAAATGCTTCCAGACACCTCCCTGTTTTAGGATCTCCAGGATGTCTCCGAATGAGAAATCATCAATAGGTGACCACGGGGACCCTTCGTCCTCATCAAAATCTGCATCTTTGGTGACAGATTCAGGGGAATCTAAATACTTCCTCTTGCATGTTCTCTTCTTAGGGACATCCTCAGTGGGATACTCTGGGGAGGTGTCAGAAGAAGTGGGGATACTCTTTTGGGGAGCCTAGGGTTTCAGTACTGGGTGTCCCTGTGGAGAGGATAGTTAAGATTCCAGACACAGAGATGGGACAGATGTAGACAGAGGATCCGAGGGGTTAGGCACCATTTCAGTCAGGGGCAAGCAAGGCTTTCTCCATGACTGCAAAGGCAGACCACCCCAGTGAGGAATAGGACCCTGGATCCACAGTCCCTCCCTGTCCCGAGGACAGTCCACTGGAGGCTGAAATTAGAGCCAAACTACCCACTGCCAAGGCTCCAAGGTGTAAAGATGGCTCTGAAACCCTCAAAAGTCGAATGAAGAAACTTGGACCCGACAGAGTAGAATTGGTTCCGAGAGCTCTTCAGATCAGACTGAAGTGAAGAGCTCAGAGTAAGCCTTGGATCAGAGGGCAAAGGAATTCTCAGATCTGAAGCAGACTGGCCTGGATGACTCAGATCCAAGGGCTCTTGGACCTTGAAAGGAGACAAAGGAGGAATTGGTAAAAGTGGAGTATTGCAAATAAGGATCTCCTGTCCCAAAAAGGTAGGAGAGGGAAGGAACACTGACTGGCTCTGCGTCAAGACAATTTTCCTCACTAACCTCTCCACGCTGTCTTCCATAAGGCTTTTGGAAAAGCAAGTGGACAATTATGAAGGAGATTTTGGCCTCTCTAAGAAGGGGGAAGGAACTCAGGAGAGAACTGGGTTGACTGAGGGGGGAATATTTTGTTCTGGGTAAAACTACCACATTCTCAGATCTACGAGTCAGATCCAAGGGGGTCTGATCTGATTTAAGTTTAATTTTTAGGCTTGTCTGATCCAAGGACTGTTTCCTTATAGGTCTCAGATCTGAGGACGAAGTCGGATCCATAGATTTTGGTCTTTTCTGCTTAAGATCTGAGGGAACAGATGGATCTGTAAGAGACCTTTTCAAAGACTTCTCCCAGGACTTAGAAGAAGTAGTGGAAGTGCTTGGAGAAGTGGGAGAAATGTTCTTAAATTTTTCTTTGAGTTCCAGATAAAGCCTTACTAAAGGAGGACGGAAGTAAACCCTTCAATATTAACTTGTTTTTGCATTCAACCAGAGCCACTGGGTTGAATGCATGACAGATCAAACAATATTCCTGGAGATGAAGGGGTCCAAGACACTACTACACGCAACATATGAGCGTCAAGAAAAATTTTCTAACCACATTTTCCACACTTTTTAAATCTTGCCTGCCTTTTATCTTTTTCTAACATTTTAATATGACATTCTGACAACTACCAATTAAACAATTACAATGACAAACACATTCCAAAAAAAAAAAAAAGAAAAAACTGTAAACTCTAAAGATTCTAAATATAAAGAAGTGGTACAAAGGTAGTGAAGAGCTACAACAAGCGGTACAAAAGAAAAGGTGAAAAGAAAATACTAACTATAGTATTTTATACCATACTCAAGTAGAAGAAATAAAAATAAAAGGATAGAAATGATCAAGAAAATGAAGAAAAAATTCACTTACCTAAATACAAGCTTGAGAAACTAGCAAATACGTCTTCGCTGGAAGTGGCAAATAAGATCTGAGATAACTGGGGTTGGTGCATTCTGGGTAAGGGAGAAGCTCAAGCATTCTAAGTTGCCAAGAGCATCTGCAACAGCCAAGCTGGATCCAACAGTTCATATCCGGATCCATCAGTTGAGGACAGAATGAAAACTGACATCATCAGAACTTCATTTTCAGTTCTTGCAGTGTTAGCAATGTCTCTGGAAAGAGAGAGAGTATACAGAACAGCTCATCTGTTGCTAAGCACTGTAACTTGTTGTATGTCTCACCCTGGGCTGACAGACCTTTTGTACGACACCATGACCTTAACCACTGATTGAATGCAAACATTTTATCTTGATAAGCAAGCACCATTTGTGGTGGATTGGAGGATTTTACTAATAGGATACATTACTCACATTCTTGCTAGAACTGTAGTTTTTCAAGGAAAGGATTAATGCAACTAGTCTCCTCAGTCAGTTGGTTAGTGAAACAATCACACATTCTATCAAGAAGGCCTGGGTGGGATAGTAGGTTAACAGTGGACATGGAAGATATTTAATACACAGAACAGAAATGGTGGGCAACTGATATTTTTTCTGCCATCACAGCTATGTTGCAAACTTTACTCAAAAGGAGGATAAATAATTGAAATATACTTCAGCTTACAAGACAGGATTTTTAAAGGAAAAATGGAGAGAGGTGTAAAGATATCATGCAGCTGAATATGAAATTCATTTGGAAAATCAGTAAAATTTCCATAAATCTTCACCACAGCTCAATGAGTTATCCATGCAAATAGTGGTGCCAAGTCATTAGGGTCTCAAAATACATTAACCAGAAAGGCCTTTTTGTTATGCTACATGAAGTCTATTTCTTAACTCACTGCTGGGCATCAGTATAGGAAATAAAATACACATTCCCACTCAGTCATATATGTCCCTGTGGATACATGTCTGTACCACCTTAATTACTTTCATGTAACTGATACCCACATGCTCCAAAGGGTAGGATCTGCCAAGCAGCAGAAAGACCTAGGTCAGCTACATTCATAAATAGCTATCCCCTACCCATTCAAAGCCTTCTCGTATGCCACTGCCATTTCTCCTGCACCCAGAAGAGTGATTTGTGTCCTGGGAGCAGGAGGAATGGCCATGGCCTTCCAATATGCCATAGCCATTCCTTCTGCTCCCAGGACAATAATCAAACTCTACTCACTTCTCACATGAGCCCACAGCCCAAATTCAGACTTTTAAAAATGTGTTTTGGTGGGACAGCTTGCAAAGTACTTATAAACAGAACTGTATCCAGTTACTTAGCCACACACGATCCATATCTGCTGCAGGTTCAAACAGTGGCACATGAAAACAGTAGACACAACTTTTTAGCATCTTCTACAGAATGTCAGTCTCCACACAAAATCCACAACTTTTTAAAATTTCTCACATTACTTAAACTGTTGACCAACTACAAAATATACTTGTGTATTCTAGTTAATCATTTTATGCTGAGCAGCTTATAAGCAGGGATATGTCATCTAGATCCAAGGAAGTCATCGTTCCACTGCAGCCAGCCCTTACCAGACCAAGCACCAAGTACAATGCCCCCTTCAGTATGTACATGACCAGGCACATGCAACAACTGGAATGTCCACAGAGGTTTCTCACAAAAAAGATACAGAGCGAAAACAACTTGTCTTACGTAGACTGAATCAGAGCCCTATCCCTGCACTCAGATCTATGCCTGGCAGTCATGAAACCCAGTCTGAAGGCCTTTCTGCACACCTGTACAGCAAAATAGTAGCAGTATTACCCAGTCAAGGGAGTTGCATCTTGCTTGAGACATAAATAAGACATACTGGAGGGACAGGTATGTGTCTCCGAGACCATCGCTTCTCTGAAACAGACCCTCCATGAGGAGCAGAGTTTTTCCCTAACCCAATTTAAGTGCAACTTGAACCAAAGGATGGGGAACTTGATCAGTTTTACAACCAGCAGCAGCCAACGTCATATACCAAGGACTCTGGTATTCGGGCCGACTGAGGGCTACCAGGAGCCGGATAACCCATATGTGAGGACTTTAAGAGTGAAACACGAAGAACATCTTGAAATTTACCCCAGGTCTAGCAACTATATCCCTAATGGACAAAGGCAACTTGTAAATGCTTGACCACTCAAGGACGAGCCTACATATACTCCATAGAATAATCTTATGTTTTTTAAACCTTGTCAGATACATTTGAGATGCATGGCCAGACTTAAAATCGCCCATACAGTTGTTAGCCTAGTTTACACCTAAAAATTATGTCATAGCATGTAGTTACAGGGAGACTAAGCCATTTTTCATATGATGTTTTCCAAGCCTGATGACATCATCCCTATTAGATATGTGTTGTGTTTTTAATCTTTTTTTTTTTTTTTATCAAATTCCTTTTTATTGAATATTTTCACAAAATATGCAAAAGAAGATAAACAAAACATATACATGTGGTACAGTTGATGTTACAGAATGCATACCATAAGCAAGTAATAATAGATACAGCACACTTTACTAATTAACATTCAAGTTAGGTAGATCTACAATTTTGTATTACTATAAAGATATGCTTATACTGTGATTAGTCTAAGAACTTTTATCATATAGCAGTTCTCTTGTACATTATTTTGCAATTGTGAGCTGTACTAGAGGTATAACATCAACCTATAGAATAATAACTACTCTACTATACCATATATACAAATATGTCACCTTAATTATTGTGGTTATTAATCTCAAAAGTGATGCGTTTACTGTCATTATATAATTAGCATTTAACTTACTGTTTATGACAGAATATCAATTAATGCTTTGCAGTACCTCTGATAGTAGGTTTAGTAGTTCTGACTTTTTGTATAAAGCTTCTTGGCCAATATATGTTTTTTTGCCATGCTTTTATATTCTGACCAGGTTAGTCTTGAACTGTCTTTCCAGTTTTTCGCTATGTAAGCTTTTAATAGGGTGCATAGTTTTATTATAATGTGTTTAGAGAAATTATTATTGCATTTGAATACATGTAGTATAGCTGTCTCCCATGACAACGTGAATTTTGAATAGCCTGATTTCTCTAAAAGGAATCTTAGTGAGCACCATACTTTATAAACTGTTTTGCAGCTACAAAAGGGGCAATATGGTGACTTGGATGGGTTGAATTTGTTAAGGTGAACAGTGTATGATAGGCATTGTTGTAGATCATGATCTGTCTGTATATTAACTTTTTATAAGGTGTCAGCTTCATAGTATTTCTAATAGCTACTTCCTTTTGATTGTCTGTTATGGTGTTATCTTTACTTTCCCAAAACTTTGAAAAAAGAACTGTATTTTGATATTTAATGTTTGCTATTAATTCATATGTATTTGAGATAATTTTCTTTTTACTCAAAAGCAATTTCAGAACTTGTTGTGCTAAGTTAACATCTTGCTCAACTACATTGATATATTTGGTTATAGTACTTACTTTTTGTTTAATTATCATTTTATATTTATTGCTTGCTTTAAGTAGTTTCATGATATTTTCAATTGAAAGGTTATGTAATTGGTAAAAATCCAATACTGTATAAGTTTTTACTAAAGGGTATTTATCTAGGTTAACCATAGTGTTTGCTAGTTTTATATCTGGGTTGTTATGTATTGGTTGCAGAAGAGTAACTGTGTCTTTTAAATTTATTGATATCAGTAGCTTCCTGAAGATTTCACAGCTGTTTATTAAGATAGGGTGAATTTTTGTTGTCTTAAGAGTTTCTTGTTTTAGGAAGGGAATCATTTTTGGATTAACTTTATATGTTATAATGTTCTGGTGAAATAATTTAATCCATAATTGTTACCATTCATTACCTATAGGGTCACGATTTATAATCTGCATGATGCGACTTGCATTGATAAATTCACAGTACAATTGAAAATCAGGAAGGCTTAAAAGCCTCCTTTTTCTTTTGAGGGTATTAACTTATTATAGCTAATTCTTGTACTTTTTCGGTACCATATGAATTTTGCCAGTCGAACTTTTATCTTGTTGAAGAAGGTAACTGGAATTTTCATGAAAGAGGCATTCAGATGGTATAAAATCTTAGGCAATATGTTCATTTTTACAATTGAAACTTTTGATAATATAGATAGTTTAAGCTTTTCCCATTTATTAATGTTACTGACTATATTTGACCAAGTTGTAAGTATATTATTAAACATATCTGATTGTGTACGGCTAAAATTTATACCTAAATATTTCAAAGTAAATTTGCACTTCAACATTAGTCTCCGGAAAGTAAAATTCCTCATGTCCTAGCGGGTTAATTGGATAAATAATTGACTTCTTAGGATTAATTTCATAGCTGGATACTAGGGAAAACTTATCTATGGACGACAGGATTTTATTTAAATCAGTATTAGGATACTGAAAGTAAATATTGAGAAAGTCTGCAAAAGCTGTGTATTTTATTTGAGTTTTTGATACTGAAATAAGATGATATGTTCTCTGGGTAATTTGCAGTAGTAATGTTTCTACATAGAAATTAAACAGGTTTGGTGAGAGTGGGCATCCCTGTCTGGTTCCATTAAACATTTGTATTGGGTTAGAAGTTTTCTTATTAATATAGAGCATTGTAGTTGCTTTAGTATATAATGCTTTAATCATTTTTATGTATTCTTTTGGGAATCCAAATTGATAAAATACAAAGAGGAGGAATTTTTTATTGACTCAGTCAAAGGTTTTTGTTGCATCTACTGACGATGCGCATTTAGGGGATTTGTCCTCGGCACTTAAGTGGGTTAGGGCATCGATGGTTAATGTGTTGTCCTTTACTTGTCTCTGACTCAGAACCTAGCTGCTCAGGTGCAATCATAGCTGGGGCTACTTTCTGTATCCTTTGTGCTAAAATTGTTGAAAATATCTTAATATCCACATTTATCAGAGCTATAGTTCTACAGTTGTTCGGATCTGTATTTGGTTTTGGGATAAGTACGGTTTTGGAGTTGTTCAGATAAAGGTTTGATATCCCAACTTTTATTATACAGTTGTATAATTTTAAAAGTACTGGTGTTATTTGTTGCTTAAAATGTTTATAAAATTCTGCTACATACCCATCAGGACCAGGAGCTTTCCCAGGTTTTAATTTAGCAATAGCCTTTGCTATTTCCTCTTCTGTTAATGGACATTTGAGAATAATAGATTGAAAGTCATTAATCTGAGGGAATTCTACACCATTCACAAAGGTTTGGAATAGATTGTCATTACTACAATCATGTGGACTGTAAATGTTTTGAAGTATTTCTTTACAAACCCCTATTATTTCAATATTAGAGTTATAAATTTTGTCTTTATATTTTACTTCTTGTATTTTACATGTGGGGTTCCTTACGTTCATAAGTCTTGCTAACATTTTAGAAGGAGTATGAGCCCACTCCACATATTAGTGTAGCATTACAAGTTCTGTAAATGTATACTGTTGCGTTACAATCTCATTTAACTGTTTCTGTAGACTTGTTTCTCAGTATTAGGAGTAGTTTCTTTGCAGTTCCAGTTCAAATAGTCTTAGCTTACTTTCTATTTTACTTATATTTTCCCTTCTTTGCTTTTTGTAATATGATGCTTTTTGGATGAAGGTGCCTACCCCTAGCCGTAACTTTAAAGGCAGCCCATTGAATATCCAAAGGGATATCACGGTTTGCAAAGTTTTCATTTAAGTGAATAAGAGAGTTTATAATCTCTTGTTCCACTTCTTTAATTTTCAACAGGTTTGAGTTTAATGTCCAGTTTGATGTAATGTGGGTAGTAAAACCAATTTTGTGTTATTGTTATATTTATTTTTGAATGGTCTGATAATGATCTAGGTTCTGAGTTATATTGCACTTCATAATGAGCAAAGCTTTGAGAAATTAGAAATCTGTCAATTCTAGACCAGGATTTGTGGTATTGGGAAAAATATGTGTATCTGCTACCTAGACTGTCTGTGTTGTTAAGTTCGAAGAGATCTGTTAGGATGAAATCTTCAATTAGTTCTGATAAAAATGTTGTGGCTTGGGGAGATCGAGTATAATTTTTATCCGATCCATCTTTGAATGGATTGATTGTTATATTCCAATCTCCCCCAATTATAATCAGATGATCTGGGTGCTTAATTAGTAAGTTATACAATTTGATTAAGAAATCAAGCTGATAGTTACAAGGACCATAAACATTTCAAAATAATACAGGATTTATATATATGCTGGAAGCAAACATGAAATAGCACCATCTCCCTTTAGTAGCATAACTATGTTTAATGATGTTCCCTTTAAAAAATTTGTTAATTACTATAGATGTCCTTCTTGATGAGGTACTGTCCCCAGCTGCTATTATTTGCTGAATCCACTTAGTGTTTTTTTTCTGTTCCCTTGTCCCACATAGTCACATGAATTTCCTGCAAAAAAAAGTTATATCTGACTTCAACTTGTATATGAAGTGCATAACTAGCTTTTTCTTCTTAATGTCCTGTAAGCCATTTTACATTCCATGAGGCTATGTTAATCATCTTATGTGAGTATTACTTTGAATAATCCTGTACCTGAATTAACTGTGTGTGTGTGTGGGGGGGGATTTGTCAAAGCATTGTGAGTACTGATTACTGTGTGCTGAGAAATAATAGCACGAGAGGAGAAGGTGACAGAACTCTGTTTCAGAATTTCTTTAGTGCCTGACCACTTACCATTATGCTCTGAAGGAAAAAGGTTAATCCAGTAAACAAGTAACATATACATCATTCTAGAATTGAAAAAAACTAGACATATATACAATTTTAACTATCTTACAGTAAATATTTTGCATTCCAAAAAACATCACAACACTGCTAGGATAAACGCCACTCGGCCAGCAACTTAAATAAGATAACAAATATAGATATTATTAACCCAATTAGGCAGTAGGGGTAAGTTCTGGCTTCTAATGTCAAATTTCAATACAAAAAATATTTTATAGATGTAACCATGTGGCTAGATATAATATTTTTTTCTCAAAAACCTTCTTTTAAGTACTATATAGTTCAGACATTGGAACTTGTTTTAGCAGAAAAATGGACTTTGTTACTACATAGTGTATTATACAGATATACTATGAGCATATGTTATAAGTACCCTTCTTGTTGTATATAAACATATAGAAAATTAACACATGATATCGCTCCCTATATGCTTCATATTAAAATGCATCTAGTACACAAAGTTTGTTACTTGACCTTCTCTAGTACTCCGACTAATACTAGTCCAATGAGAAAAAAAAACTGTTGAATGAGCATAAAGTCATTTTTATTTACAGTAGTATTTTAGCCAAGTCCAAATTTGTAGTGCATATTTTCTCCGTAAGCCATCTTATTCTGGACAGATCACTGTAACCTTAGCTTTCTCATTCAGTTCTTGTTTAAAGCTTACTTTCTTCCTTTACATTATCTAGATTGCCAATAATTAGATAAATATTCTTCTTCAATATCTGCCTTTTAAACCTTACAGTTAGTGAATTAAGGAAGTTTTGCAGTACCTGTGTGATTTTTGAGCCATGAATTGTTCTTTTTCATTAAGTGTAGATGCCTCTCGATTTTCAGCTTTGTAATACTGCAGTTTACTTCCTGGATGGCATTTTCAGCTTTGTAATACTGCAGTTTACTTCCTGGATGGCAATCAGGTGAAGCTATTGGATGGCACAATGCATTCACATGGTTCTTGCTTCTTTTTGGGACTTCTTGGCTGCTGTAGACTAGAACTGGCTCTGACTTCAGTGAATGAGTTAATTAGCATGTATGACGCGAGGTCATAGGTCACGGACGTCTGATGTGTCACAGCTTCCTGGAAAAACGGCTTTAGAATGTTGCAACGGAAAAGAAAGCCTATGGAGACTTTTCCTTGCAATATAAAGGTAAAAAATCTTCAGAAACTTCAAAATAATGCATAAAAATACTATTGATACCTATATTAGTCGGATTTAAGGTCTTTTACAGTTTAAATGCATTCTAAATGCTGATAACAGTATAAATGTTACTTACATTTCACTGGTTATTTTGGAGGGATTTCACTGAATGCTTTTAAGAAAGCCGATTTTGCTTTTTTATTTTTTACTTGGTATGTAGACCCCTTGTATTGAATTGTAGAGAAGCAGGATACTTCATTTGGAACTTTATTTTGTTTTTTATTAAGTATGCACAGAAAGGTGATAGAATTTGTCTTTGTTACTTGATTTCTAAGGGTAAGTCAATTGTTATTTTATTGCCTTTCCAAATTATTTGTTTTTTAGTTTTGCCAGCTTGTAAAACCATGTTAGTATGAGCTGCATTCAGTAGTCTCACGTAGACTTGCCGTGGGGCATCAAGAGTTTGAGATATTCTTAATGCTCTATGAAATCTCTTTATTACAAAGTTTTGTACTGCAGTGTTTTTGTCCAAGAGTATTTCAAAGATTTCTTTTATTGCAGTATGTAAAGAAGCTTGTTCGCATTACTCGGGGATGCCCCTGATAGCACATTACTTCTTCTGGATCTTGCTTCGAAATCTATTATTTTTTGTTGTATTGCAGACACTGTTTTCTCTGTGGCATTAGTACTACTTCTGATTTCTTCTTAGTTTCATTTTCTAAAGTTTTCTCTTCATTTTTCTCTAGTCTAGAAAATATTTGATCTACAGTACTTCCAAAAGCATTTAGTTTTGTAGAAAAGGAGTGTATTTTTTCTTGCAAGGGTGTTAGAGCTGCTTTGAGTTCTTACATAAAAAGGGGTTGTTCTGTCTTCATTTTGGCGGTCTGTTTGCTGTTTTGCAGTTTGTCTCTTTGTACAGACTTCTTTCTCCAGTGACATCAATTGTGAAAGTCTTGTGTTTGATCTTCCACTGAGTCCATGTTTCTGTATTTATCAAAGTGTTTTATTTTCTATGTAGTTTATCGGTGAGGTCTGAACTGCTTGCAGAAATGCCCCTTTCAGTACATGGGGTTTTCCAGATAAGTATATAAATTCTGTATATTTTACAAAATCTTCTGAAAAGATGCTTTAGTATCCAGTAAAGTTCAGTATTTCTTGATTTTTGATGAGCTGGTAGAGATGCTGAAACCCAGATTGAGTTAGATTATAACTTTTTGTCAGGAGCTGACTGAGAAGTGTGCTTCTTAGTTGGCAGCCATCTTGGAATCCAACGAGTGTTCTTAATCTTGTAAATATGGATTTAAAATTAACAGGTGTCTAAAAGGCATGAAAATTATCCTATTCATCTTGAAAAAATGGTAACTTCAATGTTTTGTTTACGGCTTAATCCAAAAGGATTTTCATTTAAATGAAAGACAAACTTAAATGGTTGGCTACCTGCAACTTAACTGTATCATTCAATACTTTGTTTTCTTCATTTTGTAATTGGTTGGATAAGGTTTTGTAAGAGGTGAGCAATTTTTTTCAGTGATTTTTGTGAGGGGGACCTGTGAGTTGGAAAACTGTTATGGTGTGGTTAAGAGATAATGGCTATGCCTTGCTGCTTTGGCTACTATGTAGTTTTCTGTGGGGTGTCACTGGAAAATGCATTCATCATCAAGGACAACAATAAAGACACAACTTCCAGGATCATGCTTATACCAGACAGCTGATGGACATTACAAATAAGTGTACCACTTAAGTTTGGCTGATTACTATTTAAATTGTGATAGATTATTGATGTCAGCTCAAGTTGGACAGATATGATGACAGAATAAATACAAATTAATTCTGTATTCGGTGTGCTATTTCTTGCAATGTTTTAAGCTTCTACAGTGTAAAGTTTTATATTCACTTTTTTATTGCCAGCTGTTTACTTTGGCTTATATGGGAAGTTACTCAGTAGCTGGGTGGGATTTCCCAACTTTTTTTTTTGCTTAGTTAAGTTTGTTTTTAATCGCATATGCACAAGGGCTCATATGTCTTTCTAACAGGTGGAATTTGCTTTACACTGTGTTTATTTGACATGCAGTAATTCTGCACGACTTTCTCCATTAATAATTTGAGCTTTTTCCTATGTGTGTATGTACAGTAATATACTTGGTACCCATGACAGGAGATGTTTGAGGATAGTGGCTTCAAAGGAAGCTCTAGATCTAGAAATCATGTCCAGCTTAAAATCTTCAGCAAAGATGTATAAAGAAATGTACATGTAACAAATGCACAAATCTCATCTAGAGAAGAGATCTTGAAGAAGTTGGCAGATGTGAACACAGATCTCATAAAAGAGCCTCTGGTCTAATGAGCATGGATTGATTGGCAAAAGCAACAAACTGATAAAGACAAGGTAATATTGGAAACTTTTGAACCCAGTCTATTAGGAGCAAAGGACACAAACAATTTAGGGTACTTTCTGATGGTCTTGGGTCTATGAAGATAGAAGTGCAACCGTCTGTATTTGCCCCTCTTAGAGTGATTGGGAATGAACACTGGCAGATGAATGGGTTAATTAAAGTTGGATTTGGATGCCACCTTGAGGAGAAAGGATGGATTAGAGAGTAAGGAGACTGTCTCCATAAAAAACAAATAAGGTGGAGAAAATTATACTGCTTGTAACTCATTCTCCTGGCTGAGGATATATCCTCAAGGAATAAGCTCTTCCAAGACAGGAATTAAGCAAGTGACAGATGATGGCTCAGATGGTGGCTTTATTAAAACTTCTAACAAAATCTGAGGTCCCACAGGGGTACCTTGTTCTCTGACTGGAGGGGTGAAGTAGAAATATACCCTTAACTGCTTTACAACATCTATGACAGGAAAATGAATGCAAGTCAAAAAATATAATAAATGCTGCAGTGTAAAAGATAACCTACAGTGAGTTTAATTCAACACACTGATGGGAAAGAAGCAACAATGTGTGGAACTAAGCTTTAATTTAGGAATGTCTCTGTAATAATTGAATAAATTCTATAGTACAGTATTCAAAGGATTTCAAGAAATGACTTGCCACAATACTGCTTAAGGAGTATTTACAAAGATCATCTCAGTTCAGTAGTAGTATCAATAAAGTCTAATCCATATTAAATGAAAGGAAACAACTGTGGCATACCTGACTTGCATAATGACTTGACAGTGTAAAGTACAATGGTTTCAGAAAATGTGCAACTATTGAATACCCCTGTCCACTGTCCGTGAAAGCCAAGCATCTCAACTCTGGAACAGACTATAAATGCAGTCCTTAACTTCAAACTCTAGTCTAAATGTTGTACTACTGCACTGTGTTGCTCAACAATTAACAGGCTAATGGTGTATACTCACCATGCTGAATGTCTCCTGGTCAAGTTCATCTTCCTCATTGTCAATCAAAACAGGTTCTTTTCCTTCAGAGATATGGACAGGACCCTGAGGCGTTTTTGGCTTAGCTTTAGTTTTAGCACCAGTGGCTTTTGGCTGCTTGGAAAAGGGAAGAAATATGTTTAAATATGTTTAGCGTTTGTACTGCTCAATTCTGTTATGAAACAAAGCAACAAAACAGTTCTCTTACACTTTTTAGCAAGAAGACTTGTTACAGATTCCACTTATTTTGTTTCACAAATATTGAAATAATTTCAGCATTAACAAAAGAAAAAAATGGTTAGTAACCATATTAATCCATAGTGTCCTACTCAGAAAACTTCTAATCAGCAAGCTCTCAAAAAGGACACTGCACTGTCAGAAACCACACTACTAGGGGCCCTGCACATTTATTTATTTTACATTTGTTGACTGGATACATGTCCATTTTCAGCGGAGGCCTGGAGAGAAAAGCTCCAAGATAATACTTCATATTTAACATTTAGTAAATGCTAGTTTCAAGCAGATTACAGTCATAAGCAATACCAGCATTTAGCACATATAGTACTAACTTATTATAAAACACTTTACAAAACATAACATTATTTTCAAAGTTAAACATACATAACACATTACATTCAGGTTTAAGACACACTGAGCAGCAGTTATACAACTGACCCTTCCTGAAATGGAGTGGTAGAAAAAAGTTAGAATTAGTTGAAGGTAAGGCACCTAAGAAATAGAAAGGTCACTAGTCGGGGTTAGTGCAAGGACATAACCAATGAGTTTTGAAGTATTTCTTGAGTTTGTTTTTGAATTGAGTTAGTGAAGGTTCTAGGGTAGGGTCAGCTGGGAGTCTGTTCCATATTTTTCCAACAGAGTTGGCAAACAGAGACAACCCAGCTGAGTAGTTGGATTTGTATGTTTGAACTAGAAGTCTAGTGGATGATCGCAGTGGCCGGGTGCTGGTGTAGGGGCTGATAATATTTTTTAGTGCAGGTGTATTTTCTGGTTAGTAAAGGACTTTATGTGCCACTGTCAACTGGTTGAGCTGCAGTAGGCTTGGCAGTTCAAGCCATCCTAGGCAATTTAGGTTGTGACAGTGATGTGTCCGGTAGGCTGTGCCAGTAGCAAATATGGTTATAGCAGGATGATACTTTATTAAGATCTGTTTTGTTTTGTGGAGAATAGAGGTGAGGCATAGAGAAGAGCTGATAGCAGATGGGAACGGGCAATTGCAGTTCTAGCAAGTGGGGTAAGGAAAGGTTTGATTCTGTAAAGAGAGACAAGTCTTTTATTAATGGTTTAAATAGTTTGATATGCGCATCAAACTTCAGGTTATCAGCTATGATGCCCAGTAGTTTAGTTTGGGCTTCTGGGGAGATAGTGCCATTGTTAGCAGTTATGTTGAAGGATGGCAGGGGGGGGGGGGTTCTGCATGTAACACTGGTTAGCATAAGGTGAATTATCCAGTAATTTTTCTGTAATTTTCCTGAATACAGCAAACTTTAAAATCTAAGAGGTGTATCAGTGTGCTACAGGCAGAAAGGGTGATCATCAAAATACATCTATAATAGCTGTCAGAAGTAAAAACAAACAAAAAAAAAAACATAGGTTAGAGGAGACCAGGTAACAAATTTGATGGCTTCCAACTAAGACTCAAAGAAAACTCTATTAATCACATTAAAAAATATTAATGTGTTAATATGTCTCTGACCTATTGCAACAAGCTTCAACAATACAAATTCACAAGGCAGGGGCACTCCAAATTCAAACAATTTTAGTCCCATCATCTTAATGAATATTACATGCAAGATCAAGGAGCAAGACATAAAGGAACTTATTCCAAATGCTACAGGGGAATACTTCTATACTACAGGGTATGATTTTGCTGTGAGACACTCTGTCCCTTCTGAATCTTGTGGCATTCTCCACCACTCCCACAATGCATCTCTCTTTTCTTCTCTCCAGACTGAGATTAGCTGCTATGGGAAGGCATGTGTAGTCCTCAAAGGTACTATCTGACATACAAGTAAAAGGGGAAGTGTTACCCTAATACATAGAGCCTAGGTTATGTCAGAGTGGAGACGGTGGCATATTTTATGTAGGGTGAAGGTGGGGGCGTATGTTATAGTGTATGGGCACACACAAAGAAGGTCATTATGGGAGGTACACATCATTTGTATCTCACCTGATCCAGTCCGTATACTTCAATGGTGGGTCTAAGTTACCATCAGTGCTATAATTTATTTATTTATTTTTATTTTACATTTGTTGACCGGGCTAGTCTAGCTGGATATATGTCCATTTTCAGTAGAGGCCCAGGGAGAAAAGCTCCAGGTGATTTAAAAAAAAAAAATGCAGTTTTAACATACATACAGAGACAGTGACATATACAATCAAGATTATGCTAAAAAAGGCTATACATAACAAAAAGGTTGAGACAAAGGTATATACAGTCAATATGCAGTATGGTACAAAGGTAAGGTACAGAAGTTATACTTGATGCACCAAGAGGAATTAAATTCAAAGTGTCTATTGGTTACAGTTCCTGCTTTCATTGGTAGTAAGTAGCATTTAACTAATATAAACAAGTAGAATTTAAGAGATGATACAAAATACAGGAGAAACGATTAGTCATGGTTGCTACAAGGGCATAACCAGTGTGATTTCAGGTGTCTTTTGAGTTTTTGTTTAAAGAACGGCAAGGAAGGAAGTGATATAAGATCATCAGGTAGTAGGTTCCAGTTTTTACCAGCTGTGTTAGAGAACAGTAAGTCCCTTGCCAAGTTATTGGACTTACCTATGCTGACTAGTCGTTTATTAGAAGATCGTAATGAATTAAGATTTTTATACGAGATTATAAGGTTTGAAAGTATAGGGGTGTTGTTTGGGTGATTTAGGATCTTATGAGCTACGGTAAGTTGAGACAGTTGCATCAGGTTTTGTTGTTCAAGCCAGCCCAGCTGCTTTACATTCAGACAGCGATGGGTTCGGAAAAAATTACCAGTGGCAAATCTGGTGATGTGATTATAAGAGTTGGTCAATTTGAGAAGATTATTTTTAGGCAGGTTAGTATATATGGGGGAGGCATAGAGAAGTGTAGAGATAAGATGGGAGTGGGCAATGGTAGATCTTGCTGTTGGTGTAAGGAATGGCTTAATCCTGTATAGGGACCCCATTTTTTCTGCTGACTGTTTTTATAGTGTTATTAATATGGGTGTCAAAGTTGAGATTGTTTTCTACTGTAATATCTAGGAATATGGTGGTAGAGTCATGGGATACGAGGGTGCCATTATTAGATACGACTGAGAAATCAATGGGGGAGGACTTGCTAGTAGGTGTAAAGAGGAGGAGCTTTGTTTTTTGGGGATTGAGGAGGAGGCAACGTTTTGAGAACCAGGTCTCCAATGTGTTAAATACTTTCTGAGTTAGGGATTGCAGTTCTGATGCACAGTTGGCTGAACATATGAACGTTGAATCGTATGTAAGTAGGTAGCTTCAGGAATAGCTAGGTATAGCTCATTGATAAATATTGAGGAAAAAGAGAGGTCCTAGAATGGAACTTTGAGGGACCCCGAGGATTACTGGTAGGTGGAAAGAAAGACTATTCTCCCAGAGCCTGCTGCCTATTAGTAAGGTAGGAACTAAACCATTGTATAGTCTGATTGCTAAGTGAAAGAGATTTCAGGATATTTATAAGAAGAGTATGGTTTAACATATCAAAGGCTTTTGAAAGATCAATAAAGAGTGCTGAGGAGAGAGCACTGTCATTACGGTTTCTGTTAATGGAGTCAGTGAAGGACAGGAGGGCAGCAGTAGTACTGTGAAATGGTCTAAAGCCATGTTGGCTATTAGATAGTAAATTATGTTGAATTAAATGGTCAAGTAGCTGGTGATAAATGCATTTTTCCATTATTTTTCCTAAGGGTGATAGTAGGGCAATAGGCCGATAGTTAGAATATTCATTTGAGTTGCCCCTTTATGTAATGGTATAATGTGAGAGATTTTCCAGATGTCAGGGATGGTACCCTCATTTATGGTTCTATTAATGAGGATGGATATAGGATATGCTACTGATTTGGCTGCTTTTTGCAAATATTCAGCTGGGATTTGGTCAGCTGAAGCAGTACATGGCTTACGTTTTTGGATAAGCTTAAAGATGAATTCAGTAGAGATGGGTTTCAGGTGGAAAGTAGGGAGGGGATTAGAAGAGGAGGCAAGAAGGCTAGAGTTACCAGGGGATAGCTGGCAGGCTAGAGATTGAATGGTCTCTGTAAAGAAGGTGTTGAAGGTATTAGCAGTCGAGTATTATGATTAGCATCATGTGGGGTTGGTGTACTAGAATGACCTGGGTGTAGTAGTTTATTGATACTTGCCCACAACCTTCATGGATTATTTTGGTTCGTTTGTTGTAGTTTGCTATAAAAGTTCTTTTTACCTGAGAGAATAGCCTTTTTTGTTACATTCCTCAAGTGTCTAAAATTTTGCTGCTCGGTAATATTTTTGGTAGCACGCCACCTAGACTAAGCTTTGTTTCTGACTAAGATTTTCTGTCTGGTTTCTTTTGTGAGCCAGGGGGCTGGTTTTGACTTGAGTCTAATACAGCGTTTTGGAGCATGCTGGTCAAGGATAGTCAAGAATTTTTCATTGAAGTATTTGACTGCCTCTTCAAGTGAGAATGTTTTTTAGAGGAGTCCAGTCACAAGCATTCAACTCACTTTGAAATAGTACTGGGTTAAAGTGTTTATTGGACCTTGAAGTTCTATATGTGGGAGGCTGGGAAATATCACTTGTCTGATAATGTAGGTCAAAGAGTGGTCGCTAATGTCATATAGTAAGATTCCTACCTTATATGTTTGGAAATGGTTATTAATAAGAATCCAGTCTAAGGTACTCTCTATTACTTGGTTTGTTAAGTCTGGTAGAAGAGTTGATGATTTGAGTGAAGGTGTGGAGATTAATATGAGAAGTAGGATGTTCACTGTTGACACATTTTCAATCAATATTAAAATCCCATAGGATTATAGTTTCTTGTGGGAAAGTTGATGATATCCAGCTGAGGATATCCTCAAGTGTCCTAGAATTATTGCCAGGAGGTAGACAGATACTGATGATATACAAGGATTTATTTGAGTTAAGCTGAATTTTGGAAATAAGGATTTCTGCCTTATTATCCTGAGGGGAATTATAAGGTGAAGTGGTAACTTGTAGGCTGTCTTTAAAAAGAATTGCTACTCCCCCTCCCTTATGCTTTTTTCGGTCTTGTCTCAATATATTGTAACCTGGTGGGATAATTTCATTGTCTGGAGTTATATGTTTTAACCAAGTTTCTGTCATAATTAGTATATCAAATGAGTGAACATCTAGGAGAGCGTGAAGATGGGGAATTTTATTGTTTACGCTGTGGATATTGAGATGTGCTATCAGGAGCGAGTTAGGGGGTTTCTTGGTGGTGAGTGGGGTAAAGGAGTTGGGATGAAAGGATTCAATTGTTGAGACATTGGTTGGGCCAGGATAACTTAGGTGATTCCACAAAGGATGGAATTCCTAAAGGAATCTCTGGACAATGTCCTGCTTATAGTGTCTTACAATACCATGCAACCATGCAGTGAGGCCAAAGTCACTGCAGTGAAAATGTCATCTACTTCTAATTTCCTAAAGTAAGCTGAAGCAGAAGCCATAGATTTTTCACAGTAGGCTCGCTTTTTCCTGGAAGAGATTTATGGCTGGATTAACATCAATACAAAAGAACAATGTTTTGTTACCTGGACAAGCTGACCTTTGTTACATTCTCTCCAAAAATATGGCAGAGGTCAAAACAGGGCTGTGAAGATGACTTTGGCTTTGCTTTCTGGATGAATTTCATCATGAGGTGTGGTGAGGAAATGTACATAGGAGAAATGGAGGCTACTGGTAGACAAGTGCATCCCTGAGCATCTGTCTCTGTTGAGGGATTACGGAAACGTTGCTGTTGGAGGATAATAAGAAATTGCAGCAAACCTTCCCCCAATGACTGAAAATCATTTTCAATGTACACATTTGGGACCACTCAGAAGGCATCTGCTTAGCCTGTCCATTACAGAAATGGCTTGGCCCAAGATGTGTGCTGTAGTTAGAAATACCAGAGAACTGACTGCACATTCCCATACTTGGGGCTTTCCAATTACAGCACACACCTTGGACTAAGCCCTGAGAACTGACTGCATATTCCCATACTCTCACTTCTTCCCAAGGGGAGAACAGGATCCAGTCCCTTCTTGTCTGATTTACCACACCAGTGACATGCTGTCTTTAAGAGTATGGCAACCATATCTTGTGGAAGATTGTCCTGAATGGCCTGCAATGCTATGAAGAATGTTATAATTAAAATGTTTATGATTAAACAGGCCTTGTGCTGCATCCATATCCCTTGGACCACCTGTCACAAACAGTGCTCCCTCTCCACCCCAAGAATGACATTTCCATGATGACATTAATTGTTTAAAGTAGAAGGAAGAAAGGGCACCCTACATTCACGTTTGGGAGATGCAGCCATTACTCAAGTGCTTACAACGTGTTTTTTTTTTAATTCATATTAGTTATTCCATGGAATCCTGCAACACAGACCACAACACCTTCAAGGTCACTTGTAGAGCGCTCGTGGTATCTTGCGAAGGGTAGCATAAACAAAACAAACTTAATGCCATTAGACTTAGGGTTCCAAAAATTAAGTGTGGCTAGTAGTGTCTGTTTTTGTAACAGAAGTCTGATGCCAGCTTGTTGAAAGGCAATTTCTGGTAGAAGGCTGCTTCCTTTCTGCCTGGTGTCCCAATGTCGAGCAATGAATATCAGAGCCTGCAGCAGCTCAGACTGAGTTTATAATGATCATTGTGATTCTCATAGACATAATTCAAGTAAATAATTTTTTGTTCACAGAAGAGAGACTGCTGAAGTGGCAACTAGGAGCCAGTTATCAAGATAAGGGAAGATTCCTGACTTCCACCTGTCTCAGGTGAGCTGATACCACTGCCATGCACCTGGTGAACACCTTAGAGACTGGGGTGAGACCAAAGGACAAGGCTTTGAACTGATAATGACCATCTCCCATTTGAATGGGAAGGACCCGTTTGGGTGTCTTTGCTATCTTAAAATGCAGGTAGGCATCCTGAAGGTCCAAAAAGCACATCCAATAAGTGCAGTACTAACTGCATAGTGGTCATCCAGAATACTGTTTTTGTATGTAGAAGTTTAGGCAATTGAAATCCAGTACTGGCCTAAGCTTTTGTAAAACCTGGATCTTACATGGGCTAGGAGGTCCTCCTGGAAGATTTTTTTTTGAGGCCTGCAACCTCCTGTATTGCTGTCTTCTTCTGGTAGTTTGGGACATCTGGTAAAAGATGAGAAAGTGATACTGAGGTTTCCAAAAAAGGATACAGAGTAGCCTCTTAATGTAGCCCCTGATTCATTTGTTCTGTGTGATAGCCAGTCACACATTTAGGTTCAAGGACATGTGACTCAACTGCCAACTTAGGTCAGCAGTTAGGCAAGTCCACCTGGGTGCTGCTGTTTGCTTCCAGTGGATGGACAGCATAACCCCATGTTTTACAGACCACCTCTGCCCTTAGGGTGATGACCATTAAATAACCCCCTACACACACACAATGGGAGTCTCTACGAAAGCGTTGCTCATACTTGGGATGTTGGGATTTTTTTAACCAAATGTTCTTTACTCCCTTTTGATTCCTAGTGTAGGATCTCTTCAAAATGGTAAACATGACCTTAAAAGCCACAAACAACTTGCCTTCTCGCTCACATGTTAGCAATCTGTCTTTTCCTTTGGCCCATATAAGGAGGATCCATCATATGGGATACTGGCAAAGGCTGCCTTAAAGTTTTGGATAAATCCTCAGAGTCTAAGACAGGCCTGTCTTCTCAAGGGCATATCTGACCCTGCTATTCTATCTGCTCCATTTGCTGCAGCTGCATTATGCAAAAGCCCCATGATGACGGCACAATGTTATTCATTGCTGCAACTGTGATTTGGTCTGTCTGCATAAATCACCATATTTTAACTTTGTCAAGGTATCTAGAACTTTCTCTGCTAGATACTTAAATCTAGTCATGTGTATGAAGTAGTTTAAGATCTTGATGAAGAATGTACTCTATATGCACAAATTTGCTTTCCCAAGCAATCAACTGTCCTGGAATCTTTCCCCTGGGGATGAGGTGATTCCCTTGAGTCTCTTTTGGGGACCATTTTTTTGTGACAGGTCTCAAGAGAATGGTGTTTGCAGGGGGTCCTTTGCTCCAGAATGGTCTCTCCTTGGCACTCCAAAGACTCCTATTGGGTTTCCTGGGGACTGGTAAAACAACATCTGGCTGCTACCATGGTTAATCATTCTGTCTGTGTGTGTGTGTGTGGGGGGGGGGGGCACCCAAGCTATTGGTGACATAAACCAAAAACCTTCTTGGAAAATTCTCTTCCCTGGCAGAGTAGGGGTCTGTGAGCCAAGATTTCACCCCATCTTGTCATTTATACCTCCAAAATAAAATCTTCCAAACATGACTCAGGGTAATCTTTCCCCTTTGCCAAGATCTACACTTGAGATGGGAGACTCTGGTGCAGAATCTATATGCCTCCTCTTGCAAGTCCTCTTCATCAGTATGCTCAGGGTGAAGTCACTGCAGCATTCAGCACGACTCCTCAGACTTTCTAGGTCAAATTAGCCTCATCAGTGCTGGGTCCCATTGGGACAATGATGACAGGTCCAAAGGCTGCAGATCAGGGGGTGAACCAAGAGTGAAGCCATACTGGCAAGGTACTTGTCCCAAAGCAATATATCTAGCTGGTTTCTTTGGAACCAATTTCCCTACATCAATGACTGCTGCCAAGGGCTGCTGAGTTAAAAGGAGTCACTGCTGTAGTCCAAATTGATACTATTCTTTGTCAATGCTGAAGCAATAATGTCATCTGTCAGGATCAGGGTCAGGTAAAGTACAGGGGGGGGCTTCAATACCAAAAGACTTTACAATGATCGCACCTGCACTAAGAATAGCACTGAATGAATGACTGATCTCAACATTGAGGAGCTAAGCATTAAAGCCTTTGAGTCTAGTGACTCACTGCATCAGAATAGCCAGTGCTGAGGTCTCCAGACCCAAGGGCATTGGCAACAAAGGAAAAATCATTGCAAATGCTGATGGAAACTGGACAGTATCCCAGTCAGCTTCAATATTCCCTGTGTCAAAACTGAACACGATAAGAGTAGCTGAAGCAGAAGGTAACAGGTATACTAAGACCACAGTGGATACTTTGAGGACTCAGTTATGTTAGAAACCTGGGTGGAAACCCTCAGATCCTCAGATATGCACAGAGTTAGTTCATAACGGCAAAAAATACACTGAACCCACAGACATTGCCAACATACTGGCAGACAGGTTCAGTGCAAATTTCTCCCCTCCATCTCCCCCAAAAGACGAAATAAATATCTCAGCTGAATGCAAACTCCCTGAAATCTCAGATGTCCAGGTGAGAGCTTCCCTCAGCAAAGCTAAAAATACAGCATCCATGGGACCTGACGGTGTCCCGGGGTTGCGTGCTACGTGAACTCCTAGAGGAGCTAAACCCGCACATAAGAACGCTGTTTAATCTTAGCCTTGCTACAGGATACGCCCCTGAACACTGGCGTACAGCTACAGTGGTCCCACTCCACAAAGGTGGCACCTCTACAGACCCTGGAAACTATCGCCCCATAAGCTTGACCAGCCTGGTCTGCAAAGCTATGAAAAGGATCTTTATGGAACTCATAAACAAAGACATTGGGGACCTACAGACAATTGACCCTACCCAGTTCGGCTTTGTAAAAGGCAGATCCTGTCTTTTAAACCTGGTGGACTTTTTTGAAACAGTCACTAGAGCCATCGATGAAGGCAAAGCAGTTCATGCAGCCTACCTGGATCTGGCAAAAGCCTTCGACACAATACCCGACTCAGGCATTATTGACAAGCTCAACAGCTTAAATGTAAACCCGTTTGTCACAAGATGGGTTGCAAACTGGCTAAAGGACAGAACCCACAAAGTCAGAATAGCTGGAGCTATGTCAGACTCTAAGCCAGTCACAAGTGGAGTCCCACAGGGCTCTGACCTGGGACCCCTCTTGTTCGGCATTTATTTCTCAGATGTGCAGGCAAACATAGGGGGGTTGTGGCTGACAAAGTTCGCAGACGACTGCAAACTAGGCGCCATAGTCGACACACCAGCTGACACATGCATCCTCCAGAAGGGCCTCACAGAAACAGACGACTGGTGCCAGAGTCATGGCCTTAAACTAAATGCCAAAAAATGTATAGTTATCCCCTTTGGAAAAAAACGAAGTACCCACAAATTACCACATAGGTGGTAATCCATTAAGTACGGAAAAAGTAATCAGAGACCTGGGGACCCAAGTTGACAGTGACCTCTCATCTGACACCCACGTCGCCAAAGTGGTTAGAAAGACCTTCTACCTTGCCCACCTTATCATGAAGGGATTCACATCCAGATCAAAGGATGTCATTGTACCCTTATATTCCTCCCTTATCAGGCCTATGATTGAGTACAATGCCCCATTTGGTATGTACCTCGCCCGTCACCTGCAGCAGCTGGAGAGACCCCAAAAGTACCTTACCAAGAGGATCAAGGGTCTCCAGCATATGTCATATGCTGCCAGACTGAAAAAGCTCCAGCTCTATTCAGTAGCATACTGCCTGCTCAGTGGTGATCTGTGCCTTACGTACAAGGCCATGTCCAATTCAGAATTAATGGACATGCTCCACCTCAAAAAATCCAAATCCATCAGAGCCACAAGAGCTAAAGATCTAAACCTCAGCACAAATATGAATAGGACATGCTGGAGGGACAGATTCATAACCCAGAGGATTCCCACACTCTGGAACAGGATACCTGTCCATGTTAGGCAGAGCCCCTCACTGACTCTCCAAGAGAAATCTGGACGAATGGATGAGTGATCGTAGGTGACCCCAGGGGTCATCTCTGTCTCATTGCTAGATAGCGGCACAGTAAACTAAATTTAATTTAAATTGTACACTTTTGTATCATTACATGGGGTGGCGAAAGCCACATACACTTTGGCTAGGCTTATAAATGCCCTAGGGCAGATAGCCTAGTACTATACTATGAAACTAATTTTCACCTGGGCCTTATCTAAGGCTGTCATCATCTTGTCCTAGTCAATGTTTATGGAAGGGCACTGCAACCAAGATGATCTAATTGACATAGCCAAGGAAGGCCTTGACTCCAAATACCCAGAAAGCCCAACCTCTAAGGAGAAGTTCCTTTGTCCTCTCCCTTGAACACAGTCAGACAATACAATAAGTTCTAGATGAGACACCCAAATGTGGAAGTCTATAACTAGCCCTGGTGTGGCCTTACCTGTGGTGAGTCCAACTCTAGGTGTCTGTTCATTCGAAGTACTGTGGAAGGGAAGGGTCAGTCCGTCTTTCTAACCTTATCTTTCTCAATCTTTATTTTCTCACTTTTTTCTAATCTTATCTTTCTCAATCTTTATTTCTCACTTTTTTCTATGATCCTTCTTACTCTAAGCAGAAGATATAACTTTCTGAAAAAATCTGTTTCTCTCTCTCATAAAAGTACAACAGCTGAAGTTCTTAAAAATGCCACATTTGGCAGACAACAAAAGAAGCAACCCTGATTGATTAGACCCAATATACAAGAACTTACACCAGAACTAGGTTCCTATTGATCTTTCCACTATTGCATACACTCCCCCTGATAAGATAGAACTTCAACTTTCATCTGATAACTCACTGCTCTCTCCCTAATCTTCTAACCTCTTTCAAAAAAAAAAAAAAAAAAAAAAAATGGGAGTATCCCTTCCTAAAATTTTTAACAAAGTGTTTTTAATTTCATGTCATTTTTACTGTATATCTTACTGTTTTTTGTAAACTTGTCTACTGTATATTGTAAACTGGTCTCTGCAACTGGTTGGAGCTTTTCTCCCCGGGCCTCTACTGAAAATGGACATATATCCAGTTAGACTAGCCCGGTCAACAAATGTAAAATAAAAAATAAAGATCAAATCAGGTGCACCTGATGCACAGACTGTGTGTACTTTGGAGGGTAGCGATATGACATTTATTTTATTTATTTATTTAAACAAAAGGTCTTGTCTTGCTCCATTTAAGTCCACACTAAATACAGATGTACAGCTAATGTAGTAATAGTGTCATACAGTTTCAAACATGGCCTACTTTTTACCAGCCCTGAACTATACTACCAATTCCAAGTACTGAAAAACTACAATTGTATAATCCAAATGAATTCTATGTCGAGTAGTTGTAAAAGGAAGGAAAGTAAAAAAACTGTTACAGGAAGAGGCCTGTTTAGATCATATAGAAAGAAAGAGCTGCTGAATATATGGTCAGGTACGGTGAGTAAGTACAGTTCAAGGTGAGAAAAACAGACACAGTAGAGAGTCAATTATCCAAACATCAATTATCCAAATGCAGCCTTCCAAAGTTTTTGGATAGGAAAAATCAAAGTCTGAATCTGTAAACATTATACATATTCACTTGTGTATGTTTATTGAGTTTGTAGCCCACTTGTGTGTGGAAAATACTCTTTATTGTCCACTGGAATCACTGAATGGTCGAAAAGTGTATTCCCTGCATGCAGAAAAAAAACAAGATTTGAGAAGTTTTTTTTCTCCAGTTCAGTTATATGTTTGATTATCCGAGTACCCCAGGTCCCAATTAGTTTGGATAATCGATTCTCTTCTGCATTACATATATTGAAGGCTGCAGTGGAATCACTTCTTAATGCTTTAGAAAGGACAATGTAAGTACACTTAACACTGGGATAACTGCAGTAGGCCTCAGCATCAGCATTCTTAAAACTGGTGATGCTGATGTTAACACTACAGAATAGGTCAAGGATAATGCTGACATCTGTTAAAAAAGTTAGAGCTTGTCTTTACTGTAGGCCCTCAATGGAAGAAAATGAAGCAGCCAAAGCATATATCCTACATTAGACATACACACACAGGTCTATATCAGATTATCAACATTTGAAAATGTTGAAGCACCTTTATTTGACATGAAAATGTCGAAGGCTGAGTTTGTCAAATGGCCAAAACATTGATTTCTTTCCAAGGGAAAGAAATCCGTTGGCTGTTCTGTCACAACTGCCCTTTCCCGGACTGTAATGTGGTCTTGGAGTTAGAATATTTAGTTAGGGGGGGTGGGGGTGTCAGGGGTGAATCCCCCCACTTAAATACATTAGTTTTTATGTCGTAGTGTCTGATGGCCTTCTGACTTCTTTCCCCTTGGAAAGAAATGGGTGTTTTGGATGTTCGACAAATTCCGCATTCGACATTTTCGTGTTGAATAAAGGTGCTTCGACATTTTGAAATGTCGATATTCTGATATAGACACAAACACACACAAAAAGACCACTGCTAGTCAAATTCCAAATATGTTATATAGAAGTTCTTTTAAAGTCTGTGGCAAAGAAGAAAATTACTAAAACTTTGTAACATGAAAAATCATCCTACCAACTAAACAAATTGCACTCCCACTCACAGAATTGAGAAAGGGATTTCAATCTACAATTCCCTTCCTATTACAGGCAAATGCACTTTAAACAGTCACAACCAGATTATTGCTAATAACACAAAGGCATAATCAGTTGGGATTAAAAATCAATCAATAAAGGCGTTTGGCGATAAGTGCAAGCTTTTGAAAGAATCTGCAGCCATGCAACTTCAAGAAACACTTTTTTTTACAAAGTCTCTCTTTTATTGAGGAATTATGCTTCTTTCTGCTTCTCGTTCATTCTTTTCTTAAAAACAGGTAATGACTTAAGGGTCAGCAAACTTGATTTAAAAAGTGTTCTTTTAACTCCTGGGCTGTGGCTGAAATGGGTCCTCAATGGATCAGTACATCCCAGGCAAAAAATAAATAAATAAATAACACACATACATACATACATTTAAAAGATGATAGTAGAAAAAGAAGTTATGTACCTACCATAATGTTCCATGTCAGTTGTCTTCATCTCGCCTTCTTTCTTGCTGGTTGGGGATCGGAGCGGCCATCTTCAATAGCTCGAGAGCTGTTTACTGGCTTGAGGCTACCCCTTATCCCATTGATGCCTAGCGATAGCTATCCAGATCTTGTTTGACATAGCTAAACCCAGACATAATAATAGAAAAAACAGTTAATAAAAACTGGTTCACCTATTATCCCCTATCCTCTGATCCACAGACAGGAACAAAAGAACACTCAGCCAGTGAAAAGGGCGACTCCTCTCGGTCAATTAGGATAGGGGGATAGAGGGAGGGATGCAAGAAAGAAGATGAGATGAAGACAACTAACATGGAACATTATGGTAGGTACATACTGCTCGTTCAAAGGGAGGCAAGATTAAGGAAGTTAGGACTAAATTTAGATCCCAAGGAGGAGGATCTCTAATTGGAGGTCTTTGAGTCAGTTACCAAGGCTATAGACGAGGGAAAGGTGATACACACAGCCTACCTAGACATCACAAAGGCCTTCGACACCATTCCCCATTCTGGTATCATAGACAAGCTCACCAGCCTGAACATAAATCCCTACGTCGCAAGATGGGTTGCCAACTGGCTCACGGACAGAACCCACATGGTGAGAGTTGCGGGAGCTAGGTCCGACTCTAAACTGGTTACAAGCGGAGCTCCCCAGGGCTTAGTCCTAGGACCCCTCCTGTTCGGCATATACTTCTCAGAGGTACAGGCAAGCACTGGAAGACTATGGCTGACCAAGTTCGCAGACGACTGCAAACTAGGGGCTATAATTGACTCTCCGGCTGACACAGACATCCTCCAAAAGGGTCTCACTGAGACGGATACCTGGTGTCAAAATCATGGCCTCAAGCTAAATGCCAAAAAAGTGCATAGCCATCCCCTTTGGAAAAAAACAAAGCACCCACAAACTACCACATAGGTGGTAGTCCCCTAAATACGGAAGACGTAATAAGGGATCTGGGTACCCAAGTAGATAGTAATCTCACCTTTGATAATCACATTGCCAAAGTGGTTAGAAAATCCTTCTACGTGGCCCACCTAATCACAAAAGGTTTCACATCCAGATCAAAAAAGGTCATTGTGCCCCTCTACTCATCACTCATCAGACCCATCATAGAGTACAATGCCCCATTTGGGATGTACCTTACAAGACACCTGCAACAGCTGGAAAGACCACAGAATTACCTCACCAAGAGGATCACTGGCCTCAAAAAGATGCCCTATGTAGCTCTACTGAAGAAGCTCCAGCTGCACTCGGTTGCATACTGCCTACACAGAGGTGATCTCTGCCTGACATACAAGGCCATGTCCAACCCAGAATTGATGGACATGCTCCACCTAAAGAAAACCTTATCCCTTCGAGCCACATGCTCTAGGGATCTAAACCTCACCACAACAATAAATAGGATGTGCTGCAGGGATAGATTCCTGTCCAAGAGACTTCCCATGCTTTGGAACAAGATCCTAATCTACATTAGGTAGAGCTCCTTGCTAAGACTCTTCAAAAGAAACTTTGATGAGTGGATGGGAAACAAAGTTTACCCCGGGAATCACTTCAGTCGCTCTGCTGGACAGAGGCACAGGGAGCTAATCTAAGGGGGTGGCGAAAGCCAACACACATGCTGGCTAGGCTCATAAACTTCTTCGGGCAGACAGCCTAGTACCTACCTTTGAACCTATGAATGTGGAGGTAGGTCTCTTAGATTTAGGGTGGCTAGCAAAGTATCCTTGGACAGCATGGGTAGCAGCTGCTGGAGGGTGAGCATTTTGAATTTTGGGATCACCAGGAAGGTGTTTAGAATGGATAAATTGAGAATGGGGCGCCAGGTGCCCTCTTTTCTGGGTACCAGAAAAAGTCCGGAGTAGAAGCCTTGGCCTTTCTATTCTGCAGGAACGTGCTCTACTGCCTTCACTGAAAGCAGAGAAAGGATTTGCCTTTGCGCCTCTGCCCACTGGTTTGGAGGTAGATCTGGGAACCTTTTTGGGGTTGGAAGGTGTGGAAAGAAAATTTGTATCCCTGGGACACTATGTTGAGAACCCAGCAATCATTGGCAACTGTGGCCCACGTGCTTGCGTGAAAGGGCAGTTTTCCTCCTAGGGGTAAGTGAAGATGGGCAGAGGGAGGGGGTGGGGGAGGTGAGTCATTGTGAGTTCTTACCATATGGTGGTGGCTTAGAGCTCTTTGGTTTTAAAGTGGAGGTAGTCCACTGCTTAGATCTCTGCATTTCCTGTGGCTGCTGTCTGGGGGGTCTGGTTCCCCAGGGTCTGTGCTGAACTGGCTTAGTGGGAGCAGGAAAGTACCACTGCATGGTGGGACAATGCCTGCTGGACCTGTAAGAAATCCTTAACTGTCTGCACAGATTTTGTTTTTTCTTCCATCTTTTTAAGACCTCTTTTGCCTTCGTGCCAAATAAGCTGTCTTTGTGTAAGAGGGCATCCAACAATTTAGATCTGACATGGTCTGGCAAGGGCTGTTCCTTAAGCCTTGCATGCCTTCTAATGACAGATCCGGTGACTGCTGCACTGCAAGAAGCTTCTATGGTGTCAAAACCACAGTGCAAGGTGTGTTTCGTTACTTGACTTGCAGGATGCATCAACTCTTGTAACTCTTTAAATTCTGCACAAGTAGGAAAGGAAGACATTTTTTGTTTGAGGAGTTCCAGGGTATGATGCTGAAATTTTAGTGTATGGAACCGACAAATTAGTGCCCTGACAGCGAGAGTAGCTGAAGTGTATACTTTTTTATCCCACCTGTCTAGTGCTCGAGAATCCCTATCTGAGGGGATGGAATTCTTAGCAGAGGTTGTTTTAATCCCTTTAGGGCCTTGAGTAATTACCTCAGAGTCGGAAGTAGGATTCTTAAAAGGAAATGTGTGAGAGTCAGGGACTCCGTATACCTGTCTGGTTTTCTGGCTGCAGGAGGGAGAGTGTCATGAGTCAAGCTGGATACCAGGAAAACATCCTCCACAACATCCAGGACTGAGGGGATGGCCAAGGGTCTGTGCTGCGGAAGATATAAGAATTCCATGAGTCTCTTTTTAGACTGAGGGTAGTCCTGACTCTCCCACTGGAAATGCTCCCTTAAAGTATGAAGGGTTTCCCCAAAGGAAAAATCCTCTGGGGGAAGAGGCTGAAGGGATGGAATCCTCTGTATCAGAATCCTCATAAGTAGGGAGGGGTTGCATGTTTTCACATTCAGATGCATCAGAGTCATCTGACTCTTGTTCAGACAAAACTACAGGGGACAGAGCTCTTTTCCTTTTGGATGGGGTAGCTTAGCTTCTCCTGATCAGCATGATAAGGTCTTCTGCCATTTTAAGCATTTGAGACTGAGGCAAGGAAGCAGGTGCCTGAGATTGGGTTGTAAGTTTCTTGGGTGTGGTTCATACCCTGGGCCTAAGAAACTTAGTTGTTTTCAAAAGAATGGTAGTTGCGAAAGAAGACTTCGATTTGTGTCAAGAATCAGTAGCGCGAAGGACTTCCTCGGAAGCCAGTGCCTGCTCATTGGCTCCAGACCCATCCAAGGTAGAGAATACCGCAGGATCCTTAGTCGAAGAAGAGCTTTGCGGCATACCGGACTCCGCAAGGGTCTCGGTAGCGGCCTGCAAATTCAGAGAAGCGAGCATCAGGGGCTGTGAAAGTGCCTCACTAAGGACTGGAAAACTGACGACTAGCTTAACGGGAGCATCGTCGGTAAGTTTGGACCTGTGCGGTCTGTCTCTGTCTTTATCTTTACGTTTTTTTCGAAAGATCTGCTGTCGGACGGCCTACAGAAGCCATATTGGAGTTCGGGGACTGTAAGTGAAAATATCTAGCTACAATAAGGGCCAGACGGATAGTTCTGGCACTGAACAAAGCACAGAAGTGACAGCAGGGGACTTCATGATCTGGGCCTAAACAAGTGATGCAGTAAGAATGAAAGTCTTGGTGTGCTATTTGCTTTCCACAGGTGAGACAATTGTTAACTTTTTCTAACATCGGTTAGTGCAAGAAAAAAAGGATCCCCAACGGGGTACTTAGCTTTAGAAGATTTCAGCTTCAATTCGCTAGACGAAACTCAGGTACCAGCTGACCGGCACTTGTGTGAACTGCTTCTGCTTCGGGCTCCACAGCAAGAAAGACTGATGTAATGGCGTCAGCTGCTTTACTTTACACTACTGACAACCTGATGTCAGTCCTGAAGCGACAGCAACAGATGCAGAAATACTAAGCCTCTGGTATTCGGGCCGGCCGAGGGCTACCCTGGCAGGGATAACCCAAATGTGATACAGTGAAACACGAACTCCCTTAGTATTACAATCATATTTATCTTTAACAGTAAGCAAATATGGGCAACCTTGAACAGGGAAACTACTAACCTCCAGGATTATACCTGCAACTGTCAACAGGCCCCACATTTTTTCATTCCACAACCATTAGTGTGACCATTCATTTGTTGCTTGTTGGTTTCAAAAATACACTTAAAATTTTTGTTAACAAATTTTGGATTCAGGACCCAACCTACCCATAAGTCCCAATGATCCAAAAACAATTGCTCAGTGTTTCTTAATCGTGCCCTGCAAAAAATAAATATCTGGATTGTACTGCAAAACAAATAGTTGTGGTGAATTATGACAGTCATATCGAGTATTAGTTTCTTCATCGTCAAAATTAATAGAGTCTAACACCCCCTGTTTTCCATAACATAATTAATGGTGCTGTCCAAAAAATCTTTAGGGTAACCCCTTTCGAGAAACATACTAACCAATTTCTCAACCTCTACTCTGAGCATGTCACCATCTGAAACCAATCTACATAGCCTAATTAACTGACCTTTTACTAAATTTTTTTCCCCAGGTCGGATATTAAATTCATATCTGAAATTAACCCAGCCACTGGGGATACACAAGCCGGTGCATTTCTTTGTGCTGGTCCCAAGCCCAGATAAATGGGGAGGGTTGCGTCAGGAAGGGCATCCGGTGTAAAATTTTGCCAAATCATACATGCAGACAACAGTACAGATATACATACTGATCAGTCGAGGCCCGGGTTAACGACGACAGCCACCAGTACTGTTGGCCAACAGGGTGCTGGCAGAAATTGGGCTACTGTTGGCCAAAGGAGGAGAAGAGGGGAAGGCATGCCCAAAGGCAGGTAAAGGCTAGGACTGTGGTAGTGAGGTTCGGAATTTTGAATGTTGGCAGTATGACTGGTACAGGGAGAGAGCTAGCTGATATGATGGACAGAAGGAAGGTTGGTATATTGTATGTGCAAGAGACCAAATGGAAGGGGAGCAAGGCTAGGTGTATCGGAGGTGTGTTCAAATTGTTTTATCATGGTGTGGATGGGAGGAGAAATGGCGTAGGGGTTATCCTGAAAGAACAGTACGCTAAGAGTGTTTTGGAGGTGAAAAGAATGCCGGATAGAGTGATGTTTATGAAGATGGAAGTTGATGGTGTAATGATGGATGTTGTTAGTGCATATGCTTCACAAGTTGGGTATGCGATGGATGAGAAAGGAAAATTTTGGAGTGAGTTGGATGAAGTGATGAGGACTGTACCCAAGAGTGAGAGAGTGGTGATTGGAGCAGATTTCAATGGGCATGTTGGTGAAAGGAACAGAGGAGATGAGGAAGTGATGGGTAGGTATGGTGTTAAGCAAAGGAATGCAGAAGTCAGATGGTAGTGGATTTTGCAAAAAGGATGGATATGGCTGTGGTGAATACGTATTTTAACAAGAGGGAGGAGCATAGGGTGACATACAGGAGTAGAGGGAGATAAAGATAGGTGGATTATATCTTATGTAGAAGGGCCAGTCTGAAGGAGATTGGAGACTGTAAAGTGGTGGCAGGGGAAAGTGTAGTTAGGCAGCATAGGATGGTGGTTTGTAGGATGACATCGGTGATCAAGAAGAGTAGGAGGAGTGCGAGGGCAGCACCAAGGATCAAATGGTGGTAACTGTGAGGTGGAGTTCAGGGAAGAGTTAAGACAGGCACTGGGTGGCAGTGAAGAGTTACCGAATAGCTGGGTAACTACAGCAAAGCTAATTAAGGGAGATGGCTAGAAAGGTGCTTGGTGTGACATCTGGAAAGAGGAAGGAGGACAAGGAGACCTGGTGGTGGAATGAGGAAGTACAGGAGAGTATACAGAGAAAGAGGTTGGTGAAGAAGAACTGGGATTGTCAGAGAGATGAAGAAAGTAGACAGGAGTATAAGGAGATGAGGCGCATGGCAAAGAGAGAAGTAGCAAAGGCTAAAGATAAGGTGTATGAAGAGTTGTATGAAAGGTTGGACACTAAGGAGGGAGAAAAGGACCTGTACCAATTGGCTAGACAGAGGGACCAAGCTCTTAAAGATTTGCAGCAGGTAAGGGTGATAAAGGATAATGTGGGAAACGTACTCACAAGCGAGGTGTGTTTGTGTGTGTGTGTGTGTGTGTGTTGAGCAGACGGAAAGAGTACTTTGAGGGGCTGATGAATGAAGAGAATGAGAGGGAGAGAAGGTTGGATGATGTGTGGATAGTGAATCATGAAGTGCAGTGGATTAGCAAGGAGGAAGTAAGGATAGCTATGAAGAGGATGAAGAATGGAAAGGCTGTTGGTCCGATGACATACCTGTGGAAGCATGGAGGTGTTTAGGTGAAATGGCAGTGGAATTTTTAACTAGACTGTTTAATGAAATCTTGGAAAGTGAGAGGATGCCTGAGGAATGGAGAAAAAGATTTTTGGTACCGATTTTTAAGAATAAGTGTGATGTGCAGAGTTGTAGTAACTACAGAGGGATTAAATTGATCAGTCACAGCATGAAGTTATGGGAAAGAGTAGTGGAAGACAGGTTAAGAAGGGAGGTGATGATTAGTGATCAGCAGTACGGTTTCATGCCGGGAAAGAGCACTACAGATGCGATGTCTGCTCTGAGAGTGTTGATGGAGAAGTACGAGAAGGTCATAATGAGTTGCACTGTGTCTTTGTGGACTTAGAGAAAGCCTATGACAGGGTGCCTAGAAAGAAGTTGTGGTATTGTATGAAGAAGTCGGGAGTGTCAGAGATGTATGTAAGAGTGGTACAGGATATGTACGAGGGTACTGTGACAGCGGTGAGGTCTCTGGTGGAAGTGATGGATGCGTTTCAGATGGAGGTGGGATTACATAAAGGATCAGCTCTGAGCCCTTTCTTATTTACAATGTGATGGACAGGCTGACAGACGAGATCAGACAGGAGTCCCTATGGACTATGATGTTTGCAGATGACATTGTAATCTGTAGTGAGAGGAGGGAACAGGTGGAGAAGACCCTGGAGAGGTGGAGATATGCTCTAGAGAGAAGAGGAATGAAGGTCAGCAGGACTAAGGCAGAATATATGTGTGTGAATGAGAGAGAGGATAGAGGAATGGTGAGGATGCAAGGAGTACAGGTGGCGAAGGTGGATAAGTTTAAATACTTGGGATCAACAGTTCAGAGTAATGGTGAGAGTGTGGAAGAGAGGTGAAGAAGAGAGTACAGGTAGGATGGAGTGGGTGGAGAAGAGTGTCAGGAGTGATTTGTGACATACGAGTTCCAGTGAAAAGGAAGGTCTAGAAGAGGGTAGTGAGGCCAGCTATGTTATATGGGTTGGAGACAGTGGCACTGACAAAAAGGCAGGAGTCAGATCTGGATGTGGCAGAGTTAAAAAAATTTAAGATTTGCACTGGGTGTGACTTGGGTGGACAGGATTAGGAATAAGTATATTAGAGGATCAGCCCAGGTTGGAAGGTTTGGAGACAAAGCCAGAGAGGTAAGATTACGTTGGTTTGGACATGTGCTGAGGAGGGATGCAGAGTACATTGGGAAAAAGATGCTAAGGATGAAGCTGCCAGGTAACAGGAAAAGAGGAAGGCCTAAGAAAAGGTTCATGGATGTGGTGAGAGAGGACATGCAGGTGGTTGATGTGACAGAGCAAGATACAGAGGACAAGAAGAAATGGAAACAGATGATCCACTGTGGCGACCCCTAATGGGAGCAGACGAAAGAAAAAGAAGAAGATTAACATCTGAAATTCTTGTCTGATGATGTTTCTGAAGTACTGGAAATTAAAGCGCTTACATTCGGTTTATTAAAATGCCGTTTTGTGGCTTTGGAGCAACGTTTCTTTTTGTAATGTTATTTTTCACTGTTGGGCTTGGTTACTTGGTTGCTCCTTAGGAATACAAAAAACAAAAAGGGGTAGGAGGGGGAGACTGAATACTACAACATGGAAAAGGATATCTAAGGCTATGGTAAGTTCTTACACAACTATTCTATGTCCTTCTATTCTCATGCTGCAGTATTCATAACAGTAGGGAGAGTACCAATGCTTTAGGTAGGAGCCTGGGAGGAAGGTTGGGAGACAGTCGATGAGACTCTGCAGAATTGAGCTGGTAAACCCAACACTAGCTTTAGAAATCAAGTCTAACTTGTAATGTTGGGTGAAAGTGTGTACAGAAAACCAGGTGGCTGCTTTCAGAATGGAAGCGTAGTCAGTGCCCCTGAAAAAAGCTGCCAAAGAGGCAGCTGTTCTACTAGAAGGGGTTTTCACATTGGAGATCAATTTTTTTCCATGAAAGGAATAGGAAAATGAGGTAGCCTTAGAAATCCATGAGGCAATCATCCGTTTTGACACCGCCTTGCCCAGGGCTCTAGGGTGAAAGGAGACAAAAAGCTGGTCAGACTTTCTAATGGATTTGGTCTTGTCCAGCTAATACCTTGGTTGTCTATGAACATCCAGGGAATGCAAAGTCCTTTCTGAGGAATTCTGAGGAGAAGAGAAAAAAAAAAGTAGATTAATGGTCTGATTCAAGGCGAGCTCATAACCACCTTAGGCATGACGGAAGGATTGGTCATGAGGGAGACCCTATCTTTATGGAAGATAAGGTATGGAGGAGTGGACATAAGGTCTTGGATTTCTGAAATCCTCCTGGCAGAAATAAGGGCCACCAGCAAAACTGTTTTCCAAGTGCATAACTTAAGAGATACTGAATGGGCTGCTTCAAAGGAAGGTAATGTGAGTTTTTCCAGCACAAAATTAAGATCCCAGGATGGAGGAACAGGCTTACGAAGAAGTCTGATATGGAGGACCCATTTTAAGAAGAGTGTTACTTCTAGCCTGGATACCAAAGGGGTACTAAAGAGAGACAGGCAGAGCTGGCTAACAAATGCACTTTTACAGAAGAGTACGTCAGTCCTGAATGTAGCAGCTCACACAAATAAGAAAGGACCACAGGTACTGGAGCAAGTAATGAGTCCTGTTTCTTCTTGAGAACCTGGAGAATCTTTTCCATTTAGATAAGTAATTTCTCTTGGAACTAGGTTTCCTGGCTTCCTGCAGGACATTGAGTACGACTTCTGAATACAAGTGTCTAAAGGGGATCAAAAGTTTATCAGCCATAAAGTCAGTTTGAGGTTGAGCACCTAAGGGTGGATGATGGATCCCCCTGTCTTGTGCGAGTAAGTCAAATCGGTGAGGTAACCTGTGGTGATTGTCCTTGGCTAACAGAAACAGTAGGGGAAACCAATGCTGTCTTGGCCAAAAGGGGCTCACCAGCAGGATTTTTGGCTTGTCTCTCTGAATCTTCAGGACGACTTTTTGAATCAGTGTGAAGGTGGGAGTGGGGTGGGGGGGCATAAAGAAACATCCCTGCCCATGAAAAAGAGAAGGCGTCCACCTTACAATCCTGTGGATATGGAGTTCTCATGTGAAACAGAGGCATCTGTCTGTTCTGGGAGGAGGCAAACAGATCTGTCTGTGGAATACCCCACCTGTGAATAAGATCCAAAAACACCTCCCTGTGAAGCATGTATTCATCAGTTATGGTTCTGCTGAGGGTGTCTGCCATCACATTCTCTGCTGAGGGAATGTATACAGCTTGCAGGTGTATGTGAGGTTTCACTGCTAGGGACCAAATTTGATTTGCCAAGGTACAGAGTGGAGAAGACCTTGTCCCTTCCCTGCTTGCTGACATACCACAGAGCAGTCACATTGTCTGTGATTACCTTCAAGGTGCCTAGCAGCAGACTCTGCTGGAAGGCCTGGAGTGCCAAGAGAAGGGCCCTCATTTCCTTTATACTGATGTGGTCCCTTTTTCTCTGGGTGGACCACTCCCCCTGAAATTTGTTCTGGCTGCTGTTGCTGTCCAGAATGGCTCCCCAACCCAGACTTGATGCATCTGTGTAGAAGTGTTATGTAGCAGAAGGGATCTGCAGGGGTACCCCATGGAAGAAGAGGGAAGGTAACATCCAAAGGATGGGTGTGTTGGCTCCACAAATTCCTCAAGACCCACTGGAATTTCCTCATATGCAGCCTGGCAAAGAGAAGTATGGGAATCAAGGAGGCCATGTGGACTAGGACCCTCAGAAATTCCCTGGCTGAGATGGTTGGGACAGGAAGGAGAGATTGGAAGTAGTGGGCGAGCGGTTCCACCTTCTGGCAGGGGATAAAGGCTGACATCATGTCCGTCTTTATCCTGAACCCCCAAGAAGACAAGGTCTTGACTTGGTTTCATTTTGGAATTTTGTTGATTCACTGTGAAACCTAGGTCCTCCAAGATCCTGCACACCATGTGTAAGTGATGGGATAGGGAGTGAGAGCCCTGATACAGGATTAGCAGGTCATCCAGGTAGGGGTAAATTTGTATGCCCTGCATTCTGCAATGGGCAATAACTGGGGCTAGACACTTTGTGAATACTCCTGGAGCTAGAGAGAGCCCAAATGGCAATGCAGAAAACTGAAAATGTAAAGAATCCTCTGAGAAATTAAGAAATTTACTATAGTTGGGGTGAATGGGGATGTGAAGGTAAGCATCCTTCATTTCCAGGGATGCCATAAAGGCTTGGTGAGGGATAAGAGGTAAGAGATGCTGCACGGTGAGCATCCGAAGGTAGGCACTGTGACGCCCCTGCACTGGCCCAGTAATCAAGGAACCTCAATCCTCACCACTAGCTCCAGTGAGGGACATGCACATTGGGAGGCTGACAAGTACACACACAGTAAAGTACAATTTCCCTTAAGAGCACACAGAGATCACAGACAGTCTAGGGCTGGTTTCTGCCTCCTTCTCCAGGTCCCCATAAGACTCTCCACTGGCACAGCTATAGGGTTAAGATCTCAGGTGAGTGCTCAAACTAAGACCTCCAGCACCTTCTCTGTCCAACCTGTGCTTCGTGTCCCTGCCCAAGTAGCTGACAGACACACACTAAGATTTGATTTATATACAAATGCACACCTGGGAAAAGTTGGCACATGTTTACTAGCTATGCCTCCTTCTGCCAAGACTATAAGGAAGTAGCAACTGCTACCAGCCACTACTTAACTACTTTTAAGGCCCTTACTAAAGGGTGCCCAGTCTTACTGTGTAATGTTACTATCAATCCAAATGGTAAGTGTGACCAAGTCTTTCAAGGGTATTTAGGACTGGCCTGTACAGTATCACCAAACACATACACAAGTACTCTGAGAGCTTAAATATCCCTAAACAAATCAGCCACAATTCAAAGATTTAAATATATTTAATAATAAATAAAAGATCAAAATAATACTCAAACACACTGACTGCAGAGTTCACAATCGCAGGAAATATTTTAAAACAACATTGCAGGACAGTCTCAACTAAATACAGAAAACATCTAAACTAATCTTTACTATATTTCTATCTATATCTAAGAGAAATTACTGTACCCTAAACTTACTTGCAGAGCAAAACAAATGCAGATGTGAAATGCTGAATGAATGTTTCTAGATCCAAGACAAGATACAAAATGCACAGTCTCAGAGAGTTCCCAAATTAATATCAAAACATTACTGCTGGGTTAGCCTGGATGACATCACTATGTCACCTGCCTTCAGTTCCCAAGCTAACAGAAACTTAACAAAATTTAACATTTCTCTGTGAAAAAAGCATAACTCTTAGATGCTTGCTCAGAACTGGAAATCATAAAACAATTAAACGCTTTTACATTTGAAACCTAGCAATTATTTCTGTTTCAAGACAATATGTAAACCTCTAGCTCTAGACATTGTGTCTGCTTCCTGAGAGATAACACGATTGTAAAACATTCTGATTCCAACCTTTTTTCTTGAAGTCTTGCAAGTTAACTCTGTATGATCTAGCTTCTACTATGAAAACATACATTTGGACAGGTATATAGTTTATATGCATTTCTGTTCTTTTCCAGTAGGGTACACTGTGGTTACATTCTTGAAGCACAGTACATAACATACAGTTCTCTTACATTTGTAGGACAAGAATATGAATCATATCACTATTCAAAATGACATACGATTATTTACAAAATTCCACATAGCTGGGCTGGCAGTGTCACAATTCCTTATAAATCATATTAATATTTTCAAGTGACATATAATTATTTACAAAATTCCAGATAGCTGGACTGGCAGTATTTCCCTGGTGTCACAGGGACCTTGAGATATTGATTAAGGAGGGACAAATCCAGAAATAGTCTCAAAGGACCATCCTTTCTTGGGACCATAAACATTCTGGAATAAAATCCCTTGGCTGTCTGATCCCGAGAGACATATTCTATTGTGCCCCGAGATAGGAGCTGATCCAGAATTGGAGGAAAAATGTAAAGCTGATTTGATGGAGGTTGACTGGGTCCCCTGGAAGGGGGGGGGGGCACCCACCAAGTCATAAAGTAACTGTTTTGCATGACAGAAAGGACCCAAGTCTCTCAAGTGATTTTCTGCCAGGAAGGTAGGGAAAGGGTTAGACGGAGGGATGGGGGGGGGGTGGATCTGGGCGAGAAATTTGAGTCACAGTGGAGGAGCTCTGTCTGGGTCAGGCTATCTCTGAAAGGAGGTAGGGGTTGAGGTGGTGGAGGGCCTTGGAGTGGTTTGCTTCCTAGGGTGTCCCTGTCCTTTAGACTGGGCTGCAGTAGAGTGGGAGGAATGCCTCCTTACAAAACTGGTCTTTTGTAGGTAGTTCCTGCAGTATCTATGAATGGGCAAGCAAATTTTCCAAATTTTGCAGCTCTTTTCCCTTTTCTTGAAGGGATTTAAGGAGCTCAGCTGAAGTGGTGCCAAAGAGGGCATTATTATCCAAAGGTGCATCAAGTAATTTGTCCTGTAAATCCAAGGGTAGTGGCTGCAGTCTCAGCCAGGGATACTTTCTCAGGACAGAGCCAGATACTGCAGACTTGGATGATGCTTCTACAGCATCATACTTGAACTTGATAGAAAGCCTGGTCACCTGAGAAGCAGTAGAGAGCAGGGCAATTAGCTGAGACTTGGTAGGAGAATCTGGCACATAAGACATTAGAGCACTATCCCTTGACAAGGAATCTAGGACAAATCTAGCCATGTGAGTTTGATAACTACAGCTCTAATGGCCAGGATGGAAGAATTATAAATTTTCTTCCTCTGTCTGTCCATGAACTTGCTATCTTTATCCGATGAGAACAAAGAAGTAGACGGTAACTGCTTGGAGGATTTATCTGCTGACACAGCAATAACTGCAGGGTCTGTGGGAGGATTCTTAAACATGATACTCTCTTCTAAATTCTTCCTATCTCTCACCTCATGAAACTATGAGTGCATATATGCCTACACTCCAAATTATACTTATGTACTCCAAAATACTTTGTTTTAATTTCATTCAATGCTTTGTTACAACATCTTGCTCAGATGCTATTATTCTGG
This sequence comes from Protopterus annectens, assembly GCF_019279795.1. Classification (NCBI taxonomy): domain Eukaryota; kingdom Metazoa; phylum Chordata; order Ceratodontiformes; family Protopteridae; genus Protopterus; species Protopterus annectens. The sequence goes on from NC_056739.1 coordinate 1,955,954,814, forward strand.
CTTATATGTTACTGTGTTTTAGAAGTTTTTGAAAAATGTATTGTACTTGTTAACTTCGTTGATACTAGCTTTGTAATACTTGTATATGGAGCTTTTCTCCCCGGGCTTACATTGAAAATGAGCTCATTTTCGGCCCAATGGACTTTCCCAGGTAACAAAATGCAAATAAATAAATTGTGCCTGTTTGGGAACCTTGTAAAATCTATCAGGTGGCTTAGCAGCTAGAGGCTGAAACTCTGGGGCCTGAGAGGCAGCCTGAAAGGTATGCTGGAAAGCTGGAGTCAAGAGAGGAACTACAGACGGAGAAGGTTGGTCCATCTGCAGAAATTCAAAATACCTCTTTTTCGTCTTAGACACATCATACACCTCCCATTTAAAATGCTGTCTCATCAATCTAATGGTAACCCCAAAAGAAACTTCCTCCCCAGGAGAGTCAGCGCTAAGACAGTTGCCTTCTCTGGGGTAGCAAAGTCCTTCGGCGGCTCAATTTGGGAACTATAAGTCAGGGATTCATCTGAGGAAGAGGGTTCTTCCTCTGACTCTTCCAAGGGCTGCACAGGGGGGTTGAACTGGCTAGGGCACCTGAGATTGAAGGGCCTGGAAAGCTCTGAACAAGTTCTGTGAGAAGGCTTCCCATCCAGGTGTAAATTCTGAAGTTCTGTGCTTTTCTTTCTGTTTCTTTTTTAAGGAAATAGGAGTAACAGTCGATCTGGATGCCGATGTCAGGGTGGATAGTAAAGTGGTACTAGGCCCCTCTGACACCATGAGCCATAGTTCCACTTCACCATCAGGGCCCGATGGCTGAACAACCTCAGCAGATGTTCTCTGAATTTCTGCAGAACCAGCTTCCACCACGTTTCCCAGCTCCAACAGTAAATCTGACGTCCGATGAGACCCTGGGCTATCATCTGCCTCGGAAGTCTCACCAAACTCCAGAGGTGCAGCATGGGGATTGGGCCTAACTTTTTTGGCCTTTTTCCGAGGGGGCTCCTCGGAGGTACCCACCTCACCCCTCCATACCCAAAGCCAAATGTCGGAGCCTCTGATTCTCTAAATTTATATTTAAAGCAGCCACATGACTTTTCAAAGTTATATGGACAAAGGACTGGCAGATGTCACAAGACTTGTAGTTGTGGCCTGCCCTTAAGCAAAACAAACACTTGTGTGTGTCCTTGTGTGGAATCGGTCTTCCACAAGCACACTTTTCCTTCCTAGCTGACATGTATGTCTGGAATACAAGAAAAAAGTTTTAATCAAAAATCCCCAAAAAAGAAGTTATGTTCTTACCATAACGTTCCATCTGTGTTCTTGATCTTCATTCATTCATTACTGATGCATGTTGGTTTCATCCTTAGAACCGAGTGGCCTTTATAACAAGCTCTCGCCAGCCAAAAAAACTCTCGAGCTAAGCTTACCCATAGTGCCCCTATCTCTGTTACTTCAGATCAAGTTTGCTCGTAAGAGATAAAAAGTGGAGGCTTTTTCTGAGCAAATTCCCTAAAAATAGGATATGGACAAAATCCGAACCTCCAGGAGCCATAGGAGGGGGGGAAGTAGGGTGGAATGTAATGAATGAATGAAGATCAACAACACAGATGGAACGTTATGGTAAGAACATAAATTCATTATCTGATGTTAATCTTCATTCATTACTGACGGGACAGAGTCCCTAGCTACATTATGTCCTCGGCGGCCCTATGGAAGGATGTTCCTGAGCAGCATTGAACCAATAGATGCTCTCCCCCTGCAGATCAAGTCCAATTTGTAATGAATGATAAAGGTATGAAGAGTAGCTCGTGTAGCTGCTGCACAGATATCATCCATGGAGGCCCTAGAATTAAAGGCAACAGATGTTGCCAATGATCTGGGTGAATGTGTCTTGACTTTAGTTGGTAGAGGAATTTTGTTTTGTTGGTATGTGAAGCATTTACAATTCCACAACCATTTAGGATGAGTCACCTTAGAAACAGATTTTCCCAAATTTGATCCTGAATAGGAAACAAATAAATGGTCAGATATTCGTAGTGATTCAGATCTGTCTAAAAAGAAACATAATCGTCTATGAACATCCAATTAGAAAAATTGGGGGGGGGGGGGGGCAAAAGGTCGATTGTTTGATTAGTGCTCAATTCTGAAACAACTTTGGGGAAAAAGGAAGGATTAGTCTGGAGTGAGACTCTGTCCTTATGAAAGACCATGAAGGGACGTTTTATGCATAAGGCTCATAGTTCAAAAATTAATCTTGCTGAGGTAATAGCTACCAAGAATAGGGATTTCCAGAATAAAAATTTTATGTTGCAAGTAGCAGCAGGTTTGAAAGGGGATTGAGTCAATGACTGCAGAACAATTGTCAAATTCCAAGGTTCGAGTGGTTCTTTGAACGGACGTCTAATGTGCAAGACACCTTTCAAAAAGGTTTTACAGAGACGGTGGGAAATGAAGGCTAAATGTCGAAAGCCACTGGAGAAATCTGAAATAGCAGCCAGGTGTGAGGAGGGGTCTAGTCCTCTCTGCTGATACCAAGTGGTAAATCTCCTCCACTTGTTGAGATAAAGTTTCCTGGTGGATGGTTTGTGTAAACCCAGAAGAATGTTATGAACAGGGGAGGATGGATCTTTCTGTCTGGTGTTTACTGGAAGTGGAGATACCAAGTTGTCAGCTAGAGAATGGATATGTTTGGATGTGTCAACTCCTGCGGGTCCGACAGTAATTCTAGAGTTGGATTCAGAATCCATGGTTGTTGTACTAGGTGAAACCAAAGGAAAGGAAACAAAACTTGGGGTCAAGTAGGGTGAGGATTACTCTGCTTCTCAACCAAAGGGCCTTCTTTAGAAACTGTGGGATCAGGGGAAGGGGAGGGAAAGCATAAAGAAGCCCTGTGGACCAATCGTGTATTAGAGCGTCCCACGGGGACTCCCTCTGTGGGAGGATTAGAGAACAGTAGCTGGTGCATTTGTGATTTGCTGGAGAGGTGAATAGGTCACAGCAAAGCTGGCCCCAGCGGCTGAAGATCTTCACCACTATGGTTGTATTGAGGGACCACTCAAGAGGTAGAAGGATGCATCTGCTCAGTTTGTCTGCAATAAAGTTAGAATCTCCGGTAATGTGCATTGCTATCAGAAAGCATTTGGAAGCTATCACCCATTGCCAAATTCTCACGGCCTCTCGACACAACGGGTAGGAACTGGTTCCCCTTTGTTTGTTGATACACCACACCACCAACATGTTGTCGGACTTGATAGCAATTGTACCTGATGGGAGGACAGATTGAAATGCTTGCAATGCTAGAAGGACAAACTGAAATGCTTGCAATGCTAGAAGCACCACCCTCGGTTCTAGAACATTGATATGTAGATTGGCCTCCAGAGGGGACCAAGTGCCTTGGACTGTCTTTCCCTGGAAGTGCCCCCCACCCACCCTATCAGGGAAAATAGAGTTGTGCACACTTACCGTAAATGTAGATATTCAAGTGTTCGCTGTTGCAGTCATTGCATTTGGGTAATCCGCTGGCAGGTTGTCCTCAGTCGGCCTGAATAACAAAGTCTTGGGTCCTTGGTCGGTTGCTGGCTCCTCTTCCATGACGTCAGGTCGTCAGGGGTATAAAACATGCAGCCGACGGCATTTTAATCAGTTTTTCTTGCCTCAGATGTCAGGTCCCCCCCCCCAGAGGGGAGCAGCAATATACATATGTAAGTAAATGTATAAAAATATGCATGTAATTTAAACCACCAAAACTTTTTCCCTTCAAAAGAAGCAAATACACCAAAAACGCTTTGAGCTTATAGAAGGAAAGAAGAGGTACACTAATAAAGAAGAAAAGGGGGCTGGTGGGAGGGTAACCCTGACTGTAACAGTGAACACTCGAACATCTACATTTATGGTAAGTGTACACAACTGTACTATGTTCTTCGTGCTTCACTGTTGCATTCATTACATTTGGGTAGAATCCCAAAGCTATGGAAGTGAGGATGGACTTATATAGCATTAGGGGAGGCTAAAAGGCCCTGCAGGACAGGAGTGGCAAAGCCTGTCCTGAATTTAGAAAAGAGAGGTAAATGGTAATGCTTAGTGAAAGTATGGACAGAGCTCCATGTAGCTGCTTCTAAGATGTCCTTGGTAGGGACCCCTCTGAGAAAGGCTGCAGAAGTAGATGTGGCCCTGGTTGAGTGGGATCTGACCCCCTTGGGGACAGGTTTACCATGGTGCATGTAGCAAAAATGGACACAATGGCTTATCCATTTGGAAATAGTCTGCTTTGAGATGACCTTCCCCTTTGACCCTGCAGCAAATGCCACCAGTAGTTGCTCAGACTTTTAGAGATTTTGGCCTGTTTAAGTAGAATCTTAGTTGCCTGTGTACATCCAGTGAATGCAGAATCCGTTCCCCTTTGTTTTGTGGATTTGGGAAAAAGGTTGGTAAATGAATGGTCTGGTTAAGAGCCACACTGGATACCACCTTAGGCTTAAAGCAGGGATTGGTCCTGAGGGCCACTCTGTCTGGATAAAAGATAATAAAAGGCTCCACTGCCATGAGGGCCTGTAGTTCTGAGAGCCTTCTGGCTGAAGTTACTGCTAAAAGGAAGGCTGTTTTCCAGGAGAGAAATCTGATGTCTGCAGTTGCAGCTGGTTCAAAAGGTGGCAGAGTAAGTTTCTCCAGCACAAAATTGAGGTCCCATGCAGGAGTCGGTGCTCTCCTAGGTGGCCTTAAACTTTTGGCCCCTCTGAGGTACTGCTTTAGCAGTGGATGAGAAAAGAGAGGAGGCTCTGTATTATAATGAGCCAAAATGGCAGAGGCATGGATTTTAATAGAGGAAAAAGAAAGGCCCTTGTGAAGCATCTCAGTCAAGTATTGTAAAATATGAGGAATATTGGGCATTGTTGAATCTATTCCTTGTGCTTGGTTCCAGCACAGAATCTCTTCCATTTATCTGCATAAGATTTTCTAGTGCTGGGCCTCCTGGCCTCCAAGATGACATCCATCAAGGGTTTACTGAGGGATGTGAGATGTGACACTAGTTGAGTAACCATGCTGCCAGATTCAGAGTTTGGAGCTGTGTGTGCAGAATATGATAGTTCTGCTGAGATAATAGATGAAGAGTCTGAGGCAAGTACCATGGGGGAAGTTGAGACATATTCCTTAGGAGTGGGTACCAATGTTGGCGTGGCCAGTCTGGAGCAATCAATCATTTTTGTTTTTTCTTGTCTGACTTTTATTAAAACCTTGGAGAGCAGAGGCAGAGGAGGAAAGGCATAGACCTAAAGGTTTTTCCAGCTGAAGGGTAGAGCATCCACTTTCCATACTTTCTTGTGTGGCATTCTCGTGCAGTATTTGTTTAACTGGTAGTTGTGGGGAGAGGCAAAAAGATCTATGTCCGGGCTCCCCCATTTCCGTATCAACATGTTGAAGACTTTTGAAACCAGTTTTCATTCATCTGGGTCCATGAGATTTCTGCTTAGGTCATCTGCCAAAGTATTCTGCCTTCCTGGCAGGAATTGAACTTGCAGACGTATTCGGTAAGTCAAAGCTGTGTTCCACAAATCCATGGCTAGTCTGCAAAGGGGGTAGGAGTGGGTGACCCCCTGCTTGTTTATGTACCACATTACTGTGGTATTGTCCATCTTTATCAGTAGTTCTCCTGGATGAAGATAGTCCTTGAAGGCTGTCAGAGCATTCTGTACAGCTAGCATTTCTTTCTGGTTGATGTGTAGGTGCATTTGAATTGGGCTCCATATGCCCTGAATGCATCGCCCTGCCATGTGGGTTCCCCAAGCGTAAGTCCGAGGTGTCTGTAGTCAAGGTCTGGATGGCTGGGGGTTGAGTGAAGGACAGTCTCTTGTTCTGGTGACAGGCTTCTGCCCACCCAAGGAACTCATTGTAGGCAAGGAATGATAGGAATCAGAGTTTCCAGGCTGTGAGAATGTTGACTCCATAAGGTTTAGACTTCTAGCATTGAGCAGCATTACCCTCAGATTTTGCTTGCTTGTACCCGTTACGGTGGTGAAATTGTCATTTGAACCTTGCCTAAAAAAGGCACTATAGGGGTGGCAAGATCTTTAGCCAATATCCGGAATCCCAAGGGTGACAGGTGCAGGCCATCTCTGGCAAAGCATCGTGGTCTGTCGATCATGTCATCCCAGGCAGACAGATACTGGATCCCCTTAGAATGACACCAGAAGCTTAGCTAATTGTTGAAGTCATTTTGTCCTTGTACTGTGGTATCATTTTGAGTGATGGCAGGATGCCACTCAGGGCTAGGGTCATACCTGCCTGGCCTACAAAATCGGACAGCTCCTCCATGTCTCTTCATGTAGTCCAGGGAGGTACGTCTCGGGTCATTCACACCAACATGGACAATGACAGAGTCATATTTGTACTTCTTGTGGAGTGACCCTAGTGCATGTGTTATGTGGTGAACCCTGGCACCTGACAGTCAGCTGACAGTAACTTTCTCCTTGTTTAGCCTGGTGAGTGGAACACCAGTGTGCCTGACTACTGAGTCACCTATGACTAGAGTGTTGGGTACATTGCTATGCCTTATGGGCTGTGGTTGAGTGGCACACTGAGTTTATGAGCTATGTGTCATTTGGGTTGTGTTGGCGGGGTGGAGGCTACTTGTATTTCTGCTTTGGAGGTCTCTGTTGCTCAAGCAGATTTTTATTGAGAGCCTCTGCGAATGTAGGTGTGTGTTTTGTGTTGCTGTGTGTGTGTGTGTGTGTGTGTGTGTGTGTGTGTGTTTTGGTGGTGTAGGTTTTGAGGGACTATGTGATGAGTGTGGTGTGGTGCAAGGATTTACCTTCTCCTCTTGACTATCTAGTCCAGTCTTGGGTGAAGAGAGCTTTGCTTCCAGTTTGGCTATATAAGTGCATCTCTCATAGGCTGTAGTGTTGGGTGGTAGGAGGAGCAATTGCTGCATTGCCCCAAGATGCACAGATTCATCAGGTAGACAGGAGAAAACACTGGGAGATGACCCTTAGACATGCCTGGATAGGTACTTATTTATTAAGTACTAAAAACTGTTTCCCCCTAGACAATTGAGGAAAGTTGAGTGCTGTAGTAATTTGTAGCTTATTTAGTGTTTACGAGTTCTGAACAAGTGCTGAGCTCACAAAAAAAAAAACAGATTTGAGTGCTAAAACTTAAAAAAACTGGCTAGTTCTAAGGGAAAATTTGAAGAGCAGACGTTATGGCGCCGGGAATACTTTAACCCTAGCTAGGCGGTGATGCATAAAGTGTAATTTCTTTTTTTACTATAACAGTGGCAAATGAGTAAACTGATTTAAACCAATTAACTAATAAAAAGTTAAAAACTGAGCTCCGTTCCAGGAATCTTCGATCAGACAAGTTCTAACTGCACACCCCTGCCATTAGGGTGCAGGGGAACCTTCTTCAAAAAAAGATGGTCTGGATTAGTGCTCAAGTTATACAAACAAACCTAGATTCAGCAGGTCTGAATTTAATCTATGCTACAGCAAACAAGGCATACCAATTTCAGAAAGAAACAGTTCAAATAAGCAGGCAAAACAAGCCTTTAACCAGAAACTCCTAGCTCAGAAGGGCAGAATCTACCATCTCCTCCCACAAGAGTGCAGACCACACATTCTTAATGTAAAATAACTGGCCCGAAGCCCAAGTGCTTAAACCAAAACTAATACACTTTTAGAATAACAGACACTAAACCTTCAATCAGCAACTCCCAACTTAGAAGGATGTAAGCTACCTGTCCTGCCACAACAGTGCAGACCACAAACATTCTTAATGTAAAACAATTGGTCCAAAACCCAAGCGCTTAACCAAAAGGCTTAGAATAACAGTTACAATTTAATCAGGTTACTATGCAGCAGAATGAATACAATTGAGTACTTTTAAGAAGAGGCAAAAGCAAAATAAAGTGCATTTTGTATAGTAAAGTGCAAGGAGAGAGGAAGGAGGAGCACAAGAAAAATTCAAGGTTAAGAACCTAACTGGGTTGGCCTTCTCAAATGTTCTCGCTGTATTAAGTAGAGTGACCACCAGACTGGAAGGGGTGTCCCAGATCAAATTTACAGTGGGGGTGGGCAACTGCAAAGCCACCAACTATAACAACACTACAAGAATAGGGTGGGGGAGGGGAAAACAGTTTCAGGACAGATAAACATAAAACAATTCCAGAAAATATATAAAATAATTCAGTCAGGCAAAATTAAGACAATGCAGAACTCCTGAAAGGTTAAAATGCTAAGAGATATACTTATCAATCAGCGATATATTTCCAGATTGTTTGAGAATCACACTTCATAGGTCGCACTGTTTGAATCCCATTGTTACCTTTTCATCAGCCATAGTGGAACAAGGTTATCTAACAGCAGTATAACACCAAAAAACAAGAGAGGAAAAGTACAGTTTTGTACCTACCATAAATGTAGATGTCCGATAGGAATGCATCTGCAGTCCTTACAAATGGGTTGTCCTGTCGTCAGGCAGCCCTTCGGTCGGCCGGATTCCAAAGTCTGGGTCTGGCCTCGGCTGGTGTCGCACTTCACCCGACGTCACAGCTGCAGTTATTCGGGTATAAAGGCATCAGCCGACGCCATTTTCCTCAGTGTTTCTTGCCCCAGATGCCAGGTGCCCTCTAGGAAGGCTAAATTTGGATAAATGCAAATGATTCCAAATAGTAGAGAGCAAATCAAAAAATAAGCATGTATGTACATATATATATATATATATATATATATATATATACAAACAAATACACCATAATAGATTCCCCCAGCTAGCTACAAGATGGGCAAATACCCTAGGAGTACCACAGAGGGGAAGGAAGGTGGGTAATCCTGACTGCAGATGCATTCCTATCGGACATCTACATTTATGGTAGGTACAAAACTGTACTATGTCCTTCAAGGATGCATCTGCAGTCCTTACAAATGGGTAGAATACCATAGCCAAACTGGGGGAGGAGGAGAAATGAAATTATGGTGTAGTTAAGATCCCTTGCAAAACAGCAGTGGCAAAACCTGCTCGGGATCTAGAGTATAAAGATAAATTATAATGCTTGGCAAATGTATGCACGGAGCTCCAAGTAGCAGCCTCTAAAATGTCTTTGGTAGCCACTCCTCGAAGAAAAGCTGTGGAAGTGGCTGTAGCCCTTGTAGAGTGAGGCCTGATGTTTTCTGGAGTTTTCTTCCCATGGTAGGAGTAACAAAATCTAATGCAATTTCCTATCCACTTAGAGATTGTCTGTTTTGAAATTGCTTTTCCTTCCATTCCTGTTGCATATGCTACCAGTAGCTGGTCAGTTTTTCTATTGCTCTTGGTCCTGTCCAGGTAGTAGCGTAATTGTCTATGCACATCCAAGGTATGCAGCAGTCTTTCTCCCCTGTTCTGTGGGTTGGGGAAGAATGTAGGTAAGTGGACAGCCTGATTCAGAGATACTTTGGAGACCACCTTAGGCATAAAAGTAGGATTTGTTCTCATGGACACTCTATCTTGATGGAAGATCAGGAAGGGCTGTACTGCCATTAATGCCTGTAGCTCAGATACCCTTCTTGCTCAAGTGATTGCCAGTAGGAAAGCAGTTTTCTATGATAAGTATTGTAATTCTGCTGTTGCTGCTGGTTCAAATGGAGGGAGTGTCAATTTTTCTAGTACAAAGTTCAAGTCCCATGCTGGCAATGGTGGCTTCCTAGGAGGTTTTACATTTTTAATTCCTCTCAGAAACTGCCTGAGCAGAGGATGTGAGAAGACTGGAGGATCCAAGTCGTATTCTGCTGAAATAGCTGATGCATTAATCTTAATGGAAGAATAGGACAGTCCTTTGTGGAAAAGCTCTGCCAAGTATTCCAGGATGTTGGCTATGTTTACCAGTGACACATTCTCTCCTTTTTCAGTACTCCAAATGGAATATCTTTTCCATTTTGCTGAATAATTTTTCCTTATTGAGGGTCTGCGAGACTCCAAGATAATGTCTTTAACCCTTTGGGATAAATTTGGGTTATTTGTTCTTATGCAATGTTCCAGGCAGTTAGCTGCAGTGTTTTCAGGTTTGGATGCAGGGTGTTGTAGTTGTTCTGTGTTAACAGCAAGGGAACAAGGGGTAGGTGCCATATTTGTTCCCGAGACATGCTCCTCAGTAATGGGTACCAATGTTGTCTTGGCCAGTCTGGAGCTATCAGGATGATCCTTGGACGGTCCTCTTTGATCTTCAATAGCACCTTGTGCATCAAAGGAAGTGGTGGGAATGCATATGCTGTCAGGTTTTTCCAACTGAAAGATAGGAGTCCACCTTCCAAGCAAGTGGGTGGTACGTCCTTGTGCAGAATTTCTTTAGTTGGTGATTGCGTGGGGATGCAAATAAGTCTATTTGTGGGAGTCCCCATTTTCTTGTAATGGTTTTGAAGATGTCCGGATGCAGCATCCATTCGTGGGCATCCGTGGTAGTCCTGCTTAGTATGTCTGCTAGAATGTTTTCTTTTCCTGGTACAAAGACTGCTTGTAACTGAACGTTGTAACTCAGGGCCACATTCCAGAGGTCCATTGCCATCCGGCATAGAGGGTACGAATGAGTGCCTCCCTGTTTGTTGATGTACCACATAATTGTGGTGTTGTCTGTCCTTAACAGTTGACCTTGTCGAAGAAATGGTCTGAATGTCTGAATTGCCAGTTTTACTGCCAGCATTTCCTTTTGATTTATGTGTAGGTGCAGCTGGTCTTGAGTCCATAAGCCTTGTATGCACTTGTCCAGCATGTGGGCCCCCCAACCGAGGTCTGAGGCGTCCGTGGTGATGGTTTGGCTTGGTTGAGTGCTGTGGAAGGGCAATCCTTTGTTTGATTGACAGGCCTGAGCCCACCATTGGAATTCTTGCTTCAGGCATGGAATTATTGGAATTTGGGTTTCTAGGCTGTGCTTGTGCTGAGACCATAAATTCCTTAGGTACCACTGTAACTTTCTCATATGCAGTCTGGCATGTGGAACCAATATTATGCAGGATGCCATGAAACCCAAGGCTTGCAGGACTTTTCTTGCTGTTAGATGGTTCTGCTTTGTTAATGCCAAGAAGTATAGAGGGAGTTGTTCCTGTTTTTCTACTGTTAGGAATGCCATTTGTTTCGATGTGTCCAGCTCTGCACCCAAGAAGGTTATCCTTTGGGATGGTATCAGCCTTGACTTGTTTATATTGACTGTGTATCCCAGGGCTTGTAGTAGGTAAATGACCCTTTGCAAGTCTTCTGCTAACTTGATTTTGTTGTCCGCTTGTATCAGGCAGTCGTCCAGGTAAGGGTAGATTTGGATTCCCTGGAGCCTGCAATGAGCAATTACTGATGCCAGGCATTTCGTGAACACTCTGGGCACAGTAGATAAGCCAAAGGGCAATGCTGAGAATTGATAATGCTCTGATCCTGCAAGAAATCTGAGGTATCTTCTGCAATTTGGTCGTATGGGGACGTGCAGGTATGCCTCCTTCAGATCTAGAGTTACCAGCCAAGACTCCTTGCCCAGCATGGGAAGAAGCTGCTGTAGGGTCAGCATTTTGAATTTTGGAACAATGATGAATGTGTTTAAGGCAGACAGGTCGAGAATAGGTCTCCATTTGCATTCTTTTCTTGGTACCAGGAAGAGTCTGGAGTAAAATCCCTGTCCTTGCTCCATAGCTGGTACCTTTTCCACAGCTCTCATTTTTAATAATTGAGATATTTGTTTTAGAGCTTCTGCCTTTTGATTTGGAGGTAGGTTTGGCATTCCTCTCTTCCTTGGTAGAGTATGGAAGTGAAACCTGCAACCTTGGTCTACTGTCTGCAAAATCCACTTGTCTCTTGTGATGTAATGCCAGTTTACTGACATCGGCTGAGGCAAGAAAGAGTCCCCAACGGGGTACTTAGCTTTTTAGAAGTCTTCGGTAGTAGTAGAAGTATTCGGTAGTAGTAATCTCTGGTTCTGACCGACTGGCACTTGCGAACAGCTTCTGCTTCGGGCGCCACGCGTCAAGAAAGACGGAGGAAAATGGCGTCGGCTGATGCCTTTATACCCGAATAACTGCAGCTGTGACGTCGGGTGAAGTGCGACACCAGTCGAGGCCAGACCCAGACTTTAGAATCCGGCCGACCGAAGGGCTGCCTGACGACAGGACAACCCATTTGTAAGGACTGCAGATGCATCCTTGAAGGACATCAACTGTAAATGCCAGTCAACAAATGAGAACAGGAAAATAGAAAGAAATCAATATTTCAATCAATAACCTCAAAAGGTAAAAGAGATTGAGGAAAAGAAAAGGCCTGTACCAGCGATGGTATGAAGAATACCAAATTTGGTAAGAAAACGGAAAGAGGCACTCAAACAAGTATAAAGACACTAGTGACTAATAAAAATAAAGGCAAATTATTATAGTTAAACTAGAAAAACTCAAAAAAAAGTTTTTGAAGTAAGTAATTCTAAATGACTTAGCTGAGAGCTGGCTTGACACGTCTTGATATCTACGTGGCAAATAAGTAACAGAGAGAGGGGCACTGTGGGTAAGCTTAGCTCGAGAGGTTTTTTGGCTGATGTGAGCTTATTATAAAGGCAGACTCAGTTCCGAGGACAGAACCGGCACCCATCAGTAATGAATGAATGAATGAAGATTAACATCAGATGGGTACTTAGCTTGAAATGCGGACAGCCGAAGGCAATCAAACAACTGGATTCCACGAGCTGGCGATCAGAAGTCTATAGATCACTGTGGCAGAAAAGTTCTACATTGGGTATGTGCAGACGTCACATATATAGCCGACATCGGTTTATGGCTCTGACATGCAACGTCACATGTATCCCTTATCCAAAGACGTTGGTATATTGTCCGGATGTGTGGTGCTGCATGCATCGACCTCCCTACTGTTATGAATAGTGCAACATGAGAATAGAAAGACATCTGCACATACAAGCACAGTTTTATGTTATAGTTTTACTGTAAAAAAAAACAAAAAAACGAAACAAAGAAAATGGATATAAACAGGACCACTTGAAACCTTCTGGAACAAATAGTGTGGAAACATTTTACAAAAACTGCAGGCTTCAATACCCAACTTCACTACCGAGTAACAGATTGATATAATGTATACTGCAGCGAAAATCAGCTGTAAAGGTAACTAGGTAGACGAGAGCTGGCATGTGCAAGTGCTTCTGAGTTTTCCTTAGATGTAATGCAGCAAAGCTTCACACAGTACCTCTTCAAGGCCTCTTAAATATCATAATACAATACAATATACACATATTAGTAATTTATTCAAGTACTTTGTGTCAAATTAATTACCATGGAAACCTACCTACTTGTGCCAGTTTAGCTGCAAAATACATTTATCAATCAAAAAGTGAAAAAAAATCATCACTCTTAAAGGTACAGATGTGTGTTTCATTACATTTCACAAGCATTTACTTGCATCACTTAGACATGCATTGAATTATTGAACAATTAATAGCATGGAAACTCAGCCACAGAGAACAACATGTTGTTGTAGCTGTCTATTCTAAATGAATGAGGACCTTTTCATTCCTTTACTCATCTACTGTTTAATTTTATCACAGAAAAAAACTTGCCTGTGACTTAAATAGGACCTGATGGACAGGCAGGTATGTATCCCAGAAACTACTACTCCTTTGGAATGGGTTCCCCCTCCATATAAAGCAGAGTTCCTCCCTAACCAAATTCAAATGTTACTTGGAGAACTGGATGGGGAATTGGTAATTCATCCCTGGTTTGGCATCTATGTCTCTAACAGACATAGGCAGTCGGTATATGATTCATCTCCTACACACATGCTTGCAAAGGTTTCACCTCCCAAGCCCCTGCTTACACTTATCAAGGGTACCAGAAATTGCTAAGAGATCTGGTATGCATGGCTAGACTTAAAATGGTCCTTATGGTCATTAACCTAGTATACATCTATGAACCTATGAATTCAAAATGTTAAACTACCAAATAATTTAAATTCTCATATATTTAAATTAACATTTAAGCTGAACCATTAATAGCATGTAAACTCAGTCATACAAAACAAAACTCTTCACTGCCTCTTCTACACAAATGGGACATTTCACCTCTTTGCACATCTACTGTTTAATTTTATCAATAAAAATGTTCCCTGACTGCCCATATTAACTCAGGATTCATGCCAAGCTTTAAGACAGTCTGAATGATGAAACCAGACCTATAATTAAACATTTGAAAAATGACATACTCTGACTCTCCTTACCATTTACTACAACATTCTGTTAAAAATGTTGCAGTCCTTTGTAACATTTACTCGAATATGTAAATAGTTTAAAGCATTTGGTCAAAATGTGTCAAATAACAAAATATTGCAGATTTTGTGTGAAGAATAAGATGACAAATGTAAAAAAAAAGATTACAGGTGCAATTTAACAAAGACACACATGCGTGGAATGGGCGTGTCTTCGTTGAAGGTTGGGTGTCGGACTGGCACCTCGGCACTGTAAAAAAAAATCTACAGCCAATCATTAGTGGACCGGAGTTCCGTTGTGGCAACCCCTAACTGGGAAAAGCCAAAAGAACAACAACAAGCAAGTTAAACCAGTCTTGGCTCAAAAACTAGGGCACATAGTATAACAAGCATGCAAAAGCAAATAAATGAAATTATAATACAGTCATTACCTTCTCTTTCTTTTCTTTTTTTTTCTTCTCGCCATCAGCATCTTTCTCTTTCTTGACATCTGCAGGCTTTTCTTTGGCCTCTTTATTATCTTTCTTCTTTATTTTTTTCTTCTCTGGGATTTTTTCAGATACATCCTCCTAACAGCCACAATTAAACAAATACACTTTTACAGTATGTTACACTTATACATTTGCAAATATATTTGCCACATCTCAGATGGCAATTCAGAAAAAAAAAATCAGCACAGCTATGCAGTAGTTCTAAAAAAGACAAATGTAATTAAAAACTCTTACCTTTATCTCTTTTTTTTTTTTTTTTTTGCGGTAAAAATCTACCCAAACCACTAAGGTATTTCTTCTTAATTTATAATAACTCACAGTGGGTTAATGGAGTTGGTAAGCTGGCTAATTTATTTTCTAACAGTGCCAGCTTTAACAACCCATCACATACGCTTGTTTAAATGACATATCAGGGAAGCAAAATATTTCCAATGGTTCTGTCCTTCCAGTTATATACAATACATATTACAGTGACTTCCTACTGCCTATTACTAAGACTGGATAGAATGCCACCTGTTCTGTCTCAGACTCCTTCTGATCTGGTAAGCAGCCATAACTTCAATGGAATCTTTTTTTCTATACATCTAATGCTCAGCTTATTACAGCTGCTAACATACATGTTCTTGTTCGGGTTCAGAAATGCTATTACAAACTGCCCTTTTCTAAAACCTATGTGAAGACTGTCAGCTGTGATCAACAGCTCACACTTAAAACACTGAATTTGCAGACTGTCTTAGATTAGACATTACTGCAGTCTGTACCAAGTTCAAAAATCTTACTGGTTTTCTACATACATTACTGCAACAAAAATCCATACCTAATGACTCTGTTTTAACTTGCCAGTTTGTATACGCAAAGCAGAAAATGCTGTGAAAAATACTAAGAGGAAGCAATGCAATATTTCAGAGAAAATAAAAATGATGTTCAGATAAACTTCATGAAAAGGTACACACAGGAAAATGAGAGTAACCAGCTTTTCTTTATATACTGTATTAGAGACACTGGATTAAAGAGAAGAAAAATCACTATGATAAAACCATGACATCATTCAAAGATTCAGAGTCTTGTAACCATTTACACTTTTGCTAGTACCTTCCCTCAGGCTGCCCTTCCTTTGTCCAGGGGGGACACACCAGCCAATCCAGAAATAAAACTGTAAACACCCATACAGTCATCTAAGGCTATGTTTAGCTATGTTTAAAAATAGACAGTCGCACTGCTTAACATGAAGGGGTAATTTATTTCAAGGTGTTTTTTAGGGGTGTAGATTTAAAAACCTGCATTTCTATTATGTTTTATCTAATGATTAAGATTTAGGTTCCTGGTTCTAGTGCTGGTTGAGCCACTGAACTTGAGATAAAGGAGGTCTGGGACAACCTGGTCTTTAATGCTATGTTAAGTAAGACTCAGATCTCTCTTCAAAATGGACACAGCTTCCAGACTCTTTTGATAGTTCAGGAACTTTACACATGATCTTTTCAATTAGGAAGCTTTGTGGTCTTCCAAAATGCTTAACATGTCTAGTGCAATTCTTCTTGAAGAGATGCTGCACTGATAATTGGCCTTGATTATCTCAACAGAGCTTGGCAATTAGCTGTGCTAAATTTGGATAGGAATATTTGGGGCCTTCCAAAATGCCTGATGTCTAGTGAGATTCATAATGAAGGGGTACTGTACTCGTTAATCGATTTTAAAAATGCCTAGTATAAAGGAATGATTACCTCCTTAGACCTTGATAATAATCCTTTCGCAATTAGCTGTGCTAAATAAAAGGATTTCCTGACAACTACTGTCACACAATGGTCAAAAAAAGAAGGAATTATTAACCCAATTTCTTATGTCCCTGACTACATTTTATATTCTTTACTGGTGTATTGTCTATACAGTATGATGAGGGGAGGAGTTGTCTACCAAAAATGATAATACAATTTTAGTATTTAGTTTGAGGCTATTTTTAGTATACCAAAAGTTCACTAAGAAAATTCATTCCAGAGGGCATGGGTCTCAGAAAGTAACTTAACACCACCCTCCATTCTGCAAGTGTCTGCAAACATTATTAGTCATGTCTTGGCTCTCTGCCAGAAGTTCTAAGAAGTAAGTGCCAAAAAAGAGAGGTCCCAGGAACTAGTCTGATGGACAAAGCTGGTCACTTTCAAATTATATGAGGCTCCTGCGATTCACACTGTGTGGCTTCTGTCTTTTCGCAAATTTATTATCCATCTTACCACATGTCAATTTTTAAAGCACTTGACTTGTGTACAATGTCAGCATGGAGAATGGTGTTGAAGGCTTTAACCAGGAATAGATATGTGCCTCATGGCCATTGTATGAAGCCTCAGTAACCCCTCTGAAGAACTTTACCTGATTCATCAGACAGGATTCTAACCTTCAAATAAACCAAACTGTTTGGGAGTCAAGTCTAACAAGTTTCTTGTTACTGTAAATTATTAGATCAGTTACAATACATTCCATGGCTCTGCAGACAAGGCTTGTAAGACAGATAAGTTTGTAATTACCTAGGCTGGCTATAAAACCATCATTATTTATGGGTATCAATAATGGACTGTGCCACAGATCTGACACAAAACTTAGATTAGACAGTTTAAAGGAGTGGGTCTGCAAGAACACGTTTAACACTATTAATTAAAAGTACAGTTGTGTACAATTACCATAAATGTAGATGTTCGAGTGTATTCACTGTTGCAGTTATTACATTTGGGTTATCTGCTTGCAGGTAGCCCTCAGTCGGCCTGATTATCAAAGTCTTGGGTCCTGCGTTGGTTGCGGTCTCATCTTCCATGACGTCAGGTAGTCAGGGGTATAAAAGCATGCAGCCGATGCCATTACATCAGTTTTTCTTGCCCCAGATGTCAGGTGCCCCCATAATGAGCAGAAATTATATGCATAAGGTTACACCTCCAACAAAAAAAGCAAATACACCAGAAAGCTTTAAAAACAGTAAGCAAGAATAGAGGTATAAGTCAATAAAAGTCAGGGGGCTGGAGGAAGGGTAAAGTACAGTTGTGTACACTTACCATAAATGTAGATGTTGGAGTGTATTCACTGTTCCAGTCATTACATTTGGGGTAATCTGCTGGCAGGTTGCCGTCAGTCGGCTTGATTAACAAAGTCTTGGGTCCCTCATCGGTTGCTGTCCCCTCTTCCATGACGTCAGGTCATCAGGGGTATAAAAGATGCAGCCGACGCTATTACATCAGTTTTTCTTGCCCCAGATGTCAGGTGCCCCCTAAATGGGGAGCAAATAAAATTAAAATACACCAAAATATATATACCTCCAATCCCAAAAGCAAATACACCAGAAGGGCTTTTAAGCCTAGTGAAGGAAGTTAAGAGGTAAAATCTAAAGAAGAAATAGGGGGTTGGAGGGAGGGTAACCTTGACTGCAACAGTGAATACACTCGAACATCCACATTTATGGTAAGTGTACACAACTGTACTATGTTCTTCGTGTTTCACTGTTGCAGTCATTACATTTGGAAATGGTTTGCTTTGAAATAGCATTTCCCTTTGCCCCTGCAGCAAATGCCACCAGCAGTTGTTCAGATTTTCTCGGAGATTTTGTTCTGCTTAAGTAAAATCTAAGTTGTCTGTGCACATCCAATGAATGCAGAATCCACTCCCCCTTGTTCTGTGGATTAGGGAAGAAGGTTGGCAAATGAATGGTCTGATTGAGAGCCACATTGGATACCACCTTAGGCATGAAGTATGGATTGGTTCTTAGGGATACCCTGTCTGCATGAAAAATGGTGTAATACTCCCCTGTCATAAGAGCCTGTAGTTCTGAAATCCTTCTAGCTGAGGTGACTGCTAAAAGGAAAGCTGTTTTCCAGGAAAGAAATTTTAAGTCTGCAGTTGCAGCTGGCTCAAAAAGTAGGAGAGTGAGTTTTTCCAGCACAAAATTGAGGTCCCATGCAGAGGTTGGTGCTCTCCTGGGTGGTCTCAAGTTTTTGGCCCCTCTGAGGTACTGTTTTAGCAAAGGATGGGAGAAGAGGGGAGGTTCTGTGTTGTAATGAGCTGAAATGGCCGAGGCATGGATTTTTATTGAAGAGAAAGACAGGCCCTTATGAAGCATCTCAGTCAAGTATTGTAAAATCTGAGGGATGCTGGGCACTACTGTGCTTATACCTTGTTGTCGATTCCAAGCACAGAATCTTTTCCAGTTGTCAGCATAAGATTTTCTAGTACTAGACATTCTGGCCTCTAAAATGACATCCATCACAGGTTTGCTGAGGGATGCTAAGGGTGAATTTAGTTGATTAGCCATGCTGCAAGATTCAAAGTTTGGAGCTGAGAGTGCAGAATTTGGTTGTTCTGCTGAGACAGCAAGGTAGATGTCTGAGGCAGGTGTCACGGTGGAAGGTGTGACACATTGCGCAGGAGTGGGTACCAGTGTTGTCGAGGCCAGTCTGGAGCAATCAAAATCATTTTTGTTTTTTCCTGTTTTACTTTTAGAAGAACTTTGGAGAGCAGAGGCAGAGGAGGAAAGGCATAGACTGATAGGTTCTTCCAGCTGAAGGATAAAGCATCCACTTTCCAAGCTTTTTGGTGATGAATACTTGTGCAAAATTTGTCCAGCTGATAGTTCTGGGGAGAGGCAAATAGATCTATGTCAGGGCTCCCCCATTTGCGTGTCAACATGTTGAAAATCTGTGGTTCCAGCTTCCATTCGTGTGGCTCCATGAGATTTCTGCTTAGTTCGTCTGCCAGTGAATTCTTCCTTCCTGGCAGGAATTGAGCTTGTAGTTGTACTTGAAAGGCTAAGGCTGTGTTCCACAGTGCCATGGCTAGTCTGCAGAGGAGGTAGGAGTGAGTTCCCCCCTGCTTGTTTATGAACCGCATAACCGTGGTGTCTGTCTGTCTTTATCATCAACTGTCCTGGAAGTAGGTAGTCCTTGAAGGCTGTCAGAGCATTCTGTACAGCAAGCATTTCTTTTTGATCGATGTGAAGATGCATTTAATTTGGGCTCCATTTGCCCTGAATGCACTTCCCTGCCAGGTGTGCCCCCCCAAGCGTAGTCTGATGCGTCTGTAGTCAGAGTCTGGGCGGCAGGGGGTGGTGTGAATGTCAATCCCTTGTTTTGATGGCAGGCCTCTGCCCACCATAGGAACTCCAGTTGCAGGCAAGGAATGATCGGAATCATTGTTTCCAGACTTTGACAATGCTGACTCCATAGACTTTTTAAGTATGACTGCAGTTTCCTCATATGCAGTCTTGCATATGGAATTAAAAGAATGCAAGAGGCCATGAACCCCAAGGCTTGCAGAATTTGCCTTGCAGAAAGCATGGTTTTTGTGGCCACCTGTTTGAAGTAAGTCACCAATTGAGTTTGCTTCCCTGGCGTAAGGAAAGCCATCTGGGCGGTTGTATTCAAGCTTGCACCCAAGGATACCAGTTGTGATTTCTTTTCGTTTATAGTGTACCCTAGACAAGTTAGAACCCTTTTTACAAATGCCAGATGTTTTAGAAGAATGTCCTTGTCTTCTGCCTGTATTAGACAATCGTCCAGGTAGGGATATATTTGAATTTTTCTTTGTCTGCAAAATGCAATTACTGGAGCCAGGCATTTTGTAAAGACCCTGGGCACAGTAGATAAGCCAAAGGGCAGTGCAGAGAACTGGTAATGCAAGTAGCCTGCTTTGAAGCAAAGGTATCTTCTGCAGGACACCCTGACTGGGATATGCAGGTATGCCTCTTTTAAATCTAGAGTTGCCAGCCAGGCATCGTTGCCTAGCATAGGAAGTAACTGTTGAAGAGACAGCATCTTGAATTTTGGAATGTCCAGAAAGGTGTTTAGAGTAGATAAGTCCAGGATTGGACGCCATGATTTGTCTTTTCTGGGTGCCAGGAAAAGCCTTGAATAGAAGCCTTGTCCCTTTTCCTCTTCTGGTACTGGTTGTATAGCCCCATGCTCATGAGGGAAAGTACATGTTTCTGGGCCTCTGCCCACTGATTTGGGGGCAGGTCTGGCCATCCGTTTGGAATTGGCAGCGTGTGGAAATGAAATGTATACCATTGGGATACTATATTTAAAAACCATTTGTCCTGGGTTATAAGTTGGCAGTTTTTTGCATGAAGTGCCGGTTTTCCTCCCAAAGGGGCGGTTAACTGGTAAGTGCTTGGAAGGCATAAAGGAAAGTCATTGAGACTGCTTGCCATAGGGAGGTGTCTTGTTGCTTCCAGATTTGGAAGAGGAGGCACCCCATTGTTTTGTTCTTTAAGTCCCTTGTGACTGAAACAGGGTGCCTTTGGAATGCCTGGGTTTGGCTTGAGAGGCTCTGGTTGGAACTGGAAAGGACCAGTTCTTAGTAGGGCAGTGCCTACTGAATCTTGGAGGTTGTACCTGTAAGAAATCTTTCACAGTTTGCATAGATTTAGCTTTATCTTCCATCTTTTTTAAAACTTCTTCAGCTTTAATACCAAAAATACGGTCCCGTTGTAAAGGAGCATCCAACAATTTTGCTTTAACATGATCAGGCAAAGTTTGCTCTTTGAGCCAAGCATGCCTTCTTAGCACAGAGCCAGTCACAGCAGCCCTGCAAGAGGCCTCTAAAGAATCAAAACCACATTGCAAAGTATGTTTTCCAACTTGTTAAGCTAAATGCAATAAATCCTGTAATTCTTTGTTTTCCACACAGTCAGATATCAACATCATTTTCTGTTTAAGCAGCCCTATGAGATGCTGCTGATATTTAAGCATATGAAATTGACAGTTTAAAGCTCGGATTGCCAAGGTTGCAGAAGTATAAACTTTCTTACCCCATCTATCCAGCGCCCTGGAGTCTCTATCAGAAGGGGTAGGATTTTCAGCAGTAGAGGCCTTAATACCTTTGGGACCCTGAGAAATGGTTTTGGGGTCAGCAGTAGGATTTTTGAAAAGGAGTTTGTGTGAATCAGGAACCCTGTAGTATCTATCTGGTTTAACAGGAGCTGGAGGCAGAGAATCTGGTGAAATACTAGATTCTGAGAAAACATCATCAGCAATGTCTAGCACAGGAGGTATACAGCCAAAGAACTATGCTGAGGAAGAAGAAGAAAATCCCAAAGTCTCTTGAGATTCAGAGAAATCCTGACTTTCCCAGTGGAAATGATCCCTTACAGCATGTAAAGTCTCTCCAAAGGAAAAATCATCTGGTGGAGAAGCAGAAGGAATGGAATCTTCTGCATCAGAATCCTTATAAGAGGGAACAGACAAATCCTGTTCATTAGAAGAATCAGAAGAAATAGAATCATGTTAAGTAGATTCATAATCAATGTCTTGCCTAGGCCTCATAGGTAGGTACTAGGCTATTGGCCCAAGGGCCTACGTAAGCCTAGCCAACAAGGTTCCCTGACTTACGCCACCCAAGAAAGTTATTTTTCTGTGCCACTATTGAGCAGACACACAGAAGTGATCCCAGGGGTGTATTTCCTATTTCCCATTCACTCATCAAGATTTTTCTTGAAGAGTGCTAATGAAGAACTTTGCTTGACATAGATGGGTAGCCTGTTCCAGAGTATGGGAAGTCTCTGGGATAAGAATCTATCCCTCCAGCATGTCCTGTTTATTGTAGTGACAAAGTTTAGGTCCCTACAGTGTGTAGCTTGGAGGGATTGGGATTTCTTTAGGTGTAGCATGTCCAACAGCTCTGGGTTTGACATAGCTTTATATGTTAGGCAGAGATCACCTTGGAGTAGGCGATATGCTACAGAGTAAAGCTGGAGTTTTTTGAGGCGGTCAGTGTAGGGTATTTGTTTGAGTCCATTAATCCTCTTTGAGGTACTTCTGTGGCCTTTCCAGCTGCTGCAGATGTCTTGTGAGGTACATTCCAAAAGGGGCGTTGTACTCTATAATGGGTCTAATGAGTGTCGAGTAGAGGGGAACGATGACCTCTTTTTTCCTGGATGAGAACCCTTTTACGATGAGGTGTGCCACGTAGAAGGACTTCCTGACTACTGTGGCGATGTGACTATCAAAGGAGAGACTACTGTCCACCTGGGTCCCAAGGTCTCTTATCACGCATTTGGTGTTAAGTAGATTGCTGCCTATGTGGTAGCTCATGGGTACAGAGTTTTTACCAAAGTGGATGACACTGTTCTTTTTGTCATTGAGCTTGAGGCCGTGGCTCTGACACCAGGTGTATGTCTCAGCAAGGCCCTTCTGTAGGATGTCCACATCATTTGGGGACTTGACTATGGCTCCTAGTTTGCAGTCATCTGCAAACTTCGTTAGCCAGAGGCCTTCTGTGTTAGCCTGTACTTCAGAGAAGTAGATACCAAACAGGAGAGGTCTCAGGAGGGAACCCTGTGGTACCCCACTTGTCACTGGTTTGAGGTCAGATTTGGAGTCTGCAACTTTTACAGTGTGGGTTCTGTCAGTGAGCCAGTTGGCAACCCATCTTGTGACGTAGAGATTTATGCCTAGTTTATTGAGTTTAGCTATAATTCCAGAATGGGGGCTGGTGTCGAAAGCCTTGGCGAGGTCAAGATAGGCTGTGTGAACCACCTTACCCTCATCTACGGCTTTGGTGACTGCCTCAAAGAAGTCGATCGGGTTCAAGAGGCATAATCTGCCTTTCACAAACCTGAACTGGGTAGGATCCAGAGTTTGGAGGTTACTAATGTCTGTGTTTATGAGTTCCATGATGATACGTTCCATGGCCTTGCAGACCAGGCTCGTCAGGCTAATAGGTCGATAGTTCCCGGGATCAGTGGTGGCTCCCCCTTTGTGGAGTGGGATAACTGTTGCTATGAGCCCTGATGCGAGGCTATTATTGACCATGGTGCTTAAGTGGGGAGCCAGCTTGTTCTGAAGTTCGTGTAAAATGCAGCCTGGGATGTTGTCCGGTCCCATGGATGCTGTCTTTTTGGCTTTAGAGAGTGCAGCTTTCACCAGCGTAGTTGTGATTACAGGGACTCTGCATTCTTCCTGTATAAATATGGGCCCTTTAGGGGGTGAGGGGGGGGGGGTAAAGTTAGCACTGAACCTGTCTGCCAGGATGTTGGCAATATCTGTTGGTTCTGTAATTTTCGTGCCTTTGTGCTGTAACTCAGAGCAGATCTGGGTGTTGACATTGAGATTCTTGATTTTCGTAGCTAGCTTTGGAGGGATCTTATAAGGGATCTCAGCTTCTTACTGAGGCTGATCAGGGTGCTCCTCCACTCATGGGATTTTACTCTCTTTTGCAACAGTTTCTTCCTTCTGTTGTACAGTTTGTTTATGGCAGGGGACCACCAGATTGGCTTCCTTTTTTTGGAGGATAGCGTATTGGTTCTGTTTGGGATAGCACGATCCATGCACTCATGTAAGTGCTTACAGAGTGCAATTGTGTAGGATTTCATGAAGCTCACTACTTCTGTCTTAATAAGCATGAAGTTGGTTTGGAGAAATTTTTTACTGTGGTTTCCTTAATGGGGGGTGGGAGTGGGATGTGGATATCAAGGGTGATTAGCTTATGGTTGGATCGGACCAACGAGGAGTTGACTTCAGGTATGGAACACTGGTCACTCATGTTGGTAATGACTAGGTCTAGGATACTGTTGCGCCTGGTTGGGGGTGTGGATAAGTTGATCTAGGGCATTGGAGTTTATGAATTCCAGAAAGTGTTGCGCTAAGGAGTTGCTACACGAGTAGTTTTCCCAGTTAATGGTGGGGTAGTTGAAGTCGTCCATTATTAGGGTGTTTGGTTGAACCCTAATATTTTCCAGTACAGCAAGAAAAGAGGAGTGGGAATCCTGGGACATGGTGGGGGATCTGTAGCAAGCTACAATTTGGATTGCAGTTTTGCCCAGAGTTAGTTGCACTTGGATAATCACGGATGCATTATGCTGAGCAAGGAGGGAGCTGGCTACACCTGATCAGAGGAATTAAATCTTCAGCCATTTTGATCATCTGTTTTTTAGGCATGGGGGCCTGCACATGTGGCCCAGACATCAGTTTCTTAGACAGATTTAGATTTTGGCATTAGTTTTGAAGATGGAGTCGGTCTAATATATAAATCCGTAGGTCTGAAAACACCCTCAGAAGCTGGTGCCTGCACAGTGGCTCTGGACCCATCTAAGGTAAAGACATCCGTGGGTTCCAAAGTTGAAGCATCTTGCGGCATACCGGACTCCAAATGGGTCTCAGTAGAGGCCTGCAAAACAGAAGTAGCAGGTTATCAGGGGCTGCAAAAGTGCCTGAGTACCAACGAACTGGTGACTTGCTTAGGTGAAGCGTCATCGTTGGTTTTTGTCCTCGACGGGCTAGCTCTGTCTTTTTCTTTGCGTTTTTTTTTTTATGAATTCCGGTTGTCAGATTGCTAACCGACAACATTTCTGGACAATTGAAACGTGAACCAAAATACTGTGAAGCAAAAGAGTACCTATGTTTAATAGTGCGTTGATTAAATTTAGCACAAAACCGACAGCAAGGCACGTTGTGATCAGGGCCTAGGCAAGGAATACAGTACAAGAGAAAATCCTTATGAGGTATTTGCTTCCCACAAGTAAGAGATCATGAAATTAGCCATCGGGAAGAAGGAAGAAAAAGTTTCCCCAATGGGGTACTTAGCTTTTAGTTGAAGACTTCGGTTTTGAAACTTGAAAACGAAAATTTCAGGAGTCTGCTGACAAGCACTTGCAAAGTGCTTCTGCTTCGGGCACCGTGCAGCAAGAAAGAATGATGTAATGGCGTTGGCTGCATGTTTTATACCCCTGATGACCTGACATCATGGAAGAAGGGACAGCAACCGACACAGGACCCAAGACTTTGTTAATCAGGCCGACTGACGCCAACCTGCCAGCAGATTACCCCAAATGTAATGACTGCAACAGTGAAACACGAAGAACATCCAGGACTGCAACAGTGAATACACTCCAACATCTACATTTATGGTAAGTGTACACAACTGTACTATGTTCTTCGTGTTTCACTGTTGCAGTCAATACATTTGGTAGATTCCCAAAGCTAAGGAAGGGAAGAAGCAATTAGATAGCATTAGGACCAGCTATAAGGCCCTGCAAGAATGCAATGGCAAAACCAGCTCTGGATATAGAAAAAAATGGCAAGTGGTAATGCTTGGTGAAGGTACTGAACAAAACTCCAGGTAGCAGCTTCTAGGATGTCCCGGTAGGCACACCTCTGAGAAAGGGCTGTAGAGGTAGAGGCAGCCCTGGTTGAATGTGGTATCCCCTGTGGGGTAGGTTTTCCATGGTGCTTATAGCAGAAATTATTGCAATGGCCTATCCACTTAGAAATGGTCAGCTTTGAAATGGCCTTCCCCTCTGCCCCTCCAGCAAATGCAACCAGCAGCTGTTCAGATTTCCTGAGAGGCTTAGCCCTGTCCAAGTAAAATCTAAGTTGTCTGTGCACGCTCAAGGAGTGCAGTATTCGTTCCCCTTTGTTCTCTAGATTACAAAATAAGGTTGGCAAATGAATGGACTGAATAAGGGCCACAGTGGATACCACCTTGGGTATAAAGGAGGGACTGGTCCTGAAGGAGACCCTGTCCGTATGAAAGATGATGAAAGGCTCCGCTGCCATGAGGGCCTGTAATTCAGACACACTTCTTGCTGAAGTGTTTGCTAGAAGGAAAGCTGTTTTCCAAGAAAGGAATTTCAACTAAGCATTTGCAGCTGGCTCAAAGGGAGGTAGAGTGAGCTTTTCCGATACAAAGTTAAGGTCCCAGTCTGGAGTAGGGGCTGTCCTGGGTGGTCTTAAGTTTTTGGCCCCACTGAGGAATTGCTTCACCAGTGGATGAGAGAAGAAGGCTGGCTCTGTATTATAATGAGCTGAAATGGCCGAGGCATGAATTTTGATGGAAGGAAAGGAAAGGCCCTTGTGAAGCATCTCAGTTAGGTATTGAAGAATGTGTATTAAATTGGGCACTGTTGTGTCCATCCCCTGTGTTTGGTTCCAGGAACAGAATCTTTTCCATTTTTCAGGGCAGGATTTTCTAGTAATAGGCCTCCTTGCCTCCAGAATGACATCCATCACTTGCTTACTGAGGGATGGTAACACAGAGATCATGAAATTAGCCAGGCTGCAAGGCTCAGGGTTTGAAGCTGTGGGTGCAGAATCTGGCCCACCTGCTAGGACAGCAGGGCAGGGGTCTAAGGCAGGTGCCATGGCTCCAGAAGTGACACACTGTGCAAGAGGGGGTACCAGTGTTGGTGTGGCCAGTCTGGTGCAATAAGTATTGTCCTTGGTTTGTTGTTTGATCTTTAGTAGCACTTTGGAGAGGAGAGACAGAGGGGGAAAGGCATAAACTAATAGGTTTTTCCAAGTGAAGAACAGGGCATCCACTTTCCAAGCTTGTCTGTGGGGAGTCCTTGTGCAGAATTTGTCCAATTGGCAGTTCTGAGGGGAGGCAAACAGGTCTATCTCTGGGCTCCATTTGTTTCTCAAATGTTGAATATCTTTGGATCCAGTTTCCACTCATGTGGGTCCATGAGATTTCTGCTTAGGTCGTCTGCCAGTGTATTTAGCTTGCATGGCAGGAATTGAGTCTGTAGATGCACTTGGTAGCTCAAGGCTGTGTTCCACAGAGCCATGGCTAGTCTGCAGAGAGGGTATGAGTGGGTTCCCCCCTGCTTATTTATGTACCACATAACAGTGGTGTTGTCCGTCCTTACCAATAATTGTCCTGGAAGAATGTGGTCCTTAAAGGCTGTCAGAGCATTCTGTACAGCTAACATTTCTTTTTGCTTGATATGCTGGTGCATTTGACTCGGGTTCCATTTGCCTTGAATGCACTGCCCTGCCAAGTGAGCACCCCATGCATAGTCTGATGCGTCTGTTGTTAAGGTTTGGTTGGCAGGGGGTAGAGTGAATGGTAGTCCCTTATTTTGGTGGCAGACCTCTGCTCACCAAAGAAACTCGAGGCGTAGGCAAGGTATGATAGGAATCATTGCCTCTAGATCCTGTGAATGTTGACACCATAGGTTTTTGAGATACCATTGCAGTTTCCCCAATGCAGCCTTGCATATGGAATTAGAAGAATGCAGGAGGCCATGAATCCCAAGGCTTGCAGTATTTGCCTTGCAGATAGCTGGGTTTTTGTGGCCACTTGTCTGAAGTAGGTTGTCAAATTAATCCGTTTCTCTGGCATGAAGAAAGCCATCTGGGAAGTTGTATTCAAGCTTGCTCCCGGGAATATAATTTGTTGACAGGGTACCAGTTCTGATTTCTTTTCATTTATTGTGTACCCCAGACAAGTCAGTACCCTTTGAACAAAGGTCAGATAATTCAAAAGTGTGTCCTGGCTTTCTGCCTGAATTAGACAATTTCCAGATATGGGTATATTTGAATATTTCTTTGCCTGCAGAATGCAATGACTGGAACAAGACACTTTGTGAATACTCTGGGCGCAGTAGATAAGCCAAAGGGCAATGCAGAGAACTGATAGTGCACGTAGCCTGCTTTGAAGTGTAGGTATTTTCTGCAAGACTCACTGATAGGGATGTGCAGGTATGCTTCTTTTAAGTCTAGTGTTGCCAACCATGCATCTTTGCCTAGCATAGGAAGCAGCTGGTGAAAAGTCAGCATCTTGAATTTTGGAATCACCAGAAAGGTATTTAGAGTAAAAAGATCCAGGACAGAACGCCATGTATTGCCTTTTCTGGGTACCAGGAAAAGTCTCGAATAGAACCCTTGTCCCTTTTCCTCTACTGGTACCAAATGAATAGCTCCCATGCTTAAGAGAGAGAGTACTTGATTTTGGGCCTCTGCCCACTGATTTGGGGGTAGATATGGCCACTTGCGTGGTGTTGGTAAGGTGTGGAAGTGAAATCTGTATCCTTGGGACACTATATTTAAAACCTATTTGTCCTGGGTAATGAGTTCCCAAGTTTTTGGCCTGCAGACCAATCTTTCCGCCTAAAGGAGCATTCAGTTGGGAAGTCCTTGGAAGTTTTAGAAGCAAGTCATTGAGACTGTTTTCATAGGGGGGGGGTCTTACCACTCTCTGATTTGGGTACGGAAACCCCCCACTGCATAGTCTTGCTTGTCCCCTGGGACTGAAACCTGGGGTTTCTGCTATGTCTGGGTTTGGCTTGAGAAGACCTTGAAGAGGCTAGAAAGGACCAATTCTTAGAGGGCCAGTGCCTACTAAATCTAGGAGGCTGAACTTGTAACAAATCTTTAACAGTTTGCATGGATTTAGCTTTATCTTCCATCTGTTTAAGTACTTCCTCAGCCTTGTTGCCAAACAGGCGGTCCTGATTTAAGGGTGCATCCAACAATTTAGCTTTAACATGATCAGGTAAAGATTGCTCCTTAAGCCAAGCATGCCTTCTGAGCACAGAGCCAGTAACAGCAGCCCTGCAAGAGGCCTCTAAAGAATCAAATCCACATTGCAAAGTATGTTTTCCAACCTGTTCAGCAGAATGCATTAAATCCTGTAATTCTTTATTTTCCGCACAGTCAGGAATCAACATAATTTTCTGTTTAAGCAATCCAATAACATGTTGTTGATACTTTAACATATGAAACTGGCAGTTTAAAGCCTTAATGGCCAAAGTTGCAGAAGTGTAAACCTTCTTACCCCATCTATCCAGCTCCCTGGAATCTCTGTCAGAAGGGGTAGGATTTTTAGCAGTAGAAGCCTTAATGCCCTTGGGTACCTGTGAAATAGTCTCTGGATCCGCAATAGGATTTTTAAAAAGGAACTTGTGTGAATCAGGAACCCTGTAAATATCTGTCAGGTTTTCTGGGATCAGGAGGCAAGGAATCAGGGGCCAAACTAGATTCCAAAAAAGCATCATCAACAATGTCTAGTACTAGAGGAATAGCTAAAGGCCTATACTGAGGCAGGGGGTAAGAACCCCCTAAGCCTCTTTTTTGAATCAGAAAAATCCTGTATTTCCCAGTGGAAATGCTCTCTTAGAGTATGTAAGGTTTCACCAAAAGAAAAATCCTCTGGAGAAGCAGAGGGAATAGAGTCGTCTGCATCAGAATCCTCATAAGTAGATATGGGCAAATTCAGATCATCAGAAGAATCAGAAAAATCAGAATCCTGGTCAGACGATTCATAAACAATTTCAGTTCCTGGTCTGTTAGAAGGGGGAGGCTGGCTTCCCCTGATTAGAGTTATAAGATCTTCAGCCATTCTTACCATTTGTTTTTAGGCATAGAGGCCTGAGCATGCGACCTGGGCGTCAGTTTTTTAGGCATGGTTCTAGACTTAGGCCTAAAAGAAGAAGGAGGCATCGGTTTAATATGCAAGTCTGTAGGCCTGAATACACCCTCAGAAGCCAGTGCCTGCACAGTGGCTTCGGACCCATCCAAGGCAGAGACATCCATAGGTTCCATAATTGAAGCATCACACGGCATACCTCTGAATGGGTCTCAGTAGAAGCCTGTGAATCAGAAGTAGTGGGTAAGAGGGGCTGCGAAAGTGCCTCACTGAGTACCGGCAAACTGGCGACTGGCTTCGGAGAAGCGTCGTCGGCAGTTTTGGACCTCAGCAGTCTGTCTCTGTCTTTATCCTTGCATTTTTTCGGAATCCCGGTAGTCAGATGGCTAACAGACGACATTTCTGGATAATTAAACCGAGAACCGAAATATTTAGAGGCGAAAATATACCAATGACGGATAGTGTGCTGATTAAATAAAGCACAAAACCGACTGCAATGTACGTTGTGGTCAGGGCCTAGGCAAGGAATACAGTACGAATTAAAATTTTAATGAGGTATTTACTTTCCACAAGTAATGCAATTATTAACTTTTACTGACATCAGAAAGGAGTAAGAAATAGTTTCACCAACGGGGTACTTAGCTTTAGTTGAAGACTTTGGTTCTGAAACTCGAAAACGAAAATTTCAGGAGTCGGACAACCGGCACTTGCGAACTGCTTCTGCTTCGGGCACCGCACGGCAAGGAAGACTGACGTAATGGCATCGGCTGCATGTTTTATACCCCTGACGACCTGACGTCATGGAAGGAGGGACAGCAACCAATGCAGGACCCAAGGCTTTATTAATCAGGCCGACTTGAGGGCTACTGCAAACAGATAACCCAAAAGTGATGACTGCAACAGTGAAACACGAAGAACATCAGGGAAAGAGCAGAAGTTTTACCCTCAGAGTCTAGCAGGTCAGAAACAACCTGACAAGCCTGAGAAAGGAAAGTCAACATATCAACATATACCTGGACAGATGGGTCTGATAACTAATAGCTCTAAAGGCCAAAGTAGCCAAGGTGTAAACATTCTTACCTACCCTTTCCATGATTCTGCTGTCTTTATTAGAAGGCAGTAACTTGGGTGAAGGAGGCAAATGACAGGGCTTAGCAGAGGAGACACCACTGAGAGGTCAGCAGCAGGACACTTGTACAAAATGTTACAGTCATCAGGCACTCTATAAAACCTATCAGGTTTCTTGGGAGCAGGGTCAGAGAATCAGGAGAGTCACAGGCATTGGAAAGCGTGTCCAACAAAGCAGTCAAAAAGTACAGTTTTGTACCTACCATAAATTTAGATGTTCGAGTGTATACACTGCTGCAGTCATTACACTTGGGTTGTCCTGCCATCAGGCGGTCCCGCAGTCGGCCAGTATACCAAAGTCTTGGTTCGGCGTCGGTTATCGTCACCTCCTCTCTGACGTCAGAGTGCCAGGGGTATATAAGATGCAGCCAACGCCATTTTCTTCAGTCTTTCTTGCCCCAGATGTCAGGTGGCCCCAAATAAGTAGGCCATATACCAAGTAAATGGATACATATAAGATAAAATATAAAATAACAGAATATACAAAACTGAAAGCAAATACACCCTATAAGCACACAAGAGGAAAGGTGCGAAAAAAACCCATCCAGGAAAAGAGGGGAAGGAGGGAGGGATAGCTGGACTGCAGCAGTGTATACACTCGAACATCTACATTTATGGTAAGTACAAAACTGTACTATGTTCATCATGTTACACTGCTGCAGTTATTACACTTGGGTTGAATCCCAAAGCTGAGTGTGGGTGGATGGAACTAAATAGAATTAGGAGTGGCTATAAGGCCCTGCAGGACTGCAGAGGCAAATCCTGCTCTGGATTTGGAGTATAGAGGAAGATGGTAATGCTTAGTGAAGGTATGCACTGAACTCCAAGTTGCAGCTTCTAAAGTATCCTTGGTGGGAGTTCCTCTGAGGAAGGCAGCAGAGGTGGCAGTAGCCCTGGTGGAATGAGGCCTAATGATACCAGGTACAGTCTTGCCATGTTGGATGTAGCAAAAACGAATACAATGTTCTATCCACTTAGAAATTGTTTGTTTTGAGATAGCCTTTCCCTGTGATCCAGCAGCATATGCTACAAAGAGTTGATCCGATTTTCTGATGATTTTTGTTCTGTCCAAATAGAACCGTAACTGCCTGTGTATGTCCAATGAATGGAGGATCCTTTCTCCTTTATTCTGGGGATTAAGGTAAAAAGTGGGCAGGTGGATGGATTGGTTAAGAGCCTCACTAGAAACCACCTTTGGCATGAAAGAAGGATTTGTTCTTAAGGAAACTCTGTCCTGATGAAAGATGATAAAAGGCTCCACTGCCATAAGAGCCTGCAATTCTGACACTCTCCTTGCTGAAGTTATAGCTAATAACAAGGAAGTTTTCCATGACAGAAATTTTAAATCTGACGAAGCCGCTGGTTCAAAAGGTGGTGAAGTAAGTTTTTCCAAAACAAAGCTGAGATCCCAAGCAGGTGTTGGTGACCTGCGGGGCGGTCTTATGTTTTTTGCCCCTCTAAGGTATTGCTTTAGAAGGGGGTGAGAAAAAATTGGAGGATCCGTGTTATAGTGAGCAGAGATAGCAGAGGCATGAATCTTGATGGAAGAAAAAGAAAGTCCTTCGTCCAGCATCTCAGTCAGGTATTGCAATATCTGAGGAATGTTTGGAACAAGAGGATCTAAACCTTGAGGCTGGTTCCAGGCACAGAACAGTTTCCATTTATCTGAGTAGGATTTCCTGGTGCTTGGCCTTCTGGCCTCCAAGATGACATTCATAACAGCTTTAGACAGAGGTAGAGATGCTTGTGTAATTAATAAAATTGCCATGCAGCTAGATTTAAGGTCTTTAGCTGGCTGTGCAGGATTTGATTGTTTTTCTGAGTTAGAAGATGAGGCATTTGTGGTAAGATCCATGCTGGGCCTTGAGCCATGCTCTTTAACAGTGGATACCAGTGTTGACGTGGCCAGTTTGGAGCAACGAGGATCATGTGTGGCCTCTCCAGTCTGGTTTTCAGGAGCACCTTTGACAGAAGAGGCAGTGGTGGAAAGGCATATACATGAAGTGTTTCCCAACTGAAAGATTAGAGTGTCCACTTTTCATGCCAGTGGATGGTAAGCCCTTGTGCAAAATTTTTGTAGCTGAAAGTTCAGAGGGGAGGCAAAAAGATCTATGCTGGGGCTCCCCACTTTTGAGATATCATACTGAACACTTGTGGATTCAGTCTCCATTCGTGAGGATCCATGATGTTTCTGCTTAAGTCGTCTGCCAGAGTATTTTTCTTTCCTTGCAGGAATTGTGCTTGTAGATGCACTTGGTAGGTTAGTGCGGTATTCCATAAAATCATTGCTTGTCTGCATAGGGGGTAAGAATGTGTGCCCCCTTGCTGTGTTGATGTACCACATCACTGTGGTGTTGTCTGTTTTTATTAAAAGTTGTCCTGGCTGCAGGAGGTCCTTGAATGCTGTCAGGGCGTTTTGTACAGCTAGCATCTCTTTTTGATTGATGTGGAGATGCATTTGGCTTGCAGACCACTTGCCATGGATACATTGCTCTTCCATGTGAGCTTCCCAGGCATAATCCGAGGCATCTGTTGTAATTGTTTGTGTGGCCATGGGCAGAGTGAAGTGCAGGCCCTTGTTGAGATGGCATGCCTGTGCCCACCATTGAAACTCTTGTCGAAGGCAAGGAATGAGAGGTATTATTGCTTCCAAACTGTGGCTGTGTTGAGTCCACACACTTTTCAGATACCATTGTAGTTTCCTCATATGCAGTCTGGCATATGGAATTAACAGAATGCAAGATGCCATGAATTCCAAGGCCTGCAGAATTTTTCTTGCAGGGAGTTGGGTCCTTGTTGCCAATATTTGAAAGTATTGAAAGAGATGTTGCTGCTTGTCTGGTGTGAGATACACCAGCTGGGCCACTGTATTTAATCTGGCATCCAGGAATATTATCTCTTGTGAGGGTACTAGATTGGACTTCTTTCGTTCACAGTGTACCCTAGGCATATAAACAACCTTTTTACAAAGTCCAGCTGTTGTAGAAGAATGTCCTCGCTTTCTGCCTGAATAAGACAGTCGTCCAAGTAAGGGTATATCTGAATGCCCTTTTCTCTGCAATAGGTAATTACTGGTGCTAAACATTTTGTGAAAACCCTGGGCGCAGTAGATAAGCCAAAGAGCAGTGCAGAGAATTGGTAATGGGTTGAACCTGCTAAAAATCTGAGGAATCTTCTGCAATTTTGTCCGATAAGGACATGCAGGTATGCCTCTTTTAGGTCCAACGTTACAAGCCAGGACCTCTTGCCCAGCATGGGAAGAAGCTGCTGTAGTGTCAACATTTTGAATTTGGGAATGTCCAGATAGGTATTTAGAATGGAAAGATCCAGGATGGGCCTCCAGGCTTTGTCCTTTCGAGGAACCAGAAAAAGTCTTGAATAAAATCCCTGTCCTTGTTCCAGTACTGATACTTTTTGAATAGCTCTCATGTCCATGAGAGTTGCAATTCGTTTTTGAGCCTCTGCCCACTGATTTGGCAGCAGAAATGAAATCTGTAACCATGAGCTATAATGTTTAGAACCCATTTGTCGTGGGTAATCAAATGCCAATTGTGCCTGAAAAGAGTCAGTTTTCCCCCAAAGGAGCTGCAAAAAGAAATGCACTTGACAGCTGGAGGGAGGAGTCATTGGGACTGTTTTCTAGAGGATATGGCCCTGCCCTCACCTCCCTTCTGGGTAGGGGCACTCCATTGCCGAGACCTGAAGATGCCTTGTGGTTGGGCCTCTGCCTCTAGGGCGCCTGTACCTGCCCCTCTGGAAACTGTCTGGGGATGGAAAGGACCAATTCTTAGTTGGCCAATTTCTACTAAAGCGAGGGGGCTGTACCTGTAAGAAATCTTTTACAGTTTGCATAGACTTTGCTTTATCCTCCATTTTCTTTAAAACTTCCTCCGCCTTAACTCCAAATAACATATCCTGCTGCAAAGGTGCATCCAGTAATTTAGCTTTGACATGATCAGGTAAACTCTGTTCTTTCAACCAAGCATGCCTGCGTATTACAGATCCTGTAACAGCTGCTCTACAAGAAGCCCCTAAAGCATCAAAACCACATTGCAAAGTATGTTTTCCAACTTGTTCTGCTGCATGTAACAAATCTTGCATTTCTTTATAATCAGAGATTTCTGAATTT
Source organism: Protopterus annectens (assembly GCF_019279795.1). Taxonomy (NCBI): domain Eukaryota; kingdom Metazoa; phylum Chordata; order Ceratodontiformes; family Protopteridae; genus Protopterus; species Protopterus annectens. Next base: position 1,955,989,866 of record NC_056739.1, read on the forward strand.
GGCAACATTTTTAATTTTAGTTGAGACATTAAGTATTGTTGATACTTTAACACGTGAAACTGGCAATTCAGGGTCCTCATGGCCAAAGTTGCAGATGTGTATACTTTCTTTCCCCATCTATCTAATGCCCTGGAATCCCTATCAGAAGGGATAGGATTCTTGGCAGTAGAGGCCTTAATCCCCTTGGGACCCTGAGAAATAGTCTCACGATCTGCAACAGGGCTTTTGTACAGAAATTTGTGAGTTTTGGGAACCCTATAGTATCTATCTGGTTTCACTGGGGCTGGGGGTAAAGAATCCGGATTTAGGCTAGATTCAGAGTATACATCATCCACAATATCCAACACTGGGGGAATAGCTAGAGGTCTGTGTTGCGGCAATAACCGGAACTCTCTGTGCCTTTTCCTGGAGACAGAGTAATTCTGGCCCTCCCAATGAAAATGCTCCCTCATGGTATGTAAAGTTTCCCAAAAGAATAATCCTCTTGTGGGGAAGCTGAGGGAATAGATTCCTCCGCATCTGAATCTTCATAAGGGGGGAAAGGATACCCTTGGTCTGAAGAGGAAACTGAGGAGAGGGAGGCCTGGTCAGAAATATCAAAATCCACATCCTGTCTAGGTCTTTTATCTGGAGGGGGATGGGAACCCCTGATCAGGGTGATTAGGTCTTCAGCCATTTTGAGCATTTGTTTCTTAGGCATGGGGGCCTGAGCTGGGCCTGAACCTGTTTCTTCAATTTGAAAGGAGTCTTAGCCTTTGAATGGGATCTAATGGTGATAGAAGAAGGCCTGAAAACCCCCTCAGTAGCTGAAGGCTGATCAGTGAGGGCAGATAGGCCAGATACTGCTAAAGGGATGCTGTCTGTGGGGCCTACATCAGGCAAGTCTGTAGGCCCAGCCATGTCCACGTGGGACTCAGAGGGAGCCTGTGGCTCCATAGTAGCGGCCGTCAGAGGCTGGGAAGTCTGTTCACTGAAAACCGGAGAACCGGTGTCCGGCCTAGCAGAGGCCTCGTCGTCCGGTTTGGGTCTCGGATGGCGTTCTCTGTCTTTGCGTTTTTTAAGTAAAGCAGTCGTCGGTTGCTCCAACGGCATAGTATAATTCAACCATTTCCCAGAATAAAGTCGGGCACAATCAAACCGACGTGTAATAGTACGTTTGTTAAACCTAGCGCAAAACCGACAACCAGTGACGTCGTGGTCAGGGCCCAGGCAAGGAATGCAATAAGAGTGAAAATCCTTATGAGGTATTTGCTTCCACAAGAAACACAATTATTAACTTAAACTGACATCGGTCTGAGGCAAGAAAAGTTTCCCCAACGGGGTACTTAGCTTTAAAGAAGACTTCGGTTCTGAAACTCGGATTGAAAATTTCAGGATTCGGCCGACCGGCACTTGCGAACTGCTTCGGGCACCACGCGGCAAGAAAGACTGAAGAAAATGGCGTCGGCTGCATCTTGTATACCCCCTGGCGCTCTGACGTCAGGGAGGAGGCGACGACAACCGACACCAGAGCAAGACTTTGGTATACTGTCCGACTGTGGAACCGCCTGACGGCAGGACAACTCAAGTGTAATGACTGCAGCAGTGTAACATGATGAACATCAGGAGGAATAGCAGAAGGTTTCAGAGATTTCATTTGCAGCAGCTCATAGTACCCTCTTATGGATTTCAGAGACCTGAGCACAATCCCATTTAAAAAACTGAATCATCCTGGATATTTTTTTAAACACCTTTATTGAATTATCACTTGCGACACAAGCACATTTACATTTATATAAAAGTAATCTAACTGTATTAACAAGTTAAACTTAAAACATTATGCTTCAGATATATTGCTATACATCATATAACCTAAGCAAAATTACATAAATTATTCAATTCCTGCCCCCTTTTCTAAACAAGAAACATCTTTATTAAACCATCACTTACAATAGCAAGCATACATTTATATAAATGAAGACAAACCACACCAATACAATCCTAGTTAAAAACATTTTACATCACAGACCATACTGACACATTCCCAACTGCAAACATTATACATCACTTATAATCTACCCAATCATTTAAGTCAAACATTACACAGCTCACTTAAGTCCTGGCTTTTTTTAAATCTCATTCCTCTCATGTATGCACTGTTCCCAAAGTTCCCATTTTTTCCCTATGAAGTTTGCTCCTACCTTTTTCTAAAGATCTCAATTTCAGTTGTTTTATCTCTGATACTATATTTGCTGCTTCTGATACAGTTGATTTAGATTCAGATTTCCATTTTCTAGTACCTGCTTTTGTGTCAGCCATCATAATTAGAGACAACAAAGCATTATCATTGTCTAGGCAATTCCGATTCTTTATCATAGCTCAAAAAAATCATCTCCCTCGTCGCACCAGTCTGCCCACCCAGCATCTCTAACACTGCATCCCACAGGAAATCCTTAAAGTCTGCGAGCTCACTGCACTCCCAGAAAATGTGTTCCCAATTAACTTTCTTGCCCATCAGACCTCCAACATTTGCTCTCTACATGAGGAAAATTTCTCCGACGTCTACTTGGGGTATAAAAAAATCTATGTAAATATTTCCAAGCAAAAATCCTAAATTTTCTGGATTTTGCTGCATATTTGGGAGACCTACATATAGCCTCCCATTCTTTTTTTGTGAATTGCTTATCCAATTCTCTCTTCCCAATCTTTTCTAACCTCTTCTGATTGATTCATATATTTATCATGCAATATTTTATATGCTCTAATTATTCCTTTTTTAATGGCAGATTCTGTTCTACATTCTACTAGAAACGCTACCAGTGCTGCTCTTTTGTTTAGGGCCCCCATATTTCTTTCTCTTTGCTTATACTCTGATATCAATCCATATCATCCTGGAAGTTGTCTCCCCAAAAGAAATTTCTTCAAAGGGAGTATCAGGACTGTTAGATTTCTCTTCCTCTGACTCACAGCTCAAATGAAAATTAATCTGGAAAGAGTAATCAGGGGATTCCTCATCAGAATCCAACTCATCCTCCAAGGAATCCTGTTCCCTGGGACTTTTAAAGAGAGTAGAGGAACAATGGGGGAGCTGGAACAGAAACCCCCTGAGGAGGTTTTAATTGACATCAAAGAATTAAGCAAACCCTGAGAGAAAGCCCGCCACTCACTCAGTGGATCCCTAGGAGCAGGAGAGACAGGTTTAGTTTTTTTGTTTCCTCTTTAATGGGACGTCTTCCCTATAAAACAGTTCTGAAAAGGTTCTGACCCAGGACGGTATCCAACAGTAGTAGCTGGGACTTCTTCCCTAACTAAAATCTGAGGAACACCCCTAGGGCCTTCGGAAATAATCAACAGTGGTTCCCCATGAACATCCGAAATGGACATCTGCAAAGCCAGACCCATGCTGCCCTCCACCCAATTGTGGCAGAGGAATCAGACAACAAAGCTGGGCAAAACTCCTGGTTCTCACTCACCTCGAGAGAAACATCTGGCGGAGGCTGGACAGTGGAAGATTGCAGTCTTGGTTTCTTAACCTTCTTCTTTCTCAGACGGCTGACCCTAGGGGCAGGAAGTTCCTTCTACAGTATCCTTAGAAAGAAGCATAAGTCACTGATTCTCCAGACAATGCAAGGGAAGAAAGCCTTCTCAGAGAAACCTTACCCTGTGGGAAGCCATGAAGGTGTTAATGCCATCAGAGCTTGTGGTTCCAAAACTCTCTTGGCAAAAGTTAAGGGCTACTAATAAAACAGTTTTCCAAAGTACAAAGTTTCAAGGAACAACTGGCAGCTGGCTCAAAGGGGGCTGCAGACATTTTTTCCAGGACACAGTTCAGGTCACAAGGAGGACAGATGTGTTTTCTTGGTGGCTTAATACGCAGGACGCCATTCAAAAACTGTATGACCTCAAAACATGTAGAAAAGGGGTGGATCTATAGGCAGATATGACGGAAAATGAGCTTTCACAGAAGAGTATTGCCAGACCAGGAGTTGAGCAACTCGCACAAGTAAGAGCACAGTTAGCATATTGAAGAGCTGAGCTAGCATAATGGTTAAGGTCTTCACTTCCCATGTACAAGGTTCGATCCTGACCTTCGGCCAATGTCTGCATGGCATTTGCATGTTTTCCTTGAGAGTTTTGTGCAGTGCCAGGGTTAGACACTCGACTGTGTAAAAACTGGCATTAGGGGATTTGATTGTGTTGACTGTCACTAAAAATGAGCACAGATATTTGCCAGTGGTAAGTGGGTTGAGGACCCGGCTTACACTGACCTATGTCAGGGATACATACTAACAGTGGGAGGCGTTTATGTCCCTACCATAAAGCCCAACAGTACTAGATCAATAAGCTACTGGCCAGCCGGTGTCCAGCTGCACAGCTTGGGTTACCTGAGACTGCTCTGTTAAGTGAAAGCTGGAAGGTAAAACCAATCAACCTGTCAAACACGAACTAAGGATTGCTGCACACAATATAGGTTAACGGACAGGACAAAGTATGGAAGTGGATGACATTTATTTTATTTTTAGTTTGTTAACTCGGGTACAGCACAATATGGAAAGGTAGTGAGCAAAGCCACCTGGGCTTGGGTTCCGGAGACTACTACATAGGGGAGAGACTAGAAATGGTGTGGGACTTGTGGTAAGGGTGAGAATTCAGAAGACAAAGGATGTCACCAGAATTAGTGACAAGACTCATAGCAATCAAACTCCAGTATAGTAAGGGAAGTATTCATAACTTCAGCCTATCCCCCATAGCAAGGTTGCAAAAGTGAAGAGGTGAATGCATTCAGATAGCAGTTGCAGAAAGTACAGCTGTGTACACTTACCATAAATGTAGATGTTCGAGTGTATTCACTGTTGCAGTCATCACCTGTGGGTTATCCCGGCTGTGGTAGCCCTAGGCCGGCCCGAATACCAGAGTCAATGTTTTTCTGCGTTGGCTGCTGTCGCTTGCTGTCTGATGTCAAGTCATCAGTGCTATAAAGGAAGGCAGCTGATGCCATTACATCAGTTTTTCTTGCCTTAACCAGTCAGAGGCTCAAATAAATATGGTAAAGTGGTCCCTGGTGGCTGCCACCATTAGAAACTTGTCTCCCTAAAGAAAGAAGATGTAAGGGGGATGGGAAACCAGGACTGCAACAGTGAATACATTCGAACATCTACATTTATGGTAAGTGTACGCAACTGTAGTATGCTCTTTGTGTTTCACTGTTGCAGTCATCACCTGTGGGAGGATTTGCAAAGCTGAGGGGTGGTAGGATTAATAAGAGACATATGAATGGGTCAGCATGACCTGCAGAACTGCAGAGGCAAACCCTACCCTACCCTTAGAAAAGAGAGGTAGGTAGTAATGCTTGGTAAAGGTGTGGACAGAAATCCAGGCGGCAGCTTCCAAGATGTCCATGGTGGGAACTCATCTGAGGAATGCTGTGGAAGTGGAGGCTGCCCTAGTGGAATGGATTCAAATAGACTGGGGGAGGGGGTCCCATGCAATCTATAGCAGAAATGGATACAGTGCGATATCCATTTGGAAATGGTTTGTTTGGAAATGGGCTTCCCCTCTGCCCCTGGGGCAACGCTGACAAGTAGTTGGTCTGTTTTCTTGAAGGGTTTAGTATGGTCCAGATAGTATCTGAGCTGTCTGTGCACGTTTAGTGAGTGCAGAATTCTTTCCCCCTTGTTTTGAGGGTTAGGAAAGAAGGTGGGTAGATGTATGGCCTGGTTGAGAGTTACATTAGAGACCACCTTGGGCATAAAGGAGGGATTAGTCCTCAGGGAGACCCTGTCTGCATGGAAGATGATGAAGGGCTCAATGGTCATCAGTGTCTGAAGTTCTGAAACCCTTCTGGCTGAGGTGATAGCTAGGAGAAAAAAATCAGTCTTCCAGGAGAGGTATCTTTGTTCTGCTGAAGCAGCAGGTTCGAAGGGAGGTAAAGTTAGTTTTTCCAAAACATAATTCAGGTCCCAGGCTGGAGTGGGTGGCCTTCTGGGAGATCTGATATTAGAAGCCCTTCTGAGGAATTGTTTGATTAGGGGATGGGACAACAGGGTCTGTTCTGTATCAAAATGAGCTGAAATAGCTGAGGTGTGGATTTTAATAGAGGAGAAGGAGAGGCCACTATTAAGTAGCTCCGCTTGGTAGTCCAGGATAAGAGGGATGGAAGGTTGTGGGGTACTGTTCCCTCTGGACTGGCTCCAGGAGCAGAATCTTTTCCATTTTCCAGCGTAAGATTTTCTGGTGCTGGGCCTTGTGGCCTCTGTGATGTCTAGGACCTGTTTGCTTAACAGGGACCCCTTGTTTGCCTTTAGATTATTACCCATGCTGATAGTTTGAGAGTCTGCAAGTCTGGGTGCAGCATTTCCCCCCCACCTGAGTCAAGAGGTCTGAGATCAGGGGAAGCTGCCTGGGAGGGCTGTAAATTCAGGCTGCGCAGTAAGGCATACCAATGTTGTCTGGGCCAACCTAGAGCAATGAGGATGGCTTTTGGTCTCTCCTCCCTTATTTTGGTCAGTATCTTTGGAATAAGAGGAAAAGGAGGGAATGCGTACACAAAGAGGGTGTTCCAGGTGAAGGTCAAGGCATCCACTTTCCACGCTAGGCGGTGATGCTCCCTGGTACAGAATTTTTTCAGTTGATGATTGAGAGACAAAGCAAAGAGATCCACCTCTGGAGTCCCCCACGCCTGAGTGATATGTAAAATTATTTTTTCTGTGGAGCTGCCATTTGTGGGGGTCCAGTAAATTTCTGCTTAAGTAGTCTGCCAGGGTGTTGTTGATCCCTGGTAGGTATTGGGCTAGCAGGTGTAGTCCCATGGAAGAGGCTGTCAGCCAGAAGTTCATAACTACCCTGCACAGAGGGTACAATTGGGTCCCTCCATGTTTATTGACGTACCACATATTACTGTGGTGTCTCTTTTGATAAGGAGAACCCATGGCTTGACATGGGGCTTGAAGGATGTCAGAACCTTTTGTACTGCCATCAATTCCTTCTGGTTGATGTGTAAGGGAAGGTGCTGGGCATCCCAAAGATCTTGGGTGCACCTGCCTTCTAGGTGAGCGCCCCAAGCTATGCCTGAGGCGTCGGTGGTAATGGTCTGCCCAGCTGGGCAAAGGGTGAAGGAAAGACCCTTATTCTGGGCACAGGCCCCTGCCCACCAGAGAAACTTGGCCATTATACAGGGGATCAGAGGGAGAGAGGTCTCTAGAGGTTGAGTGCTGACACCAAACTTTCTTTAGGTGCCACTGAAGTTTTCTCATGTGAAGCCTGGCCAGAGGAATTAGAAGGATGCAAGATGCCATGTACCCAAAGACTTGCAGGAACTTCCTCGCAGTGAGTTGACTTCTGGAAGCCAGCCGAGTAAAAGAGAGAGGCAGGAAGCTCTGCTTTTCTGTGGATAGGAAGGCCATTTGGGATGCTGTGTCCAGCAGTGCTCCCAAGAAAATTATCTTAATGGTGGGTGTTTGCTTTGATTTCTTCTCGTTGACTGTGAACCCTAAGGAGGTTAGGAGGGCTTTGACAAAGAGGAGATCCTTGAGGAGCTTTTCTTTGCAATCTGCCTCAATGAGGCAGTCATCCAGGTAAGGGTAAATTTGTATATTTTTCTGTCTGCAAAAGGCTATGGCCGGGGATAAGCATTTGGTGAATACTCTGGGAGCAGTAGATAAGCCAAAGGGTAGCACAGAGAACTGAAAGTGTTGTGAGCCTGCTCTGAAGCAAAGGAATTTCCTGCAGGATTCCCTTACAGGGATGTGGAGGGAGGGTTCTTTTACATCTAAGGTAACTAACCTGGCATTTGTTGTCAGTATAGGCAGCAGCTGCTGGAAAGTTAGCAGTTTGAATTTGGGGACCACCAGAAAGGTGTTCAGAATGGATAGATCCAGGATGGGGTGCCAAGTGCCCTCTTTTCTGGGAACAAGGAATAGTCTGGAATAAAAGCCTTTGCCTGTTTGATCTGAGGAGACAGGTTCTACTGCCCCTTGGGATATGAGAGTTTGGATTTGTTTCAATGCCTCTGCCCACTGATTTGACGGTAGGTCTGGGCACCCTCTTAGAATTGGGAGTTCGTTGAAGGAGAATTTATATCTCTGAAAAATTATCTTTAAGACCCATTGGTCCTTTGTTACAGAAAGCAAATTTTCTTTGCAGAGGGAGAGCCTTCCTACTAGTTTTTGGTGAGTGAAAAGAGGGCAGAGGGGGGGCGAAGGAGTCATTAAGAGTTTTTCCCATAGAGCGATGGCTTAGAACTCCCTGCCTTTGGAGTGGAAGTGCTCCACTGTTAAGTTCTCTGCTGTCCCTGGGGTAAAAGTCTGGGCGGTCTGTCCCTGCGGGGTTTACCTTGCCCTGTCTGCTAGGTGTGGGAAAGGACCAGTGTTTTGTGGGAAAATTCCTGCTGAACCTACCAGGTTGTACCTGAAGGAAATCTTTTACTGTCTGCATAGATTTTGCTTTGTCTTCCCTCTTTTTAAGCATGTCTTCTGCTTTTACTCCAAATGACTGGTCTTTATCCAAGGATGCATCAAGTAATTTAGATTTGACAATCAGGAAGAGGTTGTTCCTTCAATCATGTAAGTCTCCTAATGACAGATCCTGACACTGCTGTCCTGCTTTAGGCTTCTAGGGCATCATACCCACATTGAAATGAGTTTTTAGCCACTTGACAAGTAGAGTGCAGTAAATCTGCTAACTCTTTCAAATTGGTACAGTCAGGAAAGGTTAAAATCTTTTGTTTTAATAGTTCCAAAGTGTGTTGTTGATATTTTAAAATGTGGAACTGACAGTTGAATGCTCTGACAGCTAAAGCTGCAGAGGTGTATACTTTTTTATCCCATCCGTCCAGAGCTCTGGAGTCCTTGATGGAAAAGGATTCTTTGCAGAACTAGCCTTAGCTCCTTTTGGTCCCTGTGTAATGACCTCTGGGTCTGCAGCAGGATTTCTGTACAGGTATTTGAGAGAATCCGGTACTCTGTAATACCTATCAGGTTTTCTGAGAGAACGTGGGAGGGCATCAGGAATTAAGCTGGATTCATGGAAGACATCATCAACCACCTCTAAGATTGGAGGAATGGCCAAGGGTCTATGCTGGGGCAGGTCTAGAAACTCTCTTAGTCTTTTCTTAGACTGAGGGAAGTCATGGGATACCCAGTGGAAATGTTCCCCGAGGGTGGGAAGGGTTTCCCCAAAGGAAAGATCTTCTGGTGCGGAGGCAAAAGGAATGGATTCCTCTGCATCTGAAACCTCATAAGCAGTCAGAGGTTGTTGTTCCTCTTCAAAATCTAAACAATCGGACTCCTCAGAATTCTGTTCTGTCAGAATTTCAGGAGAAAGGTCTCTTTTCCTTTTAGAAGTTGTGGCCTGACTACTCCTGATAAGGGAGATAAGATCCTCCACCATTTTAAGCATTTGAGCTTGGGGTGGTGGAGCAGGAGTAAAATGGTGGCTAGAGGTAGTTTTCCTAGGAGTGACCTTCCTTCTAGGCCTAAGAGTATCCTTTGGTCTGAGAGAAACGGTAGTCAGAGGAGAAGACATCAGTTTTTGTCCAGATGTGGTAGTGCGAAAAACCTCCTTGGAAGCCGGTGCCTGCATCACGGCTCCAGACCCAACCAAGGCAGAGACAACCAAAGGCTTGGAAGACGAAGAAGACTTCTGCAGCATACCGGCCTCCAAACGGGTTTCACTAGAGGCCTGCGAAGGTACTGAATTGGGAATCAGGGGCTGTGAAGGTGCCTCAATGAATTCCGGAGAACTGACTACCAGCTTATTGGTAGAGTCGCCGGAAGGCTTAGCCTTGCGTGGTCTGTCTCTATCTTTATCCTTATATTTTTTTCAGAATGCCTTAAGGATTGTTGGCGGACATATGCCATTTCAGAATGGGAGGACGGAAGATGAAAATACCGGACTACAATAAGAGCTCCATGACGAATGGTTCTCACGTTAAAGAGGGCACAGGACCAGCAACGGTCTGGGCCTAAACAAGTGAAGCAGTGTGAATGGAAGTCTCAGTGTGGTATTTGCTTTCCACAGGCAAGACAATTGTTAACTTTTTTGACATTGGTTATGCAAGAAAAAAAGATCGCCAACAGGGTAATTAGCTTTAGACATTTTCATCTGTAATTCAAACTCTGGTAGCGACCGACCGCCACACTTGCAAACTACTTCTGCTGCGGACTCCACGTCAAGAAAGACGGCTTAGGGCAAGAAAAACCTGATGCAATGGTGTCAGCTGCCCTCCTTTATAGCATTGATGACCTGACGTCAGACAGCAAGCGACAGCAGCCAATGCAGAAAAACACTGACTCTGGTATTCGGGCCAGCTGAGGACTACCTCAGCAGGGATAACCCACAGGTGATGACTGTAACAGTGAAACATAAAGAACATCCTACTAGATAAAGCAGAATAGGAGTTGGTGTTGATAATGGATAACCAGAATGCAGAATCCACATATCAGGATAGATGGAACAAGCTATGAGGACTGCCCAGGTCCACATAAGTGGAGCATTAGGAATAAAGGAGAGGCCATTCCTGACTTCTGTCTGGCAAATGACTTGATGGTGGCCAACACGAATCAGCAAGAGGAAGAGTCACAAGATGACATACAATTCCTCCTACTACAAAAAGTCCACTGGGTTAGAATCAGTGACTTGAAAGACATCCCCAGTGATCTCTGAATGTTTTCTCTTCCCAAACAAATGAAGACCTGTGGCATCCCCCTGGCAGTGTGCATGATAACTAATCCTTGTTATCCCATTACAGTCCACTGGTGTACTGAACCACTTAACCAATCTTCCTCCTCCCTGAAAATAAGCTTCATCCAACTACAATCTCTCCCTGGAATACAATGCTTAACAAGAGCTAAACCTATTACAGTCCACTGGCATACCGACCAGCTTAACCAATCTCATCTCCTACCTGAAAACCAGCTTCATTCAACTATAATTTCTCCTGGAACGCATTGCTTAAACAGAGCCAAAGTATGCAAGCTCAGCATTTTCTAGCTCAATTTTGTTACATCTAAAGTGTACAACTGATGCTTGTGACTTCTCTCTTTTTAGTGTGCACACTGCCAAGGGTTTTCACCCTCCCCCTTCTATTTCCTTTAACTTTGAAACACTCATCTGCTTCCTCTGCTTGACCTGTGACTACGCTCTATACCCTCTATTCTCTATGTCTATATGTAGGTAACAAGCTGCTCTTCCTCTTGACAGACCCATTTTTTTCTCTCTATAGTCCCTACACCTTTGCTCTGTCACCCAACTCTTTCCCAAATCTTACTCCCCTCCCCTTTATCCTCCTACATCTGCCTTTCTTCTCCTGCTGCTTCTCTTCCCCTCATCTCTTCTAGCTTAATCCCTTTTGTGGACTGTATTCCTTGTTCATACTCTACCATGGTTCCAATAGCTATCCTTTACTGCCTTACCTTCTACTGCAGCATCTTCTCTCCTCACCGATTGTTTTCTGATGGGATACAGATGTGACAGTGGGGCCCCGCTCCATTTAGCCCTCACTCCCCTTGTGCTTCTCTTTGCTCTCGTTCCCCCCAATTCCCACCCACCCCCACTATTTCTACATTTATACTCTCACAACCACATCACTTCTAATCAGCTCCTCCCCTTCCTGACCAAACTTCTCACAGGGATACCCTAGCGCCTCTTGTTCTCCACACCTCTTCCTCTCTGTACTCCATACTCTATCCCATTTCATCTTTCATTCACCACTTGTTTGTATCATTCAACCTTCCTTTACCCTCGTCGACCTTTCTATTCCTGCCTCCCATTCTCACCCCCTTTCCAGTTTCTTTTCTACTCTCTAGTCTTTTTTTCTCTTCTGACTACCCATCTCCCTTAATTTCTTTCCTTCACCCCATCAACTCCCTCCATCTAGCCCAACATGATCTCTGCACATCTCCTTAGCCCTTCACTTCTCCTACTATATCACCTTACTTGCTATAAAATTTATCTTTCTCCTATCAACCCTCCACCTACCCTTAAACATGTACCCTATAACACTGATAAATCCTACCAAATCTTAGCAACACCTTATTTAACTTACCCACCTATTTCATGCAAAAACTCAAACTCCTTGTCATCCATCCCCTTCCACATAAAAATCATGTTCAAACACTTTACAAGCAAATTTCAGCTTCCATCACAATATATCTTCTCCACAATTATTTTATTATGTGGAAACATACACCCCAACCCTGGTCCCAACACCTTCCCCCATCTTGACCAAAACTCCTTACCCCCAATTAACTCTACTTCTAGGCTATCCACTAAGAGTCTTACTGTCTTATCTATGAATATTCGTAGTCTCCTTAACAAAGTCACAGAATTTCATGCTTGGATTGACCATCACCTACTCGACATAGTAGTAAAGAAACCTAGCTCAAACCACATATCACAGACAATGAAATTCTTCCACCAGGTTACGTTATCATCCAGACTACACAAAAAAGCTGGCAGTGTCACTAAATTATACTCCAACCATCTCAACATAACACCACTGACTATCTCTCTGTCTAACTTTCCCCCTGCAGAACTGCCACCAGTCAGCTGCAAACTAAACTACAAATCACTTTGCATCATTTGCATCTATATTCCCTTGGGAATAATATACCTATTATAAAAAATATACTCTCTGTCTCCAACAATATCTCCAACAAAACTATCATCCTAGGAAATGTCAATATTGACTGGCAAACCCTGACCACTGATTACCGTACATCTAGCCTAAATCTCCAGGGCTTCCAACAACTAATTTCCACCTGCACCAGCTACAACTTTTAGTTATGTACTCACCATAACTTCAGATGTTTGGGATCCATCTCGCCTACATTCTGAATGATGGGTTCGATCCTCGGCTCCGACTTATGCCAAAGAGCGAAGTCTCTTATTGGCTGAGCTTACTATATCCCAGGATGCACCACTACCAGTCCCCCAGATCTAGTTTGTCCGCATACATGCACACATGCACGCCCTGCTTATATAACATCGTCAGATGAAACAAGATAAAACAGTAGAACTCAAAACCGTTCAATCTCTTCTGATCTCCAAGGCAGGGGAAGGAGGGTGGGTATTAGGAATGTGGCGAGATGGATCCCAAACATCTGAAGTTATGGTGAGTACATAACTAAAAGATGTTATGTGATCCTATCTGCCTACATTCTGAATGATGGGACAGCGTCCTAGCACCTGAATCCTGGGTGGCTCACTGGAAAACACTCCTGAGTACCGTGGAACCAAAAGATGCTCGTCCTTTAGATGCCACATCCAATTTGTAGTGGGAAATGAAAGTGTGCGGGTTGGACCAAGTAGCCAGCACAGATTTCCGATATAGCGAGCTTGGAATGAAAGGCTATAGAAGTAGCCATAGCTCTGGTAGAATGAGCTTTGATAGATGTTGTAAGTTGCTTATTTGAAGAAGAATAGGCCTGAGTTATGCAATCTCTGATCCATTTTGAGATAGTAGCTTTTGTGATGGTTTGGCCCAATTTATTATCTGAGAAGGACACAAACAACTGGTCTGACTTACGAAGTTGCTGAGTCCTGTCTAAATAGAAGCGTAATTGCCTGTGAACATCCAATTTATGGAGAGTGTATTCTGCTTCATTGGAGAATTTTGGAAAGAAAACTGGTAGCTCTAGAGATTGTTGAAGACAGAAACTAGAACAGACCTTTGGGACAAAGGATGGATTAGGCCTAAGTGATACTCTATCCTTGTGGAAAATCAAGTACGGTGGTTTAATAGACAGGGCTTGAAGTTCTGAAACTCTTCTTGCAGAAGTAATAGCCACTAAGAATGCCGTTTTCCAAGACAGATATTTTAACTCGCATGTAGCAGCCGGTTCGAAGGGAAGATGTTAATGCGTGACACCAAATCAAGATCCCACGGAGGCAGGATGAAAAACTGGTGGTCTTAATAGACTCGCACCTTTAATGAACGTTTTGCATAGTCTGCTGCTCATCAAAGGAGGATCCGTGGATTCGTGGAATTTAGAGATAGCCGCTAGTTGGACTTTAATAGTTGAGACAGAAGATCCCTGATTAAACAGGGATGTTAAGAATTTCAAAACCTCTGGGACAGGAGCAGTGATAGGGTCTAGGCCCTTGAGTTGAGCAGATAGCAAACCTCTTCCACTTACTGAGGTACAATTTGTTAGTGGTGGGTTTGTGGGCGAAGATAAAATGTGAACAACTTCCGGGTCTAGTGTGTGCCTTCTAACTAAGGTCGGAAGTGGAGGAGCCAAGCTGTCAATTTCAAAGATTGAAGGGACTGATGCCAATGTCCCGACTGATGGATCAGCAAGTCCGGAATCAGGTCTAAGGTCCACGGATCGTCCACTGCATGCTTCTTCAGGTAAGGAAACCATATCTGACGAGGCCAGTATGGGGCAATCAGAATCATTAAAGACCCCAGTTGAGAAGCTTTTGAATAACTTTGGGAAGAAGTGGAATTGGAGGAAAGGCATAAAGTAGCCCTGTTGGCCAAGGTTGTGCTAGAGCATCCATGGCTGGTACTTCCTGATGTGGGATCAAGGAGAAGAACCTTTGGCACTTGGCGTTTTGTGGAGTTGCAAATAGGTCGCAACACAGCGTCCCCATCTCTTGAAAACCTGGGCTGCTACTGTGCGGTTTAGAGACCATTCGTGAGAGAGAATTGTCCTGCTTAATTTGATACATTTGACTTTCCGGGATGTGGGTCGCTACCAAGAAGCGGTTGGTAGCTACAGCCCATTCCCAAACTCTCATGGCCTCTCTGCAAAGGGGCGATCTGGTCCCTCCTTGTTTGTTCAGATACCAGACCACCGACATGTTGTCTGTGTGGATGGCGATGATGCCCTGAGGAAGAAACTTGTGTAAGGCCTGTAGGGATAGAAGTACAGCCCTCATCTCCAACACGTTGATGTGGAGAAGAGCGTCTGGAAGCCAGGAGCCCTGAACTAGCCTGCCCAGACAATGCCCCCACCCTATCTGGGAGGCATCTGTCGTCAGGGTAACCACTGGAGGGAGAACAAAGGGTTTTCCTTGATCCAAGTTGGATGTCTGAAGCCACCAGCGAAGGTCCCTTTGCATATTTCCGTAATCATGATGTGATGATTGAGGGAAGATCCTGAAAGGACCATTGAGTTGACAAGAGCCACTGAAGAATCCTCATGTCTAATCTTCCTAGAGGAACTCAAGCAACCGTGGCAGACATTGAGCCTAAAACCTGTAGAACCATCCTGGCTGGGGCTTTGGATCTCGAGATCAGAGCTTGAACTTGGCCCTGTAAAGTTCGGATCCTTTCGGCAGGAAGAAAGACGCATCAATCTTGAGTCTATCTCTGCTCCTATAAACTTTATGCGTTGAGAGGGCAGCAAGACAGACTTTGACCAATTGAATGTAATCCCAAGGGAAACACCCAGGGAGATGGTGGCTTTGAGGTTGTCCATTAGTAGATGCCTGGTGGTGGCAGTCAGGAGCCAGTCGTCGAGATAGGGAAACACTTGGAATCCAAGACTTCTCAGGTGAGCCGTCACTACTGCCAAACACTTGGTGAACACCCTGGGGGCTGTGGTGAGACCAAAGGGCAGAGCGCAAAATTGGTAATGACTGACTCCCAGGCTGAAGCGCAGATACCTTCTGGACGCCTGATGTATCGGTATGTGATAATAGGCGTCCTTGAGGTCTATGGAGCACATCCAAACATCCTTCTCCAATAATGGGAGAATGGATTACGTGACCATTGAATTTGGATTTCGTGACGGATTGGTTCAGTTTGCTGAGATCCAATATTGGCCTCAGGTCCCCTGTCTTTTGGCACTAAAAGAACCTGGAGTAATTTCCTGATCCGATCTGGTCTGTGGGGACGGTTAGATGACGCCGTTTTCTAGCAGCTTTAAAGCTTCTGCGGCTGCTATTTCCCTTTGACTGGGTGGTGGGTCCGGGATTCTCTTGGACGGTGGGGGTGAGTATGTGAATGGGATGGTGTAACCTCCGGCAATGATCGAAGCACCCATCTGTCCTGAGTGATTGACTCCCAGGCTTTTAGGTGCTTGGCAAACGACACCCGACTGGCTCGAGCAGCACAGCCGGGAAATCCCACATGGCGTGTGGGAGGCTGAAGAGCCACGAAAGGACTCGCGGTCTCCAGAATTGCGGGGCCCTCTGCCGCCTCTGGGACGGCGTCTCCTGAAAAATTTCCCGTCCTCTGCCTCTGGAGAATCTTCCTGCTGTTGGGAGAAAAACTTGCGAGATTTGGAACCACATTTTCCCCTCCTTTAGCCTTGGGGTAAGGCCGAAGGGAGTGGAATAACGGGCACCTCGGCAGATAAAGTTTTCCCTCTTGCTCACAGCGGGTAAGGGTGTCTTTCACCTTGGGTCCAAACAATGAGGACCCATCAAAGGGAGCGTCGTGAAGGAAGACTTGAAGGCCTCCATGAAACTGACACAAGCGGAGCCAGGCTTGTCTACGAGAGCCACGCCTGTGCCTGCCGCTCTACCCGCCCTTGCCGCATAGGAAATGAGCCTCATGGACGAGTTAGAAATTGACGTAAGGATAGCCAACTGAGAGCTAACCGACTGGGCTAGCTGCTCAGGTAGGTTACCGAGAGGAATCTGACAACTCCTTGACCAGATCCCTCTGAAGCCTGGTAAAATGTGCCAAATAATTCAGAGACCTTAAGGTAAAGGCCGCTGAAGTCAGGGTGCGCTTCCGTACCTGTCCATACTCCTAGACTCCTTATTAGGAGGATGGACGGACGTTGAAGCCTCTGCCACGTCCTGTTGTGTAGCAGTTTTCACCACCATGGCATCTAAAGCCAAGCCTTTAGTAAGGAACTCATTCTCGGGGGTAGCAGACAAAAATTTATTTGGACGAGAAGGGACTGGTTCCACGGTATCTGGATGTTCCCATAGCCGACAAACTAAATCCAGAAGCTCGTCGGCGGAGACACCCAGGAGGCGGAGGCTGAGCTCCAAAGGCCTTGAGGAGCACTGACTGGTCCGCAGAGGGGTTTGGATATCCAGCCGCCTCGTTGTTTGAGGATCTCTAAGATGTCTGCAAATGAGACATCATCCGAGGCGACTTGGGACCCCTCTGCATCATCCATATCAGTGTCTGATGTAATAGACTCGGGAGTCCACGTGCTTCCTCTTGCACGATCTCTTCCTTGGGGTTCCTCTGAAGACAACTCGAAGAACCCTCAGGAGGAGGAACCCCACTGGGGTAACCTCAGGCCTCGGGGCTCTGCTGGCTACGGACAGGAACTGCCAAAGACCCAGTCTCCACGCCCAGGGAAGGTGCCGGTAAAGCCGGAGAGATGGCGAGAGGACTTGGCCAAGGCACTCCTCATGGCCCTGAAAGCCGGACCCCCAGAATCCTGGGAGAGTCCGGTCTCGGAGCCGTGATAGCCGCGGAAGTCCCGCAGCTGAAGCACCGAGGGAGGCTCGGAACCGAAAGCATAGGTCCCGAAACATCACCCCGGGTCCAGCCGAAGAAGTCCAGCGTACCAAACTCGGACCCGAAGGCCGGGTTGGAGTAAGGGTCGGAGCCGACCCTGAGATCTCCACCGGCTCCAACAGCACCTGCTCCGGCGGGCCAAGCAGTCGGAGGAGGAATGGCAATGGGTGGGCCAAGGTCATCGGCTCCGAAGCCAACTGGGTCGGAACGAAACAAATTTTGGAAGACTGGGGACTGGAACAGTCTTTGGAGCACCCTGTCTATATCAGAATCCGACATTCTCAAGACCGAGAGGAAACAGAGCGGGTTGAAGGCCTCTCCATCGGCCCCAAAGGGCTAGGGGACCGGCTCGGCGACTCGATGAGTATCGGCGAGGAATACTCACACCAGATTCCATCGGTGCCGAGGTAGACTTCGGCCGAGGAGGAAGTGTCTGGGCGACCCTTGTCGGCTCCGAGAGCAGCGGAGCCGGCGAAGGTGACCCGCCTCGATGCCCCAGCCATCGGCTAGCCAGAGGAGTCGATACTGGTGGCATCGAGGCAGACTGCGTTCGACCTCGGCTCCGAAGTCTTGAGGCCTGCCTAGGTCTCTTGGCAGTCGGATCCGACGGACTGGTCGGAACCGAAGCCCTTTTCTTTGGCGGAGCAGGAGAGGATGCCAAGGCTTCTTCAAAGGAAGGTTTAATTAACCCTTAAGAATCAATTTATTTTTCCTCTCCTGGAGGACCCTTGAGGAAAAAGCGTGACATACGCTGCATGACTCCTGCAAGTGCTTTGCCCTAGACAATATACACAGAGCGAATGATGTCTGTGATAGACATTTTGAAACCACATTTGAACATTTTTAAAGCCGAAGGCCTAGGAGTTTGAGACATGATGTTAAACAATTCTAGTAACTTTGACAGGAAAATAAACAACTATCAATTTACTGATGATAAATTTAAGCTCACAGTTATAGCTTAACAAACACTTCCTGAAAATGACAGGGAACTCTAAACAATTAAGATTTACTTGAGACCCTGTAAAGTTTTAACAGGTTGACAGTCGGGAAGGCCCTGATGGAGGGAAACAAACTCAACCCAATCACACACAAAAATTTCACAATCAAGAGCGATAGCCGTTAAAACAGCTTTGTGACCAAAAACAGCAAAACTGACAGAAAGTTAGTTAATAAAACTACTCAGCCCAGCCAGCTCGAGACCACGTCTTCGCAGGGAAGCGCAAGCGAGATCGGGGACTGGTAGTGGTGCATCCTGGGATATAGTAAGCTCAGCCAATAAGAGACTTGGCTCTTTGGCATGATCGGCTCCGAACCCATCATTCAGAATGTAGGCGAGATAGGATCACATAACATCAAATCCTTCAACACAGGTGCCATCATTGATTGGATCCTTGTATCTAATCACAGCTTATATCACAACCCTAAAATACTCCCAGACAGTATCAGTGACCACCTCCCTGTCCATGTACAAAAACTTTCCTCAGATTCCATCAGGCAGCACAAACCCATAGAATGCCACAGTCTCCAACCAACACAGAAGAGTTAAATAATATATTTGTCTCTATAAACTGGTCCTTCCTCTGAAGCCAACCACAAGAGGATGCAGTTAAGAACTTGAGGCCAACCACTAGAGGATGCAGTTAAGAACTTCAAGCGCATTTTCCTGGATACGCTTAACTCCGTAGCTCCTCACAGGAAAGAGAGAGTCAAAGCTTGCCATGCACCATGGCTTTCCCATGCTACCTGAACCCTTATACACAAAAGGGACACAGCTTGGAAAATCTGTTTTAAATCCATATCCCTTAATTACCCTCAAACCTAGAAAGAACTTTGTAACTGTACAAAAAAAGTAAATTTAGATGAAAAGAACTATCTAAAACCGCAAACACTCCAACAAAACAACATCAAACAATTCTGGTATACCATTAATAAAATCCTGAACCCCGGGTCTCTTGGGATACCAAACCCATTCCCAAACGTTTCTGCCTCTGAAACTGCCACCCTATTCAACTCCTACTTCACTGATTCCATTAACAGATTAACCCAAAACTTCTCCAACTCTTACCCCACACCACCATCCTCACCCCCTGACAAAGTACAGTTGTGTACACTTACCATAAATGTAGATGTTCGAGTGTATTCACTGTTGCAGTCATCACATTTGGGTTATCTACTTGCACTGATTATCGAAGTCTTGATTCCTGTGTCGGTTGCTGTCTCATCTTCCGTGACATCAGGTAATCAAGGGGTATAAAGCATGCAGCCGACGCTAGTACATCAGCTTTTCTTGTCCCAGATGTCAGGTGCCCCCCTAATGGGAAGCAATTAAACACACTGGCAAATGGTAATGCTTGGTAAAGGTATGTACAGAACTCCTGAGAAAGGCTGTAGAGGTAGATGCAGCCCTGGTTGAATGGGGTCTAATCCCCTGTGGGATAGGTTTTCCATGGTGCTTATAACAGAAATTAATGCAATGGCCTATCCATTTAGAAATGGTTTGCTTTGAAATAGCCTTCCCCTCCGCTCCTGCAGCAAATGCCACCAGCAGTTGTTCAGATTTCCTTTGAGGTTTAGTCCTGTCCAAGTAAAATCTAAGTTGTCTGTGCACATCTAAGGAGTGCAGTACAAGTTCCCCTTTGTTCTGTGGATTAGAAAAGAAGGTTGGCAAATGAATGGATTGATTAAGAGCCACACTGGATACCATCCTGGGCATGAAGGAGGGATATGTCCTGAGGGACACTCTGTCTGCATGAAAGATGATGCAAGGCTCCACTGCCATAAGGGCCTGTAATTCAGATACCCTTCTTGCTGAACTTGATTGCTAAAAGGAAAGCTGTTTTCCACGAAAGGAATTTTAATTCTGCACTTGCAGCTGGCTCAGAAGGAGGCAGAGTGAGTTTTTCCAATACAAAGTTAAGGTCGCAGGCTGGCGTTGGGGCTCTCCTGGCTGGTCTTAGGTTTTTGGCTTGTGGGAAGCAAATACCTCATAAGGATTTTCATTTGTACTGTATTCCTTGCCCAGGCCCTGACCACGACGTACCTTGCTGTCGGTTTTGTGCTTTATTTAATTAGCGCACTATCCATCGACGGTACATTTTTGCTTCTCAACATTTTGGTTCTAGGTTTAATTATCCAGAAATGTCGTCGGTTAGCCATCCGACTACCGGAATACCGAAAAAACATAAAGAAAAGGACAGAGAAAGGCCATTGTCTGCTTGAGCAGTGGGTGAGAAAAGAGGGTTGGTTCTGTGTTCCAATGAGCTGAAATGGCTGAGGCATGAATTTTGATTGGGGAAAAGGAAAGGCTCTTGTGATGCATCTCAGTTAAGTATTGAATAATCTGAGGTAAATTGGGCGCTGTTATGGCCATCCCTTGAGTTTGGTTCCAGGTATAGAATCTTTTCCATTCTGTCAGCATAAGATTTCCTAGTACTACGTCTTCTAGACACCAAAACGACATCCCACACTTGTTTACTGAGGGATGGTAACAGAGACATAAAGTAATCAGCCAGGCTGCCAGGTTCAGGGTTTGAAGCTGGGGATGCAGAATCTGGCTCTCCTGCTGAGACAGCAGGGTAAGGGTTTGAGGCAGGTGCCATGGGGCAAGCTGTGACACACTGCGCAAGACGGGGTACCAGTGTTGGTCTGGCCACTCTGGTGCAATCAGTATTATCCTTGGTTTGTCCTGTTTGATCTTTAGTAGCACTTTCTCGAGGAGAGGCAGAGGAGGAAAGGCATAAACTGACAGATTTTTCCAGCTGAAGGACAGAGCATCCACTTTATGACAACTGTACTATGTTCTTCGTGTTTCACTGTTGCAGTCATCACATTTGGGTAGATTCCCAAAGCTAAGGATGGGAGGAGGTATTTAGATAACATTCGGACCAGCTATAAGGCCCTGCAAGACTGCGGTGGCAAAGCCAGCTCTGGATTTAGAGAAAATTGGCAAATGGTAATGCTTGGTGAAGGTATATACATAACACCAGGTAGCAGCTTCTAGGATGTCTCTGTGGGGAGTCCTTGTGCAGAATTTGTTCAATTGGTAGTTCTGGGGGGAGGCAAACAAGTCTACATCTGGGCTCCCCCATTTGTTCATCAACATGTTGAAAGTCTTTAGTTCCAGTTTCCACTCATGTGGGTCCATGAAATTTCTGCTTACTTCATCTACCAGTTTATTTAGTTTTCCTGGCAGGAATTGAGCCTGTAGATGCACTTGGTAGCTCAAGGCTGTGTTCCACAGAGCCATGGCTAGTCTGCAGAGGGGGTAGGAATGGGTACCCCCTGCTTGTTTATGTATCACATAACAGTGGTGTTGTCCGTCTTTACCATTAATTGCCTGGAAGAATGTGGTCCTTGAAGACTGTCAGAGCAATCTGTACAGCTAACATTTCTTTTTGATTGATATGCAGGTGCATTTGACCTGGGTTCTATTTGCCCTGAATGCACTTCCCTGCCAGGTGAGCCGCCCATGCATAGTCTGATGTGTCTGTTGTTAGGGTTTGGGCGGCAGGAGGTAGAGTGAATGGTAGTCCTTTCTTTTGGTGGCAGGCCTCTGCCCACCAAAGGAATTTTAATCATAGGCAAGGTATGATAGGAATCATTGCTTCTAGATTCTGAGAATGTTGACACCATAGGCTTTTTAGATACCAGAGTAGTTTCATCATATGCAGTCTTGCATATGGAATTAGCAAAATGCACAAGGCCATGAACCCAAAGGCTTGCAGTATTTGCCTTGCAGATAAGCAGGGTTTTCGGGGCCTCTAGTTTGAATTAAGTTGTCAAATGAATTTGTTTCTCTGGCGCGAGGAAAGCCATCTGGGAAGTTGTGTTCAAGCTTGCTCCCAGGAATATAATTTGTTGACAGGGTACCAGACGTGATTTCTTTTCATTTATGGTGTACCCCAGACAAGTTAGCACCTTTTGTACAAATGCCAGATGATTCAAAAGTATGTCCTGGCTTTTTGCCTGAATTAGACAATCGTCCAGGTATGGGTATATTTGAATATGTCTTTGCCTGCAAAATGCAATGACTAGATCTAGGCACTTTGTGAAAACCCTGGGCGCAGCAGATAAGCCAAAGGGCAGTGCAGAGAACTGATGGTGCATGCAGCCTGCTTTGAAGCGTAGGTATCTTCTGGAAGATTCCCTGATTGGGATGTGCAGGTAGGCTTGCTTTAAATCCACTGTTGCCAACCAGGCATGTTTGCCTATCATGGGAAGCAACTAGTGAAGAGTTATCATCTTTAATTTTGAAATCACCAAAAAGGTGTTTAGGATAGAAAGGTCCAGGATAGGATGCCATGAGTTGTCTTTTCTGGGTTCCAGGAAAAGTCTTGAGTAGAAACCTTGTCCCTTTTCCTCTTCTGGTACAGTGTGAATAGCCTTTAACATTAAGAGAGAGAGTACTTGCTTTGAGCCTCTGCCCACTGATTTGGGGGTAGATCTGGCCAACCGTTTGGGGTTGGTAACGTGTGGAAGTGAAATCTCTATCTTTGGGAAACTATGTTTAAAACCCATTTGTCCTGGGTAATGAGTTCCCAGTTTTTTGCTTGCAGAACAATCTCTCCCCCCCCCCCAAAGGAGCAGTCAGTTGAGAAGTGCTTGGAAGTTTTAAAGTTAAGTCATTGAGATGGCTTACCATAGGAGGTAGTCTTACTACTCCCTAATTTGGAAGTGGGAGCCCCCCCACTGTTTAGTCCTGTGCGTACCCTGGGATTGAAGCCTGGTTGTTCTGCTGGTTCTGGGTTTGAACTGAGAAGGTCTGGAAGAGGCAGGAAAGGACCAATTTTTTGAGGGCCAATACCTACTAAATCTTGGAGGCTGCACTTGTAAGAAATCTTTAACAATTTGCATAGATTTAGCTTTTTCCTCCATCTATTTAAGAACTTCTTCTGCTTTGTTGCCAAACAGGTGGTCCTGATTTAAGGAAGCATCTAGCAATTTAGTTTTAACATGATCTGGCAAAGACTGCTCCCTAAGCCAAGCATGCCTTCTAAGTACAGACCCAGTGACAGCAGCCATGCAAGATGCCTCTAGTGAATCAAAACCACAATGCAAAGTATGTTTCCAATCTGTTTAGCAGAATGCATTAAATCCTGTAAATCCTTATTCACAGCACAATCAAGAATCATCATCATTTTCTGTTTAAGCAATCTGCTGATACTTTAACATATGAAACTGGCAATTTAAGGGCCCGATGGCCAAGGTTGCAGAGGTGTATACATTCTTACCCCATCTATCCAGGGCACTGGAATCTCTATCAGAAGGGATAGGATTTTTGGCAGTAGTAGCCTTAATGCCCTTGGGTCCCTGTGAAATGGTCTCAGGATCCCCAGTAGGATTTTTAAAAAGGAACTTGTGAGAATCAGGAACCCTGTAATAGCTATCAGGTTTTCTGGGAGCAGGAGGTAAACAGTCAGGCCAAGCTAGATTCTGAGAAGGCATCATCAACAATGTCCAGCACAGGAGGGATAGCTAAAGGCGTGTGTTGGGGCAGGAGTAAGAAATTTCTAAGCCTCTTTTTAGAATCAGAGTAATCTTGGCTTTCCCAGTGAAAATGCTCCCTCAGAGTATGCAAGGTTTCACCAAAAGAAAAATCCTCTGGGGAAGAAGCATAGGGAATACAGTCCTCTGCATCAGAATCCTCATAGGTGGATAAGGGTAAATCCTGTCATCAGAGGAGTCAGAAATTTTAGAATCCTGGTCAGAAGTATCATAAGCAAATTCAGTCCTAGGTCTCAGAGTGGGAAGGTTGGCTTCCTCTGATTAAAGTAATAAGGACTTCAGCCATTCTTATTATTTGTTTTTTAGGTATAGAGGCCTGACCATGCAGTCTGGGCGTCTGTTTCTTAGGCATGGTTTGAGTTTTAGGCCTTAAGAAAGAAGATGGCGTTGGTTTAATATGCAAGTCAGTAGGCCTGAATACGCCCACAGAAGCCGGTGCCTGCACAGTGGCTCCGTACCCATCCATGGTAGAGACATCCACAGGTTCCACAGTTGAAGCATCTTGCGGCATACCGTACTCAGAATGGGTCTCAGTAGAGGCCTACGAATCTGAAGTAGTAGGTATCAGGGACTGGGAAAGTGCCTCACTGAGTACCGGCGAACTGGCGACTAGCTTAGGAGAAATATCATCGGCAGCTTTGGACCTAGGCAGCCTGTCTCTGTCTTTATCTTTGCATTTTTTCAGAATGTCTGTAGTTGGATGGCTTATCGAAGACATATATGGATAATTGAACAGAGTACTAAAATATTTAGAAGCAAAAATATACCGACTACGAATAGTTCATGGTTTAAATAAGGCACAAAACCAACAGCGAGGTACGTCGTGGTCAGGGCCTAGGCAAGGAATACAGTACGAATGAAAATCTTTCAGGTATTTGCTTTCCACAAGAAATACAATTATTGACTTTTACTGACATCGGTTTAGAGCAAGAAAAAGTTTCCCCAAAGGGGTACTTGGGTTTAGTTGAAGACTTCGGTTCTGAAACTCGAAAACATAAATTTCAGGAGTCGGCCGACCAGCACTTGCGAACTGCTTCTGCTTCGGGAGCCGCACGGCAAGAAAGACTGATGCAATGGCGTCGGCTGCATGCTTTATACCCCTGACTACGACATCATGGAAGATGAGACAGCAACCAACGTAGGACCCAAGACTTTGATAATCAGGCCGAATGAGGGCTACTGCAAGCAGATAACCCAAATGTGATGACTGCATCAGTGAAACACAAAGAAATCATACCCACCTTCTCTCTCAAACCAGTCCTTCCCACCTACCTAAAATCTCTCCTTACCAAACAATCTGTGCTCTCCCTCTGCGGATAATCTCCCTACAGAATTCCTACAACTTGCTGCTAACACTAGTGCATTTCTTATTTCCTTCCTAATCAACAGATCTCTTCAAGAACCATTAGTCCCTTCTATCTAGAAACAATTTCACATCATTCCACTTCACAAAGGTGGCCAATCTATAGAACTTACTAACTTTAGGCCCACTGCTATACTGTCCCTTCTCTCAAAAATTGCATTCATTAACAACGTCTAAAGCACCTCCTAAATGGAAATCTCCTCACATCAACCCAACATGGCTTCTGCCCTTCCCACAGCACAACTACTGCTCTACTTTCCTTCACACATACTATTGCTAGAGAAAACAATAACCATGTATCAGCCCTTTTTCTCGACCTCTCCAATCCTTCGACACTGTCTCTCACCCCTTACTTCTTCAAACAAATGTCTACTCTTGGCCTGCCTAATTCTACTCTCAACTGGTTCTTTAGCTGTCTTTCTAACAGTCAACAATCTGTTAAGTGTCTTTCCTCCTCCTTATTGACACTGATGTACCTCAAGGCTCCATTCTTGGGCCTATGCCTTCCAACATCTTCACAAACTGTCTTCATACATCTGCTCTCACTCTTCCCTTATTCAATAATGCGGACGACTCCACCATCATTTGCTCCTCTGAGAATTTCCAACACCTGCAAACTCATACCCAAAAACGCTTCAACTCAACAGAAAACTGGCTACAGAAAAAAGCAACTTGTCCTCAACTGAAAACAAACTGCTTCTATTCCTGCCAAAGTCTCTACCTCACCATAAATCATCATTTGCCATTAATTCTCGACAACACCCCAAACAGAAGTAATGACACGCACTAAACTCTTGGGCGCCATCATTGATGATCAACTTAAATTTGACCTACATGTCCAATACTGCATCAAAAAGACTCACCAAAAATTATAAGATAAGTACTTGGCATAACTTTGCATCTCTGCTTTCCATTTTCATTCTTCCTCACTACTGGGTCACAGATCCGATACTCAAATCTCACTTGGCTGCATTTATAAAGATGAGGATCCAAGTCTCGAACTTCTCCCTCTACTCATAATGCTCAACCCAGCCTCCTCAGATTGACTTTGCTGCCTAAATGTTTATAAGTGCAAAGTAATGACAAAAATAAATAAATAAACCAGAGGCTCAAACTAGGAAAGTATAGTTGTTTATACTTAACATAAATGTAGATATTAGAGTGTGTTCACTGTTGCAGTCATCATATTTGGGTTATCCCTCCCAGGGTAGCCCTCAGTCGGCCCGAATACCTGAGGCTTAGCATTTCTGACATTGCTCCAGGACTGACGTCAGGTCGTCAGTGGTATAACATAAGGCAGCCGACGCCATTACATCATTTTTTCTTGCCCTGTCAGGAGCACCCAAGAGGGAGCTAGGTTATGGTGGAAGAACACCACCAGTAGAAAGTAAATAACAAAAATTCCTTGTAAGGACAGAGAGAGAGACAGAGAGACAGAGAAATTGAGAGAGGGACAAGGGGGATGGAGGGAGGGAAACCAGGACTGTAACGGTGAATACACTCGGACATCTACATTTATGGTAAGTGTACATAACTGTACTATGTTCGTCGTGTTTCACTGTTGCAATCATCATATTTGGGTTCACTCCCAAAGCTGAAGAAAAGGGTTGAGGCCGTCAAGAAGAGTGTGGGCTGTTTAGCATGCCCTGCAAAACTGCGATGACAAAGCCTGCCCTGGATTTGGAGAAGATAGGAAGGTGGTAATACTTGGTGAAGGTATGAACAGATGTCTATGCTGCAGCCTCCAGGATGTCACTGGTGGGGACCCCTCTAAGTAGAGCTGCAGAGGTGGAGGTTGCTCTGGTAGAATATGTCCTGACCCCCTTGGGGGAGGTTTCCCGTGCTGCTTGTAGCAGAAATGGATACAGTTTGCTATCCATTTGGAAATGGTTTGTTTGGAAATGGCCTTGCCCTCTGCTCCTGCAGCAAAGCTGACTAACAATTGATCAGTCTTTCTAAATGATTTAGTCCTATCTAGGTAGAATCTGAGCTGTCTGTGCACATCTAGAGAGTGCAGAATCATTTCCCCCTTGTTTTGTGGGTTAGGGAAAAAGGTGGGCAAATGAATGGATTGTTTGAGGCCACACTTGACACCACTTTTGGCATGTAGGATGGGTTAGTTCTGAGGGAGACCCTGTCAGCATGGAAAATTATGAAGGGCTCTACAGCCATAAGGGCGTGTAGCTTGGATACTTTTCTAGCTGAAGTGATGGCAAGAAGCAAGGCTGTCTTCCAAGAAAGAAACTCTAACTCTGCTAAAGCTGCTGGTTCAAAGGGGGGCAGGGTGAGCTTTTCCAACACAAAGCTTAGATCCCAAGCTGGGGCAGGTGCTCTTCTGGGTGGCTTCAAGTTATTAGTCCCTTTTAGGAACTGTCTGATGAGAGGGTGGGAGAAGAGGTGCCTCTGTGCTGAAATGAGCAGAGATGGCAGAGGCATGAATTTTAATAGAACAAAAGGATAGACCCCTGTGTAGTAGTTCAGCCAGGTAATCCAGGATGAGAGGTAGGGTGGGCTATGCCATTCCGGCTCCCTTAGCCAGGATCCAGATGCAAAACCTTTTCCACTTGTCAGCATAAGACTTCTAGTGCCCGGGCATCTGGCCTCACGTATAACATCTAGAACTTGTTTGCTCAGATTGGCAGCTTGTGAAGTGGTCAGGGAATAAGCCAGGCTGCCAGATTGAGGGTCTGCAACTGGGGAATGCATGAATTCTCCATTCCTCTGGGTCAGGAGTGTTGGGATTTGAGGGAGATGACATGGTGGCAGGGGTGACAGGCTGCGCAGTAATGGGTACCAGTGCTGGCGTAGCCAGTCTGTGGCAATCAGGATTGTCCTCAGTTTTTCTTCCCTTATTTTGAACAGTACCCTTGAAATGAGTGGTAGAGGGGGAAATGCATAGACCGAGAGGTTGACCCACTAGAAGGCTAGAGCATCCACTTTCCAAGCCTTGCTGTGAAGTTCCCTGGTGCACAATTTGCTGAGCTGATGGTTGGAGTGGGAAGCAAAGAGGTCGACCTTTGGGATGCCCCATTTCTGGGTTACAAGGGTGAAGGTTCTTTGTCTAGCTGCCACTCGTGTGGGTCCAGAAGATTTCTGCTTAAGTTGTCTGCCAGAGAGTTTAGAGAGCCTGGCAGGCATTGTGCTAACAGGTGTAGTTGCATGGCTGAGACCGTGTCCCAAAGAGTAATGGCGAACCTTCACAGACGGTATGAGTGAGTCCCTCCCTGCTTGTTCATATGCCACATCACAGTGGTGTTGTCTGTTTTGATCAGTAGAGGCACCGGGGAAAGTAGGGTCTGAAAGCTGTCAAGAGTGTGCTGAACAGCTAACATCTCTTTCTGGTTGATGTGCAGATGTATTTGATCTGGGGCCCATTGGCCCTGAATGCACCTGCTGTCCAGGTGTACACCCCAGGCATAGTCTGATGCATCTGTGGTGAGTGTCTGGGTGGCATGGGGTTCTGAGAAGGGAAGTCCCTTGTTGTGGAAGCATGTTGCTGCCCACCAAACAAAATCTTTTCTTAAACAAGGTATCTCTGAGATATTAAGAGTTTCCAGGTCTTGGGAGTGCTGACACCAAAGGCTTTTTAGGTGCCATTGTAGTTTCCTCATATGTGGTCTGGCATACTGAATGAGTAGAATGCAAGAAGCCATGAACCCCAGAGCTTATAGGATTTTCCTTGCGGACAACTGGGTCTGGTGGCTAGTTGAGAGAAGTAGGCTGTCAGGTAGGTTTGTTTTTCTGGTGTAAGGAATGCCATCTGGGATGCTGTGCACAGGCTTGCTCCCAGGAATACAATTTGTTGGGTGGGTACTAGTTTGGATTTCTTTTCGTTGACAGTACACCCCAGGGAGGTCAGTGGGTCCTTTACAAAGGTCAGATGCTTTAGCAGCTTTTCCTGACTGTCTGTCTGAATCGGGTAGTTGTCTAAGTATGGGTAAATTTGAATATTTTTTCTCTGCAAAAAGCAATGGTGAGAGACAAACATTTTGTGAAAACTCTGGGAGCAGTGGATAAGCCAAAGGGAAGTGCAGAGAACTGAAAGTACATTGATCCTGCCTGAAACATAGGTGTTTCCTGCATGATTCCCTGACTGGGATGTGTAGGTAGGCAGGCCTCTTTTTAGGTCTAAGGTGGCTAACCAGGCATCCTTGCAGAGCATAGGTAGAAGCTGCTGGAGGGTGAGCATTTTGAATTTTGGTATCACCAGAAAGGTGTTTAGAATGGATAGATCAAGGCTGGGGCACCACGTGCCCTGTTTTCTGGGTACCAGGAAGAGTCTGGAGTAGAAACCTTGGTCTATCTGTTCTGCAGAAAAATGTTCTATTGCCATCATAGAGAGCAGGGAAAGGACTTGCTTTTTGGCCTCTGCCCACTGGTTTGGGGGAAGATCTGGGAACCCTTTTAGGGTTGAGTGTGGAAATAAAATTTGTATCTTTGGGACACTATGTTGAGGACACACTGGTCGTTGGTAATGGTGGCCCAGGTGCTTGCGCAGAAGGAGAGTTTTCCTCCTAGGGGCAAGAGCAGGTGGGCAGAGTGAGGGGGTGGAAGTGTAAAGTCATTGTGAGCTCTTACTATGAGGGGGTGGCTTAGCACTCCCTGGTTTTGAAGAGGAAGAACTCCATTGTTTAGATATCTGCATTCCCTGGGGCTGTTGTCTGGGGGGCCTGCTTCCCCAGGGTCTAGGCTGAGCTGATCTAGAGGGGGAAGAAAGGACCAGTGCTTGGTGTGGCAATGCCTACTGAACCTCAGCGGCTGGACCTGCAAGAACTCTAACTGTATGCATAAATTTAGCTTGTTCTTCCATCTTTTTTAAGACCTTCTCTGCCTTGGTGCCAAATAAGTTGTCTTTGTGCAAGGGTGCATCCAATAATTTGGATTTGACATGGTCTGGCAAGGACTGTTCCTTAAGCCAAGCATGCCTTCTAAGGACAGTGACTGCTGCCGTGCAAGATGCTTCTAGTGCATCAAAGCCAAACTGTAAGGTGTGCTTAGTTACTTGACTTTGCAGAATACATTAACATTTGTAACTATTTCCTGCACAAGCAGGAAAAGATATTTTTTGTTTAAGGGGTTCCACGGTATGTTGCTGATATTTCAGCATATGGAACTGACAACTTAGTGCTCTAATAGCAAGAGTAGCAGAGGTGTATACTTTTTTATCCCATCTGTCTAATGCTCGGGAATCCCTATCTGAGGGGGTGGGATTCTTGGCAGAAGTTGCTTTAATTCCTTTAGGTCTTTGAGAGATAAACTCAGGGTCAGCAGTAGGATTTTTGAAAAGACATTTGTGAGAGTCAAGGACTCCACAGTACCTATCAGGTTTTCTGGGAGCAGGAGGGAGGGTGTCAGGAGTCAAACTGGATTCCATAAAAACATCATGCATAGCATCCAGGATAAGAGGAATGGCCAAAGGTCTATGCTGTGGAAGATTTAAGAATTCCCTGAGTCTCTTTTGTGACTGAGGGTAGTCCTGACATTCCCATTGGAAATGCTCCCTTAAAGTATGTAGGGTTTCCCCAAAGGAAAAGTCCTCAGGTGGAGAGGCTAAAGGGATGGATTCCTCTGCATCATAATCCTCATAAGTAGAGATGGGTTGCATATCTTCATATTCAGATGCATCAGAGTCATCAGATTCCTGTTCAGATAAAACTACTGGGGACAAATCTCTTTCTTTTGGAAGGGGTAGCCTGGCTTCTCCTGATAAGCATCATAAGGTCTTCCGCCATTTTAAGCATTTGAGACTGAGGCAAGGAAGCAGGTGCCTGAGCTTGGGTCATCATGTTTTTGGCCGTGGTTCATACCCTGGGCCATAGAAACTCTGCAGTTTGAGAAAGAATGTTAGACACGAAAAGTTGTCGGTCTGTGTTGAGAATTGGTAGTGAGAAGTACTTCCTCGGAAGCCAGTGCCAGTTCAGCGGCTCCAGACCCATCCAAGGTAGAGACATCCACAGGATCCTTAGTCGATGAAGAGTCTCATGGCATACCAGACTCTGAAAGGGTCTTGGTAGCGGCCTGCGAATCCACAGAAGCGCGCATCAGAGACTGCGAAAGCGCCTCACTGAGGATCAGAGAACTGATGACTAGCTTAACGGAAGTGTCGTCGGCAGGCAGTTTTGGACCTGTGTGGTTTGTTTCAGTCTTTATCCTTACGTTTTTTCGGAAGATCTGCTGTCAGATGGCTTACTGAAGCCATATCCGAATTCAAGGACTGAGAGCGAAAATATCTAGCTACAGTAAGGGCCCAACTGTGTATACGTCTGGCGTTGAAGAAAGCAGAAAACCGACAGCAAGGGACGTCGTGGTCTGGGCCTAAACAGGTGACACAGTAAGAATGAAAGTCTCGGTGGGGTATTTGCTTTACACAGGCGAGACAATTGCGAACTTTTTCTGACATCAGTTAGAGCAAGAAAAAAGGATCGCCAACGGGGTACTTAGCTTTAGAAGACTTCAACTTCAATTCAGAAACGAAAAACTCAAGGAGAGGCCAACCGGCAGTTGTGCGAACTGCTCCTGCTTCCGGCTCCTCTGCAGGAAAGACTGATGTAATAGCGTGGGCTGCCTTACTTTATACCACTGATGATCTGACGTCAGTCCTGCAGCGACGGCAACCAACACAGAAATACTAAGCCTATGGTATTCGGGCTGACTGACGGCTACCCTGGAAGGAATAACACAAATGTTATGACTGCAACAGTGAAACATGAAGATCATCATCAAGTTCCCAAAAATCCACAGGTCTTCTAAGAGCCACTTGGTTGGGGATGGCTGGAAGGGAAGGTTAGAAAGAATGAAAATGAACAACACAGGTGCCAAGTTATGTTAAGTACATAATTTAGAAATTTGATGTTGTCCTTTTCATTCTTCCTCACTACTGGGTCAGAGTACCCAGCTATGTTACCCTTGGGTGGCCTCAAGGAAGGATATGCTGGAGTACTGCAGAACCAAAGGAAGCCCTGCTTCTGGAGACAATGTCCAATATGCAATGTGCCACAAAGGTATTAGTTTTTGATGAGGTGGCTGCAGCACAAATATTGTCAACTGACACTCTGGAAGAAAAAGCAGATGGCACAGACATAGACCTAGTTGAATGGGCTTTAGGAGGACAAAGCAACTGCAGCCTACTTCTGGAACAGATCAGAGAAATGCAGCCTATTATCTAGTTAGCTACAGTAACTTTAGACTAGACTATCTGGCCTACATGGCTGGGCGAAAAGGAGACAAGTAGTTGATCAGCCTTTCTAAATGTTTTGTCCTGTGAAGATAAAAATGCAGTTGCCTATGAACATCAAGTAGATGCAACATATGTCCCCCCTTGTTTAAAAAATTTTGGGAGGAAAACTGGCAATTGTATGGACTGGTTCAAGTTGGTCTCTGTGGCTACTTTGGGCATACAGGAAGGATTAGTAAGAAGGGATACTCTGTCTTTATGCAAAACAATGCAAAGTGGTTTAGATGACAGAGCCTGAATTTCAGTGACTCTCTGCTGATGTAATAGCTACTAGGAAGGCAGTTTTCCAGGAAAAGAATTTCATTTCACAATCGCTAGCTGGTTCAAAGTTTTTGAGTTAGGCATTGTAGTACAACTGTGAGATCCCAAGGCAGGGAAAAAGGTGTGTCTTACCATAACATTCCATCTGTGTTGTATTTCATTATTCATTCATTACTGTTAGGACTTCGGTTCAGTCCTCAGAACCGACATGGCCATTACCAAGCACGCGCCTCTCTCATAGTCTCTTCAGATCGAGTATGCCCGCCCCTATAGTATAGAAATAATAAAAGAGACAGAGGCTCTGTCTGAGCAAATACCTTCATGAAGGAAATCCTACAGTCCACCGAGTCCCCAGCTACTTGAGTCCTGGGTGGCCCTAAAGAAGGATATTCCTGAGCATCATAGAACCAAAAGATGCTCGTCCCCTTGAGGCCAAATACAATTTGTAATGAGTGATAAAGGTATAAGGTCTTGCTCAAGTGGCTGCTGCGCAGATGATATCCATAGAGGCTCTGGAATGAAAAGCCACTGAAGTAGCCATCAATCTTGTTGAATGAGCCTTTACTCTGGAAGGTGAAGACACTTTATTCTGATGGTAGATAAAAGTAATGGTGTTTCTAAGCCAAGAAGATAGAGTCATTTTGGAGACAGGCCTACCCAATCTGGGTCCTACAAAGGCCACAAACAATTGATCCATTTTTCTGAAAGATTTAGTTCTATCCAAGTAAAAACGAAGTTGCCTATGAACATCAAGGGAATGCAAAAGATATTACCCTCTGTTTGAATGCTGAGGGAAGAAAACCAGCAAGTCAACAGATTGGTTAATTGAAAACCCAGAAATGACTTTGGACAAAAAGGAAGGTAGGGACACACATTCCCTATGAAAAATCAAGTAAGGTCTCTTGACACTCAAGGCCTGCAACTCAAACACTCTTCTCACTGAGGTAAGGGCTACTAGAAGTAGAGTCTTCCAAGACAAAAATTTCATATCACATGAATTAGAAGGTTCGAAAGGTGGACTTCTTAACGGCTGATGTACCAAAGTCAAGTCCCAAGGTTCTATACAGGGACTGACAGGAGGTTTAACATGTAATACACCTTTCAAGAAGGTTTGGCACAGGCGGTGTGACAAAACAGAAGCATAATCAAATCCATTGTGAAAGTTTGCGAAAGCTGCTAAATGCACAGTAACTGTTGACGCTGAGGCTCTTGAATGTAATAGGGTAGTCAAATCTTGTAGAATCTTCTGAACAAGCATGGTGTAAGGGTCTACATTACGATCTTTAGCTCACGTAGAGAACCTAGCCCACTTACTAGAATAAATTTTGCTGGTGGAAGTTTTGTGTAAAGCCAGAAGAATCTCACAAACAGGAGATGAAATATCAGGTAGCCTGGCAATCACCAGAAGTGGAGAAACCAAGCTGTGAGCTTGAGGCTGTGAAGGTTGGAGTGAACCAGTCCCTGAGGGTGAGATAGCAGACCCTGGTATTGATCTAGGATCCATGGACTGTGAATCAAATGAGGCAATAGGAAAGGGAACCAGACTTGACGGGGCCAATAAGGGGCAAGGAGGATCACTTTCCTTTTTAACCTTCCAGCTTTTTGGAGGAATTTCAGGATGAGGGGAAATGAGAGAAAAGCATACAACAGACCCGGGGGCCAATCATGCGTCACAGCATCCCTCAGTGACTCCCCCTGAGGGGCGATCAGGGCAAAGTAGCTTCTGCATTTGTTGTTGGGGGGGGGGGCAAACAGGTCACAGCAAGGCCTGCCCCAACGGCGGAAGATCTGATCCGCTATTATAGGACAGACAGACCACTCCTGAGGCATCAGAATGTTCCAGCTCAGATTGTTTGCAATAAGGTTGGAACTCCCGGGAATGTACATTGCTATGAGAAAGCGGTTGGAAGCTACCACCCAGTGCCAAATTCTCATGGCCTCCCGACACAGGAGGTAAGACCTGGTTCCACCTTGTTTGTTAATGTACCGGACGACTAAGACGTTGTCCGACTGAATTGCAATAGTCCTGGAAGGAAGGGATGGGTGGAACGCTTGCAACGCTAAGAGAACTGCCCTCAATTCCAGGATATTTATGTGCAAATTGGCCTCCATGGGGGACCAGGTGCCTTGGACCGTCTTTCCCTGGAATCCCCTCCCCCACCCTAGCAGGGAAGCGTCCGTGGTCACCGTAGCCTTGGGCTGGGGAAGACAAAAAGTAGAGTTGTGTACATTTACCATAAATGTAGATGTTCGAGTGTATTCACTGTTACAGTCATCACATTTGGGTTATCTGCTTGCAGGTAGCCCTCAGCCAGCCTGAATACCAGAGTCTTCGGATTTCCGCTTCGGATGCTGTCACTTCTTCCTTGATGTCAGGTCGTCGGGGTATAAAACATGCAGCCGATGCCATTACATCAGTTTTTCTTGCCCCAGATATCAGGTACCCCCACAATAGGAAGCAACTATATGGTATGGTACAGCCCCAGCAAAAAGCAAATACACGATATAATATATGCCAAACAAGAAGGAAAGGTAGAGGCACGAGAAGTCAGGGGGCTGGAGGGAGGGTAACCAGGACTGCAACAGTGAATACACTCGAACATCTACACTTATGCTACGTGTACACAACTGTACTATGTTCTTCATGTTTCACTGTTGCAGTCATCACATTTGGGTTGATTCCCAAAGCTAAGGAAGAGAGGAGGAACTTAAGGAGCATTAGGGCCAGCAATTAATCCCTGCAAGACTGCAGTGCCAAATCCAGCTCTGGATTTAGAAAAGATAGGCAAGTGGTAATGCTTGGTGAAGGTATGTACAGAGCCCCAGGTAGCAGCTTCTAGGATGCCCCTAATAGGGACCCCTCTCAGAAATGCCACACAGGTAGATGCAGCCCTGGTGGAATGTGATCTTATCCCCTGTGGCGTAGGTTTTCCATGGTGCTTGTAGCAGAAATGGATGCAATGGGCTATCTATTTGGAAATGGTTTGCTTTGAAATAGCCTTCTCCTCTGCCCCTGCAGCAAAGCTAACTAGCAGCTGTTCAGATTTTCTGATAGGCTTAGTCCTGCCCAAATAGAATCTAAGTAGTTTGTGCACATCCAGGGAGTGTAGTATTTGTTCCCTTTTGTTTTGTGGATTAGGGAAAAAAGTAGGCAAATGAATGGAGTAATTTAGGGCCACAGAAGACACCACACCACCTTGGGCATAAAGGAAGGGTTAGTCCTGAGGGAAACCCTGTCCACATGGAAGATAATGAAGGGTTCCACTGCCATGAGGGCCTGTAATTCAGACATTCTTCTAGCTGAAGTAATGGCTAGAAGGAAGGCTGTTTTCCAAGAAAGGAATTTCACCTCTGCTGTAGCAGCTGGTTCAAAGGGGGGGGGGGGGATAGTGAGCTTTTCCAATACAAAGTTAAGGTCCCAGGCTGCAGTGGGAGCTCTCCTGGGGGGGGGGTCTTAAATTTTTGGCCCCTCTAAAGAAATGCTTTAGCAAGGGGTGAGAGAAGAGGGCTAGCTCACTATTATAATGTGCTGAAATGGCAGAGGCATGATAGGTCCTGTGGAGCATTTCTGTTAAGTACTGTAAAATATGAGGTAAGCTGGGCACCGCTGTGCCCATCCTCTGAGCTAGGCATACGATTTTTTAGTACTAGGCCTCCTTGCCTCCAGAATGACACCCAGTACCTGCTTACTGAGGGATGCTAGGGGAGAGCTCAAGGAATTAGCCAGGCTGCAAGGTTCAGGGTTTGAAGCTGAGGGTGCAGAATCTGGCCCGCCTGCTGGGACAGCAGGGAAGGGGTCTGAGGCAAGTGCCATGGTTGTAGCAGTGTCATACTGCACAAGAGGGGATACCAGTGCTGGCATGGCTAGTCTGGTGCAATCAGTACTGTCCTTGGCTTATCCTGTTTGATCTTTCGTAGGACCTGCCCTGAAACTTAGGCATTTCCTGCAAGATTCCCTTATTGGGACATGGAGGTAAGCTTCCTTTAAGTCTAGGGTTGCCAGCCAGGCATCCTTGGCCAGCATGGGAAGAAGCTGTTGCAGAGTTAGCATTTTGAATTTTGGAACTACCAGAAAGGTGTTGAGAATAGAGAGGTCCAAGATGGGACGCCAGGAGTTGTCTTTTCTGGGTACCAGAAAAAGTCTTGAATAAAAACCTTGTCCCCTTTGTTCTGCTGGGACAGGTCGAAAAGTCTGATACTGAGAATAGAGAGAACCTGCTGTTGGAGCCTCTGCCCACTGGTTTGGGGGTAGGTCTGGCTAACCATTTGGGGTTGGTAGTGTGTAGAAGTGCAATCTGTATCCTTGGGGAAACTATGTTCAAAACCCATTTGTCCTGGGTAATGAGTTCCCAGTTTTTTTTTTGCATGCAGGGCGAGCTTTCCTCTTAAGGGAGAAGGTAGTTCAGCAGGCCTTGCAAGGGTTAAGGTTAAGTCATTGTGCCATTTTTCCGTAGGGGGTGGCTTACTACTCCCTGCTTTGGAAGTGGGAGCCCTCCACTGTTTAGGTCTGTGCATAGCCTGAGACTGTAGCCTAGGTGGTCTGCTGTTCCTGGGTTTGGACTGAGAAAGCCTAGAAGGGACTGGAAAGGACCAGTTCTTTGAAGGCCAATGCCTACTGAATCTGGGAGGCTGCACTTGTAGGAAATCTTTAACAGTTTGTATAGATTTAGCTTTTTCCTCCATCCTTTTGAGGGCTTCTGCACTGTTGCCAAAAAGGCGGTCTTGGTTTAAGGGAGCATCCAGTAATTTAGTTTTTACATGATCTGGCAAGTTTTGTTCCTTAAGCTAAGCTTGCCTTCTAATTACAGACCCAGGGACAGCAGCCCTGAAAGATGCTTCTAAAGCGTCAAAACCAAATTGCAAAGTATGTTTACCAACTTGTTCTGCAGAATGCATTAAATCCTGTAATTCTTTGTGTTCAGTACAGTCAGGAAACGACAATTTTTTTTATTCAAGTAGCCTCATAACATGCTGCTGATAGTTTAACATATGAAACTGGCAATTTAAAGCCCTAATGGACAAAGTAGCAGAAGTGTATACCTTCTTTAATGGACAAAGTAGCAGAAGTGTATACCTTCTTACCCCATCTGTCTAAGTCTCTAGAATCTCTATCAGAAGGGGTAGGATTTTTGGCAGCAGTAGCCTTACTGCTTTTGGTCCTTGGGAAATGGTCTCTGGATCTGTAGAAGGATTCTTGAAGAGGAACTTCTGAGAGTCAGGTACTCTGTCTCTGTAGCACCTGTCAGGTTTTCTGGGAGCAGGAGTTAAAATGTCTGGGGTAAGGCTAGATTCCAAGAAAGCATCATCTACAATGTCCAGAACAGGAGGGATAGCTAAAAGCCTGTGTTGATGTAGCAGTAAGAATTCCCTAAGTCTCTTTTTGTACTCAGAATAATCCTGGCTTTCCCAGCGGAAATGCTCCCTAGGAGTGTGCAAGGTTTCACCGAAAAAAAAATGCTGTGGAGGGGAAGCAGAGGGAATAGAATCCTCTGCATCAGAATCCTCATAAGGAGATAAGGGCAAATCCCGGTAATCAGAACGAGCAGAAATATCAGATACCTGATCAGAAAAATCAGTTCTAGGTCTTTTAGAGGGGGAAGGCTGGCTTCCCCAAATTAAGGTAATAAGGTCTTCAGCCATTCTAAGCATTTGTTTTTTAGGCATATGGGCCTGAGTCTGCGGTTTGGTCATCGGTTTTGTAGGCGTGGTGCGAGTTTTTGGCCTGGATGAAAAAGATGGCGTCGGTTTAATATGAATGTCTGTAGGCCTGAATACACCCACAGATGCCGGTACCTGCACACCGGCTCCGGACCCATCCAAGGTAGAGACATCCGCAGGTTCCATAGTCGAAGAAGCATCTCGCGGCATACCGAACTCCGAATGGGTCTCAGTAAAGGCCTGCGAATCAGAAGTAGCGGATATCAGGGGCTGCGAAAGCACCTCACTGAGTACCGGCAGATGGGCGACTAGCTTAACGGAAGCATCGTCGGCAGTTTTGGACCTATGCGGTCTGTCTCTGTCTTTATCCTTACATTTTTTTTTCGGAATATCGGTAGTCGGATGACTTGACAAAGCCATTTCGGAGTACACAGAACGAGCACAAAAGTAATTAGCTGCAAAAATAGCCTGACGACGAACAGTTTGGGCATTGAACAAGGCACAAAACAGACGAGGGACGTCGTGGTCTGGGCCTAAACAAGAGATGCAGTAAGAATGAAAATCTCTATGAGGTATTTGCTTTCCACAGGTAAGACAACTTTTACTGACATCAGTTAGAGCAGGAAAAAGGATCCCCAACAGAGTACTTAGCTTTTTTGAAGACTTCGGGTCTGAAACGCGAAAACAAAAATTTCAGGAGTCGGCCGACCGGCACTTGCGAACTGCTTCTGCCACGGGCACCGCACGGCAAGAAAGACTATTGTAATGGCGTCGGCTGCATGTTTTATACCCCTGACGACCTGACGTCAAGGAAGAAGCGACAGCATCCGATGCAGAAATCCGAATACTCTGGTATTCAGGCCGGCTGAGGGCTATCTGCAGGCAGATGACCCAAATTCGATGACTGCAACAGTGAAACACGATGAACATTGGTAGACACCAAAGATTTGATTCTGGCTTCATCCACCAGAGCATTTTTTTCTTGCAAAGGTCTGTAAGGCATATCATGTGATCGAGTGGGTGGGTTAAGAACGACCACTGTAATGAAAGGTGCCACTGTACTCGTCTCATGTGCAACCTCGCCAGTGGAACTATGGTAATGGTTGCCATAGATCCCAACAGCTGTAGTACAAGGCATGCTGATACAAATGTCTGTGGGAGGAAGACTTGAATCTGGCTTCTTATTTTTGATAGCCTGTGAGGAGGAAGGGAAGCTTGAAAGGATGTTGTGTCGAACAGCTCCAATGAATTCCAGTGCTCTTGTTGGGGACATATGAGATTTGTCCATGTTGCTTGGTGATACCTAAGCGAAGAGCAAGGCCTTGAGTGTAAGAAAGGCTGTAAATGAAAAGATCCCTGATCATGGCAGTAAGGAGCCAATCGTCTAAGTATGGAAACACCTGGAATCCTTGTAGTCGGAGATGAGCTACTATGACTGTCATACACCTGGTGAACACTCTGGGGGCTGTCAAGAAACTGGAAATACCCTGAACTGATGGTGATTGGCTCCCAGCCAGAAGCAGAGAAACCTCAGGGAGCTTTTGTCCATCTTTATGTGGTAATACACGTCCTGGAGATCTATAGAGCACATCCAGTTGTCCTTCTCTAGAAAGGGGAGGATGGACTGTACTGTGACCATCCGGACTTTTTGAGGTTTTATGAATTTGTTTAGTAAGCTGAGATCCAGGATTGGTCTCCAGTCCCCTGTCT
Organism: Protopterus annectens; assembly: GCF_019279795.1. NCBI lineage: Eukaryota > Metazoa > Chordata > Ceratodontiformes > Protopteridae > Protopterus > Protopterus annectens. The sequence goes on from NC_056739.1 coordinate 1,956,030,009, forward strand.
TTTTTGACACTAAAAAGAACCTAAAGTAAAACCCAGATCCTCTCTGGTCTGGTGGGACTGGCTGGATGACTTTCTTGGCAGCTTTTCGATTTATAAGGCTCCTGCCTCCCTCTGACTGGGTGGAACATTGGGCATTCGTTTGACGAGTCTGGGAGTAGGATCAAATGGGATATGGTAGCCTCTGGATATTATTCTCTGCACCCATGCATCTGTTGTTATGAGTTGCCAAGCCTGTAGGTGCAGAGAAAATCGACCCCTGACTGCTTCCAGAGAAACGCAATCAGACCGCTGTTCAGGAGCGCTGGTAGGGTCGGCAAGAAATCTCTAACGCTCTGGTTGCGCGGACCCCCTCTGCCATGAAAGGGGCATCTTCCGGATGAGTTGCCCCCACTGCCCTGGAGGGGATTGCTCACCACGAGTGTCACGAAAATATCCTTGGGACTTCTTGAACCACATTTTCCCTCCCCTCTGGTTCCTGGAACAGGATCTGTGGGGAAATGGAAAAACGTATGCCCACAGCAGACAAGGTCTTCCTGTCCTTCTCACTATGTGACAGGGTCTCTTACTTTGGGACCAAATAGGAAGATTTGTCAACAAGCGCGTTGATGAAGGAAGATTTAAAGGGGTCCACGAAATCACACAAATGCATCCAAGCATGCCGTCTCATGACGGATGCCTGATTAAGCTGCTCAAGCTGCCCCCTCGGTGGTGTGAGATATCAAGCGCATCGAGGAGATCAAGATGGATTCCAGGGTAGCAAGGTGAGAGGCAACAGTGTCACACACCCCGTCAGGCAGTACCCCCACCAAAGAGGCAGACATTTCTGAAATTAGGTCTCTTTGGAGGCAAGTAAAATGTGCCAGATAGTTCAGTGATCAAATGGCAAAGGTCGCTGAAGAATAAGCCCGCTTCCACAGTCTGTCCATAGCCCGAGATGCCCTGTTCAGGGGATGGACAGTGGAACTATCCTCTGCCAGTTCCCACTTGGTGACCGTCACCACGACCATGGAATCAACTATTAACTGCTTGGACCAATTGGGCTGGTCTTGAAGGGTGGATAAAGTTTTGTCTAGCCTCCAGGGGACAGGTTCTATGTTGTCCAGGGCCTTCCAGGCACACTGCACAATTAGCTTAACAAGCTCATCCGCAGGTGGGGTTACCTGGGAAGTAGATGGCTGAGCACGGAATGCCTGCAAGAACACCGATTCCTCCAAAGGGTTAGAGGACGTACAGTCTCTCCTCTGTCTGCGGATCTTGAGAATGTCTCCAAATGAGACGTCTTCCACGGAGACTGTGGGGACCCTTCTCCCTCATCGCAATCGGTGTCCTCAGTGATGGATTCCTCAGGGGAATCGAGGTGCTTCCTCTTGCACTGTTTCTTCTGGGGTGGCTCCGTAGTAGGATCTTCTGAGGAGGACTCTGGAGAAAGGGATCCCTTCAAGGGCAGGTCCTGCGACTCGGGATCCCAGAGCAGGGGGTTAGGACAGCTGCATGCCAGAGGGGGGTTCTGGTGTCAATGCCATTGGTGCTAACTGCGAGCCTGTAGAGGCAAGGACCCTTTCCATCACCTGGAAACAGGCCCGCCGCCCCCAGAAGGGATGGGATCCCGAGAGCGAGAAGGACAACCTCGGAACCAGGGTCACACCCTGCCCTGAGGAGCCCGCCTCCAGGTGAGGAGCTCCAAGAGGACCGGTAGCTGCTGGTGGAGCCACGTCCATAGACGGTGCCAGCGAAAAAATAGGTGCCGAACTAGGAACCACGGTGCCGGCAGCCCAATCACTGCTCCGAAAGTGCACCAGTTCTGATGGAGCAGTTGCGCCAAGAGTAATCGGTGCTGACAGGAGAACCTCCGCAGTTGGAGCAGAGACAGTATGCACCAGGGTGGTCATCGGTACCAAAGTCTCCGGGGTCTGGGAAGAGGCCGGAGGAGGATATACTGGTGAATATGCCGTGAAAGCTTCTGTTCCAAGGGGGAAGGAAGACCTAGCAGGGGTGGGGAATCCTCTAGCTGCCAAAAGCTGGTCCACAACCTTCATTACATCTTGTTCTGAAAGACTCCAGGTGGATCTGAAGGAAGCTGCCGAAGGAGAGTTAGGTGCCTTGAGAAAAGGACTAAACTGGTGCCCCAAAAAGGGGTCATAAGTGGGAGAATATCTGGTTCTAGGAAGGTGTTCAACCTTCAGAACCGACTGAGTCATTGTGGAGCCATTTAAGATATCGGCCCTGTAGCAGGGGATAGTGCCGATGCGGGTATGGTAGTCAAAGCTGGTGTCAAGACCAAGGACAGCACCGATGAGGATGGTGCCGAAGCTGGTCCAGTGATAGGAGTCAAAATTAGGAGCAGCACTGAGGGAGAAGACATGGAGCCTGGTGCCGAAGGCGTGGGAGAAGCTTGGTGTCGACTCGGTTCCGAGAAGGATGGAGATGTAGCAACTGAGTGACTCCGTTTTTCTTTATGTTTTTTAGTCTTAGGAGGTGGTGAGACCTCCCATCCCAGAAAGAGCCTCCGAGAAGGGAGTTTTCATCATACCCTTTAAAATCAACTTTTCTTACGCTCAGCCAAAGTCCGATTTCTGAAGATGGAACAGACATCACACGAAGCATTAATGTGGTCAACGCCCAAACAATATACGCACAGAGCATGATTGACTGAGTTGGGTATCTTACGCCCACACTTATCACACTGTTTAAATCCTAACTTAGCTTTTTCAGACATAATGAAAAAAAGACACACTAGCAATAAACACCAATAGCAACAACAATAGAGGTAAGAGTTTTTTTTTTCTTTAGACAGATAGAAAAGGTGGTAGGAAAGGGGCCTACCAAAGGTAGGCAATTGGGACAGTACCAACGATGGTATAAAGAAAACTACCAAAGGTAGAGGGTAGGATACAGAAAAAGAATATAGGTTTACAGACAAAAAGAAGGCATATAGGGTAAACTGACTAAAAAGAGCTATTGAATTAAATAATGACAGAAAAAAGCTACACTTAGCTTGAGAGAGAAGGCTTGGCACGTCTGACGAGGAATGCAGCAAACGAGATCTGGAGAGACTATGAGAGGGGCACTATGGGTAGGTCTTAGCTGAGAGTTTTTGGCTGGCGGAAGCCTGGTAACGGCCGTGTCAGTTCCGAGGATGGAACCGAAGTCCTAACAGTAAGGAATGAATAAAGATTTACAACATCAGATGGATTTTTTACTGGGGGTCTGAGGAAAAAGATTTCCTTCATGAAAGCTTTGCAATGTTTCGATGTAGCGGGAGAGCCAAAATGATTCCCAGAATGAAAGTTAGATATGGCAAACCACTAAAGTTTAATACTGGAAAAAATGGCTCCTTCTTTGAAAATGAACATTAGGAAAAGAAGAACGGCTGAGATTAGAGCTGAAAATGGGTCAATGTTCTCTTTGGATGCCCAAAAAAATAACTCTTTGCCATTTCCTTCTATAAACATTTTAGTACAAGGTTTTTGGGAAGCTAGCATGATGTCTCCAACAGGAGAAGCAAGCCTGGACCTCTGTACAGTTACTGGAAATGAGGAAACAAAGCAGTCAGTTTGATGGTGTGTAGACTGGGGCGGTGACCTTCTGACGGGTGAAAAAGAAGGTCCTGTTTGGGTTCTAGTGTCCATACAGTATATTTCAGGTGAGACTAGAGAAAGGTGAACCAAATCTGACAAGGCCAGTACGGAGCAATGAGGATTACTAAAGTCGTCAACCATTTTGCTTTCGGTAGAATTCTCAGGATCAAAGTTAAAGGGGGATAAGCGTAAAGGAGACCGGAGGGCCAATTGTGAACTAGGTCCCTTAAGGACTCCTCAGAGAGGGGATCAGAGCAAAGTAACAGCTGCACTTGTTGTTCTGAGGAGATGCAAACAGAATGCAGAAGGGTTTGCCCCAACGGCTGAAAATCAAGTTTGCTACCGAATGATTGAAGAACCACTCGTAAGGGCTCAGAATGGACATGCTGAGTTTGCCTACAAGAATGCTGGACTTCCCTGGTATGTTAGTTGCAAGTAGAAAGCGGCCTGAAGATATCGCCCATTCCAAGACCCAAGACCCTCATGGCCTCTCTGCACAAAGGATATGAACGAGATCCTCCTTGTTTGTTGATATACCAGACTAATGACATTGTCTGTGTGAATTGCAATAGTTCCTAGAGAGAGAACATCTTGAAAAGCTTACAACTTTTGGAGGACTGCCATCATCTCCAGAAGACTGACATGCAATCTGGTCTCAATGCAAGTCCACATGCCTTGGACCATCTTTCCCTTGAACTCCCCCACCCTACCCCAACTGGGAAGCTTCCATGTTCACCGTGGCCATTGGGGAAGGGAGAAGGAATGGTCTGCCGATCACCAGGTCATTTGAAAAAAGCCACCATCAAAGACGCTTTCTGCAAATCAAAGTCAGTCTAACAGGAACTGACAGAGGCTGGTAAGGAATAGACCACTCAACAGACAAGGTCCAATGAAGCACTCGCATAAGAAATCTTGCTAACAGAACAAGAGTGACAGCAGCTGTCATGGACCCAAAAGCTTGAAAGTACTAGTCTTGCTGATGGAAATGGAAGATCTAAAATAGTTTGAACATGGTCTCTCAATGTTTGTATGAGGTGTGAGGTAGCAATGCTATTTGCTTCGATATGTCCAGAAGAGCCCCAATTAATTCTAAACTCTGTACTGGAGATAGGTTTGATTTTGCAAGGTTTATGGTAATGCCCAGAGAAATGGACAACTGCCCCAATTAATTCTAAACTCTGTACTGGAGATAGGTTTGATTTTGCAAGGTTTATGGTAATGCCCAGAGAAATGGACAACTGTAACAGATGATCTCTATCTTGAACAAAATGATGCCTGGTTGGGGCAGTTAGAAGGCAGACATTTAAATATGGAAACACCCGGAATCCTTTCAGTCTCAGGTGAGCTGCAACTACTGCCATGCATTTGGTAAACACTCAAGGGGGCTGTGGTGAGTCCAAAGCGCAGAGCCCTGAATTGGTAATGACTGGCTCCCAACCTTAAGCTCAGATGACATCTGGAGCATCTATTTTGATGTGATAGTACGAGTCCTTTAAGTCTACCGAGCACATCCAATCAACCTTTCACAACAGCAGTAATATACCATAACCGTTCAGAACTTTGGTTTCTTTACAGACAAAGTCAAGTTGCTTAGATCCAGAATGGGTCTCAAGTCCCTGGTTTTCTTTGACACCGAAAAGACGTGGGAGTTAAGTTCTGAATCCTTTTTGTTCGGTCGGGACATCTTGTAGGACTCTTTTTTTGCAGTACAAAAGGGAATATAATAATCTCTGGATATAATCCTTAGCACCCAAATGTTTTATGTCAGAGCAGTCCAGGCATCTGGACTCCCTGTTTGGCAGATGCCCACTAGAGCTCTGTTCAGCTAGCTTTTTGGTAGCTACTGCCACAACCATGGCATCTACTGGTATACCCTTAGTCCAGTGTGGTCAGTCTTTGGGGGGAGACAAAAATGTATCCATCCATTTGGATATTGGCTTGACCTTGTCTGACTCCTTCCACGCCTGGTGGGTCTGGAGTTGGATCCAGAATCCATGTTGGGTGAAGTACATGAGGCCAGAGAAAGAGAAACCAAATCTGATGAGGCTTGTAAGGGGCAATGATAATAACTGTGCTCCTCAATCGAGAAGAAACTTGGGGATTAGAGGTACTGGGAGTAGGTGTAGAGGAGACTAGGGGACAAATGTGGAGAAGAGCGTCCCTCGCTGATTCCCCGGTGGGTGAATCATGGCAAAGAACCTGTTGCACTTGTTGTTGAGGCGAGATGCAAAAAGGATGTAGCAAGGTTGGCCCCATCAATGGAAAAACTTTTCCGCAACTTTCATGTTTAGTGACCACTTGTGAGGCATTAAAATGGACCCACTTAACTTGCCTGCTGTAACACTAGATTTCTCTAGAATCTGTGTTGCTATTAGAAACCAAATGGATGAGATCGCCCATTGCCACACTCTCATTGCTTCTTGAGACAGGGGGTAAAAATTTGATTCCTCCCTGTTTGTTGTTGTACCAGACCCATTGACATATTGCTCATCTGAACAGCAATAGTTCTGTAGGGAATAGAGTCTTGAAAATCCTGCAGGACAGCTCCCATCTCCAAGACATTTACATATGTGTTGGCCTCTTTGGGAGAACATGTGCCTTGGACTGTCCTTCCTAAGAAATGCTCCCGTTCAACCTATCTGGGAAGCATCCATGGTAACTACGGCCTTGGGCTTTGAGAGAATAAAGGGGCATCCTTGATCAGATCTGATCAGACTTTATCTACCACAGGAGAAAATCTGATCAGACTTTATCTACCACAGGAGATAATTATTGCAGGCTTGAATTATCTTGATTTGGCTGGATAAGGGATGTTGAAGGATGGACCATTGAGTCGTTAGAGTCCAGTGAAGAATTCTCATGTGATACCTTGGCAGTGGAATCAAAACTATTGCGGCAGACATTGTTCCCAATGCTTGAAGGAATAGTGGAGCTAAAATAAAAGAATGTTGAATGATTTTTTTGACCTAGAATCAAAAGGTTTGAATTCTTAATAGAGGGAGAGAGGCTGTCATTGATTTCATATTGAACAAGGCTTCAATGAACTCCAATATTTAAGATGGTTCAAGTTGAGAATTCTTGTAATTGATGGCAATTTCCAGGTGAGAGCATAACTGGAGTACATAATCTTGAGGGGAGTCTAAGTGCCTCCTCTTGCATTTTTTTCTTCCTAGGGACTTTTCTGGTGGGATGTTCCAGAGAAGAATCAGAAGAGATCAATATACCCTTGCTAGGTATCCTGGTGACTTATCTGGGCTGGCAGTTCCTGTGGCACAGGAAGTTGAGGCTCAAAACGCAAACACAACTGTGGCTGGGAAGTAGGAGCTGAAGAGGATGGAAATATCCTCAATCTCACAGCAGAGAAAGCTTTCTCTACTATCTCAAAGACAGAATGCCTCTGACAGAAAGAAACAGACTGTTCTGAGAAAACATGCTTCTGGACCACCAGCTCCCTTTGAACTGAAGGCAAAACACTTGAGAAGTAGTCGGATCCAATCTGTTCAGGCCCAAGGCTCCAAGAGAAAGAGAGGGCTCTGACAACTTCGGAGTTGAATTCAACACCCTAGATCTGATGCCAATGCTTCAGCTCAGGGAGTCATCCGGCTCCAAAGTGCTCAATGCCAGTCCAGTCAAAAATGCCACAGGAGTCAAAGATAACATGATATTCAGATCTAACATGGACAGTTCCAGGATCCTCTGATCTGAAACCAAAGGTCGGATCGGAGGATGAGTCAATATAAGCAGTGTAATACTCACAAAGGTCTCCAGATCCAATGGCTTTGGAGCCAGGACAAGCCCCATTTGAGTATGCATCAAGAGGAACTTCATCGTCCTGTTCACTGTTCACATTGGCTTTGGTCAGACTTCTGGAAAAACAAGTAGAAGATGTTATGGATGATGCTTCAGAGTGGTGACATTCAGGAGACCTGTCCTGGAAAGGATAAGGGAGATGGGACGACACCAAATCCAAGAGCATAGGAGATATAATTTGTGGTTATCAGATTTTTGTCTTCGGATCCAAAGGGGTCGGCATCGAAGGTTTTGAAACCTTGTGAGGTGATTCAGAGTTCAGAGTCGAGGAACTTGTAAGATCTGGGGAAAACTTCTTAGCCTCTTTTTTTCTCAGATTTTAAGAGTTTGAGCCCCAGATGCCACCTTGGAAGATTCAGAAGGAAGTAAGTCTCTTAAGTTCAATTTATTTTTTCAATCAATTAAAGCCCTAGGGTTGAAAGCTTTACAAATATCACAACCAGAGTCTATATCTGCAGGGCTCAGACAATATACACATTCAGAGTCTGCATCAGAAAGTGATTTTATGGCCACAGGCCGTACATTTTTTAAAACCAGAAGGTTTTTTGGCCATTACCCAATTTAAAGGGAGAAGGGCTTTGAGAGAGAAAGATTTTTTTATAGTGTAAGAAGAAAGCGAATAAAGATGAAAAAAAAAAGAAAGATGTACTACCAAAGATGGTAAATCAAAGATGAACTAAAAAATACAAAAAAGGGAAAAGATTACAAAGTATGGTAGTAAAGAATTCACAACTACAGTGTAATAGAGAAAGGAACATTAACAATTTTAATGTAAAGCTTTATAAGAAATAAGCAAATAAAGAAATACACTCACGAACACTACGTCCCTTGAGTTTGATCACGTCCGTATGCGAAGGTGACAAATGAGATCTGAGTTATGTTAGGGGGCTAGTGCATTGTGGGTAAAGGAACAGCTAGAGAGTTGCAGTGTTCCATGAGCTGGAAAAAGCAGCAGAGTTGGATCCGGGGGTCAGATCCTAACTCAGTTGTTGAGGAATAGATGAAAATGAAAACAGCAAATAGTACAGTTTTGTACCTACCATAAATGTAGATGTCCGATAGGTATGCATCTGCAGTCCTAACATATGGGTTGTCCTGCCTCAGGCAGCCCTGCGGTCGGCCGGATTCCAAAGTCTGGGTCTGGCCTCGGCTGATGTCGCACTTCACCCGACGTCATAGCTGCTGGGGTATAAAGGCATCAGCCGACGCCATTTACCTCAGTGTTTCTTGCCCCAGATGCCAGGTGCCCTCTAGGAAGGCTAAATTTGGATAAATGCAAATAATTCCAAACAGTAGAGATCAAAATATATATATATATATATACATATATATACAAACAAATACACCATAATAAATTCCCCCAGCTAGCTAAAAGGGGGGGTAAGTACCCTAGGAATACCACAGAGGGGAAGGAGGGTGGGTAATCCTGTCTGCAGATGCATACCTATCGGACATCTACATTTATGGTAGGTACAAAACTGTACTATGTCCTTCAAGGATGCATCTGCAGTCCTAACATATGGGTAGAATACCATAGCCAAACTGGGGGAGGAGGCACTAAGATAAAGATGGTGTAGTCAAGATCCCTTGCAAAACAGCAGTTGCAAAACCTGCTCGGGATCTGGAGTATAAAGGAAGATTATAATGCTTGGCAAATGTATGCACGGAGCTCCAAGTAGCAGCTTCTAAAATGTCTTTGATAGCCACTCCTCGTAGGAAAGCTGTAGTGGTGGCTGTACCTCTTGTGGAGTGAGGTCTGATATTTTCAGGAGTTGTCTTTCCATGAAAAGAGTAGCAAAATCTAATGCAATTTCCTATCCATTTTGAGATTGTCTGTTTTGAAATTGCTTTTCCTTGCATTCCTGTTGCATATGCTACCAGAAGCTGGTCAGTTTTCCTGTTGGTCTTAGTTCTGTCCAGATAGTAGCGTAATTGTCTGTGCACATCCAAGGTATGTAGTAGTCTTTCCCCCCTGTTCTATGGGTTGGGGAAGAATGTAGGTAAATGAATCGCTTGGTTCAATGATACTCTGGAGACCACTTTTGGCATAAAAGTAGGGTTAGTTCTCTGAGACACTCTATCCTGATGGAAGATAAGGAAGGGCTGTACTACCATTAATGCCTGTAACTCAGATACCCTTCTTGCTGAAGTGATCGCTAGCAGGAAAGCAGTTTTCCAAGATAAGAACTGTAAGTCTGCTGTTGCTGCTGGTTCAAAAGGGGGAAGTGTTAACTTTTCCAGCACAAAGTTGAGATCCCATGTAGGTAAAGGTGGTTTCCTTGGAGGCTTTACATTTTGATTCCCTCAAGAACTGCCTGAGTAGAGGATGAGAGAAGACAGGAGGATCCATGTTGTATTCTGCTTAAATTGCAGATGCATGAATCTTAATGGAGGAGTAGGACAGGCCATTGTGGAACAGTTCTGCTAAGTATTCCAGGATGTGTGCTATGTTTGCCAATGAGAAATTTTCTCCCTTTGCTGCACTCCAAATGAGGTATCTTTTCCATTTGGCTGAATAAGTTTTCCTTGTGGAGGGTCTGCGTGCCTCCAGGATAATGTCCTTAACCCTCTGAGATAAATCTGTTTTATTTTGTTTTATGCAATATTCCAAGCAGCTAGCTGCAGTGTTTTCAAGTTTGGATGTAGGATCTTGTAGTTGTTCTGTGTTAGAAGTAAGGGACATAGAGGTAGAGGCCATGCGCGAGTCCGAGACATGCTTCTCAGTAGCGGGTACCAATGTTGCCTTGGCCAGTCTGGAGCTATCAGGATTACCCTTGGCTGATCCTCTTTGATCTTCAGTAGGACTTTGTACATCAAAGGAAGAGGTGGGAATGCATATGCTGTCAGGTTTTTCCAGCTGAAGGAAAGGAAGTCCACCTTCCAAGCAAGTGGGTGGTATGCTCTTGTGCAGAATTTCTTCAATTGGTGGTTGTGTGGGGAAGCGAACAGGTCTATCTCTGGCAGTCCCCATTTCTTTGTTATGGCTTTGAAGATATCTGGATGCAGCATCCATTCGTGAGCATCCGTGGTAGTTCTGCTTAAGGTGTCTGCTAGTGAATTTTCTTTTCCTGGTACAAATCTGGCCTGTAATTGAATGTTGAGATTCAGGGCCACATTCCACAGGTCCATTGCCATCCGGCATAGAGGATATGAGTGTGTACCTCCCTGTTTGTTGATGTACCACATGACTGTGGTATTGTCCGTCCTTATCAGCAGGTGACCTTGTTGAAGGAGTGGTCTGAATGCCTGGATTGCATGTTTCACTGCCAGCATCTCCTTTAGATTTATGTGTAGATTCAGCTGGTCTTGGGTCCATAGGCCTTGTATACACTTGTCCACTATGTGTGCCCCCCAGCCTAGGTCTGAGGCGTCCGTGGTGATGGTCTGGCTTGGATGTGGTTTGTGGAAAGGCAATCCTCTGTTCAACTGACAGGCCTGAGCCCACCACAGGAATTCTTGTTTCAGGCATGGAATTATTGGAATCTGGGCTTCTAGACTGTGCTTATGTTGAGACCATACATTCCTTAGGTACCATTGCAACTTTCTCATATGCAGCCTGGCATGCAGAATCAATATTATGCAGGATGCCATGTAACCCAGGGCTTGCAGGACTTTCCTTGCAGTAAGCTGAGTTTGTGTTGTTAATGTCATGAAATAGACTGGTAGTTGCTTTTGTTTTTCTTCTGTGAGAAAAGCCATCTGAGTTGATGTATCCAGTTCTGCACCCAAAAATGTTATCCTTTGGGATGGTACTAGTCTTGACTTTTGCATGTTGACTGTGTATCCCAAGGCTTGCAACAGTTGTATGACATTTTCCAAATCTTTTGTTAATTTTGCCTTGTTGTCCGCTTGTATTAGGCAGTCGTCCAGGTATGGGTAAATTTGAATTCCCTGAAGCCTGCAATGAGCAATTACTGATGCCAGGCATTTCGTGAATACTCTGGGCGCAGTAGATAAGCCAAAGGGCAATGCTGAGAATTGATAATGCTCTGATCCTGCAAGAAATCTGAGGTGTCTTCTGCAATCTGGTCGTATAGGGACGTGCAGGTATGCCTCCTTGAGATCTAGAGTCACCAGTCAAGACTCCTTGCCCAGCATGGGAAGAAGTTGCTGGAGGGTCAGCATTTTGAATTTTGGAACAATGAGGTATGTGTTCAGTGCGGACAAGTCGAGAATAGGTCTCCATTGATTTTCTTTTCTTGGTACAAGGAAAAGCCTGGAGTAAAATCCTTGGCCTTGTTCCATAGGTGGTACCTTTTCTATAGCTCTCATCCTTAGTAAGTTGTTGATTTGTCTTTGAGCCTCTGTTTTTTGGCTTGGTGGTAGGTTTGGCATTCCTCTGTTTTTAGGTAGTGTGTGGAAGTGAAACCTGTAGCCCTTGTCTATTGTTTGTAAAGTCCATTTGTCTCCTGTAATGCAATGCCAGTTGTCGGAAAATAAGGCTAGCTTTCCGCCCAAGGGTGCTTCCAGTTGTTCCCTGGTAGGCGGAACCAGAGCCAAGTCATTGTATCTGTCCTGTGGAAGTGGTTGTAGTTGAATCTGTGGCAGCACTTCTCTGGTTGGCAGGTTGCCACTGACGTCCCCCGTAGGCACCCCTAGATTGGCCTCTGCCTCTTGGGCGTCTATTTCTGCCTCTCCGTGCTCTGGAGGTGTCTGGAAAGGACCAATTCTTCGAAGGCCAATTTCTGCTAAACCTCGGAGGTTGGACCTGTAAGAAATCCTTGACTGTTTGGACAGATTTTGCTTTTTCTTCCACTTTCTTTAGAACCTCCTGTGCAGGGGAGCCAAACAAACTTTGTTTCTCCATAGGAGCATCTAGGAGTTTTGACTTAACATGGTCTGGTAAGGATTGTTCTTTTAACCAGGCATGCCTTCGAATCACTGTTCCAGTCATAGCTGATCTAAAGGAAGCCTCCAGTGCATCATAGCCACATTTTAAGAAATGGTTACTGACCTGCTGAGAGTTATGTACCAAATCCTGAAGGGACTTGCGGTCTATAGGTTCAGGAGAGGACAGTTTTTTATTTAGCTGGTCTAACAAAAATTCCTGGTACTGAATCATGTGAAATTGACAGTTTAAGGCCCTGGCCGAAAGAGTAGCAGAAGTATAAACCTTTTTACCCCATCTCTCTAATGCTCTAGATTCCCTTTCAGAGGGAAGAGGGTTTTTGGCAGAGGCAGCTGTCACACCTTTAGGGCCCTGTGAAATGGTTTCAGGGTCTGCAACAGGAGCCTTATACAAGTGGTAGTGTGTGTCGGGGACCCTGTAATATCTGTCAGGCTTGGCAGGGGCCGGAGGAAGAGAATCAGGGGCAGTACAGGCATCATTATATGCATCATCAACAACTGTAACTACTGGAGGAATGGCTAAAGGCCTATGCTGTGGTAAGTGTAAAAAAGTCCTTAGCCTTTTCCTTGAATCTGAAAAATCCTGGCCCTGCCATTGGAAGTGTTCCCTCATAGCATGTAGGGTTTCCCCAAAAGAAAATTCTTCAGGAGGAGAAGCAGAAGGAATGGAGTCTTCTGCATCAGAATCCTCATAAGGAGAATATGGGCCTTCCTGATGGTCTGAAATATCTGAGTCATCCGAGGAATAGTCTGTAGAGACAGGTTCCGGGGGTTCAGTCCTAGACCTCTTATCTGGAGGGGGTTGAGAGGCCCTGTCTGGGTGAGGTTGGGATCCCCTGATCAAAGAAATAAGATCCTCAGCCAGGCTGAGTATTTGGGAACTAGAGGTAGGCCTGTGTGAGCGAGTTTTAGCAGGTAAGGCCTTAGAAGATTTAGCTGCTTTAGCCCTGGAAAAGGCCTTGATAGACATAGAAGCAGGGGGTCTAGCAGCCCCACGTGCAGGGGTAGATATGTCTAAAGGAATAGTGTCTGACAAATCCTGGGTGCCTGCTTCTGTAGCAGTAATTTCAGTAGCAGATTCAGCCATGCTCTGTGAGGCCTCGGCTATCGGAGGCATGCTTTCGGCCGAAGGAAGTACCGAGGACTCGGTTTCAGCCGAAACCGAGACACTCGCGGTTGGCCTAACCGCGGTTTCAGCCGAAACAGCGGACCACGAGTGTCGGTCCTTTTCCTTGCGCTTTTTAGCTAATTGCGTAGTCGGAGTCTCCGACGGCATTTTGTAAGCAAAAGTGGGACCAAAAAACTCCTCTGCAAACTCCGACTGACGTCTAAGCGTCCGTCGGTTGAAGGAAGCACAGGCTAGACAAGCTGATAAGTCGTGGTCTGGGCCTAAGCAAGGAAGGCAGTAAGAGTGGAAATCCTTATGAGGTATTTGTTTCCCACAAGTTAAACAATTATTTACTTTATCTGACATCAGCTGAGGCAAGAAAGAGTCCCCAACAGGGTACTTAGCTTTTTAGAAGTCTTCGGTAGTATGAATCTCTGGATCTGACCGACCGGCACTTGCGAACAGCTTCTGCTTCAGGCACCGCACGGCCAGAAAGACTGAGGAAAATGGCGTCGGCTGATGCCTTTATACCCCAGCAGCTATGACGTCGGGTGAAGTGCGACATCAGCCGAGGCCAGACCCAGACTTTGGAATCCGGCCGACCGAAGGGCTGCCTGAGGCAGGACAACCCATATGTTAGGACTGCAGATGCATCCTTGAAGGACATCATTTGTTTCCGTGAGAAGTTTGACCTGCTACTACTGCACACGGCAAGCTGCAACGTGTCTATATTACCTTGTCAAAAGATGACAATATTGAATGGCATAAACATCAAAAATGCCGTACATCGAAATTGTTCTTGTGCCCCACACCCCTGCTAATTATATATACAAACTCCAAGATCGCACTACAGTGAGGAAAGAGCAAATTTTCTCATCCCCACTGTACCATGATCCCGCAACACTTTCGTTGTACGGCATTTACGACATTACTGCCGTTCGATGCTTTCAACATGCGATAAGGTGAAGCAGACTCGCTGCAACTTTTAAATACTCGCTTGCTAAGTATGTACCAACTGCATTTTTTTACATTTTAATCCACAAGGACATGCAGAAAAGGCAGAAATGGGCAGTCTGACATTACACAGTAACAGCACTCCTTTGTGATACAGTTTAGCACAACAGGTTACAGAGGAAGGAATACAATTCAAAAGTGATCCAAAGAAAAAATAAATAAAAGCAATGTGCAATAATAGACTAAATATTATCCAAATGCAGTTCCAAAGTATAATGCAAATAACTGACTAAAATTCCGTGCATATATTAGGTAGCATGAAAACATTTGCAATGCACAAATAATGAAAAAAAAATAATACATAGTCTGTGTACAAAGACTGTGGAAAACTCACCTTAAACAAATATTAATCCAATTATAGTTGCCACAGACGAGCTGTGTGTAGGTCTGTTAGCAAAGCAAAATGTACAGGCAACACTCAAAGAAAAGAAGTTCCTGCCATAATACAGCTGTTGCAGCTCTGACATCACAGAATGGGTGATCTCTTGCTTGTTCTGCAGTGGAATGCAAATATTGCTGTGGTAATGGAAGTCTGGAGAGGGAGCTTGGAAGAAAACTATGGCTGGTTAGTAGCCATCCTGATGTCAGTTGTTCAAAGACAACAGCAATGTTTTCCACAGCACAGGGTTTGTGTACTGACAGCAGTATGCTAAGACAATGCAATATTTGATAGAAACAGTTGGACTAATTGTATTTTAATGCTGGACTCATCATTTCTATCACAATCAGGAAATAGGGACAAAGTGCAGGAATGTTGAGCAATTCCAAAAGGTATCCCACTGATCTCCTTTAAGTGATGAAGTATTTGAACCACAACATAGTGTATTAAATATCACACCAAACAAGACCCATGGCCTATCAAAGTCCAAATACAGGCAAACAAGGTGACTGTCAAGTTGTTCCTACACACAACTACACTTTCTAAAAAGAGAAGACTGCTTGATAAGTCACATGGATTAACAGAATATATGTTTTATAAGCAATAAAGAGGGTGAGCTCAAGACCACTAAAGAGGAATGGATGAAAACATAGGCAAGAGAGCTCACAGTGGTTGTTCCCCCTGTAAATAATGAAAATGTATGTTTGAAATGAGTAGGAAAAAATGCTTTGGCTCTCAGCCAAGTATACTACATGGGCTGAACAGTAGTCCAAAATGAATATTTAGAACTTGTTAGTCAAGTCTTTCTGAAATAATAGTCTAATTTCCCTGTTTCTGAACAGCCAGGAACACCTTGACGACACGGTGCAACACAGTGAACCTAGACAACATTCAAGGATTCAGGACTTATGGAGTCAGATTGCAGGTTTGTGTGATGCGAGATAAAGCACAAGAGCTCCTAATAGATTGCCACTAAAACACAGAATTGCTCTTGCTATGATGACACCATTATTCTCCCACTTCACTCCATTAAGTAAACCAATTTAAAAACATGGACAATACCATGGATGATGAAACAACTTGACACAAAAGTCCAACAGGGAAGTCATTGTGTACCACTACTAAAGTGCAATGTTACATATGAAGTGAGTCGATAAGACTACTTGAACATTATCTAGTATCTCATCAAAATGACGTGGTTAGCTAGTGGTCACTAGACATACCTTGATTTCGGTTTCTTCTGACTGGTTGTCTGAGAGATGAGGAGAGTGAACTTCACTTTCAGGCTCTTCTTTGGGGAGTTTGGGTTTTTTTGGTGCTCGGGGCTTCCTTTTCTTCGGTGTTATCTAATACAAAGGAAAATTTTCAAATTTATTGTGGCTCATGAATTTACAAACACACACTTCACAAACTAAGACAAATGGTCAATGATCATATTATTTCCAAACAATTTATTCATCCCTGTTAAACAGTAATAATGTGCAACTATTAAAGTTGGTTAGTGCCACAGCTGCATTTAGCACTAAACTAAATATTCATCACAGTATGAGACTTATTCCGCCAATAAGGATGATGACACTCACTATGAAAACAGCAGAGTTGTACTAATAATTTGTTTACACATTAACTGAAGTCATAAATCATACTAAAATATAGAGGATTATGAGCGGGTCACCAGTCATAACTTGTTTATAATGTGTTTGAGACATGAATGCAAAGAAATTCAACTCGAGAACGAAGCAAAAATAAAAAAAGAAAGAAAAAAGCACTTGTGTTTTTTCCGACTTTCAAAGCAGTAAAGCATTTAACGAGCACTGTCAGAAAGACAGAAGAACAAAGTCCCTTACGTTTCAGTGATGAAGCAGCTTACACTCAATTTGCCATGCCTCTCAACTGGATTTCCACAGAATGTTCAGATATTTGTCTGATGTTTGGTCTGTTCTTCATAAAATCTGTGGTTTTCTAACAAATCACCGGGAATGAAGTCACTAAATAATGACATGCCTTTCAGTTTCAGACTGTATCATTCAGAAAATGCAGGTCAACACAAATGCTGTTATTCAAGCATCTTTCCAAGTTTAAAAAAATAAGTTAAGGACATTACTGGCTTAGACAGCAGGTGTAAACAAATCTGTTTTTTATTCTGATGCTGTCTTGTGCTGGTCGGTACTGGCAGATGTGACTGCCTAGCTCGAGTCCCACCTTTAACAAGTTAAACAGGAGGTGCTTACATTCGTTAAGATCAGGTCTCATGCTATAGAAACACTTAACAGATTTATCTTTTTTTAGATATCAGAGAGTAACCGCCGCCCTCCATGCATTGCAAATTATTACTTATCTGGGAATAACCACAAACAGTACTGATGATGCCAAATAATTTTGGTGATACAGCATTCTTTATTTCTAAGATCACTTAAGAATATGTGACAAGTCATCAGTCTAACTACATAGCTAGCCTGTCCTCTCTACAACAATCATTTTATTCATTAATCAGATTTACCACACAATGCTGGAAGCAAACAGCATTAAATTCAATTATTAGATATTATGAGTCGTATATGTATTTTCATGGTTCAGTGGTGGTGCTGTGGTAGCGTTGTCACCTCATAGCAAGACGTTGTCCCATTCGATTCTCAGCTAGAGCATCTTCTGTGTGGAGGCATGCGTGATGGGCGTACCTTTGTTGAAGGTTGTGCGTTAGGGCTGGTAACTCAAAAGTAAAAATCCTCTACCAATCATTAGCGGACCGGAGTTCCGCTGTGGCGAGCCCTAACCGGGAAAAGCTGAAAGACTCATTACTTTTAGTCTTCAACTTGTGAGTTGCTATGAAAAAACGAAATGACAACTCAGGCTACTCTGATAAACTGAGGTGACATTCCAGGGCACAATATAATTCAGGAGTTTCAGGGAAGGAAAATCCTAATTATGGTAAGTGTACATCAACCCACATAACCCATCAAACATACCTCCCAACCGTCCCGAATTCCTCGTTTTTTACCGAGTTTTGGGGTCCAAATGATGGGGTGTCACGATTCCCGAATGACAATCCATCATTTCCGATTTTTTCCAATTTTTTTTACATTTTCGCGCTGTTTTGGCTGACGTCATCATGTGAGCGATGACATCAGCGCCGTCAGTGCTACCAACCTATCGGAATAGCTCTGCACACATTTCCGGCTGGACTGTTCAAATGCTGCAAGCGGCGGGAACAGTTATTTCATTTTAGAAGTCTTCTTTTTGGTGCTCGAAGCAGTTATAGCTCTTTCGTTCATACAGCAATGGAAGATTTTTGTGCAAATTTAAAGGGCTCCAGGTGAGGTAAGGAACCAACGAATTGTGTTAACAGACCAACCAAGCTAATCAGACAGTTAGTGGAGTGGACGAGTGGTTCATTAACTCTGCGCCGACTCATGTTGTTCGTTCTAGCCACTTTGGTTTTTAATGTACTAAAAACAGATGTGTATTAATGTAACTTATAGCTGTAGGCAGCAGCAGTCACTCATGGATACTTAACTTTAGCTTAGCACTAGCAGGCAGCATCTGAACAGCTCGCTAGTGTTGTATGTGTGTTGTGTTGTACTAAGCAGACGATAAATAACTTCCTCCATGCTTTGCCCACTAAGGCACTAAGAGACTAAGTTATGTTTGCAGCAGGTGCAGCTCGCAGTCATATTCTCTTGTATTGCTCTGAATTTGAAAGTAAAAAGTGTATTTAATCCATCACATTTGCATTTAGTTAGTAGCGCATTGGTAATGGTGTCTTCCATCCTGTCACTGCTGTAATTTCTGCATCGCAGTGTTTTACGAATGAACAGTCCATAGTGTTTTCTTACTTTGTTTTAGTGCTAGGTCATCTTATAGGCGTATGCTGATCCACTCAAGGGAAAACAATTGCAGTTTGGCACCATGGTGCAGTCAGTGATGCAGCCATGATTTACAACTGTTGCCTCACAGTAAGGTTCTCTGGTTTGATTCGGGTTAGGGTGCCAGTGCCACTGCCTTCTGTGCGGAGTCTGCATGTCCATTCCTCCCTGCTTTGAGTGGGTTTTCTCCTATTTCTTCCAGCATAAAGACATTTCTCCCTGGGTATCTGCTGAAAAATTGATTTGTTGAATTTTGTTCCAAGTTGGACTTTAGTGGTAAACAATTGTTAAATAAATAAAATTAAATTGAAGTGATGTGGTATTCACAGTGGCTATATGGTATTGAATTTAAGGGAAATGTGCAAAGTTAATCGCTCCACATATGCTTGATTACATCACTCTTGGAATGTTTTTGCTTAAATTGTTTTTCATTCTGCTGAATCGGTTTCCTTCTAGCAGACTTTTAGTGTATTGTTCTGCTGACTGCATACTTCTAATACGATCTGGCATTTAAGGGAAATTCTTATCACACTGATTCCTATAATACAGAAGTATCAGTTCTCAGTTTGAGTCTGAAAAATGTGCATTTCTAGAATAATATCTGTAGCCATTTTAAGGGAAATTCTTAACATTGTTTTCAACTTATATATTCAAAAGTGCCAGTTTTCAGCCTGAGTCTAGAAACATAATGCATCTTCGTGTCTGCTTTGCAAAATTGAGTTTCACTGATTATATATCCACACAGAACAGTTTGCCCCAAGGTCGACTTTCTTTGTTAGCAGTAAGATAAGTATATTAGTAGCTTGATGTATTTGCTGCACTTTGCTATACTGAATTTAACTGCACAGTGTGAAGATACTTCAGCTTAAATGAATAAATTAATAATATCTGGATGACAGGTGCAATCATTTTTCAAATGATTGTATGTACTGTTGCTATGAAGTCAGCACAGCAGTGAAAATGATGCTGCTCCTTTCCCTATTGCAATATTACTAGCTTAACTTTTTTTTTTAATGTAACATAGCATAGGCAATGTATTCCTCAAGGGCAAGTTGAAGAGGCACTTTATCTGTAAATAAAATAATGAAATATAAAGTTGTTTGCTAGCAACAACCTCCATTAGTTACAGATCTCTTTAATGTGGAATTATTTAGATGACTTTTACTTCTGCAGAGATTGTGCATATTTACTGATAGTCATGGATTGTAGATGTTTGAGTAGACTTTTATGATGGAAATGTGACTTGTGCCGTTTTGTTGGAAAAATGTTCAAAATTTAAAATGCGCTCAAACAAGTGTGCTGTTGTTGTATTACACAAGGAATATAATTTAACAGTCAGGAAGGTGCATCAAAGAACACATCCATGTTTTGTATGCAAGAGGGCTATGATTTGAAAACAGACCAAAGGTAATCTTTATCTTTAACCTCGGAGGTCTTATGTTTTTGGCTCCTCTGAGGTACTACCTTAACAATGGATGAGAAAAAATAGGTGGTTCCGTATTGCAATGAGCTGAAATGGCAGAGGCATGGATTTTAATTGATGAAAAGGATAGGCCTTTGTCCAGCATCTCAGTTAGGTATTGTAAAATCTGAGGAATGTTTGGTACAGACATGTCAATTCCTTGTGCCTGGTTCCAAGCACAAAATCTCTTCCATTTTTCTGCATAAGATTTCCTGGTACTGGGCCTCCTGGCCTCCAAAATAACATCCATCACTGCTTTTGAAAGAGGTGTGTTCTGAATGTCTACATTATCTGCCATGCTGCCAGATTTAGGGTCCTGAGTTGGCTGTGCAGGATCTGACTGTTTCGTTGGGTCAGTAAGCGAGAAATTAGAGGTAATGTCCAGGCTGGGCCTTGAGACAAGCTCTTTAGGACTGGGTACCAGTGCTGGTGCGGCCAGTCTGGTGCAATCAGAATCATTTTAGGCTTCTCTTGTCTGACCTTTAGGAGTACCTTGGGGAGGAGAGGCAGAGGAGGAAAGGCATATACTGTTAGGGCTTTCCAGCTGAATGATAGAGCATCAACTTTCCATGCTTGCTTGTGATAAGTTCTTGTGCAGAATCTCTTTAGTTGGCTGTTGTGAGGGGAGGTGAATAGATCTATGTCTGGGCATCCCCATTTCTTTGTTATCATGCTGAAGACTTGTGGATCCAGTTTCCACTCGTGGGGATGCGTGAGGTTTCTGCTTAGTCCGTCTGCCAGGCTATTTTTCTTTCCTGACTTGTGCAGTTTTGTTGGAAAAATGTTCAAAATTTAAAATGCGCTCAAACAAGTGTGCTGTTGCTGTATTATACAAGGAATATAATTTAACAGTCAGGAAGGTGCATCAAAGAACACATCCATGTTTTGTATGCAATGGGGCTATGATTTGAAAACAGACCAAAGGTAATCTTTACCTTTAACTTCAGAGGTCTTATGTTTTTGGCTCCTCTGAGGTACTACCTTAACAATGGATGAGAAAAAATAGGTGGTTCCGTATTGTAATGAGCTGAAATGGCAGAGGCATGGATTTTAATTGATGAAAAGGATAGGCCTTTGTCCAGCATCTCAGTTAGGTATTGTAAAATCTGAGGAATGTTTGGTACAAACATGTTAATTCCTTGTGCCTGGTTCTAAGCACAAAATCTCTTCCATTTTTCTGCATAAGATTTTTTGGTACTGGGCCTCCTGACCTCCAAAATAACATCCATCACTGCTTTAGAAAGAGGTGTGTTCTGAATGGCTACATTATCCGCCACACTGCCAGATTTAGGGTCCTGAGTTGGCTGTGCAGGATCTGATTGTTTCGCTGGGTCAGTAAGTGAGGAATTAAGAGGTAATGTCCGGGCTGGGCCTTGAGACAACCTCTTTAGGATTGGGTACCAGTAGTGGCGGGGCCAGTCTGGTGCAATCATTTTTGGCTTCTCTTGTCTGACCTTTAGGAGTACCTAGGGGAGGAGAGACAGAGGAGGAAAAGCGTACACTGTTAGGGTTTTCCAGCTGAATGATAGAGCATCCACTTTCCATGCTTGCTTGTGCTAAGTCCTTGTGCAGAATCTCTTTAGTTGGCTGTTGTGATGAAGTAGATCCTTGAAGGCTGTTAGGGCATTCTGAACAGCTAGCATCTCTTTTTGATTGATATGAAGATGCATTTGGCTTGCGGACCAAGTGCCATGAATACATTTTCCTGCCATGTGCGCCCCCCAGGCATAATCTGAAGCTTCTGTTGTTACAGTCTGCCTGGCTGTGGGAAGGGTGACTGGCTGTCCCTTGTTGTGGTGACAGGCCTGCGCCCATCATCGAAACTCCTGTTGTAGGCATGGAATGAGGGTAATTAATGCCTCCAGGCTGTGGCAATGTTGAGTCCAAACACTTTTTAGATACCATTGTAGTTTCCTCATATGCAGTCTGGCATATGGAATTATCAGGATGCAGGATGCCATGAAACCCAAAGCCTGCAGAATTTTTCTTGCAGATAATTGGGTCTTTGTTGCCAACATTTTGAAGTAAGAAGTCAGTTGCCTTTGTTTGTCTGGCATGAGATAAGCCATCTGGGCAGTTGTATTTAAGCTTGCACCCAGGAATATTATCTCTTGAGAGGGTACTAGTTTTGATTTCTTTTCATTTACTGTGTACCCTAGGCAAATTAATAATCTTTTTACAAACGCCAGATGCTTTAGTAGAATGTCCTTGTTCTCTGCTTGCTTGAATAAGGCAGTCATCTAAGTAAGGATATATTTGAATTCCTCTTTGTCTGCAAAATGCAATTACTGGTGCCAGGCATTTTGTAAAGACCCTGGGCACAGTAGATAAGCCAAAGGGCAGTGCAGATAATTGGTAGTGCATTGAACCAGCTATGAATCTGAGGTATCTTCTGCAAGATTGTCTGATTGGGACATGCAGGTATGCCTCTTTTAGGTCTAAAGTTACCAGCCAAGCCTTCTTGCCCAGCATGGGCAGAAGCTGCTGCAGAGTCAACATTTTGAATTTTGGAACATCCAGAAAAGTGTTTAGAATAGACAGGTCCAGTATTGGTCTCCAAGCGTTGTCCTTTCTGGGTACCAAGAAAAGTCTTGAGTAAAATCCTTGTCCCTGCTCTTGCTGTGGTACATGCTGAATGGCCCTCATGTCCATGAGGGATGAAACTTGCTTTTCCTGCCTCTGCCCATTGATTGTGTGGCAGGTCTGGCATACCTTTTGCCTTTGGCAGGGTGTGAAAGTGGAATCTGTAGCCCTGAGACACTATATTCAAGACCCGTTTGTCCTGGGTGATCATGCGCCAATTTTGTGAAAAAAGTGCTAGTTTTCCCCTTAAGGGGGCAGCCAAAAGATATGTGCTTGGTACTGGTGGAGGAAAGTCATTGTGACTGTTTCCTATATGGCTGTGATTTGTCTTCTCCGCTTTTGGTAAAAACACTCCATTTAGACCTGTATGAGCCCTGGGGGAGGGATCCGCCTCTAGGGCGTCTGTATCTGCCTTTTTGTGGCCTGTCTGACACTGGAAAGGACCAATTCTTTGTAGGCCAGTTCCTGCTAAATCTGGGCGGCTCTACCTGCAAGAAATCCTTAACTGTCTGCATAGATTTCGCTTTATCCTCCATTTTCTTCAACACCTCTTCTACCTTAACACCAAACAAAGTATCATGCTGTAATGGAGCATCCAATAATTTTGCTTTAACATGCTCAGGCAGATTCTGTTCCTTTAACCAAGCATGCCTCCTAATGACAAAACCCGTAACAGTGGCCCTGCAAGAGGCCTCCAGAGAATCAAAACCACATTGCAAAGTATGTTTTCCCACTTGTTCAGCAGCATGCAATAAATCCTGCATTTCCTTGTTTTCTGGACATTCAGAAACAGTCAACCTTTTTTGTTTTAGCAGTGACATTATGTATTGCTGATAATTAAGCATATGAAACTGACAATTTAAAGCCCTTACAGCTAAGGTAGCAAAAGTGTAAACTTTTTTCCCCCATCTGTCCAGTGTCCTTGAATCCCTATCAGAGGTGACAGGGTTCTTTGCAGTGGAAGCCTCGACCCCTTTGGGACCCTGAGAAATAGTTTCTGGATCAGCAGCAGGGTTTTTATATAGAAATTTATGAGAATCTGGAACCCTGTAGTATCTGTCTGGCTTAACAGGAGCAGGGGGTAAAGAGTCAGGAGACAGGCCAGACTCTGAAAAAGCATCATCTACAATGTCTAGAACAGGGGGAATAGCAAGAGGTCTGTGCTGAGGTAGTCAAAGAAAGTCTCGGAACCTTTTCTTAGATTCTGAGTAATCTTGGCTCTCCCAGTGAAAGTGCTCCCTCATGGTATGTAGGGTTTCCCTACAGGAATAACCTTCAGGAGGGGAGGCCGAAGGGATAGATACTTCAGCGTCAGAATCCTCATAGGGAGGAAGAGAGTATTCCTCTTCAGAAGAGCAGTCAGAGGAAATTGAAACCTGATCTGAAGATTCATATACTGTCTCTTGCCTAGGCCTCTTATCAGGAGGGGAATGGGAACCCCTGATCCAAGTAATTAAGTTTTCGGCCATTTTAAGCATCTGTTTTTTAGGCATGGAAGTCTGTCCAGGAGAATGCTGTACTTGTTTCTTTATCTTTAGAGCTGCTTTAGTCTTTGCCTTTGAGGCTGAAGTTGCCTTTACATATAACTGTGTAGGTCTGAAAACACCCTCAGAAGCCAATACCTGCTCAGCGGCTCTGGACCATTTGAGGGAATAGTTTTCGAGTGACCAATACCTTGTGTTTCCAGAGGTCTAGTTGGTTCCACATGGGAGTCGGAAGCGGCCTGTGGCTCTGAGGTAGCGGGCGTCAGGGGCTGCTAAAGCGTCTCACTGAGAACCGGCGACTGGCTTAGTGGAAGCCTCGTCGTCGGTTTTGGACCTCGGATGCCTGTCCTTTTCTTTATCCTTGCGCTTTTTATAAACTCCAGTTGTCGGCTGTTCCAACGGCAATATATAATTGAATCTTCGGCCAAAGTAATGAAAGGCAAAATCATACCGATGCTTAATAGTGCGTTGGTTAAATCTAGCACAAAACCGACAGCTAACAACATCGTGATCAGGGTCTAGGCAAGGAATACAATAAGAATGAAAATTCTTATGAGGTATTTGCTTCCCACAAGAAATACAATTGTTAACTTTTTCTGACATTGGTCTAAAGCAAGAAAAATGTTTCCCTAACGGGGTACTTAGCTTTAATGAAGACTTCGGATCTGAAATTCGATTTTGAAAATCTCAGGAGTCGGCCGACCAGCACCTGTGAACTGCTTTTGCTTCGGGCACCGTGCGGCAAGAAAGACTGGAGAAAATGGCGTCGGCTGCATCTTTTATACCCCTGACGCACTGACGTCAGGGAAGAGGCGACAGCAACCGACACCGGACCAAGACTTTGGAATTCAGGCCGACTGCGGGTAGCCTGCCAGCAGGATAACCCAAGTGTAATGACTGCAACAGTGAAATACGAACATCTTACAGTCCTCTGGGACCTTGTAAAATCGGTCAGGCTTCTTAGGAGCAGGAGGCTGGGAGTCTGGGGCCTTGGAAGCAAAGACAAAGGCATCTAGGAAATCAGGTAGTAAAGGAGGAATACCTGAAGGACTAGCTGATTCCACCTGCAGAAGGTCATAGTACCCTTTTTGTACATCAGATACCGGAGTGATATTCCATTTGAAATGATCTCTCATTTTGATTAGGCTTTCACCAAAAGAGAGTTCTTCCATGGGTATCTCAGTTTCACTGAAGTCCTCCTCCAGGGAAGAATAATCTAGCAGGGAGGGGATCTGTGAGGAGTAGGCCAAAGATTCCTCTTCTGAGGGTATCTCTTCACCTGAAGAAACTTCTTCCCTGATTTATGTGGAGATACTGTGCTGGGTGGTGTAGGAAGTGAAGCACCCATGGGGGGCTTTACGGCCATAAGGGCCTTGAAAAGACCTTGGGTTTATTGTTTCCAGTCAATGTGAGGATCCTTCGGAGGAGCCAAATGTTTTGTTTTCTGCTTTTTCTTTTGAAGCAGATCTGCCCTATGTAGTGTAGGAGGGCCAGTCGTACACCTACATTTGATGATATCCAAGTGAATTTCCTCACGCACCAGAATCTGAGGTATGCCTTTAGGGCCTTTGGTTATTACAAGCCTCGGTTCCCCCTTTAAATCTGGGAAGGATGCCTGCTCAGCCTCTGAGGACATGCAGGGCAGCCTCATCATCTGGCTCAGCCTGGGATCTAGAATCAGGAACCAGCCGTATCTCCGGGCTCTTATTCCCCTCAGGAGAGACGTCCATAGTAAGACAGCAAAAGCTTCAGGCCTCTGCTTTTTACCCTTCCACATAGTGACCAACTTGACATCGAGCCCCAAGGACTTTAAGGACTTATTTTCCAAGTTAAATGGCTAAGGAGTAAGGTCTATTTCAAGGGTCTTTGGTACAGACACCTAGCAAATGGGACAGGATTTGTGGTCGTGGGTAGGCCCTAGGCAGAAAAGACACCGAAGATGGCTATCTTCATGTGGAATTTGTCTTCCACACTGCCATTTGCCTTTTTTGGATGACATGAACTGCTTAACTGTTGTAGGTTACACAGTTAACATTTAATCGTTGTGGGCTACACTCAAGTGTTATAGCCATTTCTGTGCATTTAGTGTTTTTTTGATTGTATCTGCTTTATTTTCTGGAAAAAAAAATACTTGTTTTCCCGCCTTTCTAAGCTAGTTTAGTCCAGTTTTCAGGTTAGTGCTGAATTCAGGGCTGTGTTACAAGTTTCTGTGTTTGCCCATACCTTACCTGGATAGAAGGAAGTTTCTCTGTTCACTGTGAGAGAGGGAGCTTTGAGCAGCCTATCTGTCCCTAGAGGAGTGGTTTCAGCCCATAAATGAGTACT
Organism: Protopterus annectens; assembly: GCF_019279795.1. Lineage (NCBI taxonomy): Eukaryota > Metazoa > Chordata > Ceratodontiformes > Protopteridae > Protopterus > Protopterus annectens. The sequence continues at coordinate 1,956,056,463 of NC_056739.1, forward strand.
TTTATTGGCCATTTTGGGCTAATTCCTTTCTCTCTTTCATTTCCCTGCTATAAAACCCGCATTTGCGCAGTTTTGCACACTGGGCAGCGCCGGTTAGCTAGGGTATAACAATTCCTGGCTCCACAAAGTCTGTTCTTCAATTTTTCCCTTGGAACTAGACAAACTTTCAACTTAAGCACTCAACTCATTCACTTCTCATCCCTGCCCTTGCCCAAATCTCATAGAAAGCACTAATAAACCTTAGCCTAGACCCCCCTATACTGTAGAGAAGGACAAGGGTCTATATTCGACCTTACCAGCCAATCAGTAAAACAGTTCACTGTACCTACCCAGGCATGTCCAAAGGGCAGTTTCAGGTGTACTCTCCAGTCCAACTGGTGAATCTGGGCATTTTGAGGCAATGTTACAAATGCCTCAGGTACACAGACAACCCTCTCCTCCTTCCACCAAACACTAATACATGCGAGAGATGCAATTATACAGTCAAACTGCTGGCTAAGCTCTCTCATCCCAAGACTGGACCAGGCAGTCAAGAAGAGAAGGGAATTATATGCATCACACCACCAGTCTCATATAAACCTATGAAACCAGCACTGGCAAAAAACACACAAATACACAAAAACATACTCGGAGGCTCTAAATAAAAATCTGCAAAAGCAACAGAGACCTCCAAAGCAGACATACAAGCAACCTCCACCCCTCCCAACACAAACCATGAAACACATACTTCACAAAACCAGTGTGCCACTCAATCACAGCCCTTAAGGCAAAATAACATGCCCAACACACTAGTAATAGGTGAGACTATAGTCAGGCACACTGATATCCCACTCACTAGGCTGAACAAGGTGAAGGTCACTGTTAGTTGCCTGTTGGGTGCCAGGATCCGCCACATAACACAAGCACTAAGGTCACTACAGAACAAGTACAAATATGACTCTGTCATTGTCCATGTTGGTGTGAATGACCTGAGCCATACCTCCCTGGACTACATGAAGAGAGACATGGAGGAGCTCTCTGATCACGTAGTCCAGGCTGGTATGATACTGACCCTGAGTAGCATCCTGCCCTCACCAAAAATGATACCATGGTATAGAGAAAAAAATTATCAATTTCAACAATTGGCTAAGCTTCTGGTGTCATTCAAAGCGGATCCAGTATCTGGCAGCCTGGGATGGCATGCTCCAACAAGCCACGCTATTTTTCTAGAGACGGCTTGCACCTGTCGCCCTTAGGCTTTCGAATACTGGCCAAGGCTCTTGCCACCCCATACTGCCTTTTTTAGGCAAGGCTCAAAAGACAAACCCACCGCCGTAAATAGCACAAGTAACAAAAAACTGAGGGTAATGCTGCTCAGTGCCAGAAGTCTAAACCTGAAAATGCACGCACTCGAGGCACTCCTCAGTATGGATAAAATCAATATATGCGTAATAACTGAAACCTGGTTTAAGGCTCCAGAGAGCACCCCAGCACTACCAGGCTACAACTCATACTATACATTTCGGCCACAAAACCTGGACTGAAACACAAAAGGCGGGGGCGTAACCATATTCATCAAAGATACCCACACCTCCAGGTTAGTGGCACAGCACGATGCTTCAGAGATCATCCACATGCAACGGGCCGCCGGCTCGAAAGGGGGGCTTGTCAAGGCCTGAAGAACCAAAGATAAATCCCATGGGGGTACTACCTTCCCTGACCGGGGGTCTGAGGAGGAAGGTACCCTTGAGGAAAGCTTTAGAAAGCTTGGAAGTGATAAGAGGGCCCGATTCATGCCCTACATGATAATGCGAAATCACTGCTAGTTGTACCTTGACTGTAGAGCAGCTAGCCCCTTGATGAAAAAGGGTAGTTAGAAAATCCAAAACCAACGTAAGAGGCGCCGTGAAAGGATCTAAGTGATGGTGCCCCACCCAAATGGAGAAACGTTTCCATTTACTTCGATAAACCCTTCTGGTGAAAGGTTTGTGTGCTGCTACTAGGATGGCTTTGACTAGTGAGGAGATTCCGGGAGTCCTTATCAGGAGTGGAACTGGAGCAACCAAGCAGTCAGCTTGAGGTTGACCAGGTTGGGGGTCGGAAGACCCAGAGGGTGAGTAATGAGATCCGGAAGGGTATCCAGAATCCAGGGTGGATGAATCAGATGAGACCACAGGTACGGAAACCACATTTGACGAGGCCAGAATGGGGCAATGAGGATCATTTTGCTCCCCAGCCGATTGGCTTTCTGTAAGAGTTTTAGCATCATGGGCAATGGAGGGTAAGCGTAAAGGAGACCGGGAGGCCAAGCATGTACTAGAGAGTATCTCGGGGACTCCCCCTGGGGGGGGATTAGAGCGAAGTAACTGTTGCATTTGGTATTTGAGGGAGAGGCAAAAAGATCGCAACAGGGTTGCCCCCATTGGGCAAATATTTGTTTCGCTACTAGAGGATTGAGAGACCATTCGTACGGGGTCAGAATCGAATGACTGAGCCTGTCTGCTAGGATGATGGACCATCCCGGAATGTGCGTTGCAATGAGAAAGCGGTTGGTGGATATCACCCATTCCCACACTCTCATGGCCTCGCGACAAAGAGGATAAGACCTGGTTCCCCCCTGTTTGTTGATGTACCAGACAACTGACATGTTGCCCATTTGTACTGCAATCGTCCCAGTCGGAAGAAGACTGTGAAGTGCCTGCAACGTCAAAAGCACTGCCCTCATCTCTAGGACATTGATATGCAAGGAGGTCTCTGTGTCGTTCCACGTGCCTTGGACCGTTCTGCCTGAATAGTGCCCCCCCCACCCCAGGCGAGAGGCGTCCATGGTCACTGTGGCGACGGGGGAAGGCATCGAGAATGGTCGTCCCGTGCGGTGACTCGGGGACTAGAGCCACCACAGGAGTGACCCTCTGCAAGCCCTGCTTAGGGGAATAGGATGGGACAGGGGGTTGTGAGACAGGGACCATTGTACCTGGAGGGTCCACTGCAGGACCCTCATATTTACACGGGCTAGGGGCAGCAAAGGAATTGCTGCCGCCATGGACCCTAGAGCCCTCAGGATCAATTCCGCCAGTGGAGCAGGAAGTCGGAGAATGGCCTGAACATGCAACCTCAGTTTCTGAAGCCGATCGGGAGTCAGAAAGGCAAGCATTAGTCTGGAATCCAATCTCACCCCTATGAAATCTATTACCTGTGTAGGGACCAGAGAGGATATGGCCATGTTGACAGTCAACCCTAGGCTATGAAATCTATTACCTGTGTAGGGACCAGAGAGGATATGGCCATGTTGACAGTCAACCCTAGGCGTGGAGCAAGATTGAGGAAATAATCCCTGCCTGAACAGAGCAGATGCCTTGTTGGGGCGATGAGGAGCCAGTCGTCCAGGTACGGAAAGACCTGAATTCCCTGAAGCCTCAGGTGGGCCGCTATAACCGCCAAGACTTTGGTGAACACCCTGGGGCTGAGGTGAGACCGAAGGGGAGGGCCCTGAACTGAAAGTGGCTGGCTCCCAGCCGGAAGCAGAGGAACCTCCTGGAGCGTCTGTCCACCAGAATGTGGTAGTACGCATCCTTGAGGTCTATCGAGCACATCCAGTCATTCTCCCGTAATAGGGGGAGAATAGATTGTAGCGTGACCATTCGGAACTTTTCTTTGGGTACTGCCAGGTTCAGGAAAGAGAGGTCAAGAATGGATCTCAAGTCACCCATCTTTTTTGGCACCAGAAAGAACCTGGAGTAAAACCCTGATCCGAACTGATCTGGGGGGACGGGTTGGATGGCTCTTTTTTGCAAAAGCTGCTGAATGTCTGTAGCAGCCGCCTCCCTCTGATTGGGTGGTACGTTGGGGAGGCTTCTGGTTTTGGGGTTTACAATAAAGGGAATTTGGTAGCCTCTGGATATGATGCGAAGCACCCAGCGATCTGTTGTTATGGGCTCCCACATTGCTAGGTGCTTCGAAAGACACCCCCCGACTGCCTCCAGAGTGGAGCAATCGGGCAACCCCTCAGGGGTTCTGCGTGGGCCTCTCACAGAAAGGTTCTCTGGACCTAAAATTTCTGGGACCCCCTCTGCCTCTTGGGCGGCGTCCTCCCTGTCCTCCTCTGCCACGAGAGGACTGGTTGTCCGGAGCAGACTGGGACTGATGTGATTTACGGAACCACATCATCTTCTGACCCTTTTGGTTCTTGGAAAAGGACCTCTGGGGAGCAGAGAAGCAGACTCCGACAGCAGACAACATCTTCCCGTCTTTCTCGGTCTGGACTAAAGTGTCGCGAACGGTTTTCCAAACAGTGCAGAACCATCAAAGGGGGCATTCGCAAATGACGCATTAAAGATTTCCGAGAAGTCACAATGTCGGAGCCAGGCTTGGCGCCTCATTACCAGGCCGGCTCCGCCAGCTCTAGCGGCTCCTTCAGTTGCGTGAGACAAGAGCCGCATAGAGGTGTTGGAAACTGAATGTAGAGTGGACATTCGGGAGGAGTACAGCTGCTTGTCCCCTTCCGACATGGACTCTGGGGAGGATGCAGCGTATTCTTTTATTAGATCTCGCTGCATCCGGATGACGTGTGCCATATAGTTCAGCGCCCTCATGGAAAAGGTTGCTGAACTAAAGACCGGCTTCCCAAGGCAGTCCATCGCTCGAGACTCCTTACAGGTGGACTCCTCGGCAGGTGGACCACAGAGCTCTCCTGAGCCAACTCTCTCTCAGTGGCCACCGCCACCAACATGGCATCCACGGGGGGACCTCTGCTCCAGTGGGTTCTTTCAGCAGGGGGACTCAGGATTCTATCCAGGCGCTTGGGGACTGGCTCTACAGTGTCCGGCTCCTTCCAAGCCCTGATGGAAATAAGGTCCGCCAGGGGGTCGGGGGAGGGGACAACCAAGAGGTAGATGGCCCTGCTTCGAACGCCTCTAGGAATACGGACTCATCGGAAGAAGCCTTGGGGGCAGACCACCCTCCCCTAATCCTGAGCATTTCCATGATGTCTCCAAAGGAGACATCCTCGGGGGGTGACCCTGGGGAGCCTTCCCCTTCATCTACGTCCGTATCTTCCGTAAGGGACGCGGGGGAGTCCACGTGCCTCCTCTTACACTTAGCTTTGTGAGGGACCTCCTCGGGGGGGGGGGGGCTGTCCGAGGAAGACTCACCAGCAATGTCACGTTCCAAAGGAACACCCAGAGACGCTGAAGCAGGCTGCCCCGAAGGCCGGGTGATGGGAGCCTGGACCAGCTGAGAGGGAGTGCAGGGGGGAGCCGAAGCCAGGACCGGAGGTCTGGATGCCCTCAACAGTGCCCTCTCCACCACCGCGAAAGCTGAGGGGGAGCCACTCTCGATAGGATCCGAGAGTCGACTCCCACTCGGATCCGGGGCCGAGACCCTCGGATCCGAAGGACCCGTGTGCTCTGACCGGGACGGAGCCGAAGTCACACAGAGTCCCTCGGATCCGAAGCTCAACCCACGGCTCCAAAAGGTCGGATCCAACAAGCTTGAGGGACCAGTCGGAGTCGAAGTAACCAGTACTATCGGCTCCGACCCACCACCGGATCCAACGCAGCTCGGCTCCAAATGCTCCGAACCCGGAAAGCGGGTCGGAAAAGGAGCAAAAAAATGGGGTCGAGCTCCGGAGGGGGGGGGGGGGAGGCAACAGCACTCCCATCTGCAACTGGGCCTGGATGAACCTCCTCATCATCCGGTCCATGTCTGCATCTGACATACTAAAGGTGGACCTCGACGAGGCCACCGAGGCAGACCTAGAGTGTCGCCTCGATGACCTCGACGGGGACCAGGTCCACTCCTCCCCGGGTCCTGGTGAGAAAAAAGGGGACCGGAGCCGAGGAGGAGGTGATCCAGAAGCTCTGGATGGAGAAGGCCGTTTGGCGGGCTGGGCCGAGGAGGAGTCCTCGGCCCGCCGCTTATGGTGCTTCTCCTTCTGTTTGGCTTTCCCGGCCTCCCTCTCCTCAGGAGCCGAAGCGGGAGGTTGAGTCCCGACCGGAGGGAGGGAGAGAGGTGTGGCTACCACCGAAAGCTGGGTAGCGGCCACAGAAGTACCAGAGGCCGGAGCCGAATCCGGGGGCAAAAGGCCCGCCAGGATCAGCTTCGATCTCCGGTCCTTAAGTGCCCAAGGCATCTAACGCACCGGGTGTGGCCATCCGCAGGTGAAAGCTTATGGCCACACTCGGTGCATTTTGAAAAGATGGCTTTAGGGGCCTCCGACATGGTATACAGAAAAACACACTCACTAGGCCCCTACACACACCACAAACACACACTACGAACCAGAGAGGGTAGGGAGGAAAAATTAAACACAAAAAGAGATAAATATAGGAAACCTAAACACTCGTACACACTCACACAAGAAAAAGGAAGAAAAAATGCAAAGTTTTTCTCACAAAAGTTACTCAACTATCAGGAGCTCGAAATCCAGCTTCAAGCGTGGCAAACTAGATCTGAGGTCAGTCAGGGTTGGCAGGGGATTATGGGTAAAGGGAGGAGCTAGGAGCTCGGATCTATGCTGTGGTAGAAGTTGCCAGCTCGGATCAGAGATCGGATCCGTATCCCAAAGGTTGCTGACAAATGAAGTTCCTACTTCAGATCTATTTTTCCAGCTGAAGGACAGAGCATCCACTTTCCAAGCTTGTTTGTGGGGAGTCCTTGTGCAAAATTTGTCCAATTGGTAGTTTTGGGGGGAGGCAAACAGGTCTATATCTGTGCTCCCCATTTGTTTGTCAACATGTTGAAAATCTTTGGTTCCAGTTTCCACTCGTGTGGGTCCATGAGGTTTCTGCTTAGTCTGTCTGCCGGTGTATTTAGTTTTCCTGGCAGGAATTGAGCTTGTAAATGCACTTGGTAGCTCAAGGCTGTGTTCCACAATGCCATGGCTAGTCTGCAGAGGGGTTGGGTAAGAATGGGTACCCCCTGCTTGTTTATGTACCATGTAACCATGGTGTTGTCCATCTTTACCATTAACTGTCCTGGAAGAATGTGGTCCTTGAAGGCTGTCAAAGCATTCTGTACAGCTAAAATTTTTTTTTGATTGATATGCAGGTGCATTTGACTTGGGTTCCATTTCCCCTGAATGCACTTCCCTGCCAGGTGAGCCCCCATGCATAGTCTGATGCTTCTGTTGTTAGAATCTGGGCGGGGTAAAGTGAATGGTAGTCCCTTGTTTTGGTGGCAGGCCTCTGCCCACCAAAGGAACTCTAGGCGTAGGCAAGGTATGACAGGAATCATTGCTTCTAGATCCTGAGAATGTTGACACCATAAGCTTTTTAGATATTATTTTGCATTTGTTAACCGGGTTGGTCCAGCTGGGTAAGAATTTACCCTTTTTCAGTGGAGACCCAAGGGGGGAAAAGCCCCAAACAGACATACAAATACATACGAACAAAGACAAATTAACAACTATTGTAGTTTCCTCATATGCAGTCTTGCACATGGAATTAGAAGAAAGCAGGAGGCCATGAACCCCAAGGCTTGTAGTATTTGCCTTGCAGACAGCAGGGTTTTTGTGGCCACTAGTTTGAAGTAGGTTGTCAAATGAATTTGTTTCTCTGGCATGAGAAAAGCCATCTGGAAAGTTGAATTCAAGCTTGCTCCCAGGAATATAATGTGTTGACAGGGTACCAGGTGTGATTTCTTTTTGTTTATGGTGTACTACAGACAAGTTAGCACCCTTTGTACAAAGGCCAGATGATTCAAAAGTATGTCCTGGCTTTCTGCCTGAATTAGACAATCGTCCAGGTATGGGTATATTTCAATATTTCTTTGCCTGCAAAATGCAATGACTGGAGCAAGGCATTTTGTGAATACCTGGGCGCAGTAGATAAGCCAAAGTGCAGTGCAGGGAACTGAAAGTGCGTGTAGCCTGCTTTGAAGCGTAGGTATCTTCTGCAAGATTCCCCGATTGGGATGTGCAGGTATGCTTCCTTTAAATCAAGGGCTGCCAACCAGGCATCTTTGCCTAGCATAGGAAGCAACTGGTGAAGAGTCAGCATCTTGAATTTTGGAATCACCAAAAAAGGTGTTTAGAGTAGACAGGTCCAGTATAGGATGTTATGAATTGTCTTTTCTGGGTACCAGGGAAAGTCTTGAGTAGAAACCTTGTCCCTTTTCCATTTCTGGTACTGTTTGAATAGCCTTTATGCTTAAGAAAGAGAGAGTAGTTGATTTTAAGACTCTGCCCACTGATTTGGGGGTAGATCTGGCCAACCGTTTGGGGTTGGTAAGGTGTGGAAGTGAAATCTGTATCCTTGGGACACTATTTAAAACCCATTTGTCCTGGGTAATGAGTTCCCAGTTTTTTTGCATGTAGAGCAATCTTTCCTCCCAAAGGGGCAGTCAGTTGAGAAGTGCTTGGCAGTTTTAAAGTGAAGTCACTGAGACAGCTTACTATAGGGGGGAGTTTTACTACTCCCAAATTTGGAAGTAGCCCCCCCCCCCCCCCCCACTGCTTAGTCCTGTGTGTATCCTGGGACAGAAGCCTAGGTGTTCTGCTGGATCTGGGTTTGGCTGAGAAGGCCCAGAAGAGGCAGGAAAGGACCAATTCTTAGAAGGCCAATGCCTAATAAATCTTGGAGTTGTACTTTTAAGAAATCAACAGTTTGCATGGATTTAGCTTTTTCCTCCATCTTTTTAAGAACTTCTTCTGCATTATTGCCAAACAGGTGGTCCTGATTCAAGGGAGCATCCAGTAATTTAGCTTTAAAATGATCTGGCAAGGATTGCTCCTTACGCCAAGCATGTCTTCTAAGTACAGACTCAGTGAAAGCAGCCCTGCAAGATGCCTCAAGTGAATCAAAACCACATTGCAAAGTATGTTTTCCAACTTGTTCAGCAGAATGCATTAAATCCTTTAAATCCTTACTTTCAGCACAATCAAGAATCAACATAATTTTCTGTTTAAGCAATCCAATAATATGCTGCTGATACTTTAACATAGGAAACTGGCAGTTTAAGGCCCTAATGGCCAAGGTTGCAGAAGTGTATACCTTCTTACCCCATCTATCCAGCGCCCTGGAGTCTCTATCAGAGGGGGTAGGATTTTTGGCAGTAGTAGCTTTAATGCCCTTGGGTCTCTGTGAAATGGTCTCAGGATCCGCAGTAGGATTTTTGAAAAGGAACTTGTGAGAGTCAGGAACCCTGTAATATCTATCAGGTTTTCTGGGAGTAGGAGATAAAGAGACAAGGGCCAAGCTAGATTCCAAAAAGGCACCATCAACAATGTCTAGTATAGGAGGGATAGCTAAAGGCCTGTGCTGGGGCAGGAGTAAGAAATCCCTAAGCCTCTTTTTAGAATCGGAGAAATCCTGACTTTCCCAATGAAAATGGTCCCTAAGAGTACGTAAGTTTTCACCAAAAGAGAAATCCTCCCGGGGGAAAGCAGAAGGAATAGAGTCCTCAGCATCAGAATCCTCATAGGTAGATTAGGGTAAATCCTGGTCATCAGAGGAAACAGAAATTTCAGAATCTTGGTCAGAAGTATCATAAGCAAACTCAGTCCTAGGTCTCAGAGGAGGGAAGGTTGGTTTCCCCTGATTAAAGTAATAAGGTCTTCAGCCATTCTTATCATTTGTTTTTAGGCATAGAGGCCTGACCATGCTGTCTGGGCGTCAGTTTTCTAGGCATGGTTCGAGTTTTAGGCCTTGAAGTAGAAGATGGCATTGATTTAATATGCAAGTCAGTAGGCCTGAATACACCCTCAGAAGCCGGTGCCTGCACAGCTGCTCCGGACCCATCCAAGGTAGAGACATCCGCAGGTTCAACAATTGAAGCATCTCACGGCATACCAGACTCCGAATGGGTCTCAATAGAGGCCTGCGAATCTGAAGTAGCGGGTATCAAGGGCTGCGAAAGCACTTCACTGAGTACCGGCAAACTGGCGACTGGCTTAGGAGAAGCGTCGTCGGCAGCTTTGGACCTAGGTGCCATTTTTATCTTTGCATTTTTTTTGGAATGTCAGTAGTGGGATGGCTTACCGAAGACATATCTGGATAATTGAACCAAGCACCAAAATATTTAGAAGCGAAAATATACCGACGAAGGATAGTTTGTGGTTTAAATAAGGCACAAAAATGACAGTGAGGTACGTCGTGGTCAGGGCCTAGGCAAGGAACACAGTACGAATGAAAATCTTTATGAGGTATTTGCTTTCCACAAGAAATGCAATTATTTACTTTTACTGACATCGGTTTAGAGCAAGAAAAGGTTTCCCCAACGGGGTACTTAGCTTTTATTTTAAGACTTCGGTTCTGAAACTCGAAAACGAAAATTTCAGGAGTCGGCCGACCGGCACTTGTGAACTGCTTCTGCTTCAGGCACCGCACAGCAAGAAAGACTGATGTAATGGCATCGGCTGCATGTTTTATACTCCTGACTACCTGACGTCATGGATAAAGAGACAGCAACCGACGTAGGACCCAAGATTTTGTTAATCAGGCCGACTGAGAGCTACTGCAAGCAGATAACCCAAATGTGATGACTGCAACAGTGAAACACGAAGAATATCCAGGACTGCAACAGTGAATACACTCAAACATCTACATTTATGGTAAGTGTACACAACTGTAGTATGGTCTTCATGTTTCACTGTTGCAGTCATCACATATGGGTTGATTTCCAAAGTTTAGGAAAAGGGTGGAGGTAGTCAATGCAACTAGGGGCTGGATAGGATGCCCTGCAAGACTGCAGAAGCAAACCCTGCCCTGGATTTGGAAAAGAGAGGCAGGTGGTAATGCTTCGTAAAACTGTGAAGAGATGTCCAGGTGGCAGCCTCCATGATGTCCCTGGTGGGGACTCCTCTGAGGAAGGCTGCACAGGTGGAGGCTGCTCTAGTGGAGTATATCCTGACCCCCTTGGGGGAGGCTTTCCATGCTGTTTGTAGTAGAAATGGATGCAGTGTGCTACCCATTTTGAAATGGTTTGTTTGGAGATGGCTTTGCCTTCTGCCCCTGTAGCAAAGCTAACCAGCAATTGATCAGACTTTCTGAAGGATTTAGTCCTGACAAGATAGAATCTGAGCCGTCAGTACACATCTATTGAGTGAAGAATCTTTTCCCCCTTGTTCTGGGGATTGGAAAAAAAGGTTGCAAATGAATGGATTGGTTAAGAGCCACACTGGAAACCACTTTGAGCATAAAGGATAGGTTAGTTCTGAGGGATACAATCTGCATGGAAAACGATGAAGTGTTCCACAGACATGAGTGCTTGCAGCTCAGAGACTCTTCTGGCTGAAGTGATGGCCAGAAGGAATGCTGTTTTCAATGAGAGAAATTTTAGCTCTGCAGAAGAAGCTGGTTCGAAAGGGGGCAAGGTGAGCTTTTCAAAAACAAAATTAAGGTCCTAAGCTGGTGCCCCACTTGGTGGCCTCAACTTGCTAGCCCGTCTTAGGAACTGTTTGATCAAAGGGTGTGAGAAAAGGGGCTGCTCAGTGGGAAAATGAGCAGAAAGAGCAGAGGCATGAATTTTTATAGAGGAGAAAGAGAGGCCACTGTGTAGTAGGTCAGCTAGGTAATCCAGGATGAGAGGGAGGGGAGGGAGGGCTGTGCCGGATTGGCTCCCTTAGCCTGGATCCAGGTGCAGAACATTTTACATTTGTCTGCATAAGACTTTCTGGTGCTAGGACGTCTGGCCTCACGGATAACATCCAGAACCAGTTTACTGAGATTAGCAGACTGGTTCGGGGTTCAAGAATAAGCCAAGCTGACAAATTGCAAGTCTGCAATTGGGAATGCATGAATTCCCCTTCCCTCAGGGTCAGGAGGTTTGGAATCTGAGGAAGATGCCAGGGGGAAACGGGGAGAGGCTGCACTGCAAGGGTACTAGTGCTGCCGGGGCCAGTATGGAGCTATCGGAATGGTCCTTGGTTCTTCCTCCCTTATTTTGAGCAGTACCCTGCAGATGAAAGGGTGGGGAGGAAAGGCATAGACCGATAGATTGATCCAGGGGAAGGACAGGGCATCCACTTTCCAAGCCATGCAGCGTTGCTCTTTGGTGCAGAAATTGATGACCTGATGGTTGGTGTGGGAGGCAAACAGGTCGACCTTCGGGGTTTCCCATTTCTGAGTTATTAGGGTGAAGGTACTTCTGTTGATTTACCACTCCTGTGGGTCCAAATGATTTCTGCTTAACTGGTCTGCCAGAGAGTTGAGACAGCCTGGTAGGAATTGTGCTAACAGGTGTAGTTGCATGGCAGAGGCTGTGTACCAAAGGGTCATAGCCAGCCTGCATAAAGGGTAGGAGTGAGTCCCTCCCTGCTTGTTGATTTACCACATCACAGTGGTGTTTTCTGTTTTGATCAGGAGAGCCCCTGAAGAGAGAAGGGTCTTGAAAGCTATCAAGGCATACTGCACAGCCATCATCTCTTTTTGACCGATGTGCAGAGGGATTTGTTGTGGGCTCCATTGGCCCTGTATGCACCTGCCGTCCAGGTGGGCACCCCAAGCGTAGTCTGATGCGCCTGTCGTGAGGGTCTGGGCAGCGTGGGGTGGGGTGAAAGACATTCCCTTCTTGTGGGAGCATGCTGCTGCCCACCAAAGAAAATTTTTTCTGAAGCAAGGAATTATAGGTTGAAGAGTTTCCATGTCCTGAGAGTGTTGGCACCAAAGGCTCTTTAGGTGCAAGTGGAGTTTCTTCATATGCAGTTTGGCATATGGAAATAGTATGCAAGATTCCATGAACCCCAGAGCTTGCAGGATCTTCCTTGCAGTTAGATGGGGCCTGGTGGCTAGTTGAGAGAAGTAGGCTGTCAGGAAAATTTGTTTCTCTGAAGTAAGGTATGCCCATCTGGGATGCTGTGTCCAAACTTGCTCCCAGGAATATTGTCCTTTGTGTGGGCACCTGTTTGGATTTCTTTTTGTTGATTGTGTACCCTAGGGAGGTTAGTAGGGTCTTTACAAAGACCAGGTGCTTGAGCAGCTTTTCTTGGCTGTCTGCCTGAATAAGGCAGTTGTCTAAGTATGGGTAAATCTGAATATTTCTTTGTCTGCAGAAGGCAATGGCCAGAACCAGACATTTTGTGAAAACTCTGGGAGCAGTAGATAATCCAAAGGGAAGCGCAGAGAACTGAAATTGTTGAGATCCTGCCCTGAAGCGCAGATATTTCCTGTATGATTTCCTGATAGGAATGTGGATGTAGGCCTCTTTCAGATCTAGGGTGGCTAGCCAAGCATCCTTGGAGAGCATGGGTAGCAGCTGCTGTAAGGTGAGCATTTTGAATTTTGGGATCACCAGGAAGGTGTTTAGAATGGATAGATCGAGGATGGGGCGCCAGATGCCCTCTTTTCTGGGCACCAAAAACAATCTGGAGTAGAAACCTTGGCCTATCTGTTCTGCAGGAATGTGCTCTGTTGCCCTCATAGAGAGCAGGGAAAGTATTTGCTTTTGAGCCTCTGCCCAGTGATTTGGAGGTAGATCTTGGAACCTTTTTGGCATTGGAAAGGTGTGGAAGGAAAATTTGTATCCCTGAGATACGATGTTCAGAACCCAGTGGTCCTTGGTAATGGTGGCCCAGGTGCTTGAGTGAAAAGAGAGTTTTCCTCCTAGGGGTAATTGAAGGTGGGCAGAGGGAGAGGGTGGAGGTGGTGAGTCATTGTGAGTTCTTACCATATGGGAGTTGCTTAGAACTCCCTGGTTTTGAAGTGGAGGTAGTCCACTGCTTAGATCTCTGCATTCTCTGGGTCTGCTGTCTGGCGGGGGTCTGCTTCCATGAAGCGTTGGCTGGGCCAGTTTACTGGGAGCAAGAAAGGACCAGTGCTTGGAGGGACAATGCCTTCTGAACCTAGGTGGCTGGACCTGCAAGAAATCCTTAACTGTTTGCATAGATTTTGCTTTTTCTTCCACCTTTTTTAAGACCTCTTCTGCCTTAGTGCCAAATAAGTTATCCTTGTGCAAGGTGGCATCCAACAATTTAGATTTGACATGGTCTGGCAGGGGCTATTCCTTAAGCCATGCATGCCTTCTAATGACAGATCCAGTGACTGCTGCCCTGCACGAAGCTTCTAGGGCGTCAAAACCACAGTGAGAGGTCTGTCTATTTACTTGATTTGCAGAACGCATTAAATCTTGTATATCTTTGGAATCTGCCCAAGCAGGAAAGGAAGACTTTTTTTGTTTAAGGAGTTCCAAAATATGTTGCTGAAATTTCAGCATATGGAACTGACAATTTAGTGCCCTGATAGCAAGAGCAGCTGAGGTGTATACATTTTTACCCCATCTGTCCAATGCCCGTGAATCCCTGTCTGAGGGGGTAGGATTCTTAGCCGAGGTTGCTTTAATCCTTTTTGGCCCTTGAGAAATGACCTCAGGGTCAGCTGTAGGATTTTTAAAAAGATATTTGTGCGAGTCAGAGAGACTATAGTACCTGTCTGGTTTTCTGGGAGCAAGTGGAAGGGTGTCAGGAGTCAAGCTGGATTTGAGGAAATCATCCTCCACAACATCCAGGACTGGTGGGATGGCTAAGGGTCTGTGCTGTGGAAGATCTAGGAATTCCCAGAGTTTCTTTTTAGACTGAGGGTAGTCCTGACTCTCCCATTGGAAAAGCTCCCTTAAGGTATGCAGGGTTTCCCCAAAGGAAAAATCCTCTTGGGGAGAGGCAGAAGGAATGGAATCCTCTGCATCAGAATCCTCATAAGTGGAGAGGGGTTGCATGTCTTCATATTCAGATGCATCAGATTCATCTGACTCTTGTTCAGACAAAACTACAGGGGACAGATCTCTTTTCCTTTTGGAAGGGGTAGTTGGGACTCCCCTGATTAGCATGATAAGATCTTCTGCCATTTTAAGTATTTGAGACTGAGGCAAGGTAGCAGGTGCCTGAGAGTGGGTCGTCAGTTTCTTGGGTGCAGTTCGTACCCTGGGCCTAAGAAACTCGCTAGTTTTAGAAAGAATGGTAGTCACGAAAGAAGGCATCGCTTTGTGTCATGATTTGGTAGTGCGAAGGACTTCCTCAGAAGCAGGTGCCTGCTCAGCGGCTCCAGACCCATCCAAAAGTAAGACGACCGCAGGATCCTTAGTCGAAAAAGAGTTCTGAGGCATACCGGACTCCGAAAGGGTCTCAGTAGCGGCCTGCAAATTAAAAGAAGCGGGCATCAGGGGCTGCAAAAGCGCCGGAGTACCGGAGAACTGACGACTAGCTTAAAGGAAGTGTTGTCGGTAGGTTTGGACTTGTGCGTTCTCTTTCTAACTTTACTTTTTTTTTTGGAAGATCTGCTGTCGGATGGCTTACCGAAGCCATATCAGAATTTGAGGACTGTAAACGAAAATATCTGGCTACAACAAGGGCCTAACGATGGATAGTTCTGGCATTAAAGCACAGAAGTGACAATGAGGGACGTTGTGGTCTGGGCATAAACATGTGACGTAGTAAGAGTGGAAGTCTCTGTGTGGTATTTGTTTACCAAAGGCGAGACAATTATTAGCTTTTTCTGACATCGGTTAGTGCAAGAAAAAAGGATCCCCAACGGGGTACTTAGCTTTAGAAGACTTCAACTTCAATTCGGTAGACGAAACTCAGGTAGCGGGCCGACCGGCACTCATGCGAATTGCTTCTGCTTCGGGATCCATGGCAAGAAAGACTGGTGTAATGGCATCGGCTGCCTTACTTTATACTACTAATGACTTGACGTCAGTCTTCAATTGACAGCAACCAACGCAGAAATACTAACCAAATAAAACAAACTTCAGCCTACTAAGTATAACGAAACACAAACACCACACCAGGATAAAGAATGATACTATTATATTTGTTTAAAGTCATATATTTTTATATATACATTTATAATTATCTATATGTAGAGTTTGAATTAATGAAATGTGCATATTATAAAAATGTACTTTTATACGGCATATTTATTTCTGTGTGTCTGGGATTTGTTTAGGGCATTTGTTAAAAATGAATCGATATCAAATGTAAAGTATGAATTCAGTAGGAAAATATATATGTATCAGGTAACACATTACGTGCACTTTAATGGAGATGAAGTGATTTTGTAATTTTTTTTAAAGGTTAATTGAAATTAATTAATTATGTCATAATAATATAAAAACATGGCTGCTTGATGTAAAAATTTATTCCTTGAAGGTGTAAGCCAAGGTACCAGATACATCAGTAAAACTATCATACTTTATCTTGGTGTGGTGTCTGTGTTTTGCAGAAATACTAAGCCTCTGGTATTCGGGTCGGCTACGGGCTACCCTGGCAGGGATAACCCAAATGTGATGACTGCAACTTTGAAACACAAAGAACATCAGGTGTTTCACAGGAGAAGCTTGAAGAGAACTTGTTTGCTAGTGTATCTGCTATGTCATATGGGGTCTGAATGGAAAGATGATAAATCAACAAGCAAAGGAGAATTGTGTTGCTGGAACTGAATTCATCCTCAAGTCTTGATGAGTACCTTCATGAGGTTGACCCCTGTTTTCACAAAATCTCATCAAGATGACACTGATATATAGACTGTATTTTAGATAGCATACATCATGAACAGTAGTAGGTTAGTTAAATCCTGGTAGGCGCACTGATGCCATGAATGGAAAAAAATGACACTACAGAATCCTCAAGGCATGGTAACATTCCTACAATGGGGCCAGGCCAGACCCAGGAGGGAGGATGGCCCACCCTATTGTAGAAGGAAGTAGTAGTCCACAAAAACTGATGTCAGAAAAGAGCCAGAAAGACGATAGAGTGGAATATTGAGGATATGAAAGAAATTATGTACAGTTACTATTTTGCAAGAAGCCCAGAATTTCCAGATAGAAGATACACAAAAAGATTAAGAGAAAAATTAGAGGAAAGAAAAATACTTGCACAAGAAAAACTGTCAGAAGCTTCAAAAACGTGTTCATCAATACAACCGATTTATGAAAAACGTTATATAGATCAAAACACCTTTGGCCATTTGGAAAAAGAAGCGAATGAGGAAGTGTGAAAATATAAAGAACAAAATCTAGAGATTTTTGAAATGTATAAAAAAGAAATAAGAAATGAAAAAGAAAGAGAGATCTGATATGGTGCAATATTTACACAAAGGAAAAAGTCAAATTAATCAATACAAAAAAAAAAACAGCCCCAAAGATATACAAAGAGAAATACTGGCAAAGGCAAGCAGATATGGAAAATTTCACAATACAAAAAATAAGATCACAAACAGGGAATGTAGAACAGAAGATTAGTTAAGTAAAAGTTAAAAAATAGAAGCTGAAGTTATGGAATATCTGTGAAGTGAAGGATTTTGTGTAGAGAAGTCTAACATAGGTTATATTACAGCATGATGGAACGAGTCCCTGAGTAAGGAGAAAAAGGAGGAGCAGATGATATCTGAAGAAATACGGACGTGGGAAAGAGAAAGATTTAATATAGTGCAATATTTATGCAAAGAAAAAAGCAAAACTAATCAATAAAAAAGAGCAGCACCAAAGATATTTGACAAGAAATACAGGCAAAGGCATCCGGATACAGAAAGTTTTACAATATAAGAAATAAGAGAGAGGAAAAGTAGAAAAGGGCATTAGTAAGGGAGAAGTTAAAGAAACAGAAAATGAGGTTAACTATTACCTGTGAAGTGAAAGACTTGGTGTAGAAAATTTTATTTTGATAACTACAGCAGGACAGACCAATGGATCACCAAATTAAGGAGAAACCAGTGGAGCAAGAAACGTGATTAGCAGCCATATGAAGACACTTTGGAGCCTTCCATAGGAAACCAGTAAAAAGTTCAGTTGGTTGCACAGCAAGATAATGAACAGGAAAGTGTGGCAATTCTTGACAGTAAGGGTTGTGGACTGACAGTACAGTGAGTTCCCATATGAAAGAGCAATGGAAAACGGGATGAAACTGAAAAGAATGTGGCACAGGAAGATGCTCTACAACCTTCTGCAGGAAATGGAGAACAAAGAATGTGCTTTCAGTTTAGAAGAAAATGATCCAAGAGAAGAGTTGCTTGATTTAACAGAGATGGACAGACATATTAAGATGAAAGAAAAAAAGACTACAGAAAGTCAATAAAACCCTAAAAGTTAGAAGTTTGATCAACACAGTAATTAGAACTGTTCATAGAGATTCATGTGATATAACAGAAGTAAATAAAATATATTATTGTGCAGCTAAATTAATAACAGATAAAGTCTTGCCACAAAAACACAGGGTAGTAAGGGAAAAGGAAGCGGAGAAATCAAATGCCATCATGGAAGTATCGGACAGAGAAAACTATAAAGCAATTAAGACAAGAGACGTCACTGTTCGAGTGCAGAAGAGGAAACAGATCAACAAAATTACTTAAAGACAGAAATGATAAAAGCAATGCAGAGTGTCAGAACAGATCAGGATCTACTGTAAACTACAACAAATAATAGACTAAAAGTATCAGCACAAGTAGAAAAACTTAGAAGAGAGACTGAAACAAAGTCCCAAGACTGGAAAAATTATTTTATTAGCCTCAACAAAAAGATGAGATCCCTCATCAAAACCTCTAAAGCTAGCTATGAAGGCAGAATTGCGGCAGACACTAAAAACAACCACAAAGCCTTCTACAGTTATATCAAGAATCTCCATGGCAATACCTAGATTTTCTCCGAGTTACAGCACAATGGTACCTCCTATACTGAGCCAACAGATATTGCCAACATACTGGCCGACAGATTCACTGCCAACTTTACCCCCCCTAAAGGACCGATCACAATACCAGAAGAATGCCAGGCATCCAGCATTACTGCAGCACAGGTTAAAGCGGCATTGTCCAAGGCCAAGAATACAGCTTCCATTGGAGCCGACAATATCCCTGGCTGTGTTCTACATGAACTACAAAGTGAACTGGCAACACAACTGTCTCCCCTGTTCAATCACAGCCTCACCTCAGGATTTGTCCCTACAGAATGGTGCACTGCTACAGTCACAGTCATCCCTCTCCATAAAGGGGGAGCAACTACAGACCCTGGGAATTATCCCCCCCATTATCCTAACGAGTCTTATATGTAAGGTTATGGAGTGCATCATCATGGACCTAATTAACAAAGATATAGGGAATCTCCAAACTCTGGATCCCGTGCAATTTGGTTTTGTGAAGGGTAGACCATGCCTGCTCAACCTGGTTGACTTCTTTGAGTCAGTCACCAGAGCTGTGGATGAGGGCAAGGCAGTTAAAACAGCCTACCTCAATCTGACCAAGGCCTTTGATACCATTCCCCACTCAGGAATTATTGATAGACTCATCAAACTAGGCATCAACCCCTATATCACTAGGTAGGTTGCAAATTGGCTCACAGCTAGAACCCACAGTGTGAAAATAGCAGACTAAGTCAGACTGCCAACCAGTCACGAGTTGAGTCCCACAGGGATCGGTCCTGGGTCCTCTCCTGTTTAGCATATACTTTTCGGAGGTCCAGGCTAACACAGAGGGACTCTGGCTGACCAAGTTCGCCAATGACTGCAAGCTGGGAGCCATTATTAACTTCCCAGGTGATGTAGACATCCTACAGAAAGGCCTCACTGAGACCAATGACTGGTGTCGAAACCATGGCCTTAAGTTTAATGCCAAAAAATGTGTCATTCCCTTTGGGAAAAACTCAGTTCCCACTAATTAACACATGATGGTAGCCCACTAAACACTGAAGGTGTTATAAGAGATCTGGGGACACAGGTTGACAGCAACCTCTCCTTCGACCACCACATTGCCACTGTAGTCAGAAAGTCTTTCTATGCGGCACATCTCATTACCAAGGGTTTTGCATCCAGAAAGAAGGTCATCATCTCTCTAGTCTCCCCTCATTAGACCAACCATAGAGTATAATGCCCCATTTGGCATGTACCTCACTAAACACCTGCAACAGCTGGAAAGGCCACAAAAGAACCTCATGAAGAGGATCCTAGGCCTTAAACACATGCCCCACATGGACAGACTCAAAAAACTCAAGCTTTTCTCTGTCTTGTATCGTCTATTAAGAGGCGATCTCTGCTTGACTTACAAAGCCATGTCTGACCCGGCCCTGTTAGAAATGTTACACCTAAAGAAATCCCAATCCCTCCACACCACAAGCTCCAGGGACCTCAACCTCATTACCACAATCAACAGAACATACTGGAGGGACAGGTTCATAACAGAGAAACTGCCCATGCTCCGGAATAGACTTCCCATACATGTCAAGCAGAGCACCTCACTGGCCCTTTTCAAGAGGAATCTTGATGAGTGGATGGGATATAGAAAGTTCACCCCGGGGATCACTCCAGTGGCTCTATTTGGTAGAGGCACTGAGAACCAACAGCGGCATGATGCCAGGGCACTTCTATGGGCTAGGCTTGTAAAGGCTCCAGGGCCATTGGCCTAGTACACACCTAAGAACCTATATGCAGATAAATATAAATAAAAAATACAAATGATCAGTTTATTGATGACCCAAAAAGTTTTATAGGGAACTGGGTAACAAGGCAAAAGGAACTGAAACACCACCAAAAATAGAAGAAATAGATCCATTTTAGAGAAATATCTATGAAGATCCTGTGGAATATAATGATACTAAACAGACAGTAGTAGTAAAAGAAAGAAGTTGTTCAAATGTACAGGATATGAAATGAGATGAAGTAACGGCCAGAGAGATTGAAACAAAGTTAAGAAAAGCTCCTAACTGGAAAAACCCAGGCCCAGATGCAGTACTTAGCTTCTGGCTAAAAGTATTACACCTTTATATGAAGATTTAGCTGTAGTAAGAACTATTTGTATGTGCACCCCAAAAAGACACCAACCTGGTTAACAGGAAAAACAAAGCTCCTACTTAAGTGCGGATCTGCAAACTATCCTAAAAACTACAGGCCAATAACTTGACTTCCCACGACCTGTAAACTATACAGTGGAATTGATGCCAACAGAGTTTATAGTCATTTAGAAGAAAACTCAATCATGGCAATAGAATAAAAGGGTAATAAAAGAGTCATATGGAACAAAGAATTACTTGTTGTTAAAGTCATAATGGAAAACTGTGAAAAGGGAAGAATCTAAGCATGGATTGGCAGGACTAAAAAGAAACATTTGACAGTATCCCACATTCATGGATAAAAGACTGCTTAAAAATGTGTAAGATACACCCTACTCTGACTGATTACATTACAGCGACTGTGAAACAGTGGCAAACTACTCTGCAGTTAAACCATGATAAAGGTCAAATTATTATTCCAGGGATAAAAATCCAAAGGGGGATATTCCAGTGTGACTCTGTCACCTGCTGCTCTTTTGTCTTGTCCTTAACCCACTGAGCTGTCTACTTAACAGATTAGGTCATGGCGACAATTTGGCTCCCAGAAAACAACAAGTGTTAAGACTTCCCATCTTCTTTTTGTAGACGATTTAAAACTGTACAGTTCATCAGATGAGAAACTGAAAGCACAACTGCAAGTGGTCAAAACTTTTTCGGATGACACAAGAATGTCATTTGGTCTTGATAAATGTGCAAAAGCAACCTTTAAAGCAGAAAGCAGCAGCACCAAGAAAACATCAGTTTGGGACAGGAATGTGAAATAAAAAGAACTTGAGCAAGAGGGAGTATACACATATTTGGAACTGATGAAGGATCAACAATAAAACATTAACAAAAGCAACCACAACTTCATAAGGAATATTTTAAAAGAATTAAAGTAATACTGAAAACAGCGTTGACATCTAGGAACAAAGTCCAAGCTATAAACCAATTTGCTCTTCCTGTCCTAACGTATAGTTTTGGAGTCACTGACTGGCCCCAAAAGGTGGTGGACAGGTTGGACAGGAAACAAGAAGTATGCTTCATGCTCATCAAATGATTTATAAAAATTAGTGCATATCAAGATTATATATTCCCCATTCTGAAGGAGGTATGGGTCTCCTCAAAATTGATTACATGTATAGATCTGCAATTGTAGGACTGCATACACATCTGTTGACCTCAAGACCCAAACATAGTGGAAGTTTGAAAACATGAGGAGAATAAGTCTAAGATGACTTCCTTGCTTAGTTTAGCAGTAGCATATCGGTGTCAAGCAGGAATGGAAATCAAACTAAAAGTAGATAAAACTTGGGCAGCAGCTGAATGTGCCAAAAAATTAGAAGTTATGTACTCACCATAACGTTCCATCTGAGTAGGTGTATTCATTTGTCTGCAACCTGTGGGTTATGGATCCGACATCGGATCCGAACCAGCATGGTTTACCAGCTATGGATCCAAGCTCTCAGCTCCTCCCCTCACCCATAATGCCCTGCTCTACCCTCATGACCTCAGATCGAGTTTGCCAACAGCAAGAACACCCTGAAAAGGGTAACACATAATATGCAGGAAACTGAAAGGCCAGGGGGATAGGAGGGCGGGATGGTTGCAGACAAATGAATACACCTACTCAGATGGAACGTTATGGTGAGTACATAACTTCTAAATCTGAAGTAGGAGATTCATTTGTCTGCAACCTGTGGGACAGAGTCCCCAGCTACCTGAATCTTGGGCGGCCATCATGGAAGGATATTCCGAGCACCGGAGCCAAATGATGCTCTACCCCTAGATGCAAGATCCAACTTATAGTGGGAAATAAAAGTATGAGATGAAGCCCACGTGGCTGCTGCACAAATATCATCTAGAGGAATCCTAGCCTTAAAGGCTGCCGAGGTAGATACTGACCGGGTTGAATGGGCATGTACACCCTCCGGTGCGGGCCTTCCTGAAGCTTGATAAGCCAATAAGATACACTGTGAAATCCAGCGAGACAGAGAAACTTTAGAAATTGGCTTGCCCAAATTAAATTTAGCAAAGGAAATAAACAACTGGTCGGATTGCCTATGACCAGCCGTTCTGTTTAGATAAAATCTAAGTTGCCTGTGAACATCTAAGGAGTGAAGCTTGTATTCACCTTTGTTTTCATATTTAGGAAAGAAAACAGGGAGGTTAATGGATTGATTAATGTTTGCTTCAGAAGCTACTTTAGGAAGAAAGGACAGGTTGGTCCTGAGGTAAACACGGTCCGGATGAAATACCAAGTAAGGAGGTTTAGCTGATAATGCTTGGAGCTCTGAAACTCTCTTGGCCGATGTAATGGCTACTAAAAAGGCTGTCTTGAAAGACAAGAATTTGAGATCCACCGTAGCCGCTGGTTCGAAGGGGGGGGGGCGGTCAAGGCCTGGAGAACTAAGGAGAGGTCCCAAGGAGGAACCGCTTGTTTCACAGGGGGCCTGAGAAGGAAAGTACCTTTAAGGAACATTTTACACAACTTGGCTGACATAAGTGGACTAGAGTCATGACCAATGTGATAATGAGAAATTGCCACCAGTTGTACTTTGACTGTGGAACTGCTGGCACCATCGTTAAAAAGAGAGGTTAGAAAGTCAAGCACTAAAGGGAGAGGAACCGTGAAGGGATTCAGGCCTTGCCGCTCCGCCCACAAAGAAAAACGCTTCCACTTGCTGCGGTAGACTTTACTAGTGGATGGTTTATGAGCTGCCACCAGGATAGCCTTAACAGGGGACGAAATACCGGGAGTCCTGATCAAGAGTGGAACTGGAGCAGCCAAGCGGTCAGCTTCAGGTTGTCCAAGTTCGGAGGAGATATGCAGGATGGGTGGGATATCAGATCCGGAATGGGATCTAGAATCCAAGGAGGATTCACCGAGTGAGACCTTAGAAAGGGGAACCAGATCTGTCGAGGCCAAAACGGAGCAATGAGAATCATTCTGCAACCCACCCGA
Source organism: Protopterus annectens (assembly GCF_019279795.1). Taxonomy (NCBI): domain Eukaryota; kingdom Metazoa; phylum Chordata; order Ceratodontiformes; family Protopteridae; genus Protopterus; species Protopterus annectens. Next base: position 1,956,080,125 of record NC_056739.1, read on the forward strand.
GAGGCTTTCTGAAGAACTTGGAGCATCAGAGGCAAGGGTGGATAAGCGTACAGAAGACCGGGTGGCCAAGCATGCACCAGAGCATCTCTTGGAGAACCTCCTGGAGGGGGTATCAGAGCGAAAAAACTGTCGCACTTGGTGTTTGAGGGAGAGGCAAAAAGATCGCATGAAGGAGTTCCCCACCGTGCGAATATGCGTTCCGCTACTTGAAAATTGAGAGACCACTCGTAAGGGGTCAGAATGGTGCGACTGAGCTTGTCCGCCAGGATGTTTGGACCGACCCGGAATGTGCGTTGCTATTAGAAAGCGGTTGGTGGAGATTGCCCATTCCCAAACTCTCATGGCTTCTCGACAAAGGGGGTAAGACCTTGTTCCCTCTTGCTTGTTGATGTACCAGACAACCGACATGTTGTCCGATTGAATCGCAATTGTTCCCAAGGGAAGAAAGTCCTGAAGTGCTAGCAACGCTAAGAGCACTGCTCTCATCTCTAGAACGTTGATATGCAGAAAGGTCTCTGAATCGTTCCACGTGCCTTGGACGGTCCGGCCCGAAAAATGCCCCCCACCCCACCCGAGGCGGGAGGCGTCCGTGGTCACCGTGGCGAGAGGGGGAGAAGCACAAAATGGGCGGCCTCCGTGGAGATCCGCGGAGTGAATCCACCACAGGAGGGACCGCTTGCAAGCCTTGCTGATCGCAATGGGGTGATGCACAGGGAGAGCAAGGTATGACCATTGTACTAAGAGAGTCCACTGGAGGATGCGCATATTGAGCCTGGCAAGAGGAAGAAGTGCTATAGCAGACGCCATGGACCCTAGAGCCCTCAGGACCAACTCCGCCGGAACAGAACTTGAGTGGAGAATGGCCCGCACCTGGAGCTGCAGATTTTGAACTCTGTCCGCAGTGAGGAAGGCTTTTAAACTCCTTGTGTCTAACCTGGCCCCTATGAAATCTAAGAGCTGAGTGGGCGCCAGGTTGGATTTCTTCGTATTTATTGTAATGCCCAGAAAGGGAGCAAGATGGAGAAAGGAGTCTCGCGCCAATAGTAGTAGATGCCTTGTTGGGGCGGTAAGAAGCCAGTCGTCCAGGTAGGGGAAGACCTGTACCCCCTGAAGCCTCAGGTGGGCCGCTACCACTGCTAATACTTTGGTGAACACCCTGGGGGCTGTGGTGAGACCAAAGGGAAGGACCCGGAACTGGTAGTGACTGGCTCCCAGCCGGAAGCGGAGGAACCTCCTGGAGCCTGTCCATCAGGATGTGGTAGTACGCATCTTTGAGGTCTATAGAGCACATCCAGTGATTTTCTCCCAGAAGGGGGAAAATAGATTGCAGAGTGACCATTCGGAATTTTTCCTTGGGGACTGCCAGGTTCAAGAGAGAAAGGTCTAGAATTGGTCTTAGTTCCCCCGTCTTTTTTGGCACTAAAAAGAACCTGGAGTAGAACCCTGATCCAATCTGGTCTGGGGGGACGGGCTGGATGGCTCTTTTCTTTAGCAGATGGCCAATTTCTGCCAAAGCGGCCTCCCGTTGACCGGGTGGAACGTCTGGGAGGGACTTCAACTTTGGTAAGTGAAGAAAAGGGATGCGGTATCCTCTGGATATGATTTGGAGAACCCAGCGGTCTGATGTTATGGACTCCCATGCCGCTAGGTGCCCCGAACGTCCCCGACTGCCTCCAGAGTGGTGCAGCCGGGCAACCCTCAGGGTTGCGCGGGCCGTTCAGAGAAAGGTTCTCTGGACCCAAAGTTCCTGGGAGCCCCTCTGCCTCTAGGGCGGTGTCCTCCCTGTCCTCCTCTGCCACGGAAGGACTGGTTGTCCGGAGCAGGCTGGGATTGCTGCGACTTCCGGAACCACATCTTCTTCTGACCCTTTTGGTTCCTAGAGTAGGGCCTCTGGGGTGCAGAGAAGCGGATTCCGACGGCAGACAGCGTCTTCCCGTCCTTCTCGCTATGGGTCAAAGTGTCGCGAACGGTTTTGCCAAAGAGGGCAGAACCATCAAAGGGGGCGTTCGCAAACGACGCTTTGAAGGGCTCAGAAAATCGCAGTGACGGAACCAGGCCTAACGCCTAGTGACTAGGCCTGCCCTGCGGCTCTAGCGGCGCCTTCCGTAGCATGGGAGAGTAGCCGCATAGAGGTATTAGTAACTGATCTAAGAGTGGCCATGCGGGTGGAGTGCAGCATCTTGTCCTCCTCCGACATGGACTCTGTGGGAGATGCAGCGTATTCTTTAATGAGATCTCGCTGCATCCTAATGACGTGTGCCAGGTAGTTCAGCTCCCTTACCGAGAAGGTCGCTGAACTAAACATCCGCTTCCCCAAGCGGTCCATCATCCGAGACTCCATGCTCGGGGGATGGACTGAGGGACTCTCCTGAGCAAGTTCCCTCTTGGTGGCCGCCGTCAACATGGCATCTACCGGAGGCCCCTTACTCCAATGGGCACGGTCGGACGGTGGGCTGAGGATCCTATCGGGCCTCTTAGGGATTGGCTCCACAGTGTCCGGTTCCTTCCACGCCCTGGTGGTAATGAGGTCCACCAGGGGTCGGCAGGAGGGGACACCCAAGAGGTAGATGGGCCCGCTTCAAATGCCTCCAAGAACACGGACTCGTCCGAGGAAGACTTGGGGGCAGACCCCCTTATACGGAGCATTTCCATGATGTCCCCAAATGAGACATCCTCGGGGGGTGACCGTGGGGAGCCTTCCCCTTCCTCCAAGTCCGTGTCTTCCGTGAGAGACTCGGGGAAGTCAATGTGCCTCCTTTTGCACGTATGCTTGCGAGGAACATCCTCTGGGGGGCTGTCAGAGGATTCCTCGCAAGCAGCAACCTGTTCCAGTGGAGCAGCTTGGGGCACAGAAGCGGGCTGTCCCAAGGGCCGGATGGTGGAAGCCTGACCCAGTGCAGAGGGAGCGCGGGACGGAGCCGAAACAAGTGCCGGGGGTCCGGAGACCCTCAACAGGGCCCTCTCCACTACATCAAATGCCGAAGGGGAGCCGACCTCGACTAAAGGATCCGACAATCGGCTCCCCTCGATCCGAAGAGTGGATCGGAGCCGGCGCCGGCGCCGGATCCGAAGGGACAGTGCGCTCCGACACAGACGGCGCTGAAGGAGCACTGATCCCCCCGGATCCGAGGCTCGGATCCAGGCTCCGAGAGGTCGGATCCGATGCACTCGAGGGCAGGGTCGGATCCGGCACAGTACTATCGGCGCCGACCCACCCCCGGCTCTGAAGCTGCTCGGCTCCAGCTGCTCCGAGCCGGGGTAGCGGGTCGGAGAAGGAGCACTCGGTTTGAAAAAGGGCAAGAGCACTCCCATCTGCATCTGGGCCTGGATGAACCTTCTCATCATCCAGTCCAGATCAGCATCCGAAAGGCTATACGTAGATCTCGACGAGGCTACCGAGGTAGGCCTGGAGTGCCTCCTCGATAGCCTCGACGGAGATCGGGTCTCCTCCTCCTCAGGTCCCGGTGAAAAACACACTGGAGACCGGAGCCGAGGAGGAGGAGACCGAGCCGACAGTGGAGCCGACAACGGAGCCGGGGGAGAAGCCCGCTTGGCTGGCGGGGCCGAAACAGAGGTCTCGGCCCGCCGCTTATGGTGCTTCTCCCTCCGGTCCCTTTTCTTAGCATCCCTCTCCTCCGAACCAGAAACGGGAGGTTGAGTCCCAGGAGGAGGAGGGGGAGCCGCAGAAGGAATAACCGTGGGTACGGTTACTCCCGAAGGAGCGGAGGTCGGAGCCGAGTCCGGCGGTAAAAGGCCCGCCAAAACAAGCTTGGACCTCCGCTCCTTCAATGCCCTGGGGTTGAACCCTGCACAAATGGAACATCCACCGAGTGTGGCCATCAGCTGGGGAAAGCTTATGGCCACACTCGGAGCATTTAGAAAAAATAGACTTGGGTTGCTCAGACATCCCAAGTTACAACAGTAGTTACTATAACTAAAACGTAACTAAAGAAACACAAAATCACTCACAGGCCCAACACACACACACTACGCTAACAGCGAGGGGAGGGATATAACTTTTAGATTAAACTCTAAAAAAAGTAAATATACCAAAGGGGAAACCTACACTTTCACACAAATAACTAAGAAAAAATCTTAAATTTTACAATTTAAAGACTGAAAACTAGCACTTAGCTTGAGAGCTTGAGAAACAATCCGGTCACCATGAGCGGCAAACGAGATCTGAGGTCATGAGGGTAGAGCAGGGCATTATGGGTGAGGGGAGGAGCTGAGAGCTTGGATCCATAGCTGGTAAACCATGCCGGTTCGGATCCGATGTCGGATCCATAACCCACAGGTTGCAGACAAATGAATCTCCTACTTCAGATCAAAAGATTATAAGGGGAAGGGTCAGATGAGAAGGCAAGAAATGTGGAAAATGTATAAAAACACCTGCAAGTATAGAAAACTCTTGTAATAACCTCATATTGATCAGGATCGAACACAAGAATGGTTAAGGAGCGGTGAATATAAACCAAAAGACAAAAGTTAATACTGGCGGCCCAACACAGCAGACTACATACACTTTGGTTTACAATGTCCATTGAACATGTGGGAGAAACAGACAAATGTAGGTTTTGCAAAACAAAACTGGAAACAGTCGCACATCTTGTTGCTGGTTGTGATATACTAATAGCTTCATAGGTAGGTACTAGGCTATCGGCCCAAGGGCTTAAGTAAGCCTAGCCAACAAGTTTCCCTGACTTACGCCACCCAAGAAAGTCATTTTCCTGTGCCACTGTTGAGCAGAGACACAGAAGTGATCCCCAGGGAGTATTTCCTATTTCCCATCCACTCATCAAGATTTTTCTTGGAGTGGTAATGAACAACTTTGCTTGACATAGATGGGTAGGCTGTCCCAGAGTATGGGAAGTCTCTGGGACAGGAATCTATCCCTCCAGCATGTCCTGTTTATTGTGGTGACAAGCGTGTAGCTCAGAGGGTTTGGGATTTCTTTAGGTGTAACATGTCCAACAGCTCTGGGTTTGACATTGCTTTATATGTTAGGCAGAGATCACCTCAGAATAGGCGACATGCTACAGAGTAAAGCTAGAGTTTGAGACGGTCAGTGCAGGGCATTTGTTTGTGGCCAGTAATCCTCTTTGAAAGGTACTTCTGCGGCCTTTCTAGATGCTGCAGATGTCTTGTGAGGTACATTCCAAAAGGGGCGCTGTACTCTATAATGGGTCTAATGAGTGTCGAGTAGAGGGGAACAATTACCTCTTTTTTCCTGGATGAGAACCCTTTTATGATGAGGTGTGCCACGTAGAAGGACTTCCTAACTACTGTGGCAATGTGACTATCAAAGGAGAGACTACTGTCCACCTGGGTCCCAAGGTCTATCTTCACACATTCGGTGTTAAGTAGATTGCTGCCTATGTGTAAGTTCATGGGTACAGAGTTTTTACCAAAGGGGATGACACTGCACTTTTTGGAACTGAGCTTGAGGCCACGGCTCTGACACCAGGCATCTGTCTAAGCGAGGCCCTTCTGCAGGATGTCCACATCATTTGGGGACTTGACTATGGCTCCTAGTTTGCAGTCATCTGCGAAATCCGTTGGCCAGAGGCCTTCTGTGTTAGCCTGTACTTCAGAGAAGTAGATACCAAACAGGAGAGGCCCTAGGACTGAACCCTGTGGTACTCCACTTGTCACTGGTTTGAGGTCAGATTTGGAGTTTGCAACTTTTACAGTGTGGGTTCTGTCAGTGAGCCAGTTGGCAACCCATCTTGTGACATAGGGATTTATACCTAGTTTAGTGAGTTTAGCTATAATTCCAGAATGGGGGATAGTGTCGAAAGCCTTGGTGAGGTCAAGATAGGCCACCTTACCCTCATCTACGACTTTGGTGACTGCCTCAAAGAAGTCGATCAGGCTCAGGAGGCATGATCTGTCTTTCACAAACCCAAACTGGGTGGGATCCAGAGTTTGGAGGTTACCAATGTCTTTGTTTACGAGTTCCATGATGATACGTTCCATGGCCTTGCAGACCAGGCTCATCAAGTTAATAGGGCGATAGTTCCCAGGATAATGGCAGAAGAACTGTATAATGAAAGACATAATAATATGACAAGACTGTTGTGCTAACACTAATAGCGAAGTAGCTGAAAAACACTGGAAACATGAGCCACAAAGCATCACTACAGAAAATGATGAAGTTTATATTACATGGGCTCACCCATTACCAACAGTTCAAAAAATAGATGCAAGAAAACTAGTCATAGTAGTCCATGAAAAGGGGACAAAAGTAGCATTGATCAATGAAATTGCTACACCCAGTGACTATAGCATCTTACATACAGAGAGACACAAATTTATAAAAATACCAGGATTTGCAGGGAGAAATGAGGGCAATATGGAAGGAGGATACCTAGACAGTTCTAATGGTAGTAGGAGCAATCGGGTCTTATAAAAAGAATTTACAATCTTAAATATGTTATAAATACAACTAACTCCATACGTATTGCAGGAGTTACTACTGGGCACATTGCAGGTGCTGCGAAAAGCACTTCTGGATAATATGAAAGATTGAAACAATACTAATTTCACGAACTTTAATCATACTTTGACTTAGGAATGGGGTCCATTCCAGTCATGGTATTAGAAACCCAAAAGACTTGGAGATATTAAGAAAAGTAGGAGTCAGGGTCCCACTAAGGAAAGGTCAGAGTAATGCAGAGTGTTACTTCTTAATTTTTTTTAATATAGGTAAAGCCTGATTTGTAGTTCTCTTTTGTTTCTCAAGCTAATCTCTGTTCATGGTTTGCTTTACTAGTTCTTATAGTGCTTTTCAACTCACTGGTGACATTTTATACTACCATCATTCTGAGGAATTCTAGCCTGTTTATTTTTTGTTCTAGTTGGGGCTGCTAGATATATATATTTGTCTGTGTAGGCATAAAAAGCTTCTTAGTGAAGCTACATGCTGTGCTGCGGTCAACAGTACTGATGGCATAGGTAAACTTAAAGAGATTTCATCACACAACTGTACAAGGCTTGCCCTTTTGAAGTCCTTAAATACAGGAACACTGGTAATGGGAGCATGGTAGTTTTGAGAGAAAACATCAATAGTTTATGGTCAGCCTTAACCACAGAAGGAAAATACTAGATAAGTGAGAACCACATCCAGAATTTTTTTTTTAAAACTCCACTGGTTCGACTCATTATTTGATCCAGGAAATTCCCACTTATCAAATTCAAAAATCTCTGGGCATACACTATGTCAGAGGTACAGGTGCTCTAGTCTATTACTGGATAACTGAAATCACCTAGGATTATAGAATTATTGCTTACAAACTTTTTTCTAACACTTCCAAAAATCTAACATAATCTTAGAATCATGGAAGAGGTCCTGTAACATGCTAAAAGCTGGTAGCTTGTTTTGTCCATGGTAAACTGAAGCTCTAGAAGATCAGTTTGTGGGTCTCTGGATATCTGCAAAGATGACAGGAGTCCCTGACAAATACGGAACTACAAGTTTTTACCAGGCCTGAAAGCATGGAAGGCAAAAAACTCTAGTATAGAGAGAGTGCTTTCTCTATTATTTAAAACAGACCACTAACTACAAATACATCTAATGCTCCAGATGAAGGAGCACCTCGAGATTGGAAAATTTCTTATAGAGACTCCTAGCACTGAAAAAAGCAACACTGATGTGTTTCAGTTTAGTTTTAGGAAATCTACTAAGTTCATATATCCATTAGATGGGCTCTACCAAAAAAAAGGCATTCTGGGGGCAGCAAGGGCTTTTGCCAGTATGTGGAAACCCAACAAGATATGCAGGCCATCTCTTGTTAAAAAAGGAGGACTATCGTCTTATCTTATCCCAGGCTGATACACACTGGATTCCCCTTGTAAAGACACTAGCTATTAAGCCAACTACATCCTCATTTTATCTGCACATCACCCTTGACAAACAAAGGATTCCACTCAAGACCAGAGTCTTAGCTGCATCTGTTAAGTGGCTAGAGTCCATGTCCTTTACTCCCACATGTATCAACAAAAACACTGTAGCCAAACTTGTGGGAAAGGTCCCTTAAGGCTCTTGTAGTGTCTGTGATCCTAATACCTGAAAGGCAGTTGACAATAACCCTATCTTTGTCCATCCTGCTATCCCTGACAATTAAGTCCATAATCACTAATACATTTTTATCAGAAGCTGAAATAGCATTATATGAGAGTAGTTTTGTTGCTGGAGACATGTTACAGGTCTTCATGGAGCAGGTGAGTTGAGAGAATCTGCTGAGACCCAATCTTAAAAGTTCAAGGAGGCTTTGTCAAGGATTTTTTTTTACGGCATCAGCATGACATTTCAGTGTGCTCTTTTTTAGAAAGTGGTAATTTTTGAGGTGAGGGTCTGACTATGTGATGCTCACTGCATACTGTTTGTCATGAGAGGGATGCCTTCATGTTACCTAGGTATTTTACACAGATCACAGACAGTTCAGTATCAGAAAGCATAAAACAGTTATTACGCTGCATTAGGATACCACGTGCTAGGAGGCTGGCAGGGTAAGGAAAAAAATTGATGGTCTTCCATACTGTGCAGTGTTTTAAGTGTTTAAGCTAGCTAACTGCACAAGAAGCCTAAGGGAGGGCTGTGAGAAGTATTATCTGATTTATACAAGTGCTTTTATCAGAGCAACACTCAGTGTGCCAATGTTCTCAGTGCAGCTAGAACCAAATCTGCCAAGCAAAAATGAATACAACAATGTTGTCTTGGCCCCAATTGAGCAGCTGTTAGCCAGGGAAACAACTGATGATTTGGCAAAACTAATTAAAGAAAAAAAAAATGAAAATGTGCTCACTGCCTACTATTCAGCTATAACTACAGTGACGCTACCTGGAGGTGATTGTCAGCAGTGCTATAAACACCATTTAAATACAGACACAAAAAACAACTTCCGAAGAAAGTACAGTTGTGTACCTACCATAAATGTAGATGTTCGAGTGTATTCACTGTTGCAGGCATTACACTTGGGATATCCTGCTGGCAGGCTACCCGTAGTCGGCCTGAATTCCAAAGTCTAGGTCCGGCGTCGGTTGCTGTCGCCTCTTCCTTGATGTCAGTGCGCCAGGGGTATAAAAGATGCAGCCGACGCTATTTTCTTCAGTTTTTCTTGCCCCAGATGTCAGGTGTCCCCAAAAAGGGTAGGCTACAAATAATGTCAATAAGAAATGCATACACGAACATAAACTTTACCTTCCTCTACAAGCAAATACACCACAAAGGTTGTACAGAAAAGAGAAGTACAGATAAGTCCCAGCAAAGAAAGGGGGATGGAGGGAGGGCAACCTGGACTGCAACAGTGAATACACTCGAACATCTACATTTATGGTAGGTACACAACTGTACTATGTTCATCGTGTTTCACTGTTGCAGTCATTACACTTGGGTTGAATCCCAAAGCTAAGGTTGGGTGGCTGGGTCTAAATAGGATTAGGCGAGGCTATAAGGCCCTGCAGAACTGCAGTGGCAAAGCCTGCCCTGGATTTAGAATATACAGGTAAGTGGTAGTGCTTGGTAAAAGTGTGCACTTAACTCTAAGTTGCAGTCTCTAAAATGTCTTTGGTTGGTACTCCTCTGAGGAAGGCTGCTGAAGTGGCTGCTGCTCTGGTTGAATGCGGCCTAATGCCCTTAGGCAAAGATTTGCCATGCTGTAAATAGCATAAACATATGCAGTGGCCTATCCATTTTGAAATGATCTTTGAGATAGCCTTTCCTTGTGATCCTGCAGCATATGCCACTAAAATTTGCTCTGTCTTTTAGTTCTGTCCAAGTAGAAGCGTAGCTATCTGTGTATATCCAAAGAATGCAGGAGTCTCTCACCCTTATTCTGAGGGTTTGGAGAAAAAGTGGGAAAAATGAATGGTCTGGTTAAGTGCCATACTGGACACTACCTTGGGCATAAATGTCAGGTTGGTCCTCAGAGAAACTCTGTCTGGATGGAAAATGATAAAAGGTTCCACAGCCATGAGTGCCTGCAACTCTGAAACTCGTCTTACAGAGATTATTGCTAGGAGCAGAGCTGTTTTCCATGATAAGAACTTTATTTCAGCTGTACTGGCTGGCTCAAAAGGCAGCAGTGTGAGGTTTTCCCAAGACATAATTGAGGTCCCATGCAGGTATTGGTGCTCTCCTCGGAGGTCTTATGTTTTTGGCCCCTCTGAGGTACTGCCTTAGCAATGGGTGAGAAGAAACAGGTGGTTCCATGTTGTCATGAGCTAAAATGGCAGAGGCATGAATTTTAATTGATGAAAAGGATAGGCCTTTGTCCAGCATCTCAGTTAGGTATTGTAAAATCTGAGGAATGTTTGGTACAGACATGTCAATTCCTTGTGCCTGGTTCCAAGCACAAAATCTCTTCCATTTTTCTGCATAAGATTTCCTGGTACTGGGCCTCCTGGCCTCCAAAATAACATCCATCACTGCTTTTGAAAGAGGTGTGTTCTGAATGTCTACATTATCTGCCATGCTGCCAGATTTAGGGTCCTGAGTTGGCTGTGCAGGATCTGATTGTTTCGTTGGGTCAGTAAGCGAGGAATTAGAGGTAATGTCCAGGCTGGGCCTTGAGACAAGCTCTTTAGGACTGGGTACCAGTGCTGGTGCGGCCAGTCTGGTGCAATCAGAATCATTTTAGGCTTCTCGTCTGACCTTTAGGAGTACCTTGGGGAGGAGAGGCAGAGGAGGAAAGGCATATACTGTTAGGGCTTTCCAGCTGAATGATAGAGCATCAACTTTCCATGCTTGCTTGTGATAAGTTCTTGTGCAGAATCTCTTTAGTTGGCTGTTGTGAGGGGAGGTGAATAGATCTATGTCTGGGCATCCCCATTTCTTTGTTATCATGCTGAAGACTTGTGGATCCAGTTTCCACTCGTGGGGATGCGTGAGGTTTCTGCTTAGTCCGTCTGCCAGGGTATTTTTCTTTCCTGGCAGGAATTGTGCTTGCAGGTATACTTGATAAACCAATGCTGTGTCCCACAAAATCATGGCTTGTCTGCAGAGGGGGTAGGAATGTGTCCCTCCCTGCTTATTTATGTACCACATGACTGTGGTATTGCCTGTCCTTATCAGTAGTTGTCCCGGATGAAGTAGATCCTTGAAGGCTGTTAGGGCATTCTGAACAGCTAGCATCTCTTTTTGATTGATATGAAGATGCATTTGGCTTGTAGACCAAGTGCCCTGAATACATGTTCCTGCCATGTGGGCCCCCCAGGCATAATCTGAAGCGTCTGTTGTTATTGTCTGCCTGGCTGTGGGAAGGGTGAATGGCTGTCCCTTGCTGTGGTGACAGGTCTGTGTCCACCAAAGAAACTCCTGTAGCAGGCATGGAATGAGGGTAATTAATGCCTCCAGGCTGTGGCAATGTTGAGTCCAAACACTTTTTAGATACCATTGTAGTTTCCTCATATGCAGTCTGGCATATGGAATTAGCAGGATGCAGGATGCCATGAAACCCAAAGCTTGCAGAATTTTTCTTGCAGATAATTGGGTCTTTGTTGCCAACATTTTGAAGTAAGAAGTCAGTTGCCTTTGTTTGTCTGGCGTGAGATAAGCCATCTGGGCAGTTGTATTTAAGCTTGCACCCAGGAATATTATCTCTTGAGAGCGTACTAGTTTTGATTTCTTTTCATTTACTGTGTACCCTAGGCAAATTAATAATCTTTTTACAAATGCCAGATGCTTTAACAGAATGTCTTTGTTCTCTGCTTGAATAAGGCAATCGTCCAAGTAAGGATATATTTGAATTCCTCTTTGTCTGCAAAATGCAATTACTGGTGCCAGGCATTTTGTAAAGACCCTGGGTGCAGCAGATAAGCCAAAGGGCAGTGCAGAGAATTGGTAGTGCATTGAGCCAGCTATGAATCTAAGGTATCTTCTGCAAGATTTTCTGATTGGGACATGCAGGTATGCCTCTTTTAGGTCTAAAGTTACCAGCCAAGCCTTCTTGCCCAGCATGGGCAGAAGCTGCTGCAGAGTCAACATTTTGAATTTGGGAATGTCTAGAAATGTATTTAGGATAGGCAGGTCCAGTATTGGTCTCCAGGCTTTGTCCTTTCTGGGCACCAAGAAAAGTCTTGAGTAAAAACCTTGTCCTTGTTCCTGCTGTGGTACTTGCTGAATGGCCCTCATGTCCATGAGGGATGAGACTTGTTTTGGTGCCTCTGCCCATTGATTGTGTGGCAGGTCTGGCATGCCTTTTGCCCTTGGCAGGGTGTGAAAATGGAACCTGTAGCCCTGGGACACTATATTCAAGACCCATTTGTCCAGGGTGATCGTGTGCCAATTTTGAGAAAAAAGTGCTAGTTTTCCCCCTGAGGGGGCTGCCAACAAATAAGTGCTTGGTGTAGGCAGAGGAAAGTCATTGGGACTGTTTCCTGTATGGCTGTGATTTGTCTTCTCCGCTTTTGGAGGTAGAAGCGCCCCACTGTTTAGGCCTGTATGAGCCCTGGGGCTGGGATCAACTTTTGGGGCGTCTGTATCTGCCTCTTTGCGACTTGTCTGACACTGGACTGGAAAGGACCAATTTTTTTTTTTTTTTTAAATATTTTTATTCATTTCCAAAAACAAGAAAACATGAATGCAGGTTATTTATGACAATGAAGTATTTACAAATTATTTAAAAAGGTAGGCTAAAACCTCTAAACAGATATCAAACATTAAAACCAAAATAAAGTATTTACAAGGGTGTCTATTGTTGACATATAATTGACTTTCTATACAACTGTTTCCTGATTATAATCTGCTGCAGTCATTATTCTCCAGTATTTCAGTTACTTTTTGCCATGCTATGTATAATGATGTAGTTCTTTCAGTTCTTCCTTTAATAGTGTTCATTTCCAATTGCGATACTGCTGACACCATATTCATGAATTGCTTAAAAGTTGGAGAAGCTTTGGATTTTCAGTTTGATGTAATGTTCTTCCTTGCAATAGCTAGGAGAGTCCATAAGATTACATATTTTGTTCTTGGCACACAGTCGGGTACAGGTGCATTAAACAAAATAATAGATTTGGAAATCTGGAATTTACAATTGAATATCATTTGCAGAAAATAATTTATTTTATCCCAATATGGTTTAATCAAATGGCATTCGTAGAACATATGTTGACAGTCTGCTTTTATTGATAAATCACATCTCCAGCAGCCAATATTTTTCTTAAACATAAGTTCCATTTTATGAGGGGTTACATAAGATCTGTGTATGAATTGCCATGTAAAAAGTCTCCAATGTAATGAAAGTGATGCCTGCTTTGGAGAGAGAAGAATTAGTTTTTTATCTCTGTCATTTGGCACATGTCCATTAACTGATCTATAATAATTCCATATTTTGTCATTTATAGGACCAAGTTTTTGTAGGCCAGTTCCTGCTAAATCTGGGTGGCTGTATCTGTAAGAAATCCTTTACTGTTTGCATAGATTTAGCTTTCTCCTCCATTTTCTTCAACACCTCCTCCGCTTTAACACCAAATAAAGTGTCATGCTATAATGGAGCATCTAGTAATTTTGCTTTAACATGATCAGGCAGATTTTGTTCCTGTAACCAAGCATGCCTCCTAATGACAGAACCCGTAACTGCGGCCCTGCAAGAGGCCTCCAGAGAATCAAAACCACATTGCAATGTATGCTTTCCCACTTGCTCAGTTGCATGCAATAAATCCTGCATTACCTTATTTTCTGCACAATCACAATTCGCCAACATTTTCTGTTTTAGCAGTGGCATTAAATATTGCTGGTATTTAAGCATATGAAATTGACAATTTAAAGCCCTCACAGCCAAAGTTGCAGAAGTGTAAACCTTTCCCCCCCATCTGTCTAATGCCCTTGAATCCCTATCAGAGGGGGTAGGATTTTTTGCAGTAGAAGCCTTGACCCCTTCGGGACCCTGAGAAATAGTTTCTGGGTCAGCAGCAGGGTTTTTATGAAAATAAATTTATGTGAATCTGGAACCCTGTAGTATCTGTCTGGTTTAACAGGAGCAGGGGGTAAAGAGTTAGGAGAATGGCTGGACTCAGAAAATACATCAACCACAATATCTAACAAGGGGGAATAGCAAGAGGCCTGTGCTGGGGTAGTAAAAGGAATTCTCTACGCCTTTTCTTTGAATTTGAGTAGTCTTGGCTCTCCCAGTGGAAGTGCTCCTTCATGGTATGCAGGGTTTCCCCAAAAAAATAATCCTCAGGAGGAGAGGCTGAAGGGATAGATTCCTCAGCATCAGAATCCTCATAGGGAGGAAGAGAGTATTCCTGTTCAGAAGCGGAGTCAGAGGAAATGGAAACCTGTTCTGAAGAGTCATAGTCTGTCTCTTGCCTAGGCCTCTTATCAGGAGGGGGATGGGAACCCCTGATCAAGGTAATTAGGTCTTCGGCCATTTTGAGCATCTGTTTTTTAGGCATGGAAGTCTGTCCAGGAGAATGCTGTACTTGTTTCTTTGTCTTTAGAGCTGCTTTAGAAGCAGAGGTAGGCTTTACATATAACTGTATAGGTCTGAAAACACCCTCAGAAGCAGATGCCTGCTCAGCGTCTCTGGACCCATCTGAGGCAAAAGTTTCCGAGTGTCCAATACCTTGAGTATCCAGAGGCCTAGCTGGCTCCACGTGGGAATCGGAAGCGGCCTTTGGCACTGAGGTAGCAGGCGTCAGGGGCTGCGAAACTGCCTCACTGAGAACCGGCGGACCGGCGACTGGCTTAGCGGAAGCCTCGTCGTCGGTTTTGGACCTCGGATGCCTGTCCTTTTCTTTATCTTTGCGCTTTTTATAAACTCCGGTCATCGGCTGTTCTAACGTCATTATATAATTAAATCTTCGGCCAAAGTAATGAAAGGCAAAATCGTACCGACGCTTAATAGTGCGTAGGTTAAATCTAGCACAAAACCGACAGCTAGCAATGTTGTGATCAGGGCCTAGGCAAGGAATACAGTAAGAATGAAAATCTTATGAGGTATTTGCTTCCCACAAGAAATACAATTGTTAACTTTTTCTGACATCGGTCTGGAGCAAGAAAAAAGCTTAGCTTTAATGAAGACTTTGGATCTGAAACTCGTCTTTGAAAATCTCAGGAGTCGGCCGACCGGCACTTGAACTGCTTTTGCTTCGGGCACGACGCGGCAAGAAAGACTGAAGAAAATGGCGTCTGCTGCATCTTTTATACCCCTGGCGCACTGACATCAGGGAAGAGGCGACAGCAACCGATGCTGGACCTAAACTTTGGAATTCAGGCCGACTGCAGGTAGCCTGCCAGCAGGATAACCCAAGTGTAATGACTGCAACAGTGAAATACGAACATCCAATGATACCAACACTTAGAAATTGGCAGTAATTAAAACTCACAAGAATAATTACTACAGTTTCCAAGTTAGCTGCCAATGCTCAGCTAAACATGTTCCAGTTTAAGAAAAAATAAAAAAATAAAAGCAGTTACAGATTAAGGTCAATCTGTACTTATTTGAATATGCGATAGTTTCATGATAAATTAACATAATAACCCTGAACTACTACCTACCACAGCATCATTAAATAAATCTAATGACCATATTGCAGCAAATTACAGAACCCTATTGTCCCCACTACAGAAACCAACAAGTGACTCTAGCCACTCAGCCAAACTCTCATACTGGGAGACTTAAATTACCAGTCTATTAACTGGTTAACAAACATCAATAAATACTCGCAGAATTTCCTAAATTTCATCTACTACAATTCTCTGAAGCAGCTGCCCTCTCTGATGACATAATGACATTTAAAAACTTTCTTTCCTTTGGTGATCCAGTCGCCAAAGCTGTGGCTTACACCACAGACTTCTACGCCTACCTGAACCCCCACAGAAAGGCATATGTCCCTGTGCTCAAGTATAACTGCAAATTTAAAAAAAGGTCCCATTATGCCCCTGTGGCATCCCCAAGGAATAATAAATCCCCTTCCTTCTTTAAAGGGGAATATCAAACAGGACTGCAAGGGGCCACCAACAGTGGAGAGCACAGATACAGATCTGACTATGGTCCAGGACCCACATGTATGATGGAGCTGGCCAAGATGGATAGACATAAATGGCCGCTGCTGGCTCACCCATCCTAAGGGAAGGGAGGAAGAGCTGCCTTGCCACTTGGGAGACACCTACAGGGACCATTGTGAGTTGTACCCATGAAGGGTAAGCTTGCAAGACAGGTACTGCCAGGGTGCATGCGCATAAAGCCAAGGGATTCAGAGTAGGGAGGAATGTTCCTTGCAGTAGACAGCAAGCAGTAGAGCTCGGAAAACTCCCAAAGTGGGAGGGTGCTCCACTGGCCGTAAGGGTAGATCACTTTGCATGACCAGTAAAATCTGCCCACTCCCTACCATACAACACTCGCCACTAGGGAATGAAGGATTCCATAGGGTTACTCAGTAGGAATAAATGGACTACAAGGCTCTTGCCTAGCCCACAGATGCCCACTAGTTCAAAAAAAAAAATAGCTAAAGCTTAAGATCAAATCCTGCATGGCAAAGTAAGTAGTAAAAATTGCAACCTATGTCAAAGATAATCACAAAAAAAAAAAAATTATCCTTGTTTCCCATCTTTCCTGACCTGGAGTAGTCCAAATACAGGCTTTGCTGTATTCTGGACTTTTCGAAAGTTCCTGTGTTGCCCATTTCCTTTCTTGGATAAAAGGAGGCTTCTTTGTTCACCAGTGGCAGTGGGAAGCTTGGAGCAGCCTATCTATCCATGGAGGAGTGTTCCCAGCACAAGAATCTGGTAGTTCCTGTGTTGCCCATTTCCTTTCTTGGATAAAGGGAGGCTTCTTTGCTCACCAGTGGCAGTGGGGAGCTTGGAGCAGCCTATCTATCCCTGGAGGAGTGCTCCCAGCACAAGAATCTGGTAGTCTGCTTGTTGCAAAAAAAAAAAAAATGTTATCCTTGTTTCCCATCTTTCCTGACCTAGAGTAGTCCAAATACAAGCTTTGCTGTATTCTGGACTTTTGGAAAGTTCCTGTGTTGCCCATTTCCTTTTTTGGATAAAGGGAGGTTTCTTTGTTCAACAGTGGCAGTGGGGAGCTTGGAGCAGCCTGTCTTTCTCTGGAGGAGTGTTCCCAGCACAAGAATCTGGTAGTCTATTGGCCGTTTTGGGCCAATTTTTAGCTCTTTCAAGTCCCCTGTATAAAACCCACTTTGGCGCGATTTTTGCGCTTGTTACTACTCAGCTAAGCTCCTCGTGGTCCTGCAGAGTGGTGCTAGCAGCAGAGAGGCTAAAAGAGCGACTGCTAACCTGATAAAAGTGTTTGTTTTCCTGCTACTACCTGGGCGACTGTCCGATCTAGCTAAACTGCAAGTATTTCTGCTTCTTGAACTGTTTTAAACTGTTTAAAGTTGTTTTTGCACCTGCACTTTTAAAGTTTGTCCTCTTTGTTGCTTTTACCTGTTGAGGCTACACACTCAAGTGCGCTAGCCTGTGTTAGCTATTTACTGCATTTTCCTGCTGTTTGTTGCAAAAAAAAAAATTATCCTGGTTTCCCATCTTCCCTGACCTAGAGTAGTCCAAATACAGGCTTTGCTGTATTCCGGACTTTTGGAAAGTTCCTATGTTGCCCATTTCCTTTCTTGGATAAAGGGAGGCTTCTTTGTTCACTAGTGGCAGTGGGGAGCTTGGAGCAGCCTATCTATCCCTGGAGGAGTGTTCCCAGCACAAGAATCTGGTAGTCTATTGGCCATTTTGGGCCAATTTCTAGCTCTTTCAAGTCCCCCTGTATAAAACATGCTTTAGCGCGGCTTTGCACGATTTTGCGCATAGCGGAGCATCGGGCAGTGCCGCTTAATTGGGTTTAAACCATTCTCGGCTCCACAGAGTCTGCTCATCACTTTTTCCCTTAGAACTGATCTAGTTCTCATACTAAACACCCTATTCCCACTCTAAAGCCTAGCACTTGTTCACTAAAGCAATTATATAAGTCAGCACTAAAAAATTAAAAGCACTACACCCTCACAAACTCCCCTTGAGTACTTTGTTCCCCATTGGCCCTTTTTTTCAATTATAAAGGAATTCCCAATACTATTCTAGCATGTCCAAAGGTCAGATGTCAGTCTCCTCTCCGGTCCAGCTGGTGAATCTGGGAATCGTGAGGCAATGTTACAATTGCCTCATGTACACAGACAACCCTCTCCTTCTCCCAACAAATTCCAACACATGTGAGAGATGCAACCATATAGCCAAACTGGAGGCTAAGCTCTCTCAACTCAGTACTGGCGTAACCAGTCAGGAGGAGAAGGAAACCACATTCACTACAATTCCAGTCTCACATAGACCTACCACGACAGCAAACCAAACACATAAACACACAAAAACATACCCGGAGGCTCTAAATAAAAATCTGCCTAAGCAGCAGAGACCTTCAAAGCAGACACCAAAGCAACTGCTATCCCAAAACAAAACACGTGCAACACATTGCTCACAAAGCCAGTGTGCCGAACAGTCACAGCCCTTAAGGCTAAACAACACACCTGATACACTTGTAATAGGTGACGCTATCGTCAGGCACACTGACGTCCCGCTCACCAGGCTGAACAAGGAGAAGGTCACGGTGAGCTGTCTGTCGGGTGCTAGGATCCGCCACATAACACAAGCACTCAGGTCACTCCAAGGCAAGTAAAAATATGACTCAGTCATTGTCCATGCTGGTGTGAATGACCTGAGACGCATCTCCCTGGACTACATGAAAAGAGACATACAGGAGCTCCCCGAGCATGTAGCCCAGGCCGGTATGACCCTGACCTTGAGTAGCATCTTATCCTCACCAAGAATGATGCCACAATATGAAGACAAGATGATCAATTTCAACAATTGGCTTAAGTATTGGTGTCATTCAAAGGGGATCCAGTGCCTGTCTGCCTGGGATGACATGCTCGACAAGCCACGATGCTTCGCTATGGACGGCTTGCACCTGTCACCCCTGGGGTTTCGGATATTGGCAAAGGCTCTTGCCACCACCATAGTGCCTTTTTTAGGCAAGGCTCAAAAGACAAACCCACCTCCATAGGTATCACAAGCGATAAGTACTCAACGCCAGAAGTCTAAACCTCAAGATGCACGCACTTGAAACTCTCCTTAGCATGGAGAACATAGATATCTGTGCAGTAACAGAAACCTGGTTCAAGGCTCCCGAGAGCACCCCAGCACTACCAGGTTATACCTCATACCATGATTTTCGGCCCCAAAACTTGGACCGAACCACAAAAGGAGGGGGAGTATCAATATTCGTCAAAGATACCCACACCTCCAGGTTGGTGGCACAGCACGAAGCATCAGAGACTATTCATGTGCAACTAAGTGGGTAAAACTGCTTTCCAGTTTATAGCCTGCTACAGACCACCCTCCCAAACCCAGAACCCCACTCGGCCTTCCTGAGAACACTGGAAAATATGAAGGTCTCTCCAAACACCATTATGTTGGGCGACTTAAACTACCCTAACACAGACTAGGAGCATTACTCTAGCTCCAACACCCTAGCCCAAAGGTTTCTAGAATTTATAAACTCAAATGCTATGGAACAACATGTTGCCACTCCCACAAGAGGGGAAAATATACTGGACCTGATCATCACCAACATGGGGACTCTATGCTCCAGACCAGAAGTGTATCCCTCACTGGTAAGATCAGACCATAAACTAATCTCACTAGATATTCACATCCCAACCCCAGCCACTGCCCAAAAAACTACAGTGAAAAACTTCTCTACAGCCAATTTCACACTCCTCAAAACCTAGGTGGAATCCTTCAAAGCCCCCGGGCCTGTGGAAAATACGGCCCAGACCGCAGAATCCTTTATAAACACATTCTATGAACACCTTCAGGAATGCATGGATCATGCAATCCCAAATAAAACCAAGACCCAATCCTCCAAAGTTAGGCGTCCTGTCTGGTGGACCCCAGCCATAAACAAACTATACAATAGAAGGAGGAAGCTACTACATGATAGAGCAAAATCCCAAAAAGGGAAGGCATCTCTGATCAGTATTAGCAAAAAACTACGGGCACTCATAAAATCGTCTAAGGCCAGCTTCGAGAGAAAAAATGCACAGGACACTAAGGATAATCACAAGGCTTTCTTTAGTTATGTTAGGAACCTGGGTGGGAATTCCCAGATATGCTCAGAATTAGTCCAAAATGACAAAAAAAAACACCGAACCCACAGACATTGCCAACATCCTAGCTGACAAGTTCAGCGCAAACGTCTCCCCCCTTTCCCACCAAAAGGGCAAATATCTATCCCAGCAGAGTGCTGCCCCCCTGACATCTCAGATGCTCAGGGTAAGAGCTGCCCTCTCCAAATCAAAAAACACAGCATCAATGGGACCAGACGGTGTCCCGGGCTGCATCCTACATGAACTCCAAGAAGAACTAAACCCAAACATAAAACTACTGTTCAATCTCAGCCTTACTACAGGATATGTACCCAAAGAGTGACGTACAGCAATAGTGGTCCCTCTCCACAAAGGTGGTGCCTTAACGGATCCTGGAAACTATCGCCCCATAAGCTTGACTACCTTGGTCTGCAAAGCTATGAAAAGGATCATCATGGACCTCATAAATAAAGATATTGGGGACCTACAGACACTGGATCCTATCCAGTTCGGCTTTGTTAATGGCAGATCCTGCCTCTTAAACCTGGTTGATTTCTTTGAAACAGTCACCAAGGCCATTGACGAGGGGAAGGTGGTCCACACAGCCTATCTGGACCTTGCAAAAGCCTTCGATACAATACCCCACTCGGGCATTATAGATAAGCTCACCAGCTTAAATATAAACCCCTATGTCACTAGATGGGTTGCAAACTGGCTCAAGGACAGAACCCACATGGTTAGAATTGCTGGAGCCATGTCAGACTCCAAACCAGTTACAAGTCGCGTCCCACAAGGCTCAGGTCCTGGGACCTCTCTTGTTCGGTATATATTTCTCGGAGGTACAGGCTAACACGGAAGGTCTGTGGCTGACCAAGTTCGCAGATGACTGCAAACTGGGCACCATAATAGACTCTCCAGCCGACACAAGCATCCTACAAAAGGGCCTCATAGAAACAGACAACTGGTGCCAGAGCCATGGCCTCAAGCTAAACGCCAAAAAGTGTATAGTCATCTCCTTTGGTAAAAACAAAGTGCCCACAAATTACCACATAGGTGGCAATCCATTAAGTACGGAAGAAGTAATTAGGGACCTGGGGACCCAAGTTGATAGCAATCTCTCATTTGACAACCACGTGGTCAAAGTGGTTAGAAAAACATTTTATATAGCCCACCTAATCATGAAGGGATTCACATCTAGATCAGGGGAGGTCATCGTGCCTCTTTACTCATCCCTCATCAGGCCCATAATTGAGTACAATGCCCCTATTGGGATGTACCTTACCAGACACCTGCAGCAACTGGAAAGACCCCAAAAGTACCTCACCAAGAGGATCAAAGGGCTCAAACAGATGCCATATGCTGCCCGGTTAAAGAAACTCCAGCTCTACTCAGTGGCATACCGCCTGCTCAGAGGCGATCTGTGCCTGATGTATAAAGCCATGTCCAACCCTGAATTAATGGACATGCTGCACCTCAGAAAATCCAAATCCCATCGAGCTACGCGCTCGAGAGACTTGAACCTCAGCATTGAAATAAATAGGACATGCTGGAGGGACAGATTCATAACCCAGAGGCTCCCTTCACTCTGGAATAAGATCCCAGTCCAGGTTAGGCAGAGTTCCTCATTGACGCTCTTCAAGAGGAATCTTGATGAGTGGGTGGGAGATGGTAGGTTTACCCCGGGTATCACTTCTGTGTCACTGTTAGACAGAGGCACAGTATATTAACCTCAAAAAAGGGCATAGCAAAATTCATTTAAAATGGGTGGCGAAAGCCAAACACACTCTGGCTAGGCTTATAAATGCCCTAGGGCAGATAGCCTAGTATGAACCTATGAACCATACTTTCCTTAACTATGCTAGGCATTTCCAAAATAAATACTCATTGCTACACTGAGCTTATCTCGATCAGTACTACCCCTTTCAGATAAAAAAAGACTTGCGCACAAATTTAGCTCCAACTTTACTCCACTCTCCCCTCCCAACTTGCCCACCACTAAAGACTTATCCCACCTTCCAAAAATTACCCCAGAATAGGTCCTAAATGCCATCTCAAAATCTTGAGATATTACTTCCATGGGACCTGACAATTTTCAGGTCTGTTTCCTAGTTAGCACTAAACACAGTCAGGGAGACTTCCTCATCAGTGTAATTAGCCTTAGCATCCTCGCCGGACATTTCTCTAAAGGTGGTGGTGGTGGTGGGGGGGGGGGACAAGTACAGTTGTGTTAGGAACTAAATCATAACTCTAGAATTTCTACTATATTCAGTGTAGTGTTGCAGAGCCAACTATCTGGATTCTTGCCTGCAGAAGTCCAAGAAGTGGCACAGCTTCTCCAGTTCCTCCCTCTTTCCCCTCCAAGCCCAGCTGACACCCTGCCACATGGATATCAAGATGCTGGCACCATAGAGAGACATTATCTGGCACTATCATCGGATCACTCTTGCCCCCTGCAGGACTGGCTTTTTTCCTTGGAGTCACAGTGTAATCCAACCAGGGATAATTGAATCCAAGTGGGATGACCAAAACTGGAAGAACCTTAAAGAACCCTAAAAATGCCTCTCCAGCCTTTGAGTAGAAAGATGCCTGGTCAGATGGTAGAAAGAGAAAAGGTGAAAAGGGGTTACACTTGATACCCCTGCCAAATCAAAGGTGTCTTAGTGGCAAAGGGGAATAAGGACAAATATTACAAAACTGAATATATTTGAACATTGATAATTACAGCAAGTTCCTAAAAACTGTATTACGTTCTTTGTAAATTCACTGTTGCAGTACCAAGTCTTGGGAGGACACCCAGAGCTTACACATCAGAGACTGGCTGGCCTCTTGATGGAAAAGGGCTTCTAAGGCCTTGCAGGACAACCATGAAAAAACTGCCTAAGCCATGGAAATGCTAACTAGGTTGCAATGCTTTGTTCTTCTGGTTCAGAGTTTGAATCCTTTGGCATTGTTCAAAAGGAACCTGGGGGCACCATAAATTCATATCAGGGATAGTGCCCACAACCCTCCTGTACATGGGCAGTCACTACTAAATACAATCCTGGGCACTGACTGCAGTACCTATGGTATTATATTGGGATGCAATGTCTAGGCTTGAAATGACCTCCGAGTCGATAACCTAGTAACCTCCTATGACCTTAAGATTCATTTGCCTAAAAGTGTATGTCTGAGTAAGTCACTTAACCAGATAGTGGTCCATGCCTTCAAAATAGATCCACATAGATCAGTGTTCTACCCCAGACAACAAATACAAATAAATAAAAATGTTTGGCAAAAATGTGCAACAAATACTAACAGATGCTTTCAGGATGGCCTGAGTGCTAGGTAATCCTGGTTATGAAAGCTGTGGTAGCAGCTGCAGCCATGGCAGAATGGGGTCTCAACAGACCTGGGACAGGGCTTACCATGATCAGTTCTGTAGAAAGCAACGCAATTATCCATTCTGAAATGGTTTGCTTGCTGATCATCTTTTTTTTTCTCCCTGCCCTTGCTAAAGGTAATAAAAGCTCATCAGATAATCGGTAGTATTTTTTTCTAACCTAACAAAATCTCAGTTGTCTATGAACATCCAGGATATGAAAAAACGTCCCCTCCTGCCCCTTACTCTGGGAAGGGAAGAATAAAGTGAGGTGAACAGCTCGGTTCAAAGATTGCTCGGTAACTACCGTAGGCATTAAAGATGTGTGACACTGTCCTCTGGAATACAAGGGCCCTATGACCGTAAGAGTCTATAATTCTGAAATATACCATGTCAAGATCAAACCTACCAGCAAAAAATATACCAAGAGAAATGCTTTATGAGGGTGGAAACAAATGGTTCAAATGGGTGAAACATGAGGTTTTCCAGTTCACAATTCAGGTTTTATGATGGAAAATCACCTTTTCAGGTGGTCAAAAATGTATGGCCTTCTTGAAAAACTATAATTAGTAGACAACCAGCTGAGGAATGCACTTTTACAGGAGACATAGTAAAGGTCAGTTTTGTAGAGGTCTAACAAGTAGGTGAGGACCACAGACATCAGTGCTAAGTCTGGGTCCTGTTCTTTGCTACAGCACCAATGAGAGAACCTTTTCCACTTTGCAACAGAAAATGAGCTTTTGTTAGGTTTCCTGGTCTCCATTAAAACTTCGATCATGTCCTTATTCAAAACATGTGCCCAGAAGAGATAAATGCTAGTATCAGGCTTAATGAAAACAGGATGGGGTGAATCACAGACTCATTACTCTGAATTAAGACAGTCTCACTAAGGCAACACAAATGGTTCTCTTATCACACTCGGCAGGAAAGAGAACCAATTCTGTCTGAGCTAACACAATGCTATCAGTAGCATTTTTGGCCTGTCCTCCTTTACATTCTGTAATACCCTAGAAATAAATGGTACTAAAGGGAAAGCATATAGAAATAGAAATTTGCAGCTTATGGAGAAGGCATTTACTGCCCAAGCCTCTTGTTTTGGTATCCTGGTAAAATACTTGCTTAACTGTATTTTCCAGAGAAGCAAAAAAAAGGAAGTTATGTGCTTACCATAATGTTCCATCTGTGTTGTCCACTTTCACTCTTCCTCAACTTATAGGTTCGGATCAGATCCTTCGGATCAAAATCGGCCATTGCTAAAGCTCGTGGGTAACCAGAAAACTCCCAAGCTACTCCCTTACCCACAATGCACGAACCCCAATTACCCCAGACCTTGTTTTCTAGGAAAAGGAGAAAGACACAATTCAGTTACAGAGAGAGGAGACTATATCTGGACCTATATACCAGGGAAGTGGCATACTCAAAGCACTCGCTCTTCCAGGAGTTTGCAAGGCAAGGGGTTGGGTGGGAGGGAAATTGATGAAGAATGAAAATTGACAACACAGATGGAACATTATGGTAAGTACATCACTTCTTTATCTGATGATGTCAATTTTCATTCTATCCTCAACTTATGGGAACAGAGTCCCCAGCTAACTAATTCCCTAGATGGACTTAAGGAAGGATATTCCTAAGCACAATAACAAATGTATGGGGAGTAGCCCAAGTTACTGCTGCACAAATCCTGTCCATGGAGGCTGTAGACTGAAAACTGTTGAAATAGCCATGGCTCCAGTGGAGTGAGCTCTTAAAGGTTTCGACAAGGTAATGCCCAATTTGATGCGTGTGTGTGTGTGTGTGTGTGTGTGTGTGTGTGTGTGTGTGTGTATATTTGGTAACAGGTTTTTCTAGTTTCATGTCTGAAAGAGAGACAAGTAACTGTTCAGACTTCCTGAAATTTTCCTTTCTGTGTAGGTAAAATCGTAATTGCCTGTGAACTGCTAGTAAATGTAGTGTGTATTCACCTTTATTAGAAAATCTGGGGGAAGAATATGGGCAAATTAATAGATTGATTTATATTAGCCTCTGACACCACTTTAGGAAGAAAAGATGCGTTAGTTCATGAAGTGAAACTGTCTTTGTGAAATATCAAGTAAGGTGGTTTTGAAGATAATTCTTGAATCTCTGAAATTATTCTGGCAGAAGTAATGGCTACTAGAAAAATTGTTTTCCAAGAAAGGTACCAGTGGTCAAATTTAGTTGCAGGTTCAAAGGGGGATTGAGTAAGTTGCTGCATTACCAGGTTGAGGTCCCTGAACAGGAGTCCTGAGAAGAAGAGTACCTTGCAAGAAGGTCTTGCATTGCCTACAGGAGGCAACAGAAACTCCATCAAATCCTACGTGAAAATTTGATACTGCTGCTAGCTGAATCTTAGCCACGGAGGAGCTAGTGCCTTCTTTAAAAATTTAAGCTAAAAATTAAAAGATATTATGCAAAGGGGCTGAAAAAGGATCAATAGTATTTTGGCTGGCCAGTAAGCAAATCTTTTCCATTTACTGGAGTAAAGTTTATGTGTAAATGGTTTACGTGAAGATAACAGTATCTGATGAACTGCAAAGAAGAGCGTAGGTTGTCTGGCTATTAGTGGAACTGGAGAAGCCACGCAAACAGCCATAGGTTCAATATGTCTGGATAAGTCATGCATGATGGGTGAGACAAGAGGTCTGGAGTCGGATCCTGAGTCCATGGTGGGTGGAGTAAGTCAGGCCAAAGAAAGGGGAACCAGATTTGCTGAGGCCAAAGGTGCAATGTGGATAACTTTGCTCTTCAACATGGCAGCTTTCTGCAGGAATTTGGAAATTAGTGGGTAGGCATAAAGCAGACTGGGGGGAGGGGGGGGCAATCATGAAGTAGAGCATCCCTTGGTGATCCCCCCTGTTGGGGGATCAGGGCAAAGTAGCTGCTGCATTTGATGTTTAGAGGAGAAGCAAAAACATCACAGAAGGCTGGTCCCACTGGTGAAAAAACATCTCTGCCACACTCTTGTTGAGAGATCATTCATGAAGTAGAAGAATGTACCTACTCAGCTTGTCTGTTATTACACTGGACTTCCCTGGAATGTGCACTGCTGTGAGAAAGCAGTCGGATGATATCACCCATTGCCACATTCAGAGGTTCTCGACATGGGGATAAGATTTTATTCCTCATTGTTTGTTAATGTAACAAACTAGTGACATGTCCATTTGAACTGCAATCATCCCTGTGGGGGGGGGGGGGGGGCTTCTTGAATGGCCTGCAAAGCTAATACTGCTGCTGTCACCTCTAGGGCACTGATATGCAAGTTGGCCTCTAAAGGGGAACAAGTGCCTTGGACTGTCTTCCCCAGCTAATGCCCGCTCACCTTAAATGGGAAGACTCCAAGGTCACTCTAGCCTTGGGCTGAGGGGGAATGAATGGATGGCCTAGTAGAACCTGATCTAACTGAATCCACCACCTGAGATCTCGCTTGCAAATTTGAGTGACCATATCAGGGTTGACATGGGTTTATAAAGTACTGACTATTGTGCAACTAGTATCCATTAGAACCCTCATGTAAAACCTGGCTAACGGCAATAGAGTTTTTGCTGCTGCCACTGATCCTAGAGAATGAAGAATCAAATGGGTAGAAATTCTGGCACTGCAAATTATCTTCCTGACTTGTGTTCTTAAGATCTGAACTCTTAGAGGAGGCAGTGAAGCTATCTTTGATTTTGTGTTGAATAATGCTCATATCAACTCCAACTTTTCAGTAGGTTCCAAATGAGACTTTTTGTAGTTTATGGTTAATTCCCAGATGAGAACGAGTCTGGAGAACCTGATCTCTTGCCTCTATTACTTGATTCCTGGTCGGGTGGTAATGAGCCAGTCTAAATATATAAACACCGGGAATCCTTGCATCCTCAAGTGAGCTGCCACTACTGCCATGCATATGGTGAACATCCTGCAGACTGTGGTGAGACCAAAGGGCAGAACTCTGAATTGGTAATGACTGGCTCTCAGCTGGAAGCATAAGTACCTTCTGGACCGCGGGTTCAAGTATGCATCCTGACTGTCTAATGAGCACATTCAATCGTCCTTTCCCAGAAAGGGGAGAATGGACCAAACCATGACCATTCGAAACATGGTGCAAACTGATTTGTTCAAGTTGCTGAGATCCAAGATTTGTCTCCAGTCCCCTGTTTTCATTGGCACTAAAAAGAATCCTGAGTAAGTTCCAGATTCTGTCTTGTCCGGCAGGACCTCATTTATATATTTTTTTATTTTATTTTACATTTGTTAACCAGGCTAGTCTAGCTGGATATATATATCCATTTTCAGTAGAGGCCCGGGGAGAAAAGCTCCACACAAATATACAAATGTGTAAAAAAAAATATTGTTACATGGTAAATATAGAATTAATAAACAAATAAAACAGGTAGTTATTACATTTCAGAGATCAAACACTTAAGAAAAGTAACAGTAAACATAATAATGCTTAAGAAAGAATAAAACAGATATAATACAGTAAGTGTTATGTACAATAGTTCACATCAGGTTGAAGGATTAGCTAGTAAGTTAGAGTATAAATAGTGTCAGTCTTAAATTACAAGACTAAGTATTTAAATGATTGGAAGTATGGTTAGAAGAGGAAGAAATAGGGGTGAAAGACGGTTGTTAAGTCAGGGTTACTACAAGGGCATAGCCAGTGCCTTTGGAGGTGTTTTTTTTAGTTTTTGTTTAAAGAGTGGCAAGGATGTAATTAGTGTTAGTTCATTGGGTAACAGGTTCCAGTTTTTCCTGCTGTGTTAGTAAACAGAGTCTCACCAGCTATATTATTAGACTTTGTTAAGCAAGCAAGGAGTTTGCTAGAACGTAAGGAGTTCAGATTATTATATGGGATTAAGAGTTTTGAGAGTATAGGGGTATTATTGGGTTGGTAAAATATTTTGTGGGCAATTGTGAGTTGGGGGATTATCAGATGGTTTTGGAATTCCAGCCAGTCTAGTTGCCTAAGATTAGAACAGTGGTGAGTTCTGAAGGGACTGACAGTAGCGAATCTAGCAATAATATTGTAGGAAGTTGCTAATTTGTTGAGGTTAGTTTTCTTTAGGTTGGTAAATACAGGTGAGGCATACAGCAAGGTTGAGATTAGATGGGAGTGAGCGATCTTGGCTCTGGCTGTTGAGGTTAAGAAAGGTTTTATTCTATATAAGGATCCTATTTTTCTGTTGACTATTTTAATGGTGTTATTTATATGGTGATCAAATGAGAGATTATTGTCAATGGTTATTCCTAAAAGTTTGGTGGTAGAGTCAGGGAAAATGACAGTGCCATTATTTGAAGAGATTGAGAAGTCTAAGGGGGTGGACCTAGTAGTGGGTGTAAATAGAAGGAGTTTTGTTTTTTTGGCATTAAGAAGGAGGCAACATTTGGTAAACAATGTTTCTACAGTGTTGAAAACATTTTGAGTAAGAGAATATAGTTCCGTTGGAGAGGTTGCTGAGCATATTAGTGTGGAGTCATCTACATACTGAATACAGGTGGCTTGAGGAATTGCTACATGGAGATCATTAATAAATAAGGAGAAAAGAAGTGGTCCAAGAATGGAGCCCTGAGGGACCCCGATGGTGACAGGTAAAAAGGAAGAAATTTGATTTTCCCAGAGTACTGCTTGTTGCCTATTACTGAGGTATTTTCTAAACCATTTAATGGCCAGAGAATCAAAGGAAAGAGATTCAAGAATATTAATTAGGAGGGCATGGTTAACCATGTCGAAAGGTTTAGAGAGGTCGATGAAGAGTGCAAATGAGAGGATGTTTTTGTTGCGGTTTCTATTGATGGTATCTGTAAAGGACAGGAGGGCAGTGGTACCATGTGATGGCCTAAAGCCATGTTGACAGCTTGGTATTAAGTTATGTAGAGAGAGATGATGTAAAAGTTGTTGGTGGATGCATTTCTCCATAATTTTTGCTAAGGGTGATAAGAGAGCAATTGGCCGGTAGTTAAAGTAATCATTGGAGTTCCCACCTTTATGTAAAGGGATAATATGGGAGATTTTCCAAATATCTGGGATGGTTCCTTCTTGGATTGTCCTATTTATAAGTATAGATATAGGGTAGGCAATTTCTGTGGCTGCTTTTTGGAGATATTGGGAAGGAAGTTTGTCAGCAGATGGAGTACATGGCTTAAGTTTATGAATAAATTTAAAGATGAGAGAAGTAGAAATGGGTTGTAGTTTAAATTTAGAGGAAGAGTGTGGTAAGTTGATGGGAAGGCTGGAGTTTTCAGAGATAAGTTGCCTAGCTAGAGATTGTATAGTTTCAGTGAAGAAAGAGTTAAAGGTATTGGTAGTTTGATGGGGAGTATTTGGATCTGCATCAAGTGGGGTGGGTGTTCGGGAGTTACCTGGGGAAAGAAGCTTGTTTATGCAAGACCAGAACTTTTGTGGATTATTTTGATGAGTTTGTTGAAGTTTACTGTAGTAGTTTTTTTTTGTCTGTAAGCATTGCTTTTTTGTACTATTTTTAAGCTGCCAAAAATGGAGATGATCAGAGCTATTTCTAGTAGATCTCCATTTGGTCCAGACTTTGTTCCTAAGTTGAATTTGATTTCTAGTTTCATTAGAGAGCCATGGGGCTGTGTTGGACTTCATTCTGATGGAACGTTTAGGAGCATGCTTATAAAGAATGGATAACAAAGTAGTGTTAGAATACTTTACAGCCTCTTCAAGTGGAAGGGATTTTAAAGGGTTCCAGTTGCATGCTCTGAGCTCGGTTTGAAATAATTCTGCGTTAAAGTGTTTAGTAGAGCATGCTATCCTAAAGGTGTGTGGGGGGGGGGGGGGTTTGGAAAATCTTTCTTTTCTCTTGTGATGTAGGTCAACGAATGATCACTTACATCATCTGGCAGGGTTCCTACTTTATAAGTTTGTTTCACTTTGTTTATGAGTATCCAGTCTAAGGTACTCTCTTTTTTATTAGGTTTGTTAATTCTTGTTGTAGAGGTTATGGTTTGGGTAAAGCCATGGAGGTTGATTTGAGAGGTAGGATTTTCAGCATTAACACTTTTCCAGTCAGTGTTAAAGTTGCCTAGTATTATTGTTTCTTGGGGGTAAGTAGAAGACACCCAGCTAAGAAAAGCCTCTAATGTAGTTATATTATTGCCAGGTGGTATATAAATGCAGATAATGTATAGATATTTGTTAGCGTTATTTGGAGCTTAGTTATGAGGACTTCTGGGTTACTATCCTGGGTTGGATAAGATGGTAAGGTAGAGATATGAAGTCCATTTTTAAAAAGAATTGCTACTCCACCACCTTTATGTTTTCTTCGGTCTAGTCTTACTATATTATAGCCTTGGGGAATAATTTCATTGTCTTTTGTTTCTGGTTTCAACCAAGTCTCAGTGAGGCAGAGGATATCAAAGGAGTGAATATCTAGGAGAGCATGAAGGTGAGGTACTTTATTATTGATGCTTTGGATATTAAGATGCCCTATTAGGAGAGAGCTATTAAGTTTAGGGTGAGTTGTTTGGATAGTATGGTTGGTAGGGCCAAGGTTGGGGTGGATGTCTCCAACTTTTAAGGAGGGATTATTTAGTTTTGTTACTGAAATGTTTCTAAGGTAAGTTTGAATTTTTTTTTTTTTTTTGTGAGGGTAGGTCATGTTTAATGTGGTATTTAGGTAGTAGGTAACTGGGAGTGGAGGTTATGTTAGAATGTCTACTTAGGGATATGTATGTGTAAATAGTAGTTTGTGGGAATGGTTAAGCTGGAAATAGTGCAGTTTTTTGAAGGAGATAAGAAGGTAGGCTGAGAAGAGGGTAGTTAGGAGTATTGGCAAGATTAGGGAGAGGCATCTTTGAGGAAAAGTAAAATAAGAACTTGAGTGTAGGGATAAAAAGAGTGAGTAAGATGTGGAGGAGAGGAAGATAAAGGAATACAAGAAGAGAAGAGAGAGGGCACTAAGATATATGACTTAAGAGTAGGAGGATATGGTAGAGATACCCTAAAGAGTGGATTATAGTGATAGATTGTTAGAGGGTAGGGGTGTGGTTAAAGTATGTGGGGTAGGGTGAAGTATGGGATTAGTTGGAAGAGAGAGAGGGTGTGGTTAGGGAAGGATAAGTGTAGGACCCCTGGGGTGGGTGGGAATTGGGGGTAGGGTAGGGGAACGGAGAGAGCCCGTAGGGCGAATGGAGCAGGTAGAGACAATTGAAGGAGAAGCTGGAGACGAGACTATCAGAAATGCAGATAACTATAGGTAAGTGAGGTAGAACATGAGTAGGAAAGGTCTAGAATGACACAGAAATCTAACGAACGTAAAATAGAGGAGGGTAAAAATACTGTTTCAGCACAAGGTGAATAAGAGGAGGAGCAGGTCAAGAATTAGAAAAGTATAGTACAGTTGCAGGGGTAAAACAGGGAGAGGGGGAGTAAGTACTGGATAGGATGAGGATGAAGTGAGATAAGAAGAAATATACTATAATTACAGAGGTGGGACAGAGAGAGAGAGAAGCAGTGAAAAAGGGAAAAGATAAGGGTGCCACCTAGTGAACAAAATTAGAAGTTATGTACTCACCATAACGTTCCATCTGAGTAGGTGACTTCATTCGGATGCAACCTGTGGGTATCGGATCCGATCTCGGATCCGAGCCGGCAATTCAAAAGCTTAGGCTCCGAGCTCCTAGCTCCTCCCTCTTACCCATAACCCCTTGCCAAGCCCTGACTGACCTCAGATTGAGTTTGCCTCAAAATACTGACCACAGTACACTAAAACAGCATAAATACTCGCTCTATAAAGGTCAGGGGGATGGGGGGATGGTTGCATCCGAATGAAGTCACCTACTCAGATGGAACGTTATGGTGAGTACATAACTTCTAAATCTGAAGTAGGCAGACTTCATTCGTCTGCAACCTGTGGGACAGAGTCCCTAGCTACCTGAATCTTGGGCGGCCGTCATGGAAGGATGTTCCGGAGCACCGCTGAGCCAAAGGATGCTCTTCCTCTAGAAACAACATCCACCTTGTAATGAGAAATAAAAGTATGAGGCGAGGCCCAAGTAGCTGCCGCAGATATCATCCAATGAAACACGGGACTTAAAGGCGGCTGACGTAGAAACTGCCCTAGTAGAATGAGCTGTAACCCTCTGAGGAGCAGGTCTGCCTGAAGTGTCATATGCCTGCAGAATGCAATTAACAATCCATTTAGATAGAGTGACTTTAGATACTGCTTTACCCAGAGCAAATTTAGCAAAGGAGACGAACAGCTGATCTGATTTCCTGTGGCCAGCTGTCCGGTTAATATAAAAACGTAATTGTCTATGAACATCCAAGGAATGCAATTTGTATTCTCCTTTGTTTGAATACTTTGGAAAAAATACAGGCAAATTGATTGACTGGTTAATATTGGATTCAGAAGAGACCTTTGGAAGAAAAGATGGATTGGTCCTGAGGCACACCCTATCAGGGAAGAAAGAAAGATAAGGCGGTTTGACACAAAGAGCCTGAAGCTCAGACACCCTTCTGGCTGAAGTGATAGCTACCAGAAAGGCAGTCTTCCAGGAAAGGTATTTTAAATCAGCAGAAGCTGCAGGCTCGAAGGGAGGAGCAGTAAGGGCCTGCAGGACTAAAGACAAGTCCCAAGGCGGTACAACCTCCTTGACTGGAGGCCTTAACAAAAAAACTCCTTTGAGAAAAGTTTTGCATAATTTCGCTGTCATAAGGGGAGCTGTGTCATGACCAATATGATAATGCGAGATAGCCGCCAATTGTACCTTGATCGTGGAAGAACTAGCCCCTTGATGAAAGAGGTCTGTTAGAAAATCCAGCACCGCAGAGATAGGTGCTGAAAAAGGATCCACAGTTCTCTGTCCTGCCCATATAGAGAACCTCTTCCATTTACTCCGATAAACCTGTCTGGTGGAAGGTTTATGAGCAGCCACCAAAATGGCCTTGACCGGTGAAGAGATACCGGGAGTCCTAATCAAGGTTGGAATTGGAGCAGCCAAGCTGTCAACTTCAGGGTCCGCAGCTTGGGAACTGGCATTCCCAGAGGGTGAGAGATGAGATCCGAAATTGGATCCAGAATCCATGGTGGATTGATTTTGTGAGACCATACAAAGGGGAACCAAGGTTGTCGAGGCCAGAATGGGGCAATGAGAATCATTCTGCTCCCCAAACTGTTGGCTTTCTGCAGAAGCCTCTGCATCAGAGGAAGTGGAGGGTAGGCATAAAGGAGACCGGGAGGCCAAGCATGCACCAGAGCATCCTCGAACTCCCCTGGTGGGGGAAGCAGAGCGAAGAAATTGTCGCATTTGGCGTTTGAGAGAGAAGCAAAAAGATCGCAACAGGGTTGCCCCCAAATGGCAAAAATCTTCTTCGCTACTAGAAGATTGAGGGACCACTCGTGTGGAGAAAGGATGGTGCGACTGAGCTTGTCCGCAAGGATGTTGGACTTTCCCGGAATGTGCGTTGCTACCAGAAAGCGTTTGGTGGAAATTGCCCATTCCCAGACTCTCATGGCCTCTCGACAAAGGGGGTAAGATCTGGTTCCTCCCTGCTTGTTGATATACCAGACTACGGACATGTTGTCTGTCTGAATCGCAATAGTCCCTGAAGGAAGAACGTGGTGAAGTGCTTGCAACGCTAGGAGCACCGCCCTCATTTCCAGGACATTTATATGCAATGACGTCTCTGTGGGATTCCACGTGCCTTGGACAATCTTTCCCACAGAATGCCCCCCCACCCGAGGCAAGAAGCGTCCGTGGTCACTGTGGCTCGGGGAAATGCAGCGCAAAAAGGTCTCCCTGCCAGGGGCTCCGGAGAAAGAAGCCACCACAGAAGGGAGTCCCTGCACGCTCTGCTGACTGCAATCGGAGCGTTTAGAGACGAACAAAGAGGAGACCACTGAACTTGAAGGGTCCATTGAAGAACCCGCATGCGTAAACGGGCATGAATTAGAAGCGGGATAGCTGCCGCCATAGAACCTAGGGCCCTCAGGACCGAAGCTGCAGTTGGAGATGGTTGTAGGATTGCTGTCACATGACACCTCAGGCTGGCGATACGGTCTGGGGTGAGGAAGGCTCGCATTGATCTGGTGTCTAGTCTTCCTCCTATGAAATCTATAATTTGAGTTGGATTCAGAAAAGATTTCTCCCAGTTGATCGTGATGCCCAGCCTTGGTGCTAGTTGAAGAAAGTAATCCCTGGCTGAGCACAGAAGATGCCTTGATGATGCCGTCAGGAGCCAGTCGTCCAGGTACGGAAAGACCTGTAATCCCTGGAGCCTCAGGTGGGCCGCTACCACCGCTAGCACCTTGGTAAACACCCTGGGGGCTGAGGTGAGACCAAAGGGGAGGACCCTGAACTGATAATGACTGGCTCCCAGCCGGAAGCGAAGAAACCTCCTGGATCGTCTGTCCATCCGAATGTGGTAGTACGCATCCTTGAGGTCTATGGAAATCATCCAGTCGTTCTCCCTCAAGAGGGGGAGTATAGATTGCAGGGTGACCATCTGGAACTTTTGCTTGGTTACTGACAGGTTCAACTGGGAAAGGTCTAAGATTGGTCTTAAGTCCCCCGTCTTCTTTGGCACCAAAAAGAACCTGGAGTAAAACCCTAATCCGGCTTGATCTGGGGGGACGCGCTGGATGGCTCTTTTTCCTAGCAGCTGCTCGATTTCGATAGCTGCCGCCTCCCTTTGGTCGGGTGGAACATCTGGGAGGCTGCGAGATTTGGGAATCTTGAATAGGGGTATTGAATATCCTCTGGATATAAGTCGAAGCACCCAACTGTCTGTTGTTATGGACTCCCAAGAAGTCAGATGCATCGAAAACCGCCCCCCGACTGCCTCCAGAGACGGACAGCCGGGCAACCCTTCAGGGCTGCTGCGTGGGTCTCTCCGAGAAGGGTTCTCTGGACCCAAAATTGCCAGGAGCCCCCCTGCCTCTGGCACGACGACCTCCCCGTCCTCCTCTGCCACGGAAGGACTGGTTATCCGGAGCAGGTTGGGACTGCTGCGACTTCGAACCACATCTTCTTCTGTCCCTTTTGGTTCTTAGAGAAGGACCTCTGGGGAGCTGAGAAGCGGACTCCGACGGCAGACAGCGTCTTCCCGTCCTTTTCGCTCTGGACTAATGTCTCGCGAACAGTCTTGCCAAACAAGGCAGAACCATCGAAGGGGCATTCGAAGGTCGCCTTGAAGGGCTCTGCAAAATCACAATGGCGGAGCCAGGCCTGTCGCCTCATGACAAGGCCTGCTCCGCTGGCTCTAGCGGCTCCCTCAGTAGCATGAGACAGCAGCCGCATAGATGTATTGGATACTGATCTGAGAGTGGCCATTCGGGTGGAGTAAACCTGTTTATCCTCACTCGAGATGGACTCCGGGAGATGCAGCGTATTCTTTAATCAGATCCCGCTGCATCCTAATGACATGTGCCATGTAGTTCAGCGCTCTCAAGGAGAAGGTCGCTGAACTAAAAACTCGCTTCCCAATGCGATCCATCGAACGGGACTCCTTGCCCGGAGGATGGACGGAGGAGTCTCCTGGGCCAATTCCTCTTCGTGGCTGCAGCCATCATCATGGCATCTACTGGGGGACCCTTACTCCAGTGGGTGCGGTCTGATGGAGGAGAAAGAATGCGGTCCGGGCGCTTAGGGATAGGCTCAATGGTGTCCGGATCCTTCCACGCCCTGATGGATATAAGATCCACCAGGGGGTCAGCAGGAGGGACACCCAAGAGGTAGAAGGGCCCGCCTCGAATGCCTCCAAGAACACAGACTCGTCCGAAGAAGCCTTGGGGGCAGACCACCCCCCCTGATCCTTAACATCTCCATGATGTCTCCAAATGAGACGTCCTCAGGGGTGACCTAGGGGAGCCTTCCCCTTCATCCAAGTCCGTGTCTTCAGTGACGGACTCAGGGAGTCCATGTGCCTCCTCTTGCACTTACGCTTCGAGGTACTTCATCGGGGCTGTCCGAGGAGTACTCTTCAGCAGATGGATGTTCCAAGGGAACCACTTGGGACATCGAGGCGGCTGTCCCTGGGACCGGCTGGTGGGGCCTGGCCCAACTGCAATGGAGTGCGGGATGGAGCCGTGGCAGGGACCGGGGGTCCGGATGTCCTCGACAGTGCCCTTTCCATAACGTTGAAAGCCGAGGGGGAGCCAGCTTCTCTAAGCCCCGAGAGCCGACCCCACTCGGATCCGACGTACGGATCGGAGTCGGAGCCGAAACCGTCGGATCCGAGAGACCAGTGTGCTCCGACCTGGACGGAGCCGAAGACACACCAGCTCCCTTGGATCCGAGGCTCGGCCCTCGGCTCCGAGGTCGGGTCCGGCACCAAGCACTCAAGGGATGGGACGGACCCGAGGTGGGCCGACGTATCGGATCGGACCGAGCCCCGGATCCAAATCTGCACGGCGCCGAAAGCTCGGATCCCGTGGTATGGGTCGGAGAAGGAGCTAAGGGGCGAAAAGGGTCAAGCCCTCCCGGATGGGGGGGGCTAGGAGCACTCCCATTTGCATTTGGGCCTGGATGAATTTCCTCATCATCCGGTCCATATCAGCTTCGCTCATTGAAAAGGTCGATCTAGAGGAGGCCACCGGCGGACCTAGAGAGCCGTCTCGGTGACCTCCTGGAAGGGCTAGCCTCCTCCTCCTCGGGTCCAGGAGAGAACCGAGGGAGTGGAGCCGAGGAGGAGGAAAGCTAGAAGGCACAGGGAGGCCCGCTTAGATGGAGGAGCCGAACTAGAAGCTCGGCTCTCCTCTTGTGGTGCTTCTCCCTGTGCCTCTCCTTCTGTCTCTCCCTAGAAGAATCCTTCCTCCGGCAACTTTAAGGGAGGTTGAGTCCCAGCCGGAGGGAGAACTCACAGCAACA
Organism: Protopterus annectens; assembly: GCF_019279795.1. NCBI lineage: Eukaryota > Metazoa > Chordata > Ceratodontiformes > Protopteridae > Protopterus > Protopterus annectens. The sequence goes on from NC_056739.1 coordinate 1,956,117,404, forward strand.
AGTTGCTGACTGGAGGGGGCAGAGGCCGAAGCAGTATCTGGGGGTAAAAGACCCGCCAGCACCAACTTCGACCTCCGTTCCCTTAAAGCCCGGGGGTTGAACCCTGCACAAATGGTACAACCAGAAGACAGGTGTTCAACCCCCAAGCATTTAACGCACCGAGTGTGGCCATCTGCTGGAGACAGCTTATGGCCACACTCGGTACATTTGGAGAAAACAACCTTAGGGGCTTCAGACATTACAAACCTAAGGCCTAAATACACACACACACAAACAAACTATGAAAACCCGAGAAAAATTAACTAAAGAGGGAGGAAAGCCTTAACCACACACAACACTAACTAGATTAATAACAAAAACAGAGAATTTGAAAACTTTTTCTGTCAAAAATCTAAACTTATCTCAACCAACGCCAGGAGCTCTAGAATTCCGTTGCTTCTTGAAAAGCGGCAAACGAAATCTGGGGTCAGTCAGGGCTTGGCAAGGGGTTATGGGTAAGAGGGAGGAGCTAGGAGCTCGGAGCCTAAGCTTTTGAATTGCCGGCTCGGATCCGAGATCGGATCCGATACCCACAGGTTGCAGACGAATGAAGTCTGCCTACTTCAGATCTAATAATTGAAGAAAGTGAATGGGAGAGCTAACTGGAGAAGAGCTATGGAAGATCTGATACTTAGAGTGGGTTATTGTAAGTGAGGAGGTGAATTGGCTATAGGGTAGCTGGAACGGTGGGGTAAAGGCTGCTGGTTGCTCAAACTCAAAGCGAACTTTAGAACCCTGGTAAAATACTTGAGAGAGGCCTACTGTACAAATGGGACCAAGTCCATAACCTACTTTCTTCTTTCCTTAATGGAGGGTGCAAAGAAAAGGAGTCGTGCTGATGCAGCCACTGGAGTTTGGACGGGTTTCGTATGTCACCAGATAGGTCATGGCTAGGGCAGGTTCAGAACAGTGTTGAGCTGGGTACTTTGGGGAGAAAGGGAGACAAATGAAGAGGATAGAACAGAGGTAGCACAGGTATCAGGACTGTAAAGTTAGTAATAGTAAAATAAAATATTTACATTCAGTCATAGTTACTAATAAATGTATATACAATTCTTGTAGGCATTACAAACAGGAGTAAAATAATGAAAATCTTGGATGACTCTCTTTTGTAGCAGCTTTTGTATTTCAAGTGCTGCTTGTTCCCTCTGACTGGGTGGATCATCAGGGAATTTCCCTGAGACGGGAGATAGAAGGGAAAAGGGAATTATATAGCCTCTGGAAATGATCCTCTGCAGCCATATATCTTATTTCTAGCCAGGCTCTCTGGTGCAGGGACAAATGACTCCCAATTGCCTCCACAGTGGGACAATCAGCCCTCCTTTCAGGAGCGCTGGAAGGGTCTATCGAAAAATGAATCTCTGGACTCTTGGTTCTGCAGGCCACCTCTGCCACAAGAGCGACCTCTACCATTGGAATTCCCCCTCTGCCTCTGGGGGAACCTCCTCGTATGTCCTGTAAAGGACCCTGGGACTTTTTGAACCACATTTTCCCAGTACCTTGCTTTTTCCTGGAGAAGGATCTTTGAGGCATGGAAAAATGTACACCCATGGCACATGGGGTCTTTCCTTCCTTTTCACACCTGGATAAAGCGTCCTTAACTTCGGGGCCAAAGACGTTCAGTCGAAGAGAGCATTGATGAAAGAAGACTTGAATGGTTCCGCAAAATCACATAAGTGCATCCAGGTGTGCCTCCTTCTGGAATTGCTGGAACCCACTGTCCTTGAGGTTCCTTCAGCTGCATGCAAAACTAACTTCATGGAAGAATTGGAAATTGACTGCAGGATAGCGAACTGAGAAGTGACAGATGCCTGTACCTCATCAGAAATGCATCCTGAAAGAGTAACAGAGTTTCTTAATCAGGTCTGCCTGTAACCTGGTAAAATGCACCAAATAATTCACAGACCTCAAATCGAAGGTCACTGAAGCACAGATACACTTCCCAAACCGATCCATTATTCGAGACTTCTTGTTCGGTGGATGGACAGTGGCACTCTCTTCGGATAGTTCCTTCTTAGTGGCTGCCACCACAACCATGGCATCAGGAGACGCACCTTTAGTCCAAAACTATCTTCTGGTGCTGTTAAAATCTTATCTGGCCTCCTAGGGATTGGCTGAATGGTACCCAGGCCCTTACATGCCTGCCGAGCCACCAAATCTATGAGGTCAGTGGGGGTGGAGTCACCCAGAATGTAGACTGGCTGGTACTGAACACCTCCAGAAATACAAACTTCTCAGATGAAGGGTTGCTGGGCTTCCAGCCACTTCTCTGTTTCAGGATTTCAAGGATGTCTCCAAACTGGACATCTTCAAAAGGCGACTCCAGGGAACCTTCACCTTCATTAAAGTCCGTATCCTCGGTGACTGACTCCTTGGGGGAGTCTAGGTCCTTCCTCTTGTATGCTCTCTTCTTGGGGACCCTCTCAGTGGGATCCTCTGGAGAGGTATCAGAAGAGGTGGGAACACCCTACTGGGATGCCTGAGGTTTCGGTACCAGCTGTCACTGTGGAGAGAATAGATGAGACTCTAAGCAAAGAGATGACAAGTCTGCAGACTGAGGATTCTAGGGGGAATGAACAGTCTTCGTTGTGGAAGCTGACAAGGCTCTCTCCATGACCTCAAAGGCAGACTTTCCCAGACAGGAAGATGACCCCAAATCCATAAGGGGAAGCCTTTGGACCATAGTCCCTCCCCGCTCTGAGAACTCCCCCAAGGCTGAAGTCAGAGCCAAACTAATCTATGCTGAGGCCCTGAGGTGTACACATAGCTTTGAAAACATCAGAGTCAACAGAGACATCCCGGAGCCGACAGGGCAGCCTCAGCTCGGAGCCCCCTCCGGATCTGAAGAAACCAAACAGCTCACAGCGAGCTTCGCATTACAGGATAAAGCAATTCTTGGATCAGATGCCGATGGGCCTGAAAGATTCAGATCCAAAAACTCCAAGACCAAGTGAGGGATTGGAGAAGGAATTGGAGGCGTAGTGGAAGGTCAGATTTCCTGACCCAGAGGGGTATGAGCCAACAGGGCACTTGACAAGCTCTGCACCAGCAGACCCTTTCTCACTACCCTCTCCATGCCTTTTTCAGTAAGGCTTCTGGAACAAGTGGAAACAAGTGATGGAGACTTCAGTCTCTCTAAAAAAGGGGAAGGGACCCTAGAGGGGACTGGGTCCACTAAAGGAGAATATCTGGTTCTTGGAATACAATGAATGTCAGTTGTTGAATCCTGTGCTTTCAGGATCAGATCTGAAGCACTTTGATTCAATTTAACTTTAGTCATTTTAGGTTTTGGATCCAAGAGTGCCTTTAATTTTGGATCTGAGTTTGAAGTCAGATAAAAGGACTTATCTTCTTTTGTTAAAGACTGGAGGGAGTTGACAGGGCTGAAAAAGGTCTTTTCTTAGATTTTTCCAAAGATGAACTTCTGGAGAGAGTAGCACCAGATAATGTCTCATTAAAGGAAGAGGGAAGTAACCCCTTGAGAATCAATTTGTTTTTACATTCAACCAGAGCTCTAGGGTTGAAAGAATGACATATCGCACAGTTTTCCTGCAGGTGGAGTGGACCCAAACAATATACACAAAGTGTGTGTGGGTATCAGAAAAAGGAATTTTGTCTCCACATCTCACATTTTTTTTATCCCAGCCAGGCTTTTATTATTATCCGCCACAATAAATAAAATTTAGGTAACACACAGTTTACCACAAGAAACAATTTTAAACAGAAAAAGTTTTTTTTTTTTTTTTTGTTAAAGGGATAGCGGAAAGAAATGACCATCAACAATGGTATTAGAGAAGTATAGAAATGTAGAGGAAAGTGTACTACCGATAGTATACAGAGAAGTACAACTGTATGATAAAATGGGAAAGGGAGCCTAACGATATATGAAAACAAAGATTGAGAATGATTTAGAAAAATACATATTTATAAAAACAGAAATGAAAAAATATTATTTTTCAGAAAAATAACACTTATCTGCTCGAGAGAAGCTGGCACCATGTTCTTTTGCTTTCAAGTAGAAAATGAAATCTGAGGTAATTGGGGTTGGTGCATTATGGGTAAGGGAGCAGCTCGAAAGTTTTCTGGTTGCCATGAGCCTTTGCAATGGATCAGATCCAAAAGCATAAATTGAGGATAGAATGAAAATTGACATCAGATTTGTCTACTTCTGACACATTTCACTTGTGGACTTTATCCAAAAACACATCCCTACTCAACATCCATTAGCTGGGATCTGTTTGTGTTCTGCTCAATAGATTTGCCAATGTGTTCAGACATGGAATGTATAGAAATCAGAGGGTCAAGACCTGTCTCCATGGGTAGCTTTTATGGATGCAATGTTAGTGTGTGTATAAGGCAAGTATGTCATCCCTTGCTTACTATGATATACCACAATCACTATCATCTTGAAAGTGATGATAGTTGGAACCACTAAAATCATTTCTTTTATGCGTTCATTAAGATGTTCTGGTTTTACATGATTTGGTCCATGCTGCATCTTCAGTTATGCATGGTTTCTAGCCATTAACCCTGTAAGCAGCTTATCCTCAGGATGCAGCAACTACATCCTGCTCTCATTTAAAAGGATGCTTGGCATCCTGGACACTGGGGATGCATAATTCAAGCATCTTTCGCTCTCTCTCCTGGCTCTAGTCTTCTAACCCATCTTTTTTCTTGACTGGCCAAGGAGGTATTTATGGAAAGTTAACATGCGAGCCTAGCTGCTGACAACCCTAAAAGTCAGGGTAGCTGAGGTGTATGTCTTTTTTGTTTCCCAAACTGGTCGAGTAATCTGTTCTCACGGTCGACAACCCTAAAAGTCAGCGTAGCTGAGGTGTATGTCTTTTTTGTTTCCCAAACTGGTCAAGTAATCTGTTCTCACGGTCACTGCGAATGGGATTCCTGGATCCAGCCACATCTGACCTCTTGCTGGAATCAATGGACACCACTGCTGGAACAAGAACTTGAGTTCTTGTACAAGTACTGAGGGAGTTGTGGATTCCATGAAACCAGTCAGGCTTTATTCAGGTGGTTGTGCATCAGGCTTCAGAAAGGAACTGCAAAACTGGAGAAATGCCCAGATGTTTTGGTTCTTGTGCCTATGAGAACTCCCTTGCTTCCCATTTGAAGGTCGTCTTCATCCCAAGAAGAGTTTATCTGTATGAGACATCTTCAGGTGGACAGGATGCCCTCAGTGTCAAGACTGCAGACATGAAAGTGACGACACATGACTGATGGAAGCCAGTTCTTCCAAAACTGGGTTTGAGGTATCCGAGCCATTTGTGGAAGCAACCTTCCATCTTCTACCAAGGGATAATCCAAGAAATCCTGAGCCAACCTGAAGAGATCTTGTGATGAAGCCTAAATTGGGAGGGGGACAAGGCTAGGAGCTGACTGATGCGCATCTACGCTTAGGGTCCTTGGGCCTGTGTTTGGAAGGACGGTCTACCTTTGAGGCCTCTGGTAAATGGATGCTCAAACACCTCTATCTAGTCTCCTTCAACATCCTCCAGTACAGTGTGGGGATTCTGTCATTTTCTGCACTATTAAAGTGGGTTTCAGATACTGAAGCCAGCGCAGAGGTCCAAAAACTGTTTGACAGGAGGGTTTAGCACATGAGGATATGCTGGCAGCCAATGGCACTGTTGTCTCCCCTCCGAGAGGTCAAGCCAAAGGTCTTTTCAGAACAAGACACAGGATAAAGGCACTACCAAAAGTACCTCACTGACACAGATGTCTTCATGCCTGAGGTGGGCTTCCTGACACCAACATAGTGTTAGCTACCTTGATTGTCTTCTCCTTTAGGTGCTTCTCCGAAGACCTGTTTTCCTTCAGAGGAAAGTCTGAGGAAGAGCCAGTAGACAACATGGCAAACAGGGACAGAATGTGCATCCTCTTTAACAATAAGTGTTCATGTAAAGATTTTGCCATGTGATTAACTGCCCTTAGGTTAAACAAAGCAGAACATAACAACTGGGCACATCATGCTCTAGACCCAGGCAAAAGACACAGACTGTGAAAATCTCCCATGCAATATTTATTTTTTGCAAACAAAATAATTCATGAACTTAGCACAAGATATCTACAATTATCACTGGTAATAAACAGCAGAAATAACAATAGCAAGAAAGGATAATGATTTTTGCCTAAACTGAGTACTTATCAGAAAATTTGGGAAACAGACTGATGATACAACTAGAGACTCCACCTGCTCATATAAACCGCAGCAAGAATGATCTGAAGATGGAGCAAATTAACATCTTTGTATGTCACAAATGTCGTGATTTCCATGTGGGTTGGGGTCTACCAGGACTGGCGTGAAGGTTGAAAAGCTCTGAACATCAGGCCAGCCACTGGGCTTCAGCAGGCAAAAATCCAAGGAGTCAGTACTCACCACTCGCAAGGGGAATTATAGACCTACCATGTCTTACAATTATCATCTATCAAGTGACAGAATACATTACAAGGAGCTCAAAAGTTACAATGGTAGATGACAATCCCTTCATCTTAACCAATTTGGCTATTTGAAGAAACAGATTCTGTCTACTGAACCTTGCACATTTTTTCGACAGGGTGAATCAAGCAATGAATATTTACTTATCACTGCACATAGCCTACCTTGATCTAGCAAAAACCTTTGACATTACACCACAATCTGGAATCATAAACAAGGTCTCCTGATTAAATGTGATGCACCTGTGTATGCTGCTGGACCACAAACTGACTCAAAGAAAGAACCTGTATGGTGAAGACCAGTGGCACAGCTTCCTCCAAAAGGCATATCACAAGTGGAGTACCAAGGGGCTCTGTGCTGGGTTCACTCCATTTTGGACTACATTTCTCAGACTTCAAAAATGTTTTTCAAGGGTCCCTAGTTGTCTAAGTTTACTTATAACTGCAAACTTGGTATTGACATCAACATGCCAACGGATTCCCAGATTCTGCAGAAAGATCTTAACCACATTAAGTTCTGGTGTTAAGACCACACTGTAAAGCTAAATGCAATAAATGCAGCACGGTACTCTCTGGCAAGAACACTTTTGCACTTATACACACTAACACCTCCCCCTTCAAGTTGACATCACTATCACAAGACCTAGGTACCTTCATAGATAAGATATCATGTGACCACCATGTATCAAGCACTGTTAGGGCAGCCTTCTACTTAGTAAAACAAATCGCTAAACATATCCTCCATATCCAAGGAAACAATTTCTCTCTCTCTACTTCCTGATTACACACACAAAAGAATACACGGTCACCTCAGGCATATACCTATCCACGCATATTGCACAACTTGACAGCCTCCTACAATTCCTAACAAAATCTTGCATATTCCTGTAAGTTATTCTGAAAGACAGGCAGCCGTATCACGATTCTCCCTCTTATACACTCTTGTATGGTGACCTCTCCTTTGCTTTCAGGGCTATAAATTACCATATCTTGTAAAAATCAGTAATACTACAAACACTCACAGGATCATAATCTATACTGTAACATTAACAGAATCTGTCAATGTCACAGATCTTTCCCTCAGAGGACCACATACCTATGAAAGAGGCTTCCACTTCATATCAAGAAAAGGAGCTTTCATATCTTTATGTGGATGTGGATCCTTAAAATGACCCCAGAGATGTCTTCTCTGGCCCTTACAGAGAGAAGAAATGAATAATGGGCCTACAGTGGCCAGGCTCCTAAAGATCTACTGTATCAATTTCCTAGCAAGAACCTATAAACATATGAAGGGAGGTTCTTTGTTCAAAATGCTCCATCCTTGACTACTTATTGTAAAAGGATTACTGATTTGTAAGACACATTCTGTTATGCTCCGGAATAAAAGAAGCGCTCCATCCTTGAATGTTTATGGTAAAATGGTCACTCTTTTATTTGACAGTTTCTGTTATACCCTTGTACTGGGGAGTAAAAAGCTTTATGAATGATAGCACAGATATCCCTTTTTACTCTGTTTTTTTTTTTAATATTTCTAAGAAGGGGACAGAAACTTAACTCTCTTTGTTAATGAGAACATTTAGCTACTGTCTCTTCCTAAAGATAACAGAATGCTCACTACATATTTAAATACCACAACACTTGTTGGGGCCCTTACCATGGTATCACCAGTATTACATACACATTTAACACGTTTCTCAACCTTAAAGTAGCCTGAGTTAGTATAAATACCATCTTTCATTTCAAGCTGTCATTTGTCTGCTACTGAAAAGCAGTCTAAACTGGGTGGCATACTACCTTTTACAGCTACATCGAAGATTTCACTAAGCACATCATCAGACAGCCTGAAGATTTCAAAACAGTCCAACACCCTACCCCGCCTTGTCATCTGAGAGAGTTTGGTGTGTCAAAGCTTAAATTAACCCCCTTGCTGCATTTAAAGAAACCACAGCTAGAGTCCCTACAGGAGTTTTGTAAAGTCAGTTGCAATTTTCTTGGACTCTGTAAAACCTGCCTTTCTTTTCTAGAGAAGGCAACTGGTAACTGGGTCTGAAATACATGCTCTCAAATGCATCTTCTTAAAACCTACAACAGAAAGGTAACTGTTAAGGGCCTTGTTTCATCTACTCCCAAGAATTCTAAATGTTCCTTTTGGGTACCAGGATCTCCTTTATTCCCCATTTAAAAAGCTCACTCATTAATATCAAGATGTCAGACAGAGATCCTGATAAAATGGTCTCCTCATCACCCACAGAATACCAGACAGGAGAGGAGAAATGGACTTGAAGACCGGCTCCTACTCTTCTAATGCAGTTTAACAACAGAAAAGACTCTTAGGTAAGAGAGAAGAATGTATGCCAAACTGCTATGAAGTCTTTGGCAAACTCCTTGTAGGAAAATATTACCCAAGACAGACTTTGGTAGGGCTACTCTGATGTCTATTCCTGTGGCAAAAGAAAAGGTGGACCTGTAGGGTTACTCTTTTATATCAACATTAAAGCGCATTACAAGCCTGTGGCTCTTTTGGGGTTTCTTCAATCAAAATTATTAGGATATCCTATGATGAAAGCCACAAAACTAATGCAATCTGAATTTGATCTTTAACACCTGGAGAGGAGAGCATCAAACTATCCCTGGACAGGTGGGGAATCAATTACAGGAGGTGGTGGACCCAGGGTAGAGCTGGGCTGTGCTTCCTAAAGCCCTCGGGCATCTGCATGACCAAAAGGTTAACCAAGAGATTCAGGCTACCTAACAGAAGGTTCTTTCTTTTCCATTTTAGGCTGTTCCATTTTAATACTTTTAAAACTAAGTTCTAAAGCCAGTAATTGATGGTCCTTGCTGAGAAGGCAAATAGACACCCCTGGTTCCACAACCGACAGCTTCTTGTGTTCCTTGTAAATGGTTGTATGGTTTCCAACTGTTTAAGCTTTTATACAGTTCTGTTTCTACTACTATTTTTTTTTTACTTCTCTGTCCTAAGGCAGCAGTTTCAATTTTCTCCCACTGGGAGAAGGAAAACTCTTCTTGTCCTAGCACCAACAACTACCAGTGCTCCAAAACGGTCTGAAGCTTGCAGGCATGATAGAGAAAGGTGCATGCAGGAAGAATTTTAACAGTTTTCTCCCATACAGAAAAACACTGCAAAGGCCAGTCTTTAGGCAGTATTAGTTTTCTGTAGGAACCCCTTTTCTGGGGATATTGTGGACCTCAGGGGAAAAATAAGTGGGTACTTATTTTTTGGGAAGTCACCTGGAAGATACAGAATGACTTATTCGCTTGTGGATGGAAAGAACTAGATGGCAAATGTTGCTCTTCCTTTTCAGCAGAACAGCATACCTATCACTGACATTCTAGTACACTGCCATCTATAAATGCTGTGGTTGTAATCTTTAAATACACTCTTACAGAGGAATGTACTTTTAAGACAGTATCTGCAATAGGAAATCTAAAATATTCACAAACATTTAAATTAATCCTCCTTTACAGCTGGAGTATCTTAATATGACAGGACCCAAAACTGTAATCAGTTTTACTCTACTGCACATAATACCTTCTTAACTCTGGTAAACAGACAGTGGTTAAGTGTCCATATATGCACAGCACAGAATACAACTGCAATTTTCCACAAAGCACAAAACTGCAGTCAAACTCTTTTATATCACAGTGCTGAAAAAAAATACACATACCTTTAACAGAATACACAAGCAGCACATTAGAGATTCTGTTGCCATAAATGTCAAAACACATTGAGCTACCACTGTACTATTAAAATGTTTATGCTGATCCATTCAATGACACATGGAAGATATCTGAATTTCAGTCACAAAGTGACAGTGACTCTGCGGCTAGTTCAAAAAATATATGCAGACATAAAAAAACACAGATAGCTAGGGTGGAATACCAGGTGGTATGGCATCCCAGAACACTCAGACTTACCTCTTCTCCATCTTTTACATTATCTTTCTTGTCCTGGTCTTTCTTGATTAGTTTCAATAAGTAATCGGCCCTAGACTGTAACTGCTTGACCTGGGGTTTCTTATCTGGATCACTGAGAAGAATCTGAAATAAATTATCAATTCAACAAGTTATCATTTTGCCTCTTATTTGGGGACTGGTGTTTCCGGCACACTGTCATAATTTTCAGTTTACCATCACAACATGATCTCAGTGCGTCTGTCAGGTAGAACAATAACAGTGAACAAGAACTAGGGAAGAAGTGTATTGAACAATGAATGCCAATATCCAAGATGCACAGCCAGTTTCAGTTCAACAACAGCTTTAAGAAATTAACTTATACACCTGTAATTATGACATTAAAGTTTTCCTCACAAAATTTGCAAGCTCTGATGCCAGAACTGCACTGTCAATATACATACAGGAAGTGAAAAAATGCAAACCCTGATGCAGTATGACTGTAATATATATATATATATATATATATATATATATATACACATATATATATATATATATATATATATACATATATATATATATATATATATATATACATACATATATATATATATATATATATACATACATATATATACATATATATATGCTTCTTTCCATCAACATCCTCTCAATGATAATGTCTAAAGTTATTTTTTATTTATTTTATTTATTTTACATTTGTTGACTGGGATGGTCCGACTGGATACATATCCATTTTCAGCGGAGTTCCGGGGAGAAAAGCTCCAGACACATAACAATTTACAAATTTTAGGTAGATAGCATTAAGTAACAGTGAATACAGAAAGAAATTCACGTTATAGAAGCAATGCAGGTCAACCCTCAATCTCCTCAGTTCCTTCCTAAGTTGAAGCACTAACCAAGAAAGGAGGGGAACCCCAAGAATGATTTGAAAAACATAAGGGCAGAGAAAGAAAATGTACAAAAATTTAACATAAGGGGATGTTCCTGTTCTGACTGATATGCTCTTGAGGATAATACAAATAATGTAACTCATCTTCTCTGGCCTTCACTGATCAATGTAAAGACAGCACAATATGTACCTAGCTGCTTATTCAAACAGATGCTTAAAACAAGCATTACAAATATAATGATGAAAACCGACCCTACCTTCAGAAAGGGTGTCCATATCAAAATGTCTTGACAAATATGAATGGTTAAAAAAATAGGAGCTGCTTGCAAAAACAGAGTAACCACAAAATAAAAAATAGTGAGCATTTTTATTCTTAATCCAAGAAGAGCAACTGCATTAGTCTGACTCATGACAGTAACCCAAGAAATAGGAAAAACATTAACATATAAGAACAACCAAGGAAAACCTCCAGATTTTCCTACAGAGATTTTCTCACATAAAATCAAAATGCAAATGCATGCTCAAAAAGCAGTCACAGTCGTCAGTGACTAGGCTAAAAACTAAGCTAAACCTTGTCTACTAAAAGGAAACATGAAAAGATCTGTAAAAATGGCACACAGTAAGAAAGGAATACAGATAATGGGACAATAAATAGAACATGTGTAAGGGTGTGGTATGGAGCTGTGGCCTAAATGGAAGGGAAACCATCTCTAAAGTCATTAAAAATGGAAGATAAAAGGATTGGCCTGATTTAAAAATTGATAATTATGCCTTTCACTGAAGGAAAACTTTCAGAAAAAAAACAAAGGACATTCATATGAAGGAACCTTCTACGTCAAAGAAACAAATACCAACCTGGCAGCCATTTCTCCAGGCAAGCCTAGTAAGTGGCATTACAGATACTGAAAGTTAGCATTACGGTGCACTGTAGGGAGGGCTAAAAGCCAGGGAGAGTTTCAAGTCTCGAGCTAACTCAGATCTGTAGTCAAAAAGTCCTGAAGGTCTGAAGATGCTGAATGAAACATGCTGCACCAGCTCAACCATCTTCCTAAACTCATGCATCCTCCTCAGAAAGTACCTGGTTGACAGGGTACACACAGAGCCATCGTCTTCCCCCATGTCTCTACTAACTTGAAGAAAGCTGAGAAACTGATGGACCAATGGTGCAGGGGGTAAAATCTGAGCTGTCTAGGAAATGCAAAATTCTTTCTCCTTAACCTGAGGATAGGTGAATAAAGTAGGCAAATCAACAGACTGGTTTAGAGACATTTCATTGACAACTTCAGGCATAAATGAAGGGTTGACCCTGAGGGACACCCTGTCCTTGTGAAAGATGAGACAAGAAGGGGAAGTTGTAAGGGCTTTTAAATCAAACTCTTTTGCTGAAGTAAGGTCTACCAGCAAGACGGTCTTCCAGGTACAACATTTCAGAGAAGAGGAGGAGACAGGCTCAAAATGAGGGAGAATCAACTTTTTCAAAACATTACTTAGGTCCCAAGGGGAACAAACAGATTTCCATGTTAGCCTGATGTGGAGGATGCCTTTTTATGCCGAAAGAGGTGGATCCCAAAGGTAAGAAGGCAGAGATGACTGAGAAGTACGCTTTAATGGAAAATATGCCAATCCTGAATTGAGCAACTCACACAGATAGGACAAAATAGTAGGAATACCAAGATGACAAGGGCCCTGTTTTTCCCTTCAGCACCAAACAAAATCAGTGACTTTTTTTTGTATAGCAGGGTTTTAGCCTCCTGTAATAACTGTAGCACATTCTCAGAGAACAGATGCATAAACTGTATCAAAGTCCTATCATCCAAACTGCTAAGATTAGGGTTTACAGGTCTAAGTGAATGAGACAGACCTTCTTTTGTGTGAGCAAATCCATCCTGTGGGGTAAGCTTGTGGTGACTGCCCTTAGCCAAGTGAAAAAGAAGGGAGTAACCAATGCTGTCTGGGCCAAATGGAGGTTATCAACAGTATCACTGGGTTGGCCTTCATTTTGAGCAAGATCTTACTAATTAGAGAAAAAAGAAGAAAACGTGTAACAGCATTTCTCTTTCCAAGAGACAGACATAGCATCTGTTCTTTAACCATGGCCATGGAGCTCAAGGGCAAAACAATCTAACCTGCTTGTTGAGAGTGAAGGCAAAGAAATCTATACAGGGAGTTCCCCAATAATAGATAATCTGCAGCAGCACCTCTCTGACATCCATTTGTGAGGGTCTGCCTTGAACCTGTTGAGGCACCCCATCACTAAAGTCATCTCTCAGGAAACATACACTGCCTGAAAGAAAAGGTTGTTGTTGGACAGCTATCTCCTAGGCTGTTATGGCAAGCCTGCAGAGATACAATTTTGTTCCTGCATTTGTTGATGCACCACATTTCAGCAGTATTGTTTGAGAGGATTCGGAGAGGTCTTGGAGACCAAAGTTGATGCAAATACTTAAGAGTTAGGATCAGAGCTTTCTTTTTTACACTGTTCTGCCATGACCATACATTTTGGACTTTTAGGTTCAGACAACACACTCACAATGCCAGATCTGAAGTAAAAGTGGGAACTTCTTGGCAAGAAAATGGCACCAGAAAGGGCCTCCTAGATTTCGCGATATATGTCTGCTCCATTAAAGTAATTCCTTCATGATGGGCAAAAGAGGAATTGGGAAGTTCAGGGGGTGCCAGTCTTGTGTCCAAGTGGACTTCAGGTATCACTGAATATTCCTCATGTAGAGCCTGGCAAAAGAAATCATTTCAAAAGTTGAAACCATGTAAATCAGAGCTCTTGGTATCTCTCTTGCTGAGGTCAATGCCAAGGACAGGACAGACTGAAATAAGAGATAAGCAACTTCATCTTACCCTGAGGAAGAAATGGCATCATGGAGACTGTTTTCAGATTGCAGCCTAAGAAAACCAGATCCTGAGATGGTAGGAGGACAGACTTTCAAGTTAAGAGTGAAACCCAGGCAAAAAAAAAGGACGACGTTGAGCATGAGATCTTATAGATGCTTGTCTCTTGAAGAGGCCTGGTGACCATCTAGGGAGGGGATACATAGGTATAACCATGGAGCCTTTAGTATGCTACGACGCAGCAAGGCATTTGGTAAATAATCCATGGATTATGGACAGAAATAAAAATGAAATGCAGCACTGAAAAAAAATTGTAAATTATATGCTCTAAATGAACAGGAATATGAAGACAGGCATCCTAGAAGTACAGGGTAATCAAGAAAGCTTCTTGATAGAAGAATTTTCAGAAACAAGATTTTCAATTTTGTTACCATTAAGATGATGAGGAGGACGGGACTCCAGAATGGACTTCCATGTACTCTCCTTTCTCGGGACCAGAAAAAGCATTGAATAAAACCACTTTTTTTGCTGATGGAGGACAAGTTCTATTATTCCTTGATGAATCCAGTATTGCAAAAATGGGTAAAAAGCAGGTGATCTTGGCTTGGGGGCACCTGTGATATATCAGAATACGTAGGAGGAACAACTCTTGGTAGATGATGGGGTGCAAGTCTTTCATGTCAATATATACATAAAGGATGCCATGTAGAGCATGTGGGGTCTTGGTAGCAATGTGAGTGCAGTCACTGGGCCCTGGAACATTTACAATATGGGCTGTGTTATTGAATGTCCTCATAGTGGTGGTTGTCTTCTCTGCTGTTTGTGGAAACAAAATATTTTCTTCCACATGCTCAGCATTATCTCAAGGAATGCAATGCCTGCAAATCTCCAAATATGTCCCTGTCAGACTCTAAAAAGAGAATAAAAAACGAACTTAGTGTAATAGTTTAATCACAAGAACAAAGGCTCAAAAATAGGCGCAGATTTTAATTATTGCTCTTATAAAATTTTAAAGTTTCTTAAATAATAGGATTTGTGTTGGCATGCATTTTCTGAAGTGCAAAGTGATGAAGGGTTTTTAACCTGAAAGCTTTGTTCTTGTGATTAAATTATTATGCTACTCAGTTTGTTTTTTATTCCGTTACATTTTTTTCTTCGAGCTGTGTTTTACTTAAATCCATGATAGATTTATTTGTTAGACTCTAAAAAGACACCATAGCAAAATTGGGCCAAATGTTGCACAACCTGGCACAGTTTCCACTTGGAGTGGCTGTCTACCCGCTCCCCCTATTCCACTGTGAGGGCAGCACATGTCTAATACCTCCAGTATGGGTGTCTCTTCTCATCACACTGTAATGGTCATTAGAGAATGGACGACCTGTAGATCTCACCCAGACTGGAGAATTAATGTTATCCAACAGGGTTAATCTACAGGTAATGCCACTGAAAAAGAAGTCTGCCACTTCACGGCAGCATATCCAGCTGCAATACAGCTCAGACTGGAAAAAAAAATAATGTCCATTATTTGACACTCACTAAGCAGCACTTTTGCTGTTTAGCAAGTGTAAAACAAATAAATGAAACAGAAAAAAACTGCATGCCTGTTTCTACCTGCGTGTGTGAGTGAATGCATGCACGAAAGCAAAAATGACTGTGTGTGTATGTGTGAGTGAGTGAGAGAGAGTGTGAAGAGTGAGAGCTATCAAGCGGTCCCTGGCAGCAGCAGCAGTAAAGAGGTTTGCTTACCTCTCAACCTTTCAGCTGAAGAAATCTGAATAAAGCCTAAAATAAAGGGGGAACAAAGGCTCAAAAATAGGCACAGATTTTAATTACGGCTCTTATAAAATTATAAAGTTTCTTAAATAATAGGATTTGTGGTGGCATGCATTTTCTGAAGTGCAAAGTGTGTGCGTGAGAGAGAGAGAGACTGATCGACCACTGGCAGCAGCAGTAAAGAGGTCTGTATACCACTCGGCCTCTTAGTTCAACAAATGTGGATAAAACCTAAATAAAGGGGGAACAACGGCTCAAAAACAGAAACACATTTTAATTATTACTCTTAAAAAAATACAAAGTTGCTTAAATAACAGGATTTTTATTACCATAACGAATGTCTGAAAGTCAAATCTATTTCATTACTTAGTGACTTCAATCCCAATGACTGGCAGCAAACCACACATTTTACGAGTAATGGACCAAAAAAATAAAGTAAATATATCAAGATATTTTTTTAAATGTTATATTATGGATGTAAAACACTTCTTCCAACACCATTTATATATACTACAGCAACTATGAAACATTAGGTGGAAGAACTGCTTTACATCAAAAATAAAAAATACAGTAATAAAAATCAAGTTTACACAGATATTTTTATACCCCAAGTAAACTCTAGAGAATTTTTCCTTGGATAGACTGCAAATGTTGAAGGTGTGATGGGGTAGAAAGAGGTAATTGGAGACCTATTTTCTGGAAGTGTAATGAGTTGGCAGCCTTTAAAGATTCCCTGCAGACTACTCTATTAGAGATACTGGGTGAGCAAATTGGTGTACTTAGGGAAATGATTTTTCTGAGTTATAATACAGAATCGGAATTGCCTAGACATAGTAAGGCCTTGCTGAGTCTAATTATGGTTGCTGCCAAAAAAAAGCAATTACTAGAAAATGGAATTCAAAGCCTAAACCAGTTTTACTAGAAGCAGTGAATGCAGTAACAGAGATAAAACAAATGGAAATTTGGAATTGGGATCTTTAGAAAGGGGTAGGAACAAATTACATAGGAAAAATGGGAACTGCGGGAACAATGCATACAGGGGAGGAATGTGGCTTAAAAGAAGGCTGGATTTAAATAAGCTATGTAATGTTTGACTGACAATGATAGGGTAGATTATAAGTGATGTATAATATTTGCAACTAAAATTATGTCAATATGGTTTGTGATGTATAATGCTTGAAACTAAGATTATATCAATATTTTTTTCATTTATATAAATTTATGATTGCTTATATCGTAAGTGATACTTTAATAAAGATGTTTCTTGTTTAAAAAAAAATAACAATAACAAGTAAAACAACAATTTTAAAAACAGCCCATTCTCTAAATGCAATAATGTCCTCCAGGGCTTCAGAACACACCTGGATGGGCATTATTTCCACAATAATACACACACTGTTGGTATTACTGCTCACATAATGTCCCGATTGTGAAGGTAATGGGATGTCAACTGAGGTCAATGATATATAACACTACAGCCTCTGAAGGCAAACACTAACAGATGCTGCCCTGCTAATGCTGACACTACTAGCATTTTAATGGAAATGAAGCTTGTACACCAGAAAATCCTGGCATTCAAAACAAATGACTGTCAAGGTCCACTGCAGTAATTTCATACATTTCTTAATTACTCTGCAAACATGATGGCTCTCATTACCACATGTTATGCTTCCATGTCATTATGCAGTTATGTGTGACATATATCACGCTAATCCTCTTGTAGAATGGCTGTACTAAAGGCAGATTTGAATCACCTCATCCATGCATGTCACCACTCACAGCTCTGTCATGCAATGCTATATGTTGTTTGTATCTGAATCTACCAACTTTGCCCTAAAGTCTGAAACCAGTAATAAGATATCAAATAACAACTACTAAAAAACAGAGGAAAACTGTGAATGCAATGTTAACACAATGAACTGATTGCCAGCCACAGACTACAGAGAATGTGCTTGCAGAAAATGTTACTGCAATTAAAATAAGCAAAAAATATAGGAATGCTAAATAAGGATATACACATACAGACGCACACACCTACAGACTTAACTACTGCCACAGTAATTTAAAAACTCAAGTCCCATGGGACCAGATATGACAGCCATTAGCTCCTTACATGGCATTAAGGAAAATCCAACCAAACCCTTAACAATCCGAATCCCATTAAGCAGACCGTACAGTTGTGTACACTTACCAAAAATGTAGATGTTCGAATTTATTCACTGTTGCAGTTATCACACTTGGGTTATCCTGCCAGCGGTAGCCCTCAGTCAGCCTGAATACCAGAGGCTTTGTATTTCTGCGTCGGTTGCTGTCACTCCAGGACTGACGCCAGGTCGTCAGTGGTATAAAAACAGGCAGCCGACGCCATTACATCAGTTGTTCTTGCCCCAAATGTCAGGAGCCGCTAGGTTATGGTGGAATAACACGACCAGTAGAAAGTAAATACCAATAGCCCTGTAAAGAGTGATGAATAGAGAGGGAGAGACAAGGAGGCTGGAGGGAGGGAAACCAGGACTGCAACAGTGAATACATTTGAACATCTACATTTATGGTAAGTGTACACAACTGTACTATGTCCTTCATGTTTCACTGTTGCAGTCATCACACTTGGGTTGATTCCCAAAGCTGAAGAACGGGTGCAGGCAGTCAAGAAGAGTTGGGGCTGGCTAGTATGCCTTGCAGGACTGTGGTTGCAAAGCCTGCCCTGGATTTGGAAAAGATAGGCAGGTGGTAATACTTGGTGAAGGTATGAACAGAAACACATGTTGCAGCTTCCAGGATGTCCCTGGTAGGGACCCCTCTGAGAAAGGCTGCAGAGGTTGAAGTTGTCCTAGTGGAATGTGTTCTGACCCCCGCCTGTGGGGGTGGTTTCCCATGGTGTTTGTAACAGAAATGCATACACTGTGCTATCCATTTGGAAATGGTTTGTTTTGATATAGTCTTGCCCTCTGCCCCTGGTGCAAAGCTGACTAGTAACTGATCAGATTTCCTAAAGGGCTTGGTCCTATCCAGGTAGAATCTGAGCTGTCTGTGCACATCTAAAGAGTGCAGGATCCTTTCTCCCTAATTTTGAGGTTTAGGGAAAAGGGTGGGCAAATGAATAGATTGGTTGAGAGCCACACTGGACACCATTTTAGGCATGAAAGTTGGGTTAGTCCTGAGGGAGACCCTGTCAGCATGAAAAATGATGAAGGGTTCCACAGCCATACGTGCTTGTAGCTCAGACACACTTCTAGCTGAAGTGATGGCCAGAAGCAAGGCTGTTTTCCAAGAGAGGAATTTTAACTCTGCTGAAGCTGCAGGCTCAAAGGGGGGGGGGGGGATAGCATGAGCTTTTCCAACACAAAGTTAAGGTCCCAAGCAGGGGTAGGTGCTCTTCTTAGTGGCCTTAAGTTGTTAGCCCCTCTAAGGAACTGCTTGATGAGAGGGTGTGAAAAGAGAGGTGGCTCAGTGCTGTAATGTGCAGAGATGGCAGAGGCATGAATTTTAATGGAAGAGAAGGATAGGCCCCTGTGGAGTAGGTCTGCCAGGTAATCCAGGATGAGAGGTAAGAAGGGCTGTGCTGAGTCAGCTCATTTAGTCTGGATCTTGGAACACTACCTTTTCTACTTGTCAGCATAAGATTTTCTAGTGCTGGGTCATCTGGCGTCACGTATAATGTCCAGGACCTACTTGCTTAGGCTGGCCACTAGAGGAAAAGTCAAGGAATAAAGCCAGGCTGCCAGGTTCAGGGTCTGCAATTGTGGATGCAAGAACTCTCCCCTCCTGCTGAGTCAGGAGAGTTGGAATCTGAGGGAGGTGCCATGGAGGCAACAGTGGCAGACTGCAAAGTAGTGGGTACCAGTGCTGGCGCAGCCAGTCTAGGGCAATCAGGATTGCCTTTGGTCTTTCCTCCCTTATTTTGAGTAATACTCTTGTAAGAAGAGGTAAAGGGGGAAATGCATAGATTGAGAGGTTTACCCATTGGAAGGATAGGGTATCCACTTTCCAGGCCTTGCTGTGACATTCCCTGGTTCAGAATTTGCTGAGCTAGTGGTTGTTGGGGAAGGCAAATAGGTCCACCTTCAGGGTACCCCATTTCTGGGTCACAAGCCTGAAGGTGTTGTGGTTTAATTGCCACTTGCATGGGTCTAGGAGATTTCTGCTTAAGTTGTCTGCCAGAGAGTTTCGGTTGCCTGGTAGGAATTGTGCTAGCAAGTAAATATGCATGGC
The DNA here is from genome assembly GCF_019279795.1 of Protopterus annectens. Taxonomy (NCBI): domain Eukaryota; kingdom Metazoa; phylum Chordata; order Ceratodontiformes; family Protopteridae; genus Protopterus; species Protopterus annectens. Next base: position 1,956,137,553 of record NC_056739.1, read on the forward strand.
TGAGGCTGTGTTCCAAAGGGTCATGGTTAGCCTGCAGAGTGGGTTCCCCCCTGCTTGTTGATGTACCACATCACTGTGGTGTTGTCGGTTTTGATGAGTAGAGGCCCCGAAGAGAGTAGGGATCTGAAAGCTGTCAGAGCATGCTGAACAGCTAGCATCTCTTTTTGGTTGATGTGCAGATGAATTTGATTTGGGCTCCAGTGGCCCTGAATGCACCTGCCGTCCAGGTGTGCACCCCATGCATAGTCTGATGTGACTATGGTTAGGGTCTGGGTGGCGTGGGGTTGTGAAAAGGGAAGCCAATTGTTGTGGTTACATGCTGCTGCCCACCAAAGAAAATCTTTCCTTAGACAAAGTATCATAGGTATAATAGTTCCAGGTCCTGAGAATGTTGACACCAAAGGCTTTTTAAGTACCACTGAAGTTTCCTCATATGCAGTCTGGCATATGAAATTAGTAGAATGAGGGAAGCCATGAACCCTAGAGCTTGCAGGACTTTCCTTGCAGATAACTGGGTTCTGGTGGCCATTTGAGAGAAGTAGCCTGTCAGATAGGCTTGTTTTTCTGGAGTAAGGAATGCCATATGGGATGCTGTGTCCAGGCTTGCTCCCAGGAATACAATGTTTTGACTGGGGACTAGTTTGTATTTCTTTTCATTCATAGTGTACCCCAGTGAGGTTAGTAGGTCCTTTACAAATGTCTGGTGGTGTAACAGCTTTTCCTGTCTGCCTAAATAAGGCAGTCATCCAAGTAGGGGTAAATTTGAATATTTCTTTATCTGCAAAAAGCAATGGCTGGAGCCAGGCATTTTGTGAAAACTCTGGGAGCAGTGGATAAGCCAAAGGGAAGTGCAGAGAAAGTACAGTTTTGTACCTACCATAAATGTAGATGTTCGAGTGCTAATACAGCTGCAGTCATAATAGATGGGTTCTCCTGCCGTCAGGTGGGTCCTCGGTCGGCCAAATTCCAAAGTCTAGGTCTGGCGTCGGTTGTCGTCGCTTCTTCCCTGACGTCAGTGCGACAGGGGTATAAAATAACCAGCCGACGCCATTTTCTTCAGTTTTACTTGCCCCAGATGTCAGGTGCCCCCAGAAAGAAGGCAATACATAAAATTATGTAATAATACAATGCAATATAATCAAAGACCAGTAGTTGCAAGCAAATACACCATAAAAGAAGACCCCTAGAGGGGAAGGAGGGAGGGAAACCTGGACTGCAGCTGTATTAGCACTCGAACATCTACATTTATGGTAGGTACAAAACTGTACTATGTTCATCATGCATACAGCTGCAGTCATAACAGATGGGTAGAATCCTAAAGCTAAGAAAGGGGTGGTAGGCACTAGGTGGAGCTAGGAGGAGCCAAAATGCCCTGCAAGACTGCAGTGGCAAAGCCTGCTCTAGATTTGGAGTATAATGGTAGGTTGTAGTGCTTAGAGAAGGTATGCACAGAACTCCAAGTGGCTGCTTCTAAAATATCCTTGGTAGGAACTCCTCTGAGGAAGGCTGCAGAGGTGGCTGTGGCCCTGGTAGAATGAGTTCTAATGCCTGTAGGTACAGTTTTGCCATGAAAGGAATAGCAAAAGCGTATGCAGTGGGCTATCCATTTTCAGATTGTCTGTTTGGATATTGACTTTCCTTGAACTCCTACCGCATAGGCCACAAAAGGCTGTTCTGATTTTCTGAAAGGTTTTGTTCTGTCCAAATAATAACGCAGTTGTCTGTGGATGTCCAAGGAATGCAGTAATCTCTCCCCTTTGTTTTGAGGATTAGGGTAAAAAGTAGGTAAATGTAAGGCCTGATTTAAAGCTACCCTGGATACCACTTTAGGCATAAAGGACGGGTTTGTACGTAATGAAACTCTGTCCTGATGGAATATGATAAAAGGCTGGACAGCCATAAGGGCCTGTAGTTCTGAAACTCTACGAGCTGAAGTGATAGCCAGAAGGAAAGCTGTTTTCCAGGACAAATATTGTAAATCTGATGAGGCAGCTGGCTCAAAAGGAGACAAAGTCAGTTTTTCCAGAATGAAATTAAGATCCCAAGCAGGTATTGGTTGTTTTCTTGGAGGTCTTAAATTCTTAGCCCCTCTGAGGAACTGTCTTAATAGAGGGTGAGAGAATAAAGGTGGATCAGTGTTATATTCTGCAGAAATGGCTGAGGCATGGATTTTGATGGAGGAGAACGAAAGTCCACTGCTTAGCAGTTCAGCCAAATATTGTAGTATTTGAGGTAAATTCAGTTTTCCAGGGCACTGGCCCTTTTTCTCATTCCAAACACAAAAACGTTTCCATTTTGCACAGTAAGCTTTTCTAGTTGATGGCCTTCTGGCCTCCAAAATGACATCCTGCACCTCCTTGGAGAGCAGGGCCTGCTGCGATGCTAAGGAATCTTCCATGCGGCTAGATTGAGTGTTTTCAGCTGACTGTGAAGAGTTTTGAAGCTGTGCTGAGTCAGAAGAAGAGGCATTAGAAGCAGGGTCCATGGTGGGGAATGCGTCAGGCTCCTCAGGAATGGGTACCAGTGTTGCCCTGGCCAGTCCGGAGCAATGAAGATCATCTTTGGTCTGTCTGCTCTGATCTTCAATAGGACTTTGGGCAGCAGAGGAAGAGGTGGGAAGGCATAAACTGTCATTGATGTCCAACTGAAAGAGAGAGCGTCCACTCTCCAGGCCTTTGGATGGAAGATCCTTGAGCAGAATCTTGTCAATTGATGTTTTTTGTGGGAGGCAAAGAGATCTATGTCTGGCCTTCCCCATTCTTGGATTATTTCTGTAAAAACCTTTGGATGCAACTTCCATTCGTGTGGATCTGTCATATTCCTGCTTAGGTTGTCTGCCAGCGTGTTTTCCTTGCCTGGCAGGTACTGTGCTTGTAGTTCCATTTGTAAGTCCATGGCCATGTTCCAAAGTGACATGGCCAGTCTGCATAGGGGATAAGAATGTGTTCCTCCCTGCTTGTTTATGTACCACATAACTGTGGTGTTGTCTGTTCTTATCAATAGCTGACCTGGTTGTAGAAGGTTCTTGAAAGCTGTAATAGCATTTATCGCTGCTAGCATTTCTTTTTGATTGATGTGAAGGTGCCTTTCTTTTTGGGTCCATTTGCCCTGAATACACCGGTCTGTCATGTGCACCCCCCAGGCGTAGTCCGAGGCGTCTGTTGTGATGACTTGATTTGCTTGAGGCTTGCTGAATGGAAGACCTGTGTTTGTTTGGCATGCTTGAGCCCACCACAGGAATTCCTTTTGCAGACATGGAATTAGTGGTATTATTGTTTCCAGACTGTGGCTGTGTTGAGACCATATGTTTTTTAGGTACCATTGTAGTTTTCTCATATGCAGCTTTGCACATGGGATTAGTAAGATGCAAGATGCCATGAATCCCAGAGCCTGCAGGATTTTCTTTGCAGTCAGCCTGGTGCAATTTGCCAGTGTTCTGAAATATTGAATTAGTTGCCCCTGCTTCTCTGGCATGAGGTAGGCCATCTGGGTGTTTGTGTCCAAATTGGCACCCAGGAAAATTATCTTCCGAGAGGGTTTTAGTCTTGATTTCTCTTTGTTGACTGTGTATCCTAAAGAGTTTAATAACATCATTACATAAGCCAGATGTTTCAGAAGAATGTGCTTGCTGTCCGCTTGGATCAGGCAGTCGTCCAAATAAGGGTATATTTGTATCCCTTGAAATCTGCAGTAGGCAATTACTGATGCCAGGCATTTCGTGAATACTATGGGCGCAGTAGATAAACCAAAGGGCAATGCAGAGAATTGATAATGGGTTGAACCTGTAAGAAATCTGAGGTATCTTCTGCAATTTTGTCTGATTGGGACATGCAGGTATGCCTCCTTGAGGTCCAATGTTGCCAGCCAAGACTCCTTGCCCAGCATGGGAAGAAGTTGTTGTAGAGTGAGCATCTTGAATTTTGGTACGAGTACGAATGTGTCTAGGATGGAAAGATCCAAAATAGGTCTCCAATCTTTTCCCTTCCTTGGCACCAGAAATAGCCTGGAATAAAAACCTTGACCTTGTTCGTGTGTAGGTACCTCTTGAATAGCTTTCATGTTTATAAGATCTGAAATTTGCTTTTGTGCCTCTGCCCTTTGATTGTGTGGCAGGTTTGGCATGCCTTTCAGTTTTGGAAGGGTATGAAAATGGAATTTGTAGCCTCTGTTTATAATGTTCAGGATCCATTTGTCCTTTGTGACAATATGCCAATTTTTTGAGAATAGTGCCAGCTTTCCTCCTAAGGGGGCTGCCATTTGAAACCTGGTTGGCATGTAAAGGGGAAAGTCATTGGTTGTGCTTTCTGAAAGATTGTGAGTTGTCCTCACCACCTCTTTTGTGTAGGAGCTTGCCATTGTCTGCCTCTGTACGAGCCTTGTGTTTGCCCTCTGCCCCTCGGGCGCCTGTATCTGCCTCTTTGGGGTCTGTCTGTGGTTGGAAAGGACCAGTTTTTGGAAGGCCAATTTCTACTAAAGCGTGGGGGTTGAACCTGCAGAAATTCTTTCACAGTTTGCATTGATTTAGCCTTTTCCTCCATTTTCCATAATACTTCCTCAGCATTTGCCCCAAACAGTACATCCTTTTGAAGAGGGGCGTCTAGTAATTTAGCTTTGACATGATCAGGCAAGGCTTGTTCCTTGAGCCAGGCATGCCTACGTATGACTGAGCCTGTTACAGCAGCTCTACATGAGGCCTCCAGAGCATCAAAACCACATTGTAAGGTATGTTTACCCACTTGTTTTGCACTATGCATCAAATCCTGCAACTCCTTCATGTCTGGTTGTTCAGGTTGTGACATTTTACTTTTCAATTGAGATAACAGAAACTGTTGGTATTTTAGCATATGAAACTGACAGTTTAAGGCCCTCATGGATAAGGTAGCCGAGGTATATACCTTTTTTCCCCACCTTTCTAAGGATCTGGAATCTCTCTCGGAAGGCAATGGGTTTTTGGCAATGGAGGCCTTAACTCCCTTGGGCCCTTTTGAGATGGTTTCTAGGTCAGCAGCATGGCTTTTGTATAGAAATTGGTGTGAGTCAGGAGCCTTGTAGTACCTGTCAGGCTTAACTGGAGCTGGAGGAAGAGAGTTCGGGTTACGGCAGGCCTCCGAGTAAACATCATCTAGGATGTCCAGGACAGGAGGTATAGCCAGAGGCCTGTGCTGGGGTAACAAAAGAAATTCCGAGCCTTTTCTTGGAATCTGAATAATCCTGGCCTTCCCAGTGGAAGTGTTCCCTTAAGGTATGCAGAGTTTCACCAAAAGAGTAATCCTCGGGGGGGGGGGGGGTGAATACAGAAGGAATAGATTCCTCTGCATCAGAGTATTCAAAAGGGGAGTAAGACTGTTCCTGATAATCACAGTGCTCTGAAATAATGGAGCCCTGATCAGAGGAGGGGGAATTGTCCTCCACTCTGGGTCTTTTGTCTGGAGGTGGCTGAGAACCTCTGATTAGAGTAATTAAATCCTCAGCCATTTTAAGCATCTGTTTCTTAGGCATGGGGCCTGGAGATGGGCCCTGTGTAGCTGGTCTCTTAAGGTGCATGGTAGCTTTAGACTTGGTGAAAGCCTTGATGGAGAAAGAAGAGGAAGGTCTGAAGACACCTTGAGTGGAGGTGGACCTGTCCACATTCTGTGTTTCAACGCTAAGCATGGCTTCGGTATCTGTAGTCAGGGTGTGGGCCGAGGAGCCTGCGACCTCGAGTACAGGAGACACCGCCAAAGATGTGCCGTCGTAATCAGGGGCTGCGTAGGCACCTCGCTGAGAACCGGACCACGTGTAGTCAGCTTTGGCGTGGTGTCGGTAGAGGCCGTGGACCTCTAGTGTCGGTCCTTGTCTTTGCGTTTTTTAGACAAAACCGGAGTCGGAGTATCCGACGACAGTATATAGTTAAATGCTTTCCCAAAATAATGCTGGGCGAACTCTGCCAGACGCTTAATAGTGCGTTTGTTGAATGTAGCACAAAAGCGACAGACCGTGACGTCGTGGTCTGGGCCTAAACAAGGTATACAGAGGGAATGGAAATCCTTATGCGGTATTTGCTTCCCACAATAAATACAATTATTAACTTTGTCTGACATCGGTCTGAGGCAAGAAAAAGTTGCCCCAACGGGGTACTTAGCTTTTAAGAAGACTTTGGTTCCAAATTTTTCGTAATCTCAGGAGCTGGCCGACCGGCACTTGCGAACTGCTTCTGCTTCGGGCACCGCGCGGCAAGAAAGACTGAAGAAAATGGCGTCGGCTGGTTCTTTTATACCCCTGTCGCACTGACGTCAGGAAAGAAGCGACGACAACCGACGCCGGACCTAGACTTTGGAATTCGGCCGACCGAGGACCTGCCTGACGGCAGGAGAACCCATCTGTTATGACTGCAGCTGTATGCACGATGAACATCTGATAATGCATAGATCCTGCCCTGATAGGCCTCTTTTAAGTCTAGGGTGACTAACCAGGCATCTTTGGACAGCATAGGGAGAAGTTGCTGTAGGGTAAGCATTTTGAATTTTGGTACCACCAGGAAGGTGTTTAGAATGGATAGATCTAAGATTGGGCGCCAGGTGCCCTCTTTTCTGGGTACCAGGAAAAGTCTGGAATAGAAACCTTGACATATCTGTTCTGCAGGAACAAGCTGAACTGCCCTCATGGAGAGCAGGGAATGAACTTGGTTTTGTGCCTCTGCCCACTGGTTTGGAGGAGGATCTGGGAACCCTTTTGGGGATGGCAGCATGTGGAAATAAAATTTGTACCCCGAGGACATTATGTTGAGGATCCAATGATCGTTGGTGATGGAGGCCCAGTTTTTTGCATGGGAGGCAAGTTTTCCTCCTAGGGGCACAAGCAGATGGGCAGAGGTGAGAGGTGGAGTTGAGAAGTCATTGTGAATTCTTTCCATAAGGGGGTGGCTTAGTGCTCCCTGTTTTAGAAGTGGAGGTATTCCATTGCTTAGATCTCTGCATACCCTGTCTGGGGAGTCTGCTTCCCCTAGGTCTAGTCTGAGGAGGCTTTGAAGGGGCTGGAAAGGACCAATGTTTTTAGGGGCAATGCCTACTGAGTGTCTTGGAGGTTGGACTTGAAAAAAATCTTTAACTGTCTGCATAGACTTAGTTTTTTCTTCTTTTTTTAAAACCTCTTCTACTTTGGTGCCAAACAGATTGTCTTTGTTCAGTGGTGCGTCCAATAATTCTGATTTGACATGGTCTGGCAAGGTCTGTTCCTTAAGCCAAGCATGCCTTCTAAGTTCAGAACCTGTGACTGCTGCCCAGCAGGATGCTTCTAGAGCGTCAAACCCGCACTGCAGGGTATGCTTACTAACTTGGCTTGCAGAATCCATAAGCTCCTGTAATTCTTTCTTTTCTGCAGTCAGGGAAGACATCATTTTTGTTTAGTAAGTTCCATAGTATGCTGCTGGTATTTCAGCATGTGGAACTGACAATTTAATGCTCTAATGGCAAGAGTTAACAGAGATGTATACTTTTTTACCCCATCTGTCTAAAGCTCAGAAATCCCTGTCCGAAGGGGTGGGATTCTTAGCTGTGGTTGATTTTATTCCTTTAGGTCCTTCGGAGATGACCTCTGGGTCAGCAATAGGATTTTTGAAAAGAAATTTGTGTGAGTCAGGGACTCTGTAGTACCCGTCAGTTTCCTGGGAGCAGGAGGTAGATTATCAGGAGTTAGACTGGATTCCATAAAAGCATCATCCACAACATCCAGAACAGGAGGAAAGCTAAGGGTCTGAGCTGTGGTAAACCTAAAAATTCCCGAAGTCTCTTTTTGGACTGAGGATAATCCTGGCATTCCCAATGGAAATGCTCTCTCAAGGTATGTGGGGTTTCACCAAAAGAAAAATTCTCTGGACGAGAGACAGAAGGAATGGATTCCTCTGCATCTGAATCCTCATAAGTAGATAAGGGCATGTCTTCATAATCAGAAACCTCAAGAGTCGTAGGACTCTTGGTGAGATAAGCTGCTGGGGACAAGTCTCTTTTCCTTTTAGCAGGGGTAGGCTGGCTTCCCCTAATCAGCATGATAAGGTCTTCCGCCATTTTAAGCATCTGAGATTGAGGCATGGAAGCAGGTGCCTGAGCTTGGGTCATTTTTTTAGCCGTAGTTCATACTCTGGGCCTTAGAAACTCAGTAGTTTTAGAAAGAACTGAAGACACTAAAGTCATCATCAGTTTGTGCTGAATATCAGTAGTGCAAAGAACTTCCTCAGAAGCCAGTACCTGCACAGTGACTCCAGACCCATCCAAAGTAGAGACATCTGCAGGTTCTGTAGTCAAAGAAGAGTCTCATGGCATACCGGACTCTGAACGGGTCTCAGTAGCGGCCTACGAATCCAGAGAAGCGGGCATCAGGGGCTGCGAAAGTGCCTCACAGAGTACCGGTCGACTGGCAACTAGCTTAATGGAAGCGTCGTCAGCAGTTTTGGACCTGTGCGGTCTGTCTCTGTCTTTCTCCTTACGTTTTTTGGAAGCTCGGTAGTCAGCTGGCTTACCGAAGCCATTTTGGAATACAGAGATTGAGAGCGAAAGTATTTAGGTAAAATAAGGGCCCAACGATGTATAGTTCTGGCATTGAACAAAACACAAAACTGGCAGTGAGGGACTTTGTGGTCTGGGCCTAAACAGGTGACGCAGTAAGAATGCAAATCTCGGTGTGGCATTTGTTTTCCACAGCCGAGACAATTGTTAACTTTTTCTGACATCAGTTAGAGCAAGAAAAAAGGATCCCCAACTGGGTACTTAGCTTTAGAAGACAAACTTCCATTTCGGAAATGAAAACTCAGGTAGCAGCCACCCCACACTCGTGCGAACTGCTTCTGCTTTGGGCTCCTCAGCAAGAAGGACTGATGTAATGGCGTCAGCTGCCTTTTTTATACCCCTGACAACCTGACGTTAGTCCTGGAGCGACAGCAACTGACGCAGAAATACTAAGCCTCTGGTATTCGGGCCGACTGAGGGCTACCCCTAGCAGGATAACCCAATTGTAACGACTGCAACAATGAAACACGAAGAACATCATTATAACATGGACACAACCCTAAGCTGTGGTGACAGGGTACAGTGGTACTTATTCCCTCTCTCAGTTGTTCTAGATATAATCTCAAGTACTCATGTACTCTACTGTTGTGACAGACTGCCTAGCCTATAACTCTTGTTAATAGCTCCCAAATAATGCTATGTATATGAGAGACTAAATCTGTCTCAATAGATGATGTCAACACACCATCAAAATAAATAATCACACACACTCACAGTATAGAAAGCAAACAAACACACCACCTGATGAAGGAGAAACAGTCACGTTCAGGGTCCAGGATCTGACAGATCACACACCCAAAAAGATCACTGAATCATAAGTACCAGTATGAGTCACTCAGAGTCCATGTGGGTGTAAACTACTTGAGACGTACCTCCTTGCTATATGAAGAGATACATGATGGGTTCCATAAGTATATAGGTGTATACTATGCTAATGACTACTAGGACCCTTATAAGCCTAGCCATGCAACCCAAATGTGACCCACAAATTTGACTTATGGAGTGGGCGATTTAATGACTGCATCTGTCTATCAGAGAGACAGGCCAGGTGTGAATTTTTGTTTACCCATCCATTGGTCCAAGTTGCACTTAAATAACAGACAGGGAGGAACTCTTCATCATACAGATGAGAATGGGAAATCTCAGAGAAACATATCTGTCTCCAACATGTCCTATTTATGTCACAAACAAAATGTAGCTCTTTCAGCCTAGTAGCTCTGATGCATATGTGCAAAAGGTTCATCAAAACAGAGTTTCAGGGATCCCTTGTTTTCCAGGTAAATATCTCTCAAAAGTCTGTATGATACTGAGTACAGAGACATGTATGATACTGAGTACAGAGGCAGGGCTTTGAGGTGATCAGTATAGGACACTTTCCCTGTATTCTTTTTGTAAGGGACCTTTGTAGACATTCAGTTTTTTCACGTCTGATCAGGTACATACCGAAGGGAGCATTACACTCTGTAACAGATCTAATAAGGGCCAAGTACAGTGGTATGCAAACCTCTCTTGACCTAGACAGATGTCATCCCCTTGCTTACAAGTTGAGTAACAAAGAAGGATTTTATTACTACCTGGGACGCATGTTGGTCGAGGGCTCTTGAACAGTGTCCGCCAGCCTGGTATAAGCCTAGCACTAAGCAGGATTCTACTTTCTCCTAAGATGATGCCACAATATAAACAGAAAATTGGATGATACCACAATATCAACAGAAGATAATTAAATAATTCCTTAGTTATTTGTGTCATTCAAAGGGGGTACAATATCTGTCAGCCTAGGAGTATATGGTGGACAGACTGCACTGGTTTGCAAGGGATGAATTGTCTCTTTCCTATAGGCTTTCCTATCCTGGCTAAAACCTTGTACTCATCCACAGCTCCTTTTTTAGGCACTGCCAATCTGATAAAACATTCCAACATACCAAAACCAACATAAGAACATCAGGAATCTAAACAAGAAATTCCACCACCAGCAGGTTCTCCACATTCTGGAGGATGTAGACAATTACTGAGACTTGTTTAAAGTCATGGACAACACCCAGGCAGTACAGGTCTACAACACCTTCCACACATTCCACAGGAAGGGAGGAAAGGTGGAGGTATCTCAATTTACATCAAAAACATACACCTCAAATCTGGTCAGTCAGTATGATGCACTTGAGCTTCTCCATGTCCAACTTACCATTGGCAAGGTCCAATATAATATCACTGCAAGATATAGATCCTTCTGAATGACCAAGGCCATCAATAACACATACGTGAACATACTGGAGATGTTCCCCTTTCAACCCAACACCATATTCATGGGTGACTGAATACATCACTAAAGACTGGAATACACAACTCCTAATATGCAAATATTGCACCATCTTCAATGTACTGTCCTCACTGGTAAGGTCAGACCATAAAGTAATTTCCTTTGAAATAAAAATAAAATAAAGAACCCCAAGCTAACCTTGGAACTTTTATAAGTTAACCTGAAACAAACTTCCAACTATTAAGTGATACCTTAGCAAAATATCAAGCCCCTCAAACCCTGAGAACACCACTGCCTATGCAGAAGGGTTCATGAAAACTCTGTATAATCATATTAATAGTTGCAGAGAGACAGATGCACCCTCATAAAAAGTGCAGGAGTAACTAAAAAAAAAACAAGCCACCTTGGGGGAATCTGACCATTAACAGGTTGAACAATAAAGGAAAGAAAATCATGGCAAAAAATTGAAAGCAAAATGCTCAGTTAGGTAAAAACTCCCTCATTAATCTAAACAAACATTTCTAGGGGCTCAACAAGGTTACCAAAGCCAAATTTAAGGTAAAAATAGCCTCCCAGGTCTAAGACAATCACAAAGCTTTCTTCAAGTATGTCAGCAACCTCAAAGACAATAAACAACAATTTAATTAATTAACTGTAAATGGAGTTACCCGTATTGAGCTGTAAAGACATAGCAAATCTACTGGCCGAGAAATGTAGCTCCAGTTTTATCCCCTGTCCCCCCAGCACCTCTCAAGAAATACCCACAACCATATCTCACCCAACTATCACAAGAGAGCAGGTCCTCAAGGCTCTCCAAGGCCAAGAACACTGCATTGATGGGCTCCAGTAGTATAACTGGGACAACTCCTTAACAGCATGAAATAAGAAGTTATGTACTCACCATAACATTCCATGTTGTTAGTCCATCTCACCCTTCATTTTTACATATGGGTTCGGAGCCGAGGCTGATTTACAATCTGGAAGACTTCTGGTTGGCTCGTGGCTAAGCAGGTATCCCATGGTGCACCACTACAATCCCCAGATCTTGTTTGCTGCTCACTAGAATAACAACCATAAACACAACCAATACTAAAGGGTCTCCAACCAAGGGCAACCAAATTATTACTTCCAGATCTTCCAGGATGGGGGTAGGAGGACGGGTTGGTAAAAATGAAGGGTGATATGGACTACCAACATGGAACGTTATGGTGAGTACATAACTTCTTAATGTTAGGTAGTCCGATCTCACCTTCATTTTTACATATGGGACAGCATCCCTAGCACCTTATTCTTGGGTGGCTCATTGGAAAATACTCTTGAGCACCATGGAGCCAAATGATGCTCTACCCCTGGATGCCAAATCCAATTTGTAATGTGTAATAAAAGTGTGAAGGGTAGCCCACGTAGCTGCTGCACAAATATTATCAAGTGGTACCCTGACTTGAAAGGCTGCAGAGGTAGACAGCGACCTAGTAGAATGAGCCTTGATCCTGTAGGGTAAATTTTGTCCTCCGAGCTATAGTTAAAGGCTATACAACTGGAAATCCAATTAGATAGTGTCACTTTAGAAACTGGTAAGCCCAATCTAGAGTCAGAAAAGGAAATAATTAGTCTGATTTCCTGAAAACCTTAGTCCGCTGTAGATAAAAACATAGTTGTCTATGAACGTCTAGCTGATGAAAACTGTACTCAGCTGCAATACAGTGGTTAGGGAAGAAAACTGGGAGCTCTATTGATTGGATTAATGTAGCATTAGAACAAACTTTGGGGATAAAGGAGGGATTAGTACGCAACACCCTGTCTTTGTGAAAAATCAAATACGGTGGCTTAATAGACAAGGCCTGTAGCTCTGATACCTGTCTAGCTGATGTGATAGCTACCAAAAACAAGGTCTTCCAAGACATACATTTTAGAGAAGATGAGTGGGAAGGTTCAAAGGGGGGAGAAGTCAATTTGGACAACACAAAATTTAAATCCCAAGAAGCCACTGGTTCTTGCAGAGGTGGTCTCAATAGAGTGGCCCCTTTCAAAAAGGTCTTGCATAGCTTATGAGACATTAAACTGGTATCTGGAAAACCTAAGTGAAAATGAGAAATTGCCACCAATTGGACTCTGATAGTGTCAGCGGAAGATCCTTGCTGAAAAAGCTCATAAAGAAAATCCAGAATCACGGGGATAGAAGCAGTGTATAGATCTACATTCATTCTCTGGGCCCAAATAGAAAATCTTTTCCATTTACTGCCATACAGCCTCCTAGTTGAAAGTCTATGGGAGGACATAAGAATATGTGACACTGAGTATGATACATCATGAAGCCTGACTAGGGATGGAACTGGAGCAGCCACACTATCAATATGAAGATGTGGATTGAAGGGTGTAGCGAACCCCACATGTGAGTCAATAGATCGGGAGCTGGGTCCAGATCAACTTGCTTCCCAGCCGACTGGTTTTCTGAATCACTTTGGAAATAAGGAATTGGAGGAAAGGCATACAGAAGTCCCATGGGCCAATCGTGAGCCACAGCATCTCTGGGAGTCTCCCCCAGAGGGGGAATGAGGGAAAAACAGCTGCTGCATTTGGTATTGACTGGCTGCCAAAAAGGTCGCAGCAAGGCTGTCCCCATTTCCGGAACATCTGATCCACTGTTTCCCGTTTCAGAGACCACTCGTGAGGCATTAGGATTGCCCAGCTGAGCTTGTCGGCCATCACGTTGGTCGTCCCTGCAATGTGCGTTGCAACCAGAAATCGTGCATTCCAAAACTCGTATGGCCTCTCAACAGAATGGGTAAGATCTGGTACTGCCCTGTTTGTTGATATACCAAACCACCAACATATTGTCTGATTGTATCTCAATTGTCCCTAGAGGAAGAAGGTATTGAAGTGGATATTGAAGTGCTTGCAACGTCAGAAGCACCATCCTCATCTCCAGAACAATGATATGCAGATGAGCCTCGTGTTCTTGCCATGTGCCTTGGACAGTCCTGCCGAGATAATGCCCCCCCCCACCTGATCTGGGAGGCATCCGTGGTCACAATGACAACGAGTTGGCCCGGAACAAAGGGGGCACCCGTGATCAGTTGATTGGGAGCTATCCACCAAAGAAGGTTCTTCTTGCATGACTCTGTCAGCAGGATAGGATGACTCAGTGGGAGAGACTGGAAGGACCATTGGGAAGACAGAAGCCACTGGAGAATTCTCATGTGCAACCTGGCTAATGGTACCAATAGAATTGTGGAAGTCACAGTCCCGAGGAGCTGAAGTACCCACTTTGCTTTGACTTTTCGCAACGGGAGAAAATGCTGAACTTGGGAGATTAAGTTCTGTGCCCTTGCGGTGGGGAGACGAGCTGTCATGTTCACTGTCTCTACTTCTGCGCCTATAAAAATCACAGATTGAGAGGGCAATAATGCAGATTTTTTCCAATTTATGGAGATCCCTAACTGAGCACAAAGTTGAATTGTGCTGTCCCTGTTTTGAAGGAGTAGATGCCTGGTGGGGGCGGCCAGGAGCCAGTCATCTAAATACGGAAACACCTGGAATCCCTGACGTCTCAGGTGAATTGTCACTACTGCCATGCATTTGGTGAACACCCTGGGGGCTGTAACGAAAAAACCAACGAACCTTGGATCCTGGTGATAGTATATCCTTTATTACGAAGCACCAACAATTCTGCAGACAGTAATAAAACAAACAACAAGGACTAAGCGCTTTCACCCTGGAAACAGGGCATCTTCAGAGTACTGAATGTGCACTACCTACTTCATTATATAGCAAACAGTTCCCTTAATTACACTTAATTAACGTTTAATGTTAAATAACTTAATTAGTTATTTGACCGACAATTGGCAAATTGAATTGTAGTGAAAAAAGTTAGAAATCAACAAGAAGCTAGGTTACAAATGACTCGCTGAATATGGATATTTAAATATAAACCAAATACAATTATATCTGTTCTATACAACTATTTGAATATATGTATAAATAAATGAATGAATCAATGTATATTTATTGCAAGTTAGATAGTCAATTTTAAATGTAAAAAATGTTGTAGTTACCGATTCATTTTGTAAAATGTATAGTATAAATATGTTAGTATAGCAGCATGCTGTATCTTAAAAAATGTTGTATTATTGTAGGGAAACATGTGAAACACACTCATTGAACTTGTGACATCTGTACGAGCTAAAAATAATTAAAATTAATTAAAATATGTATATGTATATAAAATTGTAAAGTGCATATAATATCTTTAGATATATTTATGTAATATAGTATAGAATATATTATTAAACAATAATCTTATTAAATGTTATTACTAATTTCATAATATCGAAAATTCTATCAAACTTCATCTAAAAAATCATAAAAATTCATATAAAAATATGTGTTATATATATCTATTTATTTATAATTTAACATAATAATGAAATGTAAAAATTACTACTAATAATAATAGAAAATTATCTTTACAAAATTTATCTATATAATTATTAATAATTCATAGTTGAACTGTGTAAAATAAAATAAAAATAATGTATTAATGTATAATAATGTCTACACAGTTAAAACAGTGAATTTAATACTGTGATGTAGTACCTATCTACAATGTAAAATAATCAACATTAAATATATAAATATATAAATATGTAGTTATATAAATATAATATGCTATAAATATAATATACTGTAAATTGTAAACATGTACACATGAGTTTAAAATAGAATAGTGTGGTGATATGTAAGGTGATATAAGGTATTGACTAAAAACATTGAAAATTAAAAGTTGAATCAACAATTTCATTAGTAAACTAATCAACCTTTCAAATGAATTGTGATCTAAGCTTTAATATACTAGATATCGAAATTTGTTCATTAATACCAGGCATTGCTGTGGCATTTAATCTAAGTTGCCACAAGCATTCCTTTGCTTCTAAGATCATCTTTTCGTCACCACCACTACTTTCTTTACAAAAAATTCTGTCAATAATAAAAAATATAAATTTTTTAAAATTACAACAATTGATACTATGATTATATAAAGCACTAGTTGTTTTATGTTTTTTTATATCTCGCAAATGTTCACTAATTCTTGTCTTGAGTTTTCTAATGGTTTTCCCTACATAAAATGCATGACAGGCAGTGCAAGAGGCAACATAAACAACCATTTTGTGTTACAATTGCATAGCCCTGGACATATAATCGTCTTGACATAATTATGAATGTACAGGTAAGGACTAACATTGATGAATCTACAAACATGGCATACTCCACACTTGTTCATTTTGGAATTTTTAAACAACTCGTAATTATTGTGCTGTTCAAATAGATTCTTTAAATTTTTACCTCTACTAAAGGTTATTTTAACTGTGTTACCTATTATGTCCCTAAAATCTTGACTTAAATCTAAAATACTAGTCCAGGCTTCTTGCATAGCGTTAACTATTTGTTGAGAGCAGTTGTTAAAAGGTAAAATAAAAGTATCATGTCTTGAAGTAGATGGTTTCGTGTTTGTGTTAATATTAGTAACAAAGGAAATAATAGGTTTATATAGTGTGTTCCTTTTAATTAAAATTTCCCTACCCATCTCTTGAACAAAATCCTTAGGGTATCCTCTAGCCAAAAACATATTAATAAGTGTCTCCAATTCATTTTCAAAAATTAATTCTTTGCTCACAATTCTGGACAGACGGACCATTTGTCCTTTGACTAAATTCTTTTTTTGATGCATAGGATGGCAACTATCAAAATGTAAAAATGAGTTCGAGTATGTTTTCTTTCTGTAGATACCTGACTCAAACTTGTTGTCATCCAAACAAAGCGTAATGTCTAAGAAGTTAACATTATTAACAAACACATGACTAGTAAATCTTAAAAAATTTGTTGTTTTGCCCAAAAAAGTAATGAATACATGAAATTCATCTTCAGTTCCTTTCCAAAAAATGAGGATATCATCTAAAAAGCGTAGATATAACAAAACTTTGTTCCAAAAAATGCTTGTAATAACATGTTCAGACTCCCAATAAGCAAGGACCAAATTAGCGTAAATGGGGGCACATCTAGCCCCCATAGCTACCCCTTTGATTTGTCTAAAAAGTTCTTTGTTGAAAATGAGAAAATTATTCTCTAGAACTAATTCTAACATCTCAGTGAGTAAACGGTTTTCAGAACTGTTATCTTGATTGTGTTTGTTTAAACATGCTTCAAACATCTCCAATCCCTGGTCATGGGGAATTACTGTGAATAAATTAACAATATCTACAGTAGCCATTAAAAATTTTGTTCTAAAATCAAAAGTAGTTGTAAATTGTCTGATGATGTCAAGACAATGCCAAGAATCTTTTAAAATATATGGAATAGAATTCAAAATAGGTTTACACTTAAAATCAATATAAGCGGCCAGAGCTTCTGTCTTAGATCCCTTGGCTGACACTATAGGTCTAAAAGGGGGATGATTCATGTTTTTGTGAATCTTAGGGATCCCAAATATAGATGGAGTGATTGGAAATTCAACTGAGATGAAATTATAAGTTTGTTGGTCTATTCTCCCATCCATTAAAAATTCATAAAACAGCCAATCAATCTTAGTATAGGCTTGATTAATCTTGTTTCTACTGACTTTTAGGTATGTTTCATTATCTTCCAACATCTTAGACATCCTGTTGTTGTAATCAGTATTATACATAATGACCACTCCCCCACCTTTGTCTGGCTTCATAATTCGATATTTATTTGTATCTGTTAGTTCTTTTAGACAGAATTTCTCAGATGGTGTCATATTACTCGTACCAGCATTATTAAATTGTATAATTCTTCTAATATGCGATTCACATAACTTTTCGAAAATCTGAATCAGACAATTTTGTGGGGGTATAAAAGTGCTATGTCGTTTCAAAGTCAAATATCTATTACTTTGAATTGGGTCTCCTGTGTTGTGAAAAAATATTTTCAAATTTAAAAGTCTTGTATACAGCTTTAGATTTGTCAAAACCTTACCTACATCTAATCTAAATGTAGGTACAAAGGTAAAGCCTTTACTTAGTAATTGAAAATATTTGTCATCAAATTTTTGACCTGTAAAATTGTACAAATTGAACCCAGAAAGGGAAGAGACAGAACAAACATTCATATCAGTATTTTGTGAAACTTCCATGTCATTCTCTATTGGACTGTTCTCCATCACAGAATTTTCTCTAGTTATCCGTGTATCTAGGGATGGAACTGGAGCAGCCACACTATCAATTTGAAGATGTGGATTGAAGGGTGTAGCGAACCCCACATGTGAGTCAATAGATCGGGAGCTGGGTCCAGATCAACTTGCTTCCCAGCCGACTGGTTTTCTGAATCACTTTGGAAATGAGGAATTGGAGGAAAGGCATACAGAAGTCCCATGGGCCAATCGTGAGCCACAGCATCTCTGGGAGTCTCCCCCAGAGGGGGAACGAGGGAAAAACAGCTGCTGCATTTGGTATTGACTGGCTGCCAAAAAGGTCGCAGCAAGGCTGTCCCCATTTCCGGAACATCTGATCCACTGTTTCCCGTTTCAGAGACCACTGAGCTTGTCGGCCATCACGTTGGTCGTCCCTGCAATGTGCGTTGCAACCAGAAATCGCGCATTCCAAAACTCGTATGGCCTCTCAACAGAATGGGTAAGATCTGGTACTGCCCTGTTTGTTGATATACCAAACCACCAACATATTGTCTGATTGTATCTCAATTGTCCCTAGAGGAAGAAGGTATTGAAGTGGATATTGAAGTGCTTGCAACGTCAGAAGCACCATCCTCATCTCCAGAACAATGATATGCAGATGAGCCTCGTGTTCTTGCCATGTGCCTTGGACAGTCCTGCCGAGATAATGCCCCCCCCCCACCTGATCTGGGAGGCATCCGTGGTCACAATGACAACGAGTTGGCCCGGAACAAAGGGGGCACCCGTGATCAGTTGATTGGGAGCTATCCACCAAAGAAGGTTCTTCTTGCATGACTCTGTCAGCAGGATAGGATGACTCAGTGGGAGAGACTGGAAGGACCATTGGGAAGACAGAAGCCACTGGAGAATTCTCATGTGCAACCTGGCTAATGGTACCAATAGAATTGTGGAAGTCACAGTCCCGAGGAGCTGAAGTACCCACTTTGCTTTGACTTTTCGCAACGGGAGAAAATGCTGAACTTGGGAGATTAAGTTATGTGCCCTTGCGGTGGGGAGACGAGCTGTCATGTTCACTGTCTCTACTTCTGCGCCTATAAAAATCACAGATTGAGAGGGCAATAATGCAGATTTTTTCCAATTTATGGAGATCCCTAACTGAGCACAAAGTTGAATCGTGCTGTCCCTGTTTTGAAGGAGTAGATGCCTGGTGGGGGTGGCCAGGAGCCAGTCATCTAAATACGGAAACACCTGGAATCCCTGACGTCTCAGGTGAATTGTCACTACTGCCATGCATTTGGTGAACACCCTGGGGGCTGTGGTGAGGCCAAAGGGCAGAGCGTGAAACTGATAGTGACTGGCTCCCAGATGGAAGCGTAGATGGCTTCTGGACGCCTTGTCCATTTTTATGTGGTAGTAGGCGTCCTGAAGATCCAGAGAGCAGATCCAAAAGTCTTTCCCTAACAATGGGAGTATAGACTGCAGTGTTACCATCCGAAACGTATCCTTCTTCACTGATTTATTCAATCTGCTGAGGTCCTATATTAGCCTCCAATCTCTGGTTCGTTTTGGAACTAAAAAGAACCTGGAGTAAGTTCCGGATCCTATCTGGTCTGCTGGGATGGGCTGGATGACTCTTTTTAAGAGCAACTTGTTGATCTCCACTGTTGCCTGATCCCTGAGATTGGGTGGTACATCTGGGATCCTTTTGGGAACAAACAGTGATAGGGAAAAGGGTATGATATAGCCTCTGGTAACAACTCTTTGTACCCACTTGTCTTGGGGTGATATTTAGCCAGGCTTCTTGGCACAAAGAAATGCGAACCCCGACTGACCCCAGAGAAGTGCAGTAGGGCTCCACATCAGGAACGCTGATAAGGCCATCCTCGAAAGGAATCACGGTCTTGTTGGTATGGCGGACCGCCCCTGCCTCTAGGGCGACATCTGCCATTTCCTCCTCCTCTGCTTCTGAAGGAGGATTCACCCTGAGTGTCAGGAAAGACCCTCTGGGACTTCTTGAATGACATTTTACCACCCCTTTGGCCCTTGGGGTATGGTCTGGAAGGGAGAGTAAAACGCACTCCCCACAGCAGAAAGCATCTTTCCTTCTTGCTCACACCGAGTGAGTGTATCCTTCACCTTGGAATCAAACAATGAGGAACCATCAATGGGGCGTTGGTGAAAGTAGACTTGAACAGTTCTGCAAAATTACACAAGTGCATCCAGGAGTGGCGCCTCAAGGCAACTCCGGAACCCGCTGCTCTACTCGCTCCATCCGCAGCATAAGAGATAAGTTGCATGGAGGAGTTATCCACAGAATTTGAGGTGGACAACTGAGTAGAAATCTTGTCAGGAACTCCCTCAGTACACACACCTTGTATGGAATCTCCTAACTCCTTGAGGAGATCCCTCTGCAACCTCGTGAAGTGCATGAGATAGTTGAGTGATCGAAGAGTAAAGGCCGCTGAACTAAAAATACGCTTCCCAAATCTGTCCATCTGTTGAGACTCCTTGTTTGGCAGATGAACAGATGAAGTCTCCGCTAACTCCTTCTTCATGGCCGCCGCCGCCACCACTATGGCATCTACGGGAACGCCCTTGGGCAAGAACTCTTTACCAGGAGGGGCAGACAAGAACTTATTTGGTCTCCAGGGGACTGGCTCCACAGTATCAGGAGTATCCCACACCTTTCAACTAACTAGATCCATCAGTTCGTCAAAAGGTGGACACACCCAAGAGGCAGAAGGTTGAGACTCGAAAGCCTTCAGGTACACCGACTCCTCATCAGAAGGGTTAACAGTGGGCCAGTCACACCTCTGCCTACGGATCTCTAAAATGTCCACAAAGGAGAGATCATCAGAGGACAACTTGGACTCTTCGAGGTCAGTGTCCGATGTCAAAGACTCATCCTGGGAGTCAACATGTTTCCTCTTACATATCATCTTCCGGGGAGGCTCCTTGGAAGGATATTCCAGAGAAGCCTCGGAAGAGAGGGGGCCACCACCCAATGTCTCCTGAGGCTGCGGGTCTCTTCTGTCTCCAGAGAGAGTAGGGCTGAGACTGAAGAGGGGGCTCTCGGGGTAAGAGTGCTGGTGCCACTGGTAGGGGCTGGAGAATGAGACAGCACGCTCATCTCAAATGCCGATCTCTCCAGTTCCGAAGACCTCCCCCGCTCCGAAGAGACGAGGGTTGGTGCCGGAGCTGTTGGCTCTGAGATAGATGCAGGGTCCCAGCTCACCCCGGCCGAAGCACCCAGAGGAAGGCTCGGAACTGAAGAAGATTGATTCCAACCCTCCCTGTCGGTGATGACAGGAGAGCTTCGGCCCCCGGACACGACGGACGGCACCGAGTGTGTTGGAGCCGAACCCAGCTCCAAGGCAGCTACAAAGTGAGCTGGAGCCGGCATTTCCTCCATTGGCACCAAGCACTCCAGCTCCAAAAAGCCAGTATGTCTCGGAGGAGGAATAGCAGACAAGGGCAAAGCTGGGCCAAGTGGCTCCGGAGCCGACTGGGTCAGAGCCAGCAATAATTTTGGTAAGGCAGACGACTTCAGGAGTCTCAGCACTACCCTCTCCACATCTTCTTCTGAAAGGCTCCTGGAAGACATAGTAGGGGATCTTGACCTGGGGGGCACCGGAGACTTAATTGTTATGGAAACCGGTAGGGAGCTTATAGACAGGCTCCGAGTAGCAGAGCCAACTGCTGTATCCATAGGTTCAGAGATCGGTTCCGAAACACCGACTCTGACACCACCATGATGCTCTCCTTCGGCTCCAAAGGCTGAGGAGTTGAGGAGGCAGATTTGGATTGTTTCGACTGTTTAGGAGGTGGCTCCGAGACACCAGCCAGTGCCGGAGAAGGCCTTTTTGAGGATTTTGATTTCCCAGACTTAAAGGAAGCCGAAGAACTGGATAGTGCTTCCTCAAAGCATGGTTTCAACAGACCCTTGAGTATGAGTTTGTTCTTTCTCTCCTGTAACACTCTAGGAGAGAGAGCATGGCAGAACAAGCACGACTCCTGTAAGTGGATAG
The DNA here is from genome assembly GCF_019279795.1 of Protopterus annectens. Classification (NCBI taxonomy): domain Eukaryota; kingdom Metazoa; phylum Chordata; order Ceratodontiformes; family Protopteridae; genus Protopterus; species Protopterus annectens. The sequence continues at coordinate 1,956,159,525 of NC_056739.1, forward strand.
CCCCTAAGCAGTAGACACAGCTACTGTGGCCATCTGTTAAGGACATCTTTTGGGAGCATTTCATGCACTTTTTGAACCCCGAGGGTTTATGCTCCTTACTTTCCTTAGACAAATTACACACACAAAACCCAGAGACTGAAAGAGAGAAAATGGAGGAGGACTAGGTCCTCTAACTAAAATGGGCCTTGCCCTAAGGAGGAGTTACACAAGGACTAGGTCCTCTAACTTAAATAGGCCTAGCCCGGTGTAGTGAAAACTAGGTCTTCTAATTTGAACAGACCAGAAAGGAAAGCCCATTCACACAAAAGAAACCGTAAATGACACAATAAATTTCTATATTCCTAATAACAGGTAGTATACTTGCAATCCTAGTAAATTTATAAGCAGATCCCTGCCAAAACCAACAATGTCAAAATAGCAGAAACTAACTGCAAACGGTGACCAAAAAAGGTCAGAATAACAACAGACAAGACAATAGGAGCCCCTGTTGACTAAGAGCGGAAAACTGCCAAAAACTCTACCTAATAATCAAAAAATGCGCAACGGCACCTAAAACTAACTGGCACACAGGATACCAATAACCACTAGTAAACTAAGTTGCACTCAAAAAGGGCAAGCAATACAACTGCCTTAATATATTAGCAACACTAAATATACCATAAAGGTTCTAATAAAACATTGAAATATGATAGAATTTAAAGAATTTTGAAAAACGTAGCCAGAGCCAAGAGAAGCACAACCGAACTCGTTGACGCGGCAAATGAGATCTGGGGATTGTACTGGTGCACCATGAGATACCTGCTTAGCCACGAGCCAACCAGAAGTCTTCCAGCTTGTAAATCGGCTGAGTTGGAGCAGAGGATCGGCTCCGAACCCATATGTAAAAATGAAGTTGAGATCGGACTACCTAACATCATGAACTAACAGGCCCACTGGAGTCACTACTTAACTGCAAACTCCAAAAAGGCTTCATATCAGATGAATGGAGGACTGACGGTGGTTTTCTCAGTACACAAGGGCAGGCCATCCATGGACCCAGAGAACTATCAGCCCATATCATACTAATATAATATGTAAAGACATGGAAATAATAAATAACGATGTAGGGAACCTAGACACACTACATCCAAATCAATTTGGTTTTGCCAAGGGCAGGTCTTGCCTACTCAACCTGGAGGACTTTGAGTCACCACAGCAATGGATGAAGGCAAGATGTTGCACCCTGCCTACCTCAACCTGGCCAAAGTATTCACTACAATACGGCACTGCAAACAAATCAATGAATTAGGTATTAACCCCTACATCACCCACTGAATAGCTAACTGGCAAACAGACAAGACCCAAGAAGTTAGGACAGAGGGGTTTACCTTAACAAAAAAGCCTGGTCTCTAGAAGAGTGCATCAGGGCTCAGTGAGGGGCAGCTCCTATTTGGCATCTACTTCAATGAAGTCAAAGCTAATGTCAACGGCTTATGGCTGACCAAGTTAACAGAAAATTTCAAATCAGATGCAGTCACTGAATCTCCCCAATACACAGATACCTTTAAGAAGGCCTGACACAGACTAACAACTGGAGCCATAGTCATGATCTCAAACTCAATGTCAAGAAGGGCATAACAGTATCTTTCTTTAAGACAGCCACTTATGCAAACTGTTATATTGATAATAATTATGTGTCTACAGTAGTAAGGAAATCATTCAATGGTGCACAACTTTTAAGTATGGGTATATGGCATCCAGATCCATAGAAGCTGTTGTTCCATTGTATTCTGCTCCACAAGACCAATGCTCCCTTTGGCATGGACCTGACCAGGTAATACACAACAACTGGAGCATCCAAACAGGTTCCACACAAACAGAATGCATGGTTTAGAAAACAAGTCCTACGCAGACTGTCTCAAAGTCTTGTCCTTATACTCAGTCTTTTACAGGCTGCTGAAAGGCAACCTGTGCCTGGCCTACATAGCATCCTCTGATCTAACCTTAATAGACCTTTTGTACATCTGCAAAACAAATGGCATCATAGACACCTGATGCAGGGGACCTACACTTTACCTGTAACAAACAGGATGTGCTGAGTTTACTATTATGTGGTCGATGCTTGAAAGCTTTATTACCAGAAACGCACTGCTGAAAAACGGAATACCAAATATACAAAATGCTGACTGCAAACTCGTATCCTGAAAACACCTTACCACTCCAGACCCAGGAACAAGTGCTAACATGGGTCTGGAAGGGGGCAAAGTTGAGCTTCAATATTGCTGATCTTTGGTGTACTGACCTTCAGTGTCCACAGTTCCAACATGTTCATGTCGACCTTCCAAGCCCTCACCACATAACAGTTAACTGTGTCTCGGAGGCTACCCTTTCTCTGGAACAGGCTTAACATCAATAAAAAGCAAAGTTCTTCCATGCACTTATTAAGTCAAAGCTTGGATAAGTGGATGGGTAATTATGACTTTGCCCTAGTTCTGGCACCTATGTATCTATTAGAGACTGGAGGTTTATAAATGCTCGACCACTCATGCTTAAGTTTATAACCCCCCCTAAACCTAAGGGATCAAAACATTTCTAATATGTCTGTGAAGCACAGATAGGCTTAAAAAGGTCATTTTGGGTCATTAAGACTAGTATTTTCCTATTATACTGTTTACGTACTTCCATAAATGAAAATATTGTGTAAATATTCAACTTGATATGCTATGATCTTTATGCAACTGCTACTTGAAAAACCTGTGTATTTTCTGAAATGCTACCCTTTTATGCATACCTCTCAACTATCCATATTTTGGCCTCACAGTTTTGGCTTACTCCTCATAAAATTTGTGTTTTTCTGGAAAAATCATTGAGGACAGAAGTCACTAAATAAATACAAAATATTCAAGTTTCAGACATCATATATTCCAGAAAAGGCATGCAACTGCAGAATATATTATTCCAACAACTAAGTTTATATGAGTAATATTTAAAATGTGCTTCTATTTCTGAGCCTTTGTCCTCCCACCATTATTCTTGCCTTTGTCCAGGATTTTTTGTGCTAAGAGACTGACAGGCATGCTTTTAGGTGTCCCCCCCCCCCCCCCAGATCTTCGAAGAAATAGGATATTGTATGGCACAGTCATATTTTCCTAGAAACAAATGCAAATAAACAATTCATACAAAGAAATCAGACCAAACAAGTCTTGATCCATCTGCCAGTCCGTTATTCTCACCAAGATAATGCCAAAAATTCTTCAAGAAATGCAGATCTCATAACAGCAATTATATCACATTTCAAGTTTATGGTCAGTTTTATTTAAGTGTTTTTTAACAACATACCAATATGAACAGAAGGAAAAACAGTAAGGAAAGGACTACAAAAACTTAAAATAATGAAACAAATACTGTAACAGTAAAAGATACAAACTGTATGAGCCTAAAACTAGTCCACATTACTATACACCAAATCAAATAGGCAAGTCTTTAAAACATGGCTAAAAGTAACTAGGGGAAGAACATTCATGAAACCAACAAGCCAATGAGTTCCAAAGGCAAGGACCCGGACACCGTAAAGAACAAAAACTAAGTCTCCAAATTAAGTCATGAAAAGACAGCAGCCCCTTGATGAGTGCAATACCTGCATGGGTCAGTAAGGCCCAATAAACTCTTTCAAACAGCAAGGACACAGGTCATGAATGGCCAAATACAACAAATAACAAGCTCGTAAAAGTAATCCTAAGCCAGACAGGGAGCCAATGCAGTCTGTGAAAGATGAGCATAAATATGTTGGTAACAGGATGTACCAGTAAGTAGCCTAGTCACAGAGAACTGCACAAACTGTAACCAAAAAAGCTAAGTATCTGCAGACCGAGGTACAGGGCATTGCAGTATTCAAATGTGAAGGAGACCAAGGCATGTATTACAGTGGTGAGATCCGAATGAGAAATTAGAAGCTTAATACTGGCAATATTTCTTACAGGGAAACAGTATAACTTTACAAGAGATGGCACTTTGTTCCAAAGTGAAAGCTGAGTCAAGGATAATGTCAAGATGTCTCACCTTATCAACAAATTCCAAGTTATTACTACCATACATGATGTAATTTAGGCAGAGATATGGCAGAAGAGTCCCTAAAATCTGCATGTATCCCCAAGGCTTGTCTTGGTGGTGTTCAGTTCTGAACTGTTCTCAGCGAAGTACAAGTATAAATGGCTTCAAGATTATCAGCCAAGGAATAAATACAAGCCATGTTATCTTGAGGAAAGGAGAATTAGATATGGGTATTATCTCTGAAACTATGCTATGCCAAGCCCCTTTCCCTAAGATGATATCCTAGGGGAAGCATGTACACAGTGAACATAAAATGTCCCAAAACAGTACCCAGTAGACTATCTACATCAAGGGTGTAGACAACATGAAAAAGCACAGCAGACTCTGTGTACTGTTAGATAAGCAAGTAAGAAATGAACCAATTCAAAACCATAGCAAACATTCCACAATACGATCAAAGTTAGTCTACTAGGACAAAATAGTCCACTGTGTCAAATGCTTCAGACATATACAGGACATCTCTCTGAACTGACCATATTTTTGCAGAATGTCCAGAATTTTGTCTCATATCTTTGATTTGTTCTTTATAAAATTTGTGTTTTTCTGACAAATTAGTGAGGTATGAATTCACTACTAATAACAGAAATTTGAATTTCAGACTTCATGTCCTTCAGAAATTGCAACCCTCAAGTTTAAGTTTATAAAATATGTCCCTATAATTGGGCCTTTGTCCCCTCCCCCATTTTTGGCTTTGTCCAAATTTCTTGTGCTAAGAGGTTGACGGGTATGGTCCAGAGGGACCATTATCTATACAGTGCCACTGGTGTCTTGCCATCAGATCATTAACTCCTGTTATGACAACTGCTATTGTGCTAAGGCTAGTGTAGTACCCTGACTGAAAAGATCCATAACCCACTAGCTGCTTGTAAACAACTTTCTCAATAACCTTCCCAAAAAATTACATTTATTTGGGTCTAATTAGAAGTTATGTACTCACCATAACGTTCCATCTGAGTAGGTGTATTCATTTGTCTGCAACCTGTGGGTTATGGATCCGATATCGGATCCGAACCGGCATGGTTTACCAGCTATGGATCCAAGCTCTCAGCTCCTCCCCTCACCCATAATACCCTGCTCTACCCTCATGACCTCAGATCGAGTTTGCCAAAAGCAAGAACACCCTGAAAAGGGTAACACATAATATGCAGGAAACTGAAAGGCCAGGGGGATAGGAGGGCGGGATGGTTGCAGACAAATGAATTCACCTACTCAGATGGAACGTTATGGTGAGTACATAACTTCTAAATCTGAAGTAGGAGATTCATTTGTCTGCAACCTGTGGGACAGAGTCCCCAGCTACCTGAATCTTGGGCGCCATCATGGAAGGATATTCCGAGCACCGGAGCCAAAGGATGCTCTACCCCTAGGTGCAAGATCCAACTTGTAGTGGGAAATAAAAGTATGAGATGAAGCCCACGTGGCTGCTGCACAAATATCATCTAGAGGAATCCTAGCCTTAAAGGCTGCCGAGGTAGATACTGACCGGGTTGAATGGGCGTACACCCTCCGTGCGGGCCTTCCTGAAGCTTGATAAGCCAATAAGATACACTGTGAAATCCAGCGAGACAGAGATACTTTAGAAATTGGCTTGCCCAAATTAAATTTAGCAAAGGAAATGAACAGCTGGTCGGATTGCCTATGACCAGCCATTCTGTTTAGATAAAATCTAAGTTGCCTGTGAACATCTAAGGAGTGAAGCTTGTATTCACCTTTGTTTTCATATTTAGGGAAGAAAACAGGGAGGTTAATGGATTGGTTAATGTTTGCTTCAGAAGCTACTTTAGGAAGAAAGGACGGGTTGGTCCTGAGGTAAACACGGTCCGGATGAAAGACCAAGTAAGGAGGTTTAGCTGATAATGCTTGGAGCTCTGAAACTCTCTTGGCCGATGTAATGGCTACTAAAAAAGCCGTCTTGAAAGACAAGAAATTGAGATCCACCGTAGCCGCTGGTTCGAAGGGGGGGGCGGTCAAGGCCTGGAGAACTAAGGAAAGGTCCCAGGGAGGAACCGCTTGTTTTACAGGGGGCCTGAGAAGGAAAGTACCTTTAAGGAAAATTTTACACAACTTGGCTGACATGAGTGGACTAGAGTCATGACCAATGTGGTAATGTGAAATTGCCGCCAGTTGTACTTTGACTGTGGAACTACTGGCACCATCATTAAAAAGAGTGGTTAAGAAATCAAGCACTAAAGGGAGAGGAACCGTGAAGGGATTCAGGCCTTGCCGCTCCGCCCACAAAGAAAACCGTTTCCACTTGCTGCTGTAGACTTTCCTAGTGGATGGTTTATGAGCTGCCACCAGGATCGCCTTAACAGGGGACGAAATACCGGGAGTCCTGATCAAGAGTGGAACTGGAGCAGCCAAGCGGTCAGCTTCAGGTTGTCCAGGTTCGGAGGAGATATGCAGGATGGATGAGATATCAGATCCGGAATGGGATCTAGAATCCAAGGAGGATTCACCGAGTGAGACCTTAGGAAAGGGAACCAGATCTGTCGAGGCCAAAACGGAGCAATGAGAATCATTCTGCAACCCACCCGAGAGGCTTTCTGAAGAACTTGGAGCATCAGAGGCAATGGTGGATAAGCATACAGAAGACCGGGTGGCCAAGCATGCACCAGAGCATCTCTTGGAGAACCTCCTGGAGGAGGTATCAGAGCGAAAAAACTGTCGCACTTGGTGTTTGAGGGAGAGGCAAAAAGATCGCATGAAGGAGTTCCCCACCGTGCGAATATGCGTTCCGCTACTTGACAATTGAGAGACCACTCGTAAGGGGTCAGAATGGTGCGACTGAGCTTGTCCGCCAGGATGTTGGACCGACCCGGAATGTGCGTTGCTATTAGAAAGCAGTTGGTGGAGATTGCCCATTCCCAAACTCTCATGGCTTCTCGACAAAGAGGGTAAGACCTCGTTCCCCCTTGCTTGTTGATGTACCAGACCACTGACATGTTGTCCGATTGAATCGCAATTGTTCCCAAGGGAAGAAAGTCCTGAAGTGCTAGCAACGCTAAGAGCACTGCTCTCATCTCTAGAACGTTGATATGCAGTAAGGTCTCTAAATCGTTCCACGTGCCTTGGACGGTCTGGCCTGCAAAATGCCCCCCCCACCCGAGGCGGGAGGCGTCCGTGGTCACCGTGGCGAGAGGGGGAGAAGCACAAAATGGGCGGCCTCCGTGGAGGTCTGGGGAGTGAAGCCACCACAGGAGGGACCGCTTGCAAGCCTTGCTGATCGCAATGGGATGATGCATAGGGAGAGCAAGGTAAGACCATTGTACTAAGAGAGTCCACTGAAGGATGCGCATATTGAGCTTGGCAAGAGGAAGAAGTGCTATAGCAGATGCCATGGACCCTAGAGCCCTCAGGACCGACTCCGCCGGAACAGAACTTGAGTGGAGAATGGCCCGCACCTGGAGCTGCAGATTTTGAACTCTGTCCGCAGTGAGGAAGGCTTTTAAACTCCTTGTGTCTAACCTGGCCCCTATAAAATCTAAGAGCTGTGTGGGCGCCAGGTTGGATTTCTTTGTATTTATTGTAATGCCCAGAATGGGAGCAAGATGGAGAAAGGAGTCTCGCGCCAATAGTAGTAGATGCCTTGTTTGGGGCGGTAAGGAGCCAGTCGTCCAGGTAGGGGAAGACCTGCACCCCCTGAAGCCTCAGGTGGGCCGCTACCACTGCTAATACTTTGGTGAACACCCTGGGGGCTGTGGTGAGACCAAAGGGAAGGACCCGGAACTGGTAGTGACTGGCTCCCAGCCGGAAGCGGAGGAACCTCCTGGAGCGCCTGTCCATCAGGATGTAGTAGTATGCATCTTTGAGGTCTATAGAACACATCCAGTGATTTTCTCCCAGAAGGGGGAGAATAGATTGCAGAGTGACCATTCGGAATTTTTCCTTGGGGACTGCCAGGTTCAAGAGAGAAAGGTCTAAAATTGGTCTTAGATCCCCCGTCTTTTTTGGCACTAAAAAGAACCTGGAGTAGAACCCTGATCCGATCTGGTCTGGGGGGACGGACTGGATGGCTCTCTTTTCTTTAGCAGATGGCCAATTTCTGCCAAAGCGGCCTCCCATTGACTGGGTGGAACCTCTGGGAGGGACTTCAACTTTGGTAAGTGACGAAAAGGGATGTGGTATCCTCTGGATATGATCTGGAGAACCCAGCGGTCTGATGTTATGGACTCCCATGCCGCTAGGTGCTCCGAAAAAAGTACAGTTTTGTACCTACCATAAATGTAGATGTTCGAGGATCCACATTGCTGCAGTCCTAACCATTGGGGTAGTCCGCTGTCCAGTCGGCCCGAATACCAAAGTATATGGCTGACGTCGGTCAGGGCGCATTAGACTGACGTCAGGACGTCAGGGTACTAATGCGCATGACCGACGTCATATCCTCAGTCTTTTCTTGCCCCAGATGTCAGAAGACCCTAAAAAGACAAGGCCAAAACCAAAAACACCAAACACTCCTACACCAAAAATATGTACAATATATACAAAATTACAAGAGTATAACCTCACCCACACAACCACCCCTAAACACAGAGGGAAGGAGGGAGGGTTGGACTGCAGCAATGTGGATCCTCGAACATCTACATTTATGGTAGGTACAAAACTGTACTATGTTCTTCATTCCACATTGCTGCAGTCCTAACCATTGGGTAGAATCCCAAAGCAGAGGTAAGGGAGGCTGGCAAATCATAAGGAAGCAGGAGCTGTCAACATGCCTTGCAAAATAGCTGTGGCAAAACCAGCCCTAGATTTAGAGTAGAGAGGAAGGTGGTAATGCTTAGAGAAAGTATGCACCGAACTCCAAGTAGCTGCCTCCAAAATATCCTTAGTTGCCACCCCTTAGAAATGCTGTTGAAGTGGCAGTAGCCCTAGTGGAATGAGGCCTAATCCCAGCTGGAATCTCCTTGCCATGATGGGAATAACAAAATGCAATGCAAAACCCAATCCACTTAGAAACAGTTTGTTTTGACACAGGCTTGCCCTGAGAACTCAAAGCAAAAGAAATAAACAACTGCTGAGACTGTCTAAAATCCTTAGTCCTGCTCAAATAATAACGCAACTGCCTGTGTACATCTAAAGTGTGCAAAATCTTTTCCCCTTATTTTGGGGATCTGCATAGAAAGTAGGCAAATGAATAGTTTGGTTTAAAGCCACACTAGAAACCACCTTAGGCATAAAAGAAGGATTAGTACGTAATGATACCCTATCCTTATGGAAAATCAAAAAAGGCTCTACTGCCATAAGGGCCTGCAATTCAGAAACCCTTCTTGCAGAAGTAATGGCCAACAAAAAAGCAGTCTTCCATGACAAGTATTTCAAGTCAGCAGTAGCCGCAGGCTCAAAAGGTTGTAGAGTAAGTTTCTCCAACACAAAATTGAGATCCCAAGCAGGAGTAGGAGCTCTACGTGGGGGTCTTATATTCTTTGCCCCTCTAAGAAATTGCTTGAACAAAGGATGCGAAAACAATGGTGGGTCACAATCATAGTGAGCTGAAATTGCTGCAGCATGAATCTTAATGGAAGAGAAAGACAAACCTTTGTCCAGTAACTCAGTAAGATATTGAAGAGCCACACTCAAATTAGGCTCAGAAATCTCCAAATTCTTTGCTGCACTCCAAAATAAAAATCTCTTCCATTTTTCTGACACTTTCCTTGTACTAGGTCTTCTGGCTTCCATAATCACATTCAAAACTTGTTGAGGAAGTTGAGACCTGCTGTGTTTCAAAACAGAATATGCCAGGCTGTTAGATGAAAAGAGTGAAGCTTGACATTGAGTAGATGACCGTCCCTCTGAGACAATAGGTGTGGAATCAAAGGTAAAGGCCATGGAGGCTTCTTTACCAGACTCCTCAGTAATGGGTACCAATGTTGCCGAGGCCAATCTGGAGCTATTAAAATCATCCTTGGCTTGTCTTGTCTGACCTTCAGGAGTACCTTTGGGAGAAGAGGCAGAGGTGGAAAGGCATACACATGAAGATTTTTCCAACTGAAAGAAAGAGCATCCACTTTCCAAGCTGTGTGATGAAACCTTTTCGTGCAAAACTTTGGCAGCTGGTGGTTTAGTGGAGAAGCGAACAGATCTATGTCTGGAGTTCCCCATGACACTGTCAATTTCCGAAATACATGAAGATCCTGTTTCCACTCGTGGGGATCCATGATTTGCCTGCTTAACACATCTGCTAAGGAGTTCTGTGCTCCCGGCAGAAACCTTGCCTGAAGAGTTAGTTGCAAGCTGAGCGCAGTCTCCCATAAAATCATTGCTTGCCTGCATAGAGGGTAAGAATGTGTTCCCCCTTGTTTGTTGATGTACCACATGACAGTTGTGTTGTCTGTTAGAATCAACACCTGCCCTGGAAGAAGTAACTCCTTGAAAGCCATTAATGCAAACTGGACTGCTAACATCTCCTTCATGTTGATATGTAGATGCTGTAGTCTGGCAGGCCACTTGTCTTGTATCCACTTTCCATTCAGATGAGCTCTCCAAGCTATGTCTGAGGCATCTGTCGTTAGAATCTGACTCGCCTCTGGCCGGGTCACAGAGAGTCCCTTGTTTAGGTGACATTCCTGAGCCCACCACAAAATTCCTTTTGAATGCAAGGTATTATTTGAATGACAGTGTCCAAATCCTGGCAGTGCTGTGTCCATACATTTTGAGATACCATTGCAGCTTCCTCATATGCAGTTTGGCATTGGGAAGCACCAGAATACAAGATGCCATGAACCCTAAGGCTTGAAGGACTGTCCTTGCAGTCAGCCCGGACTGAAGAGATAGTTGATGGAAGTAAATGGAAAGATTCTTTTGTTTGTCCGGGGTTAAAAAGGCCATCTGGGCTGCTGTATTCAGTCTCACACCCAGAAAGCACATGTCTTGAGAGGGTACTAGACTGGACTTTATTTCGCTCACAGAATACCCTAGGCATCTTAGCACTGCTATCACAAATTCCAAATGCTGTAAAAGGTCTTCCTTTTCTTGAGCCAGAATCAGGCAGTCATCCAAGTAAGGATAGATTTGAATTCCTTGTAGCCTGAAGTAAGCTATCACTGGAGCCAGAACCTTTGTGAATACTCTGGGCGCAGTAGATAAGCCAAAGGGCAATGCAGAGAACTGATAATGGAAATTTCCAGCTCGAAAACGCAGATACTTCCTGCAACTTAGTCTGATAGGCACATGAAGGTAAGCCTCCTTGAGATCTAAAGTTACCATCCAGTGATCTTTGCCCAGCAGAGGTAAAAGCTGTTGTAGCGTTAACATTTTGAACTTGGGAATGTCCAGATAAGTGTTGAGGATAGATAAATCCAAAATTGGTCTCCACGTGTCCCCCTTCTTTGGTACTAGGAACAGGCGAGAATAAAATCCTAGGCCCCTTTCTGGCACAGGGACTGGCTGAATGGCCCCTATTTGGAGTAACAGAGAAATTTGCTTGTGAGCCTCCTTTCTTTGCAGAGGAGGAATGTATGGCATGCCTTTGAAAGGAGGCAAGGTATGGAAATAAAACCTGTAACCGTGGTGAATGATATCCAAAACCCATCTGTCTTGGGTAATTAAATCCCAATTTTCTTTGAAAAGAGCCAGCCTTCCTCCCAAAGGTGCTGCCAGACGAGAATGTACTGGCAGCTGAAAAGGCAGGTCATTGGTTCTGTTTACGAAAGGACTGACCCCTGCCCTCACCAGAAGTCTGAGCAGGTGAACTCCCTGTTCTAGGCCTAAAAGAACCTTGAGCTCTGCCCCTACCACGTCTAGACCTACCCCTAGACTGGGAATCATAAGCAGGATATGTCCATCCCTTAGTAGGCCAATTTCTACTAAACTTCGGAGGCTGCACTTGCAAAAAATCTTTAACAGTTTGCATAGACTTAGCCTTGTCCTCCATTTTCTTTAAAACTGCTTCCACAGGCGAACCAAACAACACGTCAGACTGTAAAGGAGCATCCAAAATCCTTGTCTTAACATGCTCAGCTAAATTCTGATCCCTCAACCAGGCGTGCCTACGAAGAACAGAACTAGTGGCAGCCACCCTCGAGGAGGCCTGCACAGCATCAAAACCACATTGCAATGAATGCTTACCCACCTGTTCAGACACATGAACTAAATCCTGCAACTCTTTACACTCAATACCTTCCGCCAGAGCATCCACCTTAGACTTCAATTGTGAAAGGAGATAATTTTGAAATTTTAACATGTGAAACTGGCAATTCAACGCCTCATGGCTAAAGTGGAAGAAGTATACACCTTCTTTCCCCATCTATCCAAAGCCCTTGCCTCTTTATCAGGAGGAACAGGATTTTTAACAACAGAAGCCTTAACACCTTTAGGCCCCTGAGAGACAGTTTCAGGGTCTGCCCTAGGACTCTTAAAAGATACTTATGAGCTTCAGGCACCCTATAGTACCTATCCGGTTTAACTGGGGCAGGAGGCAAAGAATCAGGGTTCAGGGAAGCCTCTGCAAAACATCTTCCACCACATTCAGAACAGGAGGTATAGCTAAAGGCCTATGCTGGGGTAAAACAAGAATTCCCTAAGCCTCTTCCTGGAATCAGAGAAATCCTGACCTTCCCATTTAAAATGCTCCCTCATGGAATGCAGAGTCTCTGAAAATGAAAAATCCTCTGGAGGAGAAGCTGAAGGAGTAGAATCATCCACATCAGAATCAGAATAAGGAGGAAACTCCTGCAAGTCTTCAGCCAAGACTCAGAAGCCTCCGAACACTGTTCAAAACTCTCAAACTCAGGCTCCACCCTAGGCCTCTTATCAGGAGGGGGCATAGAACCTCTAATCATAGTAATCAAATCTTCTGCCATTTTAAGCATATGTTTCTTAGGCAAAGATCCTGAAGAGCTAGGAGAAACCCCTACTGAAGTTAAACCTGGCCTGCCTCTCAAAGAAGCCTTGGAAACAGAAGGGGAGGCTCTAACCACCTTAGGAAGAGAGGGAAGAACAGCCACCTGAGAAGCCCCTTCAGCCTGGCCTACCTCCTGAGAGGACACATCCTGTAACAGTAAAGTCTCTCCCTGAGACTCCAAAGAAACTCCTGGCAAAACCTCTGGCTCCACTGAGCCTTCTAAAGAACCGACGTCCGGGACTGCCGGTTCTTCTACTCTAGGCTTTGCTGCTTTGTCCTTGCGCTTTTGAAGCGGCGCCGGAGCATCCGACGGCATTTTATAATTACAACACTTCCCCAAAACTAACCTGGGACAGTCTAACCTTCTCTTTATAGTGCGTTTGTTAAATCTAGCACAAGAGCGGCATCCAACAACGTCGTGCTCAGGCCCTAAACAAGGTATACACAAGGTATGGTAATCCCTATGAGGTATCTGTTTCCCACAAGAAATACAGTTATTCACTTTGTCTGACATCCGGTTAAATACTGAGGCAAGAAAAACCAAAATATTCCCAACGGGTACTTAGCCAACTTTGATTCGGTCTGAAACTCCGACTTTAGAAAATTTCAGAACGCCAACCTGCACTCGCAAAACTGCTTCTGCATCGGACCATGCGGCAAAAAAGACTGAGGATATGACGTCGGTCATGCGCATTAGTACCCTGACGTCCTGACGTCAGTCTAATGCGCCCTGACCGACGTCAGCCATATACTTTGGTATTCGGGCCGACTGGACAGCGGACTACCCCAATGGTTAGGACTGCAGCAATGTGGAATGAAGAACATCATCCCCCGACTGCCTCCAGAGTGGAGCAGCCGGGCAACCCCTCAGGGTTGCTGCGCGGTCCGTTCAGAGAAGGGTTCTCTGGACCCGAAGTTCCTGGGAGCCCCTCTGCCTCTAGGGCGGCGTCCTCCCTGTCCTCCTCTGCCACGGAAGGACTGGTTGTCCAGAGCAGGCTGGGATTGCTGCGACTTCGAACCACATCTTCTTCTGACCCTTTGGTTCCTAGAATAGGGCCTCTGGGGTGCAGAGAAGCAGATTCCGACGGCAGACAGCATCTTCCGTCCTTCGCTCTGGGTCAAAGTGTCGAACGGTTTTGCCAAAGAGGGCAGAACCATCAAAGGCGCTCAAATGACGCTTTGAAGGGCTCAGAGAAATCGCAATGACGGAGCCAGGCCTGACGCCTAGTGACTAGACCTGCCCTGCGGCTCTAGCGGCGCCTTCCGTAGCATGGGAGCGTAGCGCATAGAGGTATTGGTAACTGATCTAAGAGTGGCCATGCGGTGGAGTGAAGCACTTTGTCCTCCTCCGACATGGACTCTGGGGAGATGCAGCGTATTCTTTAATGAGATCTTGCTGCATCCTAATAACGTGTGCCAGGTAGTTCAGCCCTTACCGAGAAGGTCGCTGAACTAAACATCCGCTTCAAGCGGTCCATCATCCGAGACTCCTTGCTCGGGGATGGACTGAGGGACTCTCCTGAGCAAGTTCCTCTTGGTGGCCGTCAACATGGCATCTACCGGAGGCCCCTTACTCCAATGGGCACGGTCAGATGGTGGGCTGAGGATCCTGTCGGCCTCTTAGGGATTGGCTCCACGGTGTCCGGTTCTTCCACGCCCTGGTGGTAATGAGGTCCACCAGGGGTCAGCAGGAGGACACCCAAGAGGTAGACGGGCCCGCTTCAAATGCCTCCAAGAACACGGACTCGTCCGAGGAAGACTTGGGGCAGACCACCTCCCTTATATGGAGCATTTCCATGATGTCTCCAAATGAGACATCCTCGGGGTGACCGTGGGGAGCCTTCCTTCCTCCAAATCCGTGTCTTCCGTGAGAGACTCGGGGAGTCAATGTGCCTCCTTTGCACGAATGCTTGCGAGGAACATCCTCTGGGGGCTGTCAGAGGTCTCTCAAGCAGCAACCTGTTCCAGGGGAACAGCTTGGGGCATAGAAGCGGCTGTCCCAAGGGCCGGATGGTGGAAGCCTGACCCAGTGCAGAGGGAGCGGACGGAGCCAAAACAAGTGCCGGGGTCCGAGACCCTCAACAGGGCCCTCTCCACTACATCAAACGCCAAGGGGAGCCGACCTCGACCAAAGGATCCACAATCGGCTCCCCTTGATCCGAAGAGTGGATCGAGCCGGCGCCGCCGGATCCGGGACAGTGCGCCCGACACAGATGGCGCCGGCGAGCACTGATCCCCGGATCCGAGGCTCGGATCCAGGCTCCGAGAGGTCGGATCCGATGCACTGAGGGCAGGGTCGGATCCGGCACCAAGTACTATCGGCACCACCCACCCCGGCCCGGCTGCTCGGCTCCAACTGCTGAACCCGGTAGCGGGTCGGAGAAGGAGCAATCGGCTTGAAAAGGGGTCGAGCTCCCCCAGAGGGGAGGCAAGAGCACTCCCATCTGCATCTGGGCCTGGATGAACCTTCTCATCATCCGGTCCAGATCAGCATCCAATAGGCTGTACGTAGATCTCGACGAGGCTACCGAGGTAGGCCTTGAGTGCCTCCTCGATAGCCTCGACGGAGATCGGGTCTCCTCCTCCTCAGGTCCCGGTGAAAAACACACTGGAGACCGGAGCCGAGGAGGAGGAGATCCAGCCGACAATGGAGCCGGGGGAGAAGCCCACTTGGCTGGCGGGGCCGAAACAGAATTCTATTGTCTACCCTTTTCAAAAAAGCCACAGAAGCCGCCTGGCAAAGTAGGTCTTAAACATGCCTAAAATTGAGCTGTTACAGTGAGAATAGCAGAAGAAATGGCATGGGGTAATCATTACAAACTGAATTCTTTGACACTATTTTTTTTAATATAAAGGAAACAATGGTTGATCTGTCTTCCTAAAGGGTTTTATTACATCTAAGTAGTACCTGAGCTGTCTGTGGGTATTCAAAGTAGAATTATTTTCTCCTTTGTTGTAAAGTTCTGGAAAGACTACAAGGAGAATAACAGACGAGATAAAAGTAATGTCAATGCACTGAGGCATAAAAGGAGGATATGTTCTCAAGGAACCCTGTGCCTGCGGAAATAAAATGAGGTAGGGATGATTCATCCTGGGAGCTTGTAATTCAAGAAACTCTTCTTGCAGAAGTTAGAGCAAACAGAAACATAGTTTTCAAAATAAGAACCCTCAAATGGTCCTATGAGCTGGGTCAAAAGGAATAAGCGTCACTTTTCTGGACGCATTTAAGATCCAACTTGTTTTCTAGGCGGACGGAAAAGTAAAACCCCTTTCAGAAATTGCTTGAGCAGAGAACAAGTAAAGGACAGAAAAGCAGACATGTCCAAAAGATAAAACTTGATAGAAGTCTAAGACCAGCTAAAGGACTATAACTCTGACAAATAATCTAGAATCAGAGATAACTGGGCCTTAAATGCTCTTGGTTTTTGATATGGCACCTATTAGAAAATCTCTGCTTATCCATATTTGATTTTGCAGAAGCAGGTGTTTTGCCTCCTGCAGTACCTGCTGCAAATCCTCAGAAAAAAATGTGCCTAAAAGCTCTCAAAATGTACAGACAGCAAAAGTATATACAGGCAAAGAGTGCTATCAAATAACCCCTGTCTTTTGCGAGTTTAAAACAGGAGGTGTGAAATCACTGGTAACCATCTTTGGCCTGTTTCAAATTACAGAACCACCAGTACCTGGACCAAAAGGAATCACCCTCATCTCTGGAGAGTACTTGTACAGTTTTAGAAGAACCTTTGGTATCAGTGGAAAGGGAGGAAAAGCATAAAAAAGAATATTTCAGTCTATGGGAATGAGAAAACATCTGCATTCCAGTCTTGGCACAATTTCTTTAACTGTCTGTTACAGAACTATTTGAGACGTTTTCCACAGTTGGATCAAATTCTGAAGACCCACACAGTAGTAGTAGTTTCCATTGGTGAGGTTCTTGTCCTGATCAGCTTGTCTGCTAATTATAATGTCGTGCTCTGACTGAATGCATGAAACCTGATGAGATATTGCCTCTCAAGCAATCATAACAATTCTGCAAATGTGGTAAGTTATGTGCTAATTTCAGAGGTCCTGGGGACCAGAAAAACTTAAGGCCTACAGAGCATTTATACC